>NC_133658.1:96633660-97297122 GCF_037893015.1 Macrotis lagotis | reverse complement strand
TGAACTTGCAAATGGATGAATGTTGAAAACTATCTTTGCATGCAATTGGAAAAATAAAACAAAATTTTTTAAAAAAGAAAAGGAAGAGAAATCATGAGCAGCTCATTAGAAAAGCCCAGAAAGACTTGCATGAACTGATGCTGAGTAAAGACAGCAGAACCAGGAGAATATTATACACATTAAAAGCAACACTGTGAGATGATCAACTATGATCCTATGCTCCTATCAGCAGTTCAGTGATAAAGGACAATCCTGAAAGAAAATGTCATCCACTACCAGAAAAAAAAAAAACAACTATGGAGTCTGAATGCAGAGCATAGCACGCTATGTTCAATCTTGAAATTTCTTTTATGCTTTTTATTTCTTTCTCATGATTCTTACCCCCTCAGTCATAATTCTTCTCTTACAACATGAGTAATATGAAAATATCTTAAACACAATGGTACATATACAACTCATATCAGATAGTTTGATGCCTCAGGGAGGGGGGGAGGGAAGAGAAGTTTGTAGAAAAATATGGAATTCAAAAGCTTGTAAAAGGATGAATGTTAAAAACTACCTTTGCATGTAACTGGAAAAATAATTAAAATTAATTTTAAAAGAGAAAGAAATGATGATGGGGATGTTTCAGAAAAACTTAGCAGAACTTGTAGGAACTGATGTAGAGTGAAGACAGCAGAACTAGGAGAGCAATTTACACCATAACACCACCACTGTCAAGTGAAACAACACTGAAAGACTTAACTCTCATCAGTGCAATGATCAACTATGATTCCAAGAGCTTGAATATGTGGCATGCTGTCCACTGCCAACAGAGAGGTAATGGATTTAGGATACAAATGATGACTTTTTTTTGACATGACCAATGTGAAAATTTGTTTTGCTTGACTAAGTTAATTACCTGGGTTTTGTTTTTTCTTTATTTTCCAGTTGGGTAAAGGTAGAGAAGATATATCTTTTTTATAAATAAAAAATTAAATTAAGTTTTTAAAAAGAAATTGTTTCTCCCAGTTTTGAATCTATGATGTCAAGGTCCTAAGAAATAGGAGGTCATTGCTAAATTCTTTGGAAACCTACCCTGGTTCAGATCATTATTAGCTCTGTAACTATAAACTAGTCATCAATCTACCCTCTTTAGTCTTCAGATTCCTCATTTGCCAAGTGAGAAATAGAACCATTTTCTAAGACACTTCCAATTCTATTATTCCATATCAACTAATGAAGCCATAAGATTCAAGTCTACTATTTGAATGTCATGGCATGGTCTTGGACCTCAAGATGAAAGCACAGTTTTATTAAAGTAGCCATCAAGTTCTGAAAAGGTATTTTAAGGGATTCCACCTGCTCAAACTTAACTCTGCCCCCCCACACACACACATGAGATAACTGGTATCCCAAATTTCTCAAACATAAAAGGATTCATTCTTTTTGATGAAGACTTATCCTTCTCCAGGTTTCCTTAAAAATACAAATCCTCCCAGAGAGGGAACATATTCAGTACCTAAGAATCTGATGTAAAAAATGCTAATCATAGTTTTTTTATCCCTTAATCAAAGATACTCTAAGATCACAGTCAAGTGGAAAATGAGAGCACTAGTTCCTTGCAGAGATAACAGAAGATGATGGTGATGGGAAAGCCAAGAGTCACTGAATTCAAAATTCATATTTTGCAGAGGTTCTCAGAGGTAATCATATCACATCTTTATAATTATCTTGATACAAAAGTTTTCTTTAAACTTTTAATAATGAATAAGAGTAAATGAAATGGGAATCTCAATAGGTATGAGGAGGGAGAAAAGAAAAGAGAGGGCCTATTTTTGTTTTGTTTGTTTTAATTATAAGTGCAAATTTGCTTCCAAAAAGGAGATAATCCATTTTGCCTACATTCAGCCTATCATAGTAATGTGTAAACCTTGAATCTTATTTCATATAATCCTCTGTAAACTAGTCTTTGGAACTAGAGCATTTTGTTGTTTATAAATATGTCACCAGCTACATCCAGAGCATGAATAGACTTAGGAAAGATCAGTCAGCAAGTTCCTCTCATTTGGATCCTGTTGCTATTCTCATCATCAACTCCAAACATTTGTTTGAACTAAAGTATTCTCCCATTAAAAGAAGATCTTTTCCTTCCTTTACTAATGAATACCTATGGGTGAATAACAATGAATTTGACCCCTCCATTAGAATTTCAGTCTTAGCAATTCTAGCTGGGAAGGAAACAAGGAGGGAAACTCATGTCAATTATTTTTCCATAAGGCCATCTAGAATCAAGGCATTTTTCTGAATCATCAGCAGGTCTTTCCCTCCTGTATCAAAGGTTCCTTCCTCTACCTGGTAAATATATAAACCAACCCTTAAGTGATAGATATGCAAGCATATCTATCACCTACATATAAAAAGCACTAACTTTATCAGTTCAAAAAAAATTATATCTTAGCAATACTCATCTGCCTGAATTCTGCCTGGATCTCCCCCTATCCAAGCTATGGAATCAGAAACAGGAGTCAAATTAATTCTAATTACCCTTTTACAACTGGTTCTAATCACATGATGCAAACCATAAGGAGGGAGGAAAATAGAGTAGATGGATGGATGGATGAATAATAATAGTTCACATTTGTAATGCTTTACCCCATTAGATTCTTATCACCTTGAGGGCAGATGTCTTTTGCTTCTTTTAGTATCCCCAGAACTTAGCACATTGCTTATTACTTATAGTAGGTACTTAATATTTGTTGGCTTATTTTACTTATTTATCTCATTAGTTCTTCCCTGTGAATTGTAAGATGTATACATCAATATTCCCACATTACAGTGAAGAAACTGAGTCTCTAAGAGATTATTTGATACTTCCAAAGTTCCACAAATGGTAAACTGCTGAGTAAGACTCACAGAGAGTGTTTTGACCCCAAATCCAGTGTTTTTCTACCACAAATAGACTGATAACTTGATAGCTATAAGTTAAGACCATATGGTGAATCAAAAGACCATCAGGCTGGGAGTTGGGAGATCTGGGTTGTAGCTGTGAAACTACTGCTAACTATGCAGCTGTGCAGGTCATATTTCTCAAATAGTTTCCCCATCTCTTTGCGTTTTCAAATTATTCAATAAAGAAAAAAAATTTACAGTGGATATCTTTCCCACCCAACTCTTATTTGCCAAGTGACAAAAATGAAAATTCTTATAATAGCAATCACTTAGTAGTTTTATTTATCAATCCAATCGAATCCACAAGCATTGATTAAGTACCTGCTATACTAAAGTAACATCAGTTAATATCTCTCATGTTCATCCTCTCAACTCACAGAAGCCACCATCAGAATTCAGGTTTTTATCACTTCTTACCTAGTACAGTACAGGAGTAAATAATTGGTCTCCTGTCTTCCCTCAAACAATTTTCCACATAGCCACCAAACTGATATCCCTAAAATTCAGACCTGCTCAAGTCACTTCTTTGCTCAAAAAGATTTGGTGGCTTCCTATTACTTCCTAAATAAATGCTAGGTCAAATTCTTGATTAACATTAAAAGCCCATCATAATCTGGTTCCAGCCTTTCTTTTTTAAACAGATTTCATATTAATTTTTCTCACCACAAAAATGTATTCTTTGCACAATATTCTTTCTTACCTCTATGTCTCTGCCTCAGTTATCCCTGCTTAGAATGCTCTCCTTTTTTATTTCCACTTCTAGTTATTCCCAATATCCTTCAGGTCTCAAGCCCCAAATTCTACAAAAGAGCTTTCCTGATTATCCTGGTAGTCATTCTCCTGACTCAGGAAATTAATTTGTGTATATTTTGTATTTATTTATGCATATGTAGTCATCCTGTGGTCCTTCTTTTTTCCCCCTTGCCAAGAATGTAAAGTCCTTGTGGGCCAGGTCCATTTTTTTTCTTCTCTCTAGCACCTGGCAAATAGGAAATATTTTTTTTTTAGGTTTTTGCAAGGCAAATGGGGTTAAGTGGCTTGCCCAAGGCCACACAGGTAATTATCAAGTGTTTGAGACCAGATTTGAACCCAGGTACTCCTGACTCCAGGACCGGTGCTTTATCCACTGCACCACCTAGCCGTCCCCCCCTTTTTTTTAGGCAAATAGGAAATATTTAATAAAAACTTGTACTTAATTTCATTGAAATTACTTTCAAGATAAAGCATTCTGGGAAGATGGTGGAGCAGGTCAAAAATTTCCAGGTTTGCTACACACACACACACACACAGAAAATTGCCAAGAAATGAAAGTAGAGTAGCAAAAATAAAGGGGTAAAGCAGTTGTCCTCCCAAGACAACTTGAGAGTCTCTCATGAAAGACTCCAGGAACTAAGGTTTATCAAGATCGATTTAAATATGTGGTACAAAATATAATTGTAACAAGCCAATGAATTAGTGAAGTGATCTCTTAGATCCCATAATGCAAATTACAAATCAAGCAGGCCTATAGAAAAGATTAATTTTTAAAAGATGCTATTTTTATAAAACATTCCATGAGAGGTCCTGAAAACCACTGATGGTGATGACAGATACAGAAAAAGGCACATGTTAAGAAACACTGCACTAGACTAAAATTTAGGGGGACCTGAGTTCTTTACCAAGTGGCTTCCTTGTTCTTTTAAGTCTCAGTTCCTTCATCTGCCAAGTGGGGATAATATTAACTGTTCTATCGCCATATCAAGGTGTCATCATCAAATGGGATGGGGGAGGGAAGATTATTTTAAGTATAAAATGTTATATGTGTCATCATCATTCAATGGCATAAATGATCATTCAATGCTGTGAACCACATCCATCAATCAATCAACAAGCCTTTAGCAGTACCTGATATGAGCCAGGCACTGGGATTGAAAATCTTTAAGGAGTCATGACATGGTAGAGTGAACAGAGCCCTAGACCTGGGTTTGGGTCCATCCTCTCCCACTTTCTATTTATGTGGTAGTAGGCAAGTGATTGAATCTCTCTGAACCTCAGTTTTCTTATCTATCAAATGAGATAATAATAATAATAATCCCTTAGAGGCAGCCAGTAGGGTGGATAGAGAAGCCTTGGAGCTTGGAAGACCTGAGTTCAAGTCTTGCCTGTGCTATATACATTAAATCTGAGATTCTAGGAAAGTTCCTTGACTTCTTATGATCCAGCAGCATCTCTCTAAATCTCTCAATTGCTAATTATCAGAGGGAGTTCTCAACTTGCATTCCACCACAAACAAACAAGCAAAATAACCCAAAAAAATTGCACAATTTACCTTCCAAGATTGTTATGAGGAAAGTGCATAAACTGTTATACATATGTGAATTATTATTATTTCTTCAAAACCAAAAGGTTCTTCTCCTGCAAAACCATTTGTCACACACGCACACACACACACACACACACACACACACAGAAACATAGAGTTGGATTAAGTAAAAATGCACACAAACATACCACAGAAATACAGAAATATTAATCCATTTAAAATCCTGAAAGAACATCGTACTTACATGACTCAAATTCTATCTCCTCCACACACAAAACATTTATATACACACAAACACACAGAGTGTAGGCTCTCCCATCTCGGCCTCTGTCTGTCTGTAGGTGGGTGGGCCTGTTCACTGGGAAACAGCTTCTGAGCTGAGCCAGGCAGTGAGGCCCACTTGGATGAAACATCCATGACAGCTCCAAATCATATTTCAGCTGGTCCTTGATTTTAATCTCTTGTACATTGTTCTCCATTTCATGTATGTATGTTATATTCCTAGACATCAGGTACTATGCCTTCTTCCCCTATTTCCTCCATAGGCTCTGGCTACCTTAGGGATATAAAAGGTACCCAGAAATACTACCCGCACCGAATTAGTCCAATTAACACAGCCCTCTGCATTCCTCTGGCTTCTGATCACTACCTCATGGCCCAACATCCAAGGGATCTTAATCAATCTTCCTAATTTCCTCCTCTAAAAGGAAATCCCAGAAACCCCAGAAAAATCTAGAATCTGGCTCTCTGGATGGTGAATAAATATGTCCTGCGGAGGAACCTTCAGGAAAAAAACTGCTGAGCCTGGCTCTGCTCCACAAGGTGACAGCCACATGACACCATTTTCCTGCTAGTTTCAGAATCACTGTCTTATCTGCCTTCCTCCCCCTTACCCCTTAAAATAGTTTGCCTTATGGTGTTCTGTGCATAGTCAATTCAATAAACAATGATAAACTGGGGAGGTGAAGGAGACCAGGATAAGGAAGTGGAAGGGAAGAGAGGTTGAGCTCTACTTGGGGGTCTGGAGGTAAGAATTTCTTGGCTAAGAAGCTTTATAACTCTCACTTGTTATATTAATCTTAATCAATCGACAATTGTTTATTAAGCTCCTACTTAATAAATAATTCCTTTTCTCAAAGAATTTTCATATGAAGGGGAAAACAATTATATTCCTATACACATATATGTATGTATGTACAAAATAAATGCAGGGTAATTGGGGGTGAAGACTGGGGAAGGGGATGTAAAAGTGAGGAAATCTAGATGATGGAAGAAACTAAGGCAGATATTCTGATGAGATCCAAATACAGTTTGATTTCAAGGGTTCAGAAGGAAGCATGGGAAATCAGAGTCCTAAATTTGTCTGTCATTTGACATATAAATCAATTCCTTTGCCTCAGCTTCCCTGTCTGTAAACTGCAGATAAAAAAGACCTTCTCAAAATGCCTTGGGCAAGCCATTTAACCCTATTTGCCTTGCAAAAACCTAAAAATAAAAAAAAAATACCCGATTCTGTTCAATAAAAGGAATATGATATTAAATTCAAGAAATATTACACTTAGTACAGGAGTACTGGTCCTGAAATCAGATGGACTTGATTTCTTTTTTTTTTAAGGACTTAATTTCAAATCCCACCTCAGATGATTACTAGCTATGTGGTCCTGGGCAAGTCACTTAACTCTGTTTGCTTTAGTTTCTTTATTTGTAAAAAAGAGCTAGAGAAAGAAATAGCAAACAATTCCACTATCTTTGCCAAGAAAATTCCAAATGGGGTCATGGAGAGTCAGACTTAACAACAATAGCACCTATGATGTGTCAGAGGCTGTGCTAAGACAATGCCTGTACTAAAGAAGCTTACAACTTAAAGGGGGGCAGGGGGGAGACAACATGCAAACATATATTATGTGTATATACACATACACAGATTTAAATATATATGTTTGTACACACAAACCTCCGTTTGCCTTAGTCTTTATCTGTAAAATGAGGATTAAATGAGATATTACTAGAAAGCACTTCAAGTGCTTTTTTCCTAAAGTCTCTGGCACATAGTAAGCATATAGCATATAAATATTGGCTATTATTATTATTACATGTTTAAAGCAAAGTTTGGAGATGGATTTCTTTTAGAGGAGAAAAATTCCTGGGTTCAAATATTGTCTTTGACACTTTCTTGCTATGAACCTTGGGCAAATCACTAATCTCAATGTGCCTCAGGCAACTCCTCAGGATTTATCTGCAAAAGTCACAGGAGATATATACTGATAGAGAAGGTTCTCATATCCATTGTTTCCTACCATGATATTATTAATAAAGATAATAATGGCATTTATATGATATTTTAAGGTTTACAATGTGGCTTCCTTATTTGTGGAGGATAAACAGTTTGTGTCTTCAAGACATAGTTAAAGTTGTAAAAACAATAAATTAATATGAAATAAATTGTTCCAAATAATGATACTGAGATAAGTGCCATAAAATCCTTTTTCTGGATACATTCTGGCTATGTGACCCTGGACATGTCTCTTGCCCTTTCTCACTTGTCCCAGATAACAATTCTCCAAGATTTAACAGTTACAGAGTTCTCCATGCTTAGAAGAAATCACAGATCTGAACAACAATGATGACAACTATAAAAAAAAAGTCTTCTCTCTCCTATTATGCTGTAAGCTCCCTTAGGGCAAGGATCTGTCTTATTTTTTTTTAATTTCTGTATCTCCTTTACTGTTTAAGAAACATGTGTTGTCTTGTATAATTGCTACTAAATTATGGCCTTTTCAAGGGAGAGGGAAAGGAGGGAGAGAATTTGGAAGTCAGAAATTTAAAAAATGATGTTTTTTATTTGAAATTGGGAAATAGTTAACAAAAGAAAAAATTATAATTCAATTTTATTTAATTTTATTATATTTATTACATTTACATTCTTTTAGGTTTTTTGCAAGGCAAATGGGGTTAAGTGGCTTGCCCAAGGCCACGCAGCTAGGTAATTATTAAGTGTCCGAGACCAGATTTGAACCCAGGTACTCCTGACTCCAGGGCCAGTGCTTTATCCACTGCGCCACCTAGCCACCCCTACATTTTAAAATATGGGTTGTTCTAATAGGAATTTACAGAGAAAAGAATCACTGTGCAGTCAAGGAAAACTTCACAGAGAAGAAAGGATTTGAATAGGTGTAAAGGTAAGTTTTATAAAGGTAAAACAAAATCCCTGATGAAAGAAAGTACAAGATAAGTTTGGGAACACTGAAGAAATCAGCCTGCAAGGGACTTCTAGGAACATAAGACAAAGTCAAGTAGACAAAAATCAGATTCTGGGGGGCTCAGAATACCAGGTTAAGAAGTCTGAATTTTATTCTCAAAGTGACAGGCAACATTGCAGGTCTTTTGAGGTGGGTGATTCATTGAAAACTATCTTTAGCGTCATTATCCCTATATGACTTCCACCCTAACAAAAAAAAGCAGTAAGAACTTCATTGGAGGAAAACAAATGAAAAGTCACAAGACTGAGCAGAAATGTCTCCTCCATGTAGTAAGTACTCAGGAACCTAGAATTTCAATGATATACACCATTTTAAAATGTAATCTTTTTTTTAAAAAAAAACTCAATTACTAAATACTGACTCTGTAGAACAATGGCTGAGTGAGATGTGGGAGGGGGGACTGGGGGGGGGGTGGTTAAAAACAAACTGCGCGCATGTTCCTCCCCCAGGCTAATGTAGGGACTAAAACACATCCAACTGAGAATTTAATATAAATGTAGAATAGATGACCATCCAGATGGTGTGATTTCATGGGCTTTAGCATCTGACATTTGATTCCAAATTCTAAGTCAAAATAGACACTGTCTTTCAGGGGTACAGAAGGAAGTAGTCCAAGTTGTAGATTGAGGGGGTCCTTGACTCTGCTCCTTGAAATCTGTGTGACCTGAAGTCAGATGTTGAACTCCTCTGAGTCCTCAGTTTCCTTGTCTATAAATGAAAGGATTGAACTAGTCAACCTGTAAGGCCTCCTAACACTAAATCTCTGGTTAGTATACTTGATGGGCTTTGCATTATGAGTCTGAAGATTTAATTTACAAACCATTCTCTATCTAGTTATAAGAATTATTGCTAGATTCAGTCATTATATCTCACCCAAGGGTAGTGGTTGGACTAATCAATAAATATTAATATGCCTACTATGTGTCAGACAAAGTGATACACAAAGGAGAAAAAAAGGTAATCCCTGTCATCAAGGATTTTATACTCTAGGAGGAAATAAAATGTTGGGGACTGGATCTGTGCAAACCTAGCAAGGTACTTGGAACATAGTAGGAGGTTAATAATGCTTTTTTTAAAAACTGAATTTAATAATACAGTACTCAAATTGGGTATATACAGTAGAGGTATTATATGATATGAAAGTCATTTATTCATTCAATCAACTAATAAGTATTTATTGAAAATCTAGGAAGTGTCAATCCAATACAAGATCTTGAAGAAAGGGGAGAAAAAAAAAAGAGAAGACACAGTCCCTGTCCTAAAGAAACAGCATTTTAGATGGGGAGAAACAATACATATTTTATATATGTTAGAAGTTAAGTGAGACTACTAATTAGTGACATAGCACAAGATTGCCTCTAAGTTAAATGATTTTTCTGAGGATATACAATTAGTCAGTGCCAGATCTGGGTTTCCTGAAGGGCAAAATTCCTGTCCTAGGGATCAAGAGATGTGGGTTCTAGTCTAGCTGCTGAGACTGTGTTGGTTTCTTGGCATATGATGATGATGATGATGATGATGATGATGATGATGATGATGATGATGATGATATCTGTCCTTCAAAAAAAGACTATGACATCCTCTTGGGATAGAGAGATCAGGACAATGAGAGGCAACTAGAGGCAAACCAGGAGAGTTCTGGGCTTAACATCAGGGCTTAACATTTTACTTAAAATTCTGATTAGCTGCTTAACTATGGATAAAGTCATTAAACTTTGAAGAGTTTCAGTTTCCTCATCCAAAAATGGGGATAATTTCATAGTATTTATACTTTACTGAGTTATTGTAAGAAAAGTAAGAAAATTTAAGATTTTTTTATAGAGTTGGAAGGAAACTTAGAAATCACCTAAACTAAGAATTCTTTTTTTTTTAAAGTTTTTGAAAGCAATGGGGTTAAGTGGCTTGCCCAAGGACCACACAGCTAGGCAATTATTAAGTGTCTGAGTCTGGATTTGAACTCAGGTACTCTTGACTCCAGGACCGGTGCTCTATCCACTGCACCACCTAGCCGCCTAAACTAAGAATTCTTAACCATTTTGTGTCATGAATGTGGTAAAGTCTATTGATCCCTTTCTCAGAATAATAATTTTAAAATGCATAAAATAAAATTTATAGGATTGTAAAGGAAATCAATTATACTAAAATATAGTTATTACAATATTTTTAAATATCATTCATCCCTGATCTGGGTCAATTCCTACCTCTTTTAGAGTTGAGAAAACTAAAGCCCAGAGCAGTAGTAATACAGAAAAGCTACAAAATTAGAATTTGAACCCAGGTTCTTGGATTCAGACAGTATTCTTTCTTCTGTACCATGTTATGTGTCCCTCTTTGGATTTCCATTTCCTTTTCTGCAAAATTAGAGGATTGTGCTAGATTCTTAAAGTCCTTTGAAGCAATAACATTTTATAAGTCTACTGCACAGTACCTGATGGTCCCATGATTCTATCTGATGAGGACAATGAGAGAGGGTTTTCCTTGAATCATTCTTTCATTCATTCAACACACACACATTTATTTATTAAGCAATAAGCAAGGTGCAAGAAAAGATACAAAGATAACTGAGGCATTTCCTCTAATCTCAAGAGAATAGAGACAATAAAGAAGAGTGGTTCATAATAAAGAATAGTAGTCATCGTGGAACCAGAAAGACCTGGATTCAAATCCTGTCTTTGAGATTGTGTAATGCTGGCAAGTCACAACCTCTCAGAGCTCCAGGCAAACTCTCAGTGGCTATCAGCTCTAGAGAAGATGCCCAGCCACACTGAGTTTCTTCATCCTGGAGTTCATACACCAATATAATCTTGAACCCAGTCTCCAATCTCTCTTCCCTCAAGCAATTGATGATCTAGGATAACTGAAGTCAGTTAAGTTATATAACCAAGTAATTCAACTTCCTCAATACATTACATCAAGAACCTGTGATTTTGTAAGTAGAGGAGCAAACCCAGAGTTATATAAGGCATAACTTGCCTGGGTCACTCAACTAAAAAGCGACAGAGACAGAACTTTACTCAAAGCCTCCCTGTTTCCAAGAGCAGCCTTTTATCCCCTACAACATGCAGCTTCTCTCCTATAATAACCCTTTAACAGATCCACCATCCAAGAATGCTTGAATCTGACTCTGTTTATAACCTATAATATTTCTTGGTTTAATGAGGGCACAAGTCTCCTTCCTATTGTATAAAGTAAGATGACCTGTATTAGCTCTAAAAAACTTCTCCCAGACCTGGGATATGGGGATGCCTTCCAAACCTTCAACCCCTTTCTGAGTTTCTAGACATCGCTAATATCTGATTCTAAGAGTAGAATTTTCATTTGGTAGAGGCTGGTGAGCTGCAGTCTAAGTATATTATTACTATTTTTTTTTTCAGCACAACACGGACTTGTGGGGGGCTATTTCACCTGAGTTACTGTCAGAAACTTGAACACCAAACAAGTACTGCCTGGTGATTAGCATTATAATAGACTATCATTACTTAACAAACCTGTATATACCCAGGGGAACTCTGCAAAGAAACACAGAAGGCTTTACTGCAAATAACATTTATTTATATAAAATATTCAAAGCTCACTCCAGAAGTTGTCTACAGGTAAGACCCTGGAAAACTTTGTCTGCTCATTTAGATGAACTTAGTGAGATTAGATGCTGAAATATCAAGTGCTTTCCAAAAAGAATGTTTTTGGCTCTTGTTGCTGCCAAAGCAGTTATATCTAAATAAGAAGAGGGGCTGTTAGATTATTTATAGCTATTGTCTTATTATAGTTGCAATGAAATGATAAATCTGTAAGGGCAAGGTCAGCATCATCTGGTATAGCCTATTCAGAAGTGAAATCAGAAAGATCTGGGGAGAATTCCTGGCCTGAGAAATCTCTCAATTTGTGACTCAGCAGATAAATCCTAGACAGTTGTTTGAAATGCAAAGAGATTAAGTGATTTGCACAGTACCACCCAATTACTAAAATTCAATGAATCAAAAAGGTAATCAACTGAATTTATTTAGGTCCTTTATGTGCTGGACATCTGGGCTACAATGCAAAAGTAAGATGACTCCAGCCTTCAAGGGGCTTACTTTCTAATGTGGTGGGATATAAACAATTCTAAGTACACTACTAAATAGATTCTAGATTTTTATGAACTTAAAAAAAGGCAGAAACTGATTTCATTCCATTTCACATCCAAAGAACAAGATATCCCTGCAGCAGGTACCCTCTAAATACCCACTTTTCCTGCCCCTTTTTGTGTGTTGTTTCTCTTCATTAGAACTGTCCCATCACTTAGAACAAGGCCTGGAACATAATAAGCCCTTGATGTTTATTGGATTGAGCATGAATATCTTCAGGTATCAGTTAGAGTCCTAAGGAGGAAGTATTTGATCTGAGTCTTGAAGGGAGGTAGGAGCTTTCAAAGCACAGAAGAGTGGGTGTGGATGGGGGTGGGGGTTGGGGAGGGAGTACATTCTGAGCAGGGGAAAGAGGCTTCAGAGGTCGGATCTGAAACAAGGTCTTCCTGACTCCAAATCTAACATTCTATCCACTATACCAGGAAACTTCTATTCTGGATATACCTATTTAACAAACGCTGGTAGGAAGTAAAACAAGTAAAGGGTTGCATGCCAATCTTTAGTGCCATCCCCATACAGAGACAGCACATCCCCCTGATTCCCAACATTTTCATTGTCTTAATGGCATCTAGAGATTTAAACCTCCTGGGAGAGCTAATATTTTATATTATAGGTATAATATAGGAGCAGCTTTATTCTTAAAGTGGCATGTGAGTAAACACTATGGTGAGTAGAAAAAATATTATGGGAATTCTAGATGAGTGTGAAAGCTAAAGAAATCTGACCTAGAGTGGGAGGGGGGTCGAACCTAAAATATGCCTCACTTCTTTATAATCACCTGGGTCCAGAATTCCATCAAGTACTCTCTTCATCATTAGGTATGACCCAGTCCTCACCATCTGTCCTGCCACACATCACCACCACCATCCCTAAGCCCCCAAGATTTTTACCTGTTACTTTGGGATTGAAAATCAACATCATCACTTACACTAAAGGGCATAACCATTTCGTGGGGGGCGGGGCAATGGGGTTAAGTGATTTGCCCAAGTTCACACACAGCAAATAAATATCAAGTATCTGGACCCAGATCAACATTTCTTACATATAAAATCTCAATGATTCTGAGTTGAAGGCTCTAGAGACCAAGGTTTCCTTCCATGATATCACTCACTACAGCATCCATGTTAACATCCATGTCATCCCCAACCTTCTAATGTCCTGATCCTACTCTGACCCTACTCATTGAGCTCTCTAGTTAACAAACTATCCTTTATTTTGGACCTTTCAGGAAAATATGTATATGTTTTATATTTAATTTTTATGTACATATTACCTCACACAATAGAATGTAAACTTTTTTTTAGGATAGAAGCTATAGTGATTTAGTACTTTTTTTTGTCATCAACCCATGCCTAGTACTACCAGTACTCTGGTACCTGGTAAATAGCAAGCACTTCATAAATTCTTGCTCATTGGCACAGAGTAAAAGCTTCCTCAAGGTGTTATCAACCAGGGAAGACTTCTTAGTATGTAAGTAGTATGTAATGAATGAGTCTAGACATGGGGATACTTTTCATTTGTTTTCTACTCATTTTGTCACTGTGACTGAAAAGCCCAAATGACAGGAAGGGTTTTATAGAGCACCAGGGAAACACTTCTCCAGTTGCTCCTTAAAATTCAATTCTATTCAATTATGTAGTACAGGTGCCCAGTCCAGAAAAGAGAAGACAGAGCCAAGTCCTCTAAGAGAGTAAATGATTAGATGCTTAAAGGTGTGGTACTATAGAACTATTGAATAGTTCTGGCAGGTTTTACAGAATAAACAGAACCTTAAAAACTGGCATACTGACCAGGAGACATAATATGAATAAAGGTACCAAAGATAGGGCTCTATCTATGATCTGAGGCAGTTGGTAATGCAGTAGATACAGGGCTTGTGTCAGGAAGAACTGAGTTCAAATCTGTTCTCAGATGCTATCTTAATATCAAATGAAATCATATCTGTAAATTATTTAGCAAATAGGAGGGGCCTAATAGAGGCTTGTTTCCTTCTTTCCAACTAGATAACCTCTAACATCCTTTTTAGCTCTGACCTTCAGGGACTGTGTATGATGACAAGTAAAAAAGGTCCATCAAACCTATATGGAATGTTAGAATTCAGTGGGAAAGACTTTGGAAAGATAGTGTGAAGTCAGATAATATGAAGGAAAGTAAAGAGGGAAGAAAAACCAGATTGGAGGTACTGGATTTAAGCCACAGAGAACAAGTTATCAATGATAAAAATGGGTGATCACTCTGGATACATGAGGTTTCTGGTTTACCCAGATGGGTAATTACTCTGGATACATGAGGTTTCTGGTTTACCCAATATGTTCATTAAATGATATTATTCTAATCATGCTTTCCAAAAACCGAGGAGAGTGGAGGAAGGAATGGGTGGAGGCTAATTAATCTATGCAAAGAAAAGGAAGCATCTTGTTCTTAAAGAAAGAAGCTTTGAGTCAGCACAGATCTAGGTTCAAATCTCACCTCTGAGATACAATGACTGAATGATCATTACTCGTTTTCTCCCACCAAGGAAATTCTTTTAAAACTAGAAATTGCTATTACCAGTTATTAATAGTAACCTGTACTTGTCAAGGAATTTTTCACACTGGTAGTTCTTTATACTGATTAAATGAAAGATTTGAGAAAAAACATAAATTAAATTTAACAACACAAGACCATCTTAATGGAAAGGAGTATGTCCTTTAGATAAAAGTTAATTTCCTTTTGTAGAATTCCCCTTACCCACTAAAGACTTGTTGAGATAAATTAAATGTTAAGCTGTAGCTGAAAAAATGTCCCTTCCAAAGCCCTGCTCTGACTCAAAAGTTATGTGACCTCAAATAAATCATTTAATATCGATGAAACCTCAATTTCCTCATCTGCAAAAATGAAAGGATTGACTTAGATTCTCTGTAAGATCTAAGAGAGCGATAAACCTGAGACAGGAAGACCTGAATTCAAATGTAGCCTCGATCACATATTAGCAGTGTGATCTAGGACAAATCACATAATGGGGGTTGTAATAGAGCTTGCATCACAGGGTTGTTGTGAGGATAAAATGAAATAATATTTATAAAAGCACTTACCATAGTGCCTGGCTCACACATTTAATAAACCCTTATAACCTTCCATTCCCTTAATACCTATGATCTTTTAAGCTCTTCTATTCAGAATGGACTTTTCAGCTATTCCTGATGAAGCTATTCCTCTGGAACTATAGCTCAGTTGTCTTAGGAGATGATACCCAGTATAGTTATAATCAACCCCATAACTTCCTGAGATTGCCACTCTTATCTGTGACCCCCATTTTTACACTGAAGGACCCCTTTGGAGGAGAGGAAGCAGGTCCCTTCTTATTAAGACCCACAAATCAAGAAGTTGATTGGGGCAACGAAAAGAACAGTGAACTAGGAACTAGGAGACTGGGTTTTCATCTTTGCTTGCACATTGGTTCATCTGATGATTATCACAACGTCTCTATTCTTTTTTTAAATGGGATATAAAACCTACACTACATGGCTCATAAAGGTAGGAAGCAATCAGTCAGCTAGCATTTCTTAAACATTTACAATATTCCAATAACTTTGCTAAGTGGTAGGGATGCAAAAAAAAGGGAGAAAGGGGAACAAAAATGGTTCCTACCTTCATATTCTAGGGAGACCACCTGAAAATAACTAGGTACATAAATGATACACACAGAATAAATGAAAGGCAGATTTAGAGGAGGTTAGATACCAACAGCTGGGGTGAGGGGAAAAGATTTTGGCAGAAAGTGGGAGTTGAGTTGGACCTTGAAAGAAGTCAACAAATCTAAGGAACAGAGCTGACGAGAGGCAAAAACCAGTAACAAAGACACAGAGAAGGGAGATGGTACTCTATGTGAGAACCAAAAAAAATTGGTTTGCAGAGGCTTCAGAGGGGAGTTAAGTGTAAGAAGACTGGAAAAGTAGGAAGGGGTCAGTTAGGAAGAACTTTAAATGTGAAACAGGACTTTTTATTTGACCCAGAGATAACTAAGAAAATCACTTTGGCAGCTGTGTGGAGGATGGTTGGAAAAGAAAAATACTGTGAGGAGGAGATCAACCAGAAATCTACTGCAGTAGTGCAGGAGGGTAGTGGTAAGGGCCCATACTAGGGTGGTGACTGTTGAGAGAAGAGAAAGGGATACAGAAGAGATTTTTGTGAAGATAAGAGAGTTTCAATTGGGTACCATGCAGGCTGTATGGAATGAGGATGATGATGATTGTTCTTCATTCTCAGAGATGAGAACCTTCAACAGGGAGTGGACTGAGTGGTGCTTTGCAAAGTCACCAGCCTCATTTTTTCCTGCGGAATCATCTGGGTCCAGGATGAGTGAAGAATTAAAGATGGGTGACAGAGAGGACAGAAAAGTTCAAAGGAGGAAAGGGTTTGGAGCAGATGATGAGTTCTTTTCCAGTCATGAAAAGTACAATGTGCCATATGAACCCAAGCCATAATTCTTAAGAAAAACAGCATTCATCTACTGACAATGCACTTAGAAGTCTCTAACACAGTGTTGCAATCGCCTCCAAGGGAAGAAATTCTGGGCCTTCCAGGGATCAAAACCAGGGAAACAGGGTCGTGAATTCTTCAACATCCCCTGCAGATCCTTAACATGACTCCCTGCCTCTTCTCACATCTCCATCATGGACAGTTCCCAGTCATACTTGTTGGTGAAGACAGTCACCAGACCAACACTGCAGATTTCCTCTAGCCATGGTCTGAACCCATGCATGCAGGACCCCCCACCCCCTGCACATAAGCAGCCATGTTTGTCTTTGAGCAGTAAACGCTCTCCCTATTGTGTTGTCCATTTCATCTGTAAACACGGCAGCACTACCTTATGGAGGAGCCCCCTCTATCCTTTGCAAAAACAAAACACATCACCAAAAAGCCATTCAAAGACATGTTTGGTAGATTCAGAATCTGCTCCTGGAATCAAATATTCTTTCGGTTATCCACTTTATACAAAGAAAAATAAATGGAGTTTATTTTTATGATGTCAAGACTAAGGGTTAAGTGTGAGCTTGAGAGGAATAAAGAGAGGGTGGGGAGAAACCCTATGGAAAGGACTAGCATGACTTTTCCAGATCTGTATCCCCTGCTTTCCAAAGTACCAGCTGCTCTCCACCTAAGATTTTACTGGTGAATCTTGCTGGAGCTTCCTTGTCATCACAGTAACCATGGTTTCAGTCAGTCTACATTAGACTCACGATCATAGAGAGAAAAGGCTCTCGCATTTTTCCCCGAGTCTCAATCTGATACATATGGATAAAAATACATAGATATGGCACTAACCAGAACTGACATTCAACTTTTGGTCCCTAAGAGCAACGATCATAAAACAAGAAAGTCTTTGTATCTAAAACTCAGAATGTTACCAACATTCCAAATTCAGGTTTGGAAAACAGAGATCTATCCCTTTGCTGCTAAGAATATAAATGATAACCCTGGAAAACAAAAACAGAACTATGGAAAATATAAACAAATCTCCATGCCCACTTTTTTTTCTCTGGAAACAAGTAGAAAGATCTGAAAACATAGAAAAGCATTTCTAATTTAATACTTCTCTGACAGAAGCTTAACTGTTCTTGCTTCTCCCTCCTTTTCTGAATGCCAAGGTTGAATGTATTTCAACTGATACCACATTGACAAGCCCTGTTACCAATATTCTAATATTTTGACAATCTCACCAATCAACTAGACCTCACTCTTAGAACAAGTATCATTGCACAGTACCTTAAAATATAAAATAGGGCAACAATGTGACTTCAACTAGAGATGCACAGAAACTCTAGTGCCCACATTTTTTCCATTCCCCCCCCCCCTCAAGAGGCAGTGCAAGAAAGAAACTGGGTGGGCTGTAGCATCTCAGGTTTGTTGAAAGGAGGCTCAGCTAAGGTTTCAGGGACTTGGGAGAGGAGGTAGGTGTCACAGAGTAGATCACATTTGTACACCTAGATATCAGAAAATAAGCAAACCACCAAGAAACAGTTTTTTAAAAGAGAAGCAGGTTTTTACTGAAAAAGCTGAACCACCCCACTCTGCATTTATTTGACCTCAAGCAAATGAAAATAATCAAGCTGGATAACCTCTTAAGTGGTAAGGAGAAGAGTGGAGCCACGTGCATTTTCCAGGGACTGCCAGAGGTGAGAAGCCTCCCCCAGAATCAGGGCACCAACCCTCTAAGCAGCCCGAGGACCCGACTGGGTGACTAGCCTTGGGTTTCTTTACTCTAGTGCTCCAGCTCCCTGAGTTGCTCTGAGTTTCCTGACATGAATAGGGAATCAACCCGACCTGAAGTAGTTGAGACGGAGGTAGGGAGATGGGGTCGGAGGGGGAGTGGGAGGAAGAGAGAAACAGGAATAAGGAAACATAAAAAGGAGCCCACTGTCTCCTTTTCCCCAGGTTCAGCTTCCTCGACCCAGGCCTCTCACTTTGCTCCCCATTAAAAATAGAGGTAGGGGTACCCAGTGCAACTCCCATGGAACACTGCTTTGCAACCTCAACTACCCCCACTTGAAAGAACCTTGTCCCTTCAAGACAACACTTCCCCCAGAACCCCACCCCTCCGCTGCCCGGACTCCTGCTTCCCCCCACCCCGACCCCAGCCCCAGACAGTCTCACCCAGTCCTCGAAGTGGCGGCTCCCGTTCTGCAACAGCTCCTCAAACTGGATGGTGCAGTTGGCGACGAAGTCATCGTACCCGATGGGGGCATCGTGGAAGACGGCCAGTTCAATCTTGCGCCCGTTGCACACGTCGGTGACAAACTCATCGTGCCAGGCCGGGCTGTTGGTCTTTTGCTTGGTGGCCGTCTGTCCGATGCGCGAGTCGTCGACGTTGAGGGCGATGTAAGGGTCCAGGAGGAAGGTCTGAGGCCGGGGTCCCACCGCATGGCGCAGTGACCAGGCTGTGGGTTTCAGGCTCACGGCCTCGCAGATCTTGATCTTGAGGAGGCCATTGAAAACTACCATGGTCGAAGGCGGGCCAGTGAGGGTGCGGGGCAGGGACAGGGAGCCGCAGGGCCGGGGTCACTCAAGCCGAGAGTTCCGCGGGGAATAAACGCGAGCTCCCGGAGCTGGGAGGAGGGGTTGGTGCAGCGGGGGGTCTTCTTGGGGCGGGAGGGACGGGGACGCCCGGGTCCCCCCTCTCCCGCCCACCTCTCTTAGGTTTACACTCACAGACCCCCAGACCCCCGGACCCCCCCTCTCTCACACGCACCCACACGCGCCTACACCCCACCTACACCTTGTAATGCTTCACCCTGGCCCTGGCGATTCCCAGCGAGTGCATGTATTTCCTCGCTGGGTTTCTAACGGAAAACAGGGAGAGGGGGAGGGATGGGGATTCAGGGAGAGCTGGGGGAGTCCGTCTTTAGATCACCCCTCTCCCCTCTCTCCCCAGCGCACCTACAGCAAAAGGACAAAAAAGATCCACACTATAGAGGCTCACCTTCGCCCCTCTAATGTTCCTAATGTCGGGGGGGGGGGGCGCCGTGTCCAGCTCTTACCTATCTTTCAAAAGCATAATCCCCGGGAAATGATTACTTTGGCGGGGGGATGCTTGGGAGTTAAGGCTATGGAGCAGGGACGGGGAAGGGGAGGAGGGATGCAATATAAAATTCAACCAGAATCCTCCTTGCAAATCCAGTTTTTGCTCCTTTAGGAGAGGAGCGGTGCGTGTGTGTGTGTGTGTGTGTGTGTGTGTGTGTGTGTGTGTGTGTAAGGAGGGATGTTCTATCTATAAAGAGATATGCATGTCGATAGGGAATGATCCTCTTCAGAAAAAAAAAAATTTAAAACCCCAAACCACACATGCACACACCTCCCCTGCAAAAATACACACACTCACAACTCCCGCTGTTTCCTCCCAACCCCTCGTTGCCTTCTTCTTGTGGCTCTCCTTCGCCCTCAGTCTGGACTCGAGACACGCCAAAAGCCAAGAGCCTCACATCCGCACGGGCTTCGGGGGTCTGTGTTGCCGCCGCCGCCGCCGCCGCCGAAGCTGCCGCCGCCGCAGCTGCAGCCCCAGCCGCCGCCGCCGCCGCCGCCGCCACCGCCGCAGCCGCCGCCGCCGGGGCTCCACCTCACAGGCCAGGCAGGCACTAGCCCAGGACTCGGCAGGAGCTGCTGGGGCCGGGGCTGCGGGAGCCTCGGGCTCTAAGCCCCACCTCCCTCGCTTCTAGCGCGGCCTCTGACACTCGCCCCGCCAGCCCTCGCCGTCTGTCTCCGGATCTCTCGCTCTCTCCTCCAGTGTGTTTGTGTGTGTGTGTGTGTTTGTAATGCAGGAAATGCGCAAAAGACGTCAGTGTGTGTATGTGTGTGAGTGTGTGCGCGCGCGCCTGTGTGTGTATGTGTGTGTGTGTATGTGTGTGGAAATAGAAAGTTTTGCCGGTTGGGGGAGCAATACGAGGAAAAGTGTGCAGAAGATAGGGAGGGAATAGGGAGAGTGGAAAAATCTTCCCCCCGTGGGTGCGGGCGGGGGAAGTGGGCGGGCGGCCGCGAGGGCCAGTCCCGCTTGCCCCGGGGCTGGCGGGGCGGGAGGAGGGGGCCCGCGCGGCGCTCCCCAAGTCCCAGCCGCCCCAACTCCCCTTCCTTGGGGAGGAGCGATCCGGCGCTGGAGACTTCGGGGAACCTCCTCCCCTTTCCACTCTCCACCCCCGCCCACCCAGGGTCGGGAAGAGGTAGCCCCTCGCTTAGTCTGGGCACAGAAATGGGGGGCAGGGGGTCGGCCTCTCCCAAGGGGCTCCCCTCCACCGCGGGGAAAGCGCCTCGGGAGGGGGGAGGGGAGGTTGTGCTTGGCTTCTTTGTTTGGTTCGGCTACAAAGTATCTGTTTGCAACCTTCCAGGCTCGGGGAGCCGGCGGCGCTCCTGGCCCCGGGGCGGCTGGACAGAACGCGGCCCCGGGCGGCCTGCGCCGGGGCGGCTCCCCCACGCCCAGCCCGGGGTGCATTTTCCGGATCTTTGCTGCTCGGATCCCGGCGAGCGGCCAGCCCCGGTCCTGCCTCCGGAGCCCGGGCGCCCGGGGCAGAGTCGGGCCGGGAGCCAGGCTGCCTGCGCGCGCGCGCCCGCCCGTATGCTAATTTCCTCCGTAACCTTTAAACTCTCTCTCTCCTCCCGGGAAAGCGGCGGCGCTGGCTCAGTCACGTGAGGGCCGGAGCCCTGGGCGGCGGGGGGAGATGGCCCGGGCCCTGGGCTCTCGGCTCTCCGCGCCGGGGAGGCCAAGCGCGGCCGGGCCGGGCTCCGGGCGGCCCGTCCCGCGCCGGCGGACGCAGGGGGGCGGGCCTCGGCGCTCGGGCCCTGCCCTGGGATTGGCTGCGGCGAGAAACGCCGTCAGCGCCGCCCAGCGGGGAGGGGAGGGGAGGGAGGGGGAGGGGGGGAATGAAATCGGAAATTTTTGCAAAAGGAAAAAAAAAAAAAGTCTGTCCTCCCCAAGCCGGCAGGCGGGCGGATCAAAACCTTGGCCCGGGCCAGCACCCGAGCTGGGCTCGGAGGGGCCGCGCGCCCGGGCCACCTTGCGCAGGTGCTCGTCCCACTCCCGCCGGGGCGCTGAGCCGCCCGCTGCCTCTGGCCCGAGCGCGCGCCCGGCCCAGGCTGCCTTGGGGCCGGACTCCAGCCCGCAGCCCCGGCACTGCCCGCTGCAGGGACGCGGACCGAGGGCCGCAAGAACAGCGCCGGGCGATGGCTGGCGACGAGCCGGCCCGGGAAGGAGAGCACTACCTGTCCCGCTCCGAGACCGGAGGGGCTGCGAGGGGAACTAAGGCTGGAGACTCGGGCGGGTCTGCCGATAATTCGGCTGATAAGAATACTAATGCGAATCGATACAGTCCTTGTCATAAAAGCACTTTTTTCCTACAATCCCGACTTAGACAATAACATAATGCGAATGACGTTTATATAGCCCTTTACAATTTTCAAAGCATCTTACAGACGGTATTTAATTAAAAAACAGGAAAATAGAGCTGAGTTGGAAGGGGCTTCAGCAGCCAGGTAGGCGAGTCGACTTGTTTTACAGATGAAGAAACTGAGGCCTAAATCAAGGAAAGTGTCCTATTCATCTCTGACTGCCCCCCACACACACACACACAGACACAGAGACAGACTCCACAGACATACACACACACACACACACACACACAGAGACACACTCCACAGACATACACACACACACCATAGTATATTTTCATTTTTATCTCGGGCATGTCTTGATAGGTCAAACAAGTCACTCTAGAATTATGGAACCTAATCCCCGTTGCTCCAAAGACAGACAAGATTGCCTGGGTAAGTATCCAGGATGCTTACTTGGTGAAAATGGAGATTCCTCAAGTGCAATGACTCAGATCTACACCCATATCTTAACGATCTGTTTGTTATCTTACTAAGGAAGGGTGAAGAAGGTGAGTTACTGTGGTCACCATCAGATTTCTTTTCTATATGTATATAAAGACACAGGCATCTTCAATTACTAAGGACAATCACCATCATCTTTTCTATAGATGCATTAGTTATTGTTCAGTCCTGTCTGACTCTTTGTGACCCCTTTTAGGGTTTTCTTGGCAAAGATACTGGAATATTTTGCCATTTCCTTCCTCAGCTCATTGAGGAAATTGAGCCAAACAGAGTTAAGTGAATTGTTCACCATCACACAGGGAGTATCTGAGGTCATTTCACCACCTAGCTCCCAGGTGCATTAGAAGACATCAAGAAAACTGGACAGCTAGGTGTGGATGCAGCACCCCACCTGGAGTCAGGAAGTCCTAAATTCAAATCTGATCTCAGATACTTACTGTCTGGGTGGCCCTGGGCAAGACACTTGACCATGTTTGCTCAGTTCTTCATCTGTCAGATGAGCTGAAGAAGGAAATGGCAAACTACTCCAATATTTTTGCAAAGAAAATCCTTAATGGGATCAGGAAGAGTCAATCATGACTAAACAATAAAATTTATTATTTGAAATATAATCTAGAGTGTTGTTAGGAAGGGAGTAAGTATGTGTACTACTGTGTACTAGGGACTGAACTATGTGCTTGTGAAGTAGATATCTCCATTCTACAGATAAAGAAACTAAGGCAAACAATTTAAGTGACAAGTCAAGGGACACAGCTATTAAATGAGTCTGCGTAAATGAATCTTCCTGATTGGAGCTCCAATCTTCTATCACACCAGATGCCTTCAAGTTGAATTCCAGGAATTCCATAATCATAATTTGACCTTCAATTGCTATAGTGTTCCTTTCTCAAAAGACACAAATATCATTTTGGAAAATAATGAAGGAAAACAATGCTTGGTGACTAATAGTCTTTGGTTCATGTTGAATTCAGAGAAATGTTGATGTTCTGGTTTGGGTTTCTGGTCTTGACCTATGATTACATCCGTGTGGGGAATCTCCTTCCTTGTTGCAGATCAGCAACTTTTCCTTTTTTTATGATTTCTCTACAGAGATGTCTGGGGCACCAAGAAATTCAGTAATACCTATTGCCACAAAATTCTTCATATCAGAGTCACGAGTGCAATCCAATTGTTCTTGACTCCAAGGCCTGCAGCATTTGTCTCACAGAGCTATTTGATGTTTTTGTTTTTTGTATTTTTAGGTTTTTGCAAGGCAATGGGGCTTGCCCAAGGCCACACAGCTAGGTAATTATTAAGTGTCCAAGGCCAGATTTGAACTCAGGTACTCCTGACTCCAGGTCCAGTGCTCTATCCACTGCACCACCTAGCCACCCCTCACAGAGCTATTTGTAAAGATCAGGATTGAATAGACACAAATTTAGAACCTGAAGGGACCCTCCATGCCCTCTGAATTCAACCCCTTCATTTTACAGGTGAGAAAGCAGACAAAAAGGTTATGATTTGCCCATGGTCACATAGCCACATTTTAAGCTCAAATCTTGGACTCTAGAATACACATACTTTTAACTGTACCATACTTCACTTAAGCCAATGTAGAAAAATCTCTCTGCAAATTTTAAAGTCTCTGTATGTCATTATTATATGCTACATTACTATTTAACCATCTTACTATCTCTTCATTTCTAAACATTTTTCTCTTCTGGCTTTCTCCAAATTTGGCAGTTAAAACATTCACATAGTCATTGGGGATTGTGGAGATAACAAATTTGAGCTTTGGAAATGATCATTTCTGAACTGAATGAGGGGGAATAGTCTCCAAATTTGCCTTAAGGGGAAATTCTTTCAATGGATTGTTTTTCTTTAAAGTAATGAATAAAAAAAATCAAAAACATTTGGGGGGGAGTGGGGGAAGCAGGAGACAACATCAGAAATTTCCAATCCAATCCAACTAATAACAATTCTAAATGTTCTGAGCAACTGAAGATAATAAATTGCAAACAATCATTTTGACAAGAACTCATCATTTATGATCATTTTAATTCTAAAATTCTATGCAAAATAGTTTACATTTATTCATAAGGCACTTTAAGGCTTATAAAGGTGATCATTTTATTCTCACAACAACCTGGTAGGGAGGTACTAGTATTATCTCCAGATAATAGATAAGGAAACTGAGGCAGGCAGAGGGAAAGTGACTTGCTAAGGATCACACATTTAGTATCTGATCTAAACTCATATCTTTCTGACTCTGATCTTTCCAGTACTCTATCCAATGTCCCACTTACTTGACTATTGATTCTGTATGTGCAAAATTGATTATGTCCAATTGGCATGACTTTATCAGTGAAATGTTACCAGATTACTAGTTTGGTTACTGTGTGATACTTGAATTGGGAGAAGGGGGAAAAAGGATGAAAGGAAGGAAGGGGAAAAAAAGGAAGAGAAGAAAGAAAGAAGGAAGAGAAGAAGAAAGGAAATATTCTAAGAACTGTTTTCTCCTGTTTGGAGAACACCCAAACTCTGGAACACCTGGAGGTAGAGAAGAAATGCAAAGTCAGATCTCTGCTTTATACTCTGCAGGAACAAAGACAGTTTTGGGTTTGTTTGCTTGTTTTGTTCTTTTCCCCAGCCTTTGAAAAGCTCTGATTAGGACATTTTTTTTTTAGGTTTTTGCAAGGCAAACGGGGTTAAGTGGTTTGCCCAAGGCCACACAGCTAGGTAATTATTAAGTGTCTGAGACCAGATTTGAACCCAAGTACTCCTGACTCCAGGGCCAGTGCTTTATCCACTACACCACCTAGTCTCCCCTAGGACATTTTCTTTACTGAATTCTTGAATTCACTTCTTTGAAACTTGTATTCCTTTAATTCTGCCCTTTAGGAACAAACAATCCAATCCCACTTCCAAATGGTGGTCCTTCAGTTATTGGAAGATTTCTGTCATTTCCCCTGTGATCAAATATAAAAACACCTTCATTTTTGTGTTTAAAATTCTTCAAAACTCTACCTACTTCTATGATCCAAACACACAGGTCTTACCTCCTCACACACAACTTTCTATCTTCCATCTTGGTGCCTTTATACTAATTGTCCTTTACATCTCCTTACTTCTAACTCTTGGAATTTCCTTCAAAATCTAGTTATGGTGTTTCCTTCTATATGAGACCTTTCCTGATTCCACCAACTGCTAGTCCCTTTCCCTCTGAGGTTACCTAATCTTATCGACAGACATATACATACATACATACATATATATATATATATATATATATAAATTTGTATATTTGTATAATATTGTTCAGCCATGTCTGACTATGTCACCCCATGGACTTTTTCCATGAGGTTTTCCTGGCAAAGATACTAGAAAGTTTTGCCATTTCCTTCTCTCATTTTACAGACAAGGAAGTGAGGTTCATAAAGCTAGTGAGTGTCTAAGACAGGATTTGAACTCAGGTCTTCCTAACTCCAGGTCTAGGATTCTATCCTTTGCACCATTTAGCTATCTCTGTTCATATATATATATGATCATCATTACATGAAGATATAGATAGATGATAGATAGATAGATAGATAGATAGATAGATAGATAGATAGATGATAGATATAAATATGCTATTTCCCCTTTTAGCCTGTAAACTTCTTGAGATGAGGGACTATTTCCCTTTTGGTTTTGTGTCTGAGACATAGAAGAACCTTAATAGATGCTTTCTTGATTGATTAATATTTAATATCCCTAGCCTAGTTGTTCACCTGATGCTCAGATGATCCAAACTTGAGGTTGAATCATAGATTTAGAACTGGAAAGGACTTTAGAATTCACTTAGTCAACCCCTCTCATTTTAAATATAAGCAAACTGAGGCCCAGAGAGTTAAATGTCCTGCCCAAGATCATACAGGTAGTAAATAGAAATACTAGGATTCCAACTCTAGCTTTGTGATTCCAAGTGCAAGCATTATTTTTTCTAAACTACAAGGCCTTTCATGTTGTCCTTCTCTAGAATTGGTCTGGCTAATCAGGACCCCTCATAAGTTTGGTGACCCAAATCAAATAGTACAGCTTCAGGTGTAGTTTGACTAGAGAAGATTGGAATTGGACCATGTGGTTTTTTTTCTTTATCTATCTATCTATCTATCTATCTATCTATCTATCTATTTTCATTTTAGGCAATGGACTTAAGAGTGACTTGCCCAAGATTGCTCAGCTAGGCAATTATTATGTGTCTGAGGCTAGATTTGAACTCAAGTCCTCCTGACTCCAGGGCTGGTGCTCTATCCACTGCACCACCTAGCTGCTCAGACCATGTGCTTTTAAAAGTCTTTTTGAATCCTAACACATGTCTGTTCTTCCCCCCACCCCCACCCCACCATGTGTCTGCAAATTTTCTAAGCATATTATCCGGTACTTTATCAGAGTCATGGGAGACTTGGAAAAGAGCACTAGTTATAAAATCAGAGGACTTGGGTTCAAATCCCTTATCTGATGTTTCTTACCTTTGTGGCCCCAGGCAACTAATTCATTTAACCTCCTTGGACCTCAGTTTCCTCCTCTATAAATTGAGAGAGGGGAGGCTGGACTAAATGACCTCTTCTGGAGGTCCCTTCTAGATTTATGATCTAATTACCTTAAGCAATAAAAAGACAAACCCAAATCTCTGGGGCACTACACTATAGACAACAAAATATTAATGGATTTTGAAATGATCAGTTGTCTGTGTTATATTCTATGTGTGCTCAGGTGAAGAAATTTGATCACCTGGGTAATAGAACATAATAACTCAGCAACCAAAAAGCAAACATTGCCAGAACTCATCTGGCACCCTGCCAAACCCACATTTATCTGGCTCCTGTGATGCCTCCTCCTCCCCCCAACCCAGGTTTTAACTTCACACCTGTCACTCTTTTACCTGTTCTTTTTGGAGCCTTCGCCTCTACTGGGAGGTGTGCTAGAGTAGAATCTAAACTTCATAAATCTTAACTAAGGTAGAGGAAAGCTAGAGGAGGGGACAGGACATTGATGAATGGAGCATGTTCAGTTGACTCTTCCCTTTCAATTCAGTAAGCATTTATAAAATCAACCAGGTGCCAGAAAATACAAAAAAGCACCAAAAACCACTAAGCCCTGGGGGGATAGTAAAAGAAGCAAAAAAAAAAAAATTCCCTGTCCTCATGGAGTTTAACATCTATTGGGGGAGATAACATGCAAACAAATATATACAAAACAAGCTATGTGCTGGATAAATAGGAAATGATTAAAAGAGGAAAGATGCTAAAGTTAACAGAGGTTGGGGAAGGCATACTATAGAAGCTGAGATTTTATTTGCAACTTGAAGTTAGGTCAGTAGTCAGAATAGAAAAAAAAGAGAGCATTCCAAGTTTGTGGGACAACCAGAGAAAGTGTCCAAAGATTTTGCTCCCTCCACCACCAAGTCACAACCAAAGAAATGATGCAGTGCACAAAGAGCCAGCCCTGAAGTCAGGAAGACCTGAGTTCAAATGTGACCTCAGACACTGTGTGACCTGGACAAGTAACTTAACCCTGATTACCCTTCTCCAGGTTTATCTCCAATCATCCTGACTCATATCTGGCCACTGGATTTAGATAGTTCTAAAAGAAAAAGTGACTGGTGACTGGTGACTTACCACAGCACCTCCCTCTCTCAAATCCAATTCCTGTTATGCCATGGCTTCATTTCCTTGATGTATGGCCTACTTCAAAAACAAAGAACAAACATCAGCATCATCAGAAAAGAAAAATTGGTATCTAACTTTCTTGGTCTCCCATTCTAATCGGAATCTCTGAAATAAATTGATCAATCATTTGAACCACAAATATTAGTAGTGTGGCTACTCTGTACAAAGCACTTGTTGGAGGTGATGTGATGGGGTAAACCTGGTCCCTATTCCCAAGTAGATTACAATATAGTTTAGAAGAGTAGGGTGGAGCCAAGATGGTGGCATGAAACCTCTACTCTGACATTCACACTATAGATCCCACCAGAAAAAAGAGAAGATTCAAAGAGGTTTTCCATGGTAGACCTTGTGGAGGATCTTCAGTGAAGGTCTGTTTCTTTGGGGGAAGGGGAAGTAAAATCCAGGAGGTGGGAGAGTGGGGTTTTTTTAGCAGGAGGCTTTTAACCACAGTGCAATCCATGTCCCAACAGCTTGACAACAGCAGAGACCTAAGCAGCTAGATAGCAAGCCAGCCAGGAAGATCCCAACACCAAACAAAGTCTGAACCCTGGGAACACTGGGGTAAAAGACAGGGCTGGGTTAGAAACAAAGCACTGCTAAGTCAGAACCTGGACATAAAGGATGAAACAAACCTCTGCAAAGGCAAGGCTTGGACTGCAGAGGCAACATCTTGGCCAACAGCAAGCCAGGGATCAAACCCCAAACCCCAGCAAAAGAAAGCTTGAATCTATACTCCCTATGCCCCAGGAACAGAGCTCAAACAATAAAGATGAGCAAAAAAGCTAAAAGAGCACTCACTATAGAAAACTACTTTACAGACAAAAATGTCAACAGTGCCATGTCTGAAGAAGAAATCAATGAAAAATCATTCACAGGGGAAGTATCAAAACAATCTATAAACTGGACTCAAATACAAAAGCTCATCAAAGAGCTTAAAAAAACTTAAAAAAAAAACAAAGAAGTGAGGGAGAAGAAAAATGGAAAAAATAAATGAGAGTCAGTCAGGAAAATTGTGAAAAATTGACCAAAGAAATCAACTCCATTAAAAGTAAAAATAACTAACTGGAAAAGGAAACACAAAAGCTAATTGAAGAAAATAAAACGCTAAAAATTAGAATCGAACAAATAGAAACCAATGTATCTACAAGACTTCAAGATTCCATCAAACAAAATAAATAGGCTAAAAAAAGCTAAAGAAAGTGTAAAGTACCTTTTTAGGGAAAATGAATGACCTGGAAAATAGATACAGGAAAGACAATCTATAAATCATCAGACTACCAGAAAGCCTAGATCAAAATAAGAATGTGGAAAACATCATGCAGGAAATTATAAGATAAAACTGTTCAAATCTGCTAGAACAAGAAAACAATATAACCATTGAAAAATCCACAGAACCCCTCCAGAAAGAGATCCCAGGATAAAAACTCCAAGGGCTATTATAGACAAATTCCAGAACTCTCAAATAAAGGAGAAAATATTGCAAGTAGCAAAAAGAAAACAATTCAAATACAAAGGAAGCACAATCAGACACACACAGGACCTATCAGCCTCAACAATGAAGAATCAGATGACCTGAAATGGCACATATCAGAGAACAAAGGACTAGGATTACAACTAGAATGCACTACCCTGCAAAATCGGTATATGCTGTTCGGAGAAAATATGGATGTTCAACAAAATAGAGGATGTCCAGAATTTCCTGACACAAAGACCAGAACTGAACAGAGAATTCAATTGCCAAATACAGGAGTCAAGAGTTTCATTAAAAGGTAAATGAATGGAATTATGCCCAAAAGGCAATAAAAATGTGCATACCCTTTGATCCAGCAATACCACTACTGGTTCTATATCTTGAAGAGATCATGAAAAAGGGCAAAAACATTACTTGTACAAAAATATTTGTGGTGGCAAAGAACTGGAAATGGAGTGAATGTCCATCAGTTGGGGAATGGCTGAACAAACTGTGGTACATGTATGTTATAGAACACTATTATTCTGCTAAAAACCAGGAGGGATGGGAATTCAGAGCAACCTGGAAAGACTTGCATAAACTGATGCTGCATGAGATGAGCAGAACCAGAAAAACTCTGTACACCCTAACAACAACATGGGAGCGATGATCAATCTTAATGGACTTTCTCATTCCATCAGTGCAACAATCAGAGACAGTTTTAGGGCATCTATGATGGAGAATATCATCTGTATTCAGAGAAAGAATTGTGGAGTTTGAACAAAGACCAAAGACTATTACCTTTAATTAAAAAAACCAAAATGTTATCTTATTATATAATTTTGCTATCTCTTATATTTTATTTTTTTCTTTAAGGATATGATATCTCTCTCAACACATTCAACTTAGATCAATGTATAGTATGGGAACAATGTAAAATTAACAAACTGCCTTCTGTGGGGAGTGGTGGGAGGGAAGTGAGATTAGGGGGAAAACTGTAAAATTCAAAAACTAATTAATCAATTAAAAAAAAGAAGACACTGAACCAGAAGTGAAAAGGTGAAAGAAAAAACAAAACAAATGTTACTCAAGACCATCAAATTGTATACAACCCTAAAAGGGGAGATATAATAGTTCTAATTCTTAAGAACTTTACTTTTCTTAAGACAATTAAAGGGTTGAATATAATAGAAGATTAATAATATATTTACTACACATGTGACCTTGGAGGAACTATTCAACCTATTTTGACCTCAGTTTCCTCCTGTATAAAATGAGACAGTGGCTGAAAGATCTTCCAACTCCAGTTTTTTATGGTGCAACAATATGGATCACCATTTGACTATCCAAATGCATTGGGGGGTACAGAGGCCCAAATGAGGAAATCAGAAAAGATGAGCTCTACAGTCCTTTTAAATTCTAAATCCCATAATCCTATAACTCAGATGATAAAGGTGTTCCTGCCCCTTATCTAAGATAGCAGCTGTGTAAACTAAGCTTTTCTCTCCATTCTCTCCAACCAGCTTGACCATCTTTTCCCCCAGGGTTTTTCCTTTGAACACTTTTAGGGTCAAATTGCCTATGCCCATCTTGGCCAGTACTAGCAATATGCAATTATACCAAAATACAATTAGCATGGATCACCCCCACCCCGGAAGAGATCCTAAAATAAAAAGGAATATTGTAGGTATCTGTCACCTCCTGAAAAATATGCAATTTGAACCAAAGAAAATGTCAGAATTGGAAGACTCGATGATCACATGACCAACCCCTTCATTGTACATATTGGAAAAACTGAGGTCAAAGAGATGAATTGATCCAATACAGACCCAACTCTTTATGCAATCTATCCCAATTTACAACTACCTAAAAGTATTTAATTATACAAGTACATATAATAAACTAGAAAACAGCCAAAAGATGCCCAATTCATATCCATTTGAGGGCTTTTGGGCTTATTATTGAGGAAGAGCCTTAACAGCAGCCATTCCTCATTATATAATCGATTTTTATTGAAAGATAGGAGGAGCTTAGAATCCTAACGCTGTCAGTTTCTATGGATTTTATTCCTAGACCCGAGTAGGACTCCAAGCTCTATGGAATGATATCTCCCTCTAGTGGAATAAGCCTGCAAAGACCACTGTGCCTCCCACAGCGATGACTGCTGTCCCTCCCTCACAGGGTGAGCAGGAGAGGAACTTTCCCTAACTCAGTCCTCTTTCTTTCTCTGTCTCCACCTCCTCGGGTGTCCCCTGCACCTTCACTTCCCAGCCTGGGTCTAGAGTCCATCTGTCTAGTCTTTGGAAAGGAAGCCACTTGGTTTCCTTCTGAAACACCCCCTCCCACACTCAAAGTAGGGGGAAAAGAGCCCAGGAAAACAGTCACCTTGGCCTAGGAAAGGGTTTGGCTGGGTAAGAGAAAGAGAGAAGGTATGAGCCATACTTCCAGCTGGTTTAAATACTCCAAATACTAAACTAGGCTGGCCTCGTTACAGGGTCACTCAGGGCCAGTTCTGAATTCTACACCACTCTAAAGGTTCTGTGCTCCCAGAGGAGCTGACTCAACACAGCAACAGTACAAAAGGAATGAGAAGAATAGGGAATATGGAACCAGGAGATGGAGGAATCCAAGTCTCAGAGAAAAGAAAGTTAAGAGCGAAGGGGATAGATGCTGAGAACATGCAGAATACTCTTGCCCAGAGAGGTCCTCAGCAACACTGATAAGTAGCCATCATTTATCTTGGCTACCCTCTAATCTCTACTTTCAAGGATGATAATTTCCCTTCCTCCCATTCCGCCTTCCCCCCCAATCTCACTAAGATGCCTGAAGCCCTCACAGTGGCCTTTAGTTGCCCATCGAGTTGCAGCTAGGTGGTAGGTACAGTGATTAGAACACTGGCCTTGGATTCAGGAGAATGAGAGTTCGAATTCGGTCTTAGACATTTGCCACTTAATAGTTGTGACTTTGGGCAAGTCACTTAACCCTGATTACCTCATATTCAGGGCCATGTTCAGTCTTCCTGATCTGTCTACTGGACCCAGATGGCTCTGGAGGAGAAAGTGAGGCTGGTGACTTAGCATAGCCCCCTCACTCAAATCCAATTAATGTGCTTGTCATGGCATCACTTTCTGATCTTTTTCAAAAATGAAGGACAAACATTATTATAGTTGCCCAGCTCACCTTCATTAAGAGTTCCCACCTTTGAAATGATATTAAATAATTCCCTCATCCAGAATCATAGTGTCTCCCCCGCAAATTTCCAAACTCTTGCCTCTCTCACCCGTAGTTAATTAGCATTTTGGAAATCTTATTTATAAAATATAGTCATACTAATATGTGATGGCTGTTACTTAGCACCTTTTTTCTCTAAATACTCACAAACTATCCCTCTCCTATGTCTGATCTTGAGATCAAGAGGAGAAAAAGGTAGATATGTGGAAGAGGAGTAGCATGAAGCTGAGAACAAGGGAAACTAGCTGGTGTGCTACTTGTTAGAGTCAATTAGTGTCTGCAGCTTTTCTTTCCCTTATGTTCCAGGCGATTTTGACCATGAGATTTTCCTCATTTCCTTTGCTTTGTTTAAATGTTCATAGGGAAAATGGGAAACTAGGTGTTACAGAGCACAGGGCTTGTAATCAGGAAGACTCATTTTTCTGAGTTCAAATCTGGTCTCAGATACTTTCTAGTTGTGTGACCCTGGGAAAGTCACTGTTTGCCTGTTTTCACATCTATAATGAAATGCCAAACACTCCAGTATCTTGGCCAAGAAAACCTCAAGTGAGGTCACTAAAAATAGATTGAACAACAAAAGAAATAATGTTCCCCAGGGCCCTGTCATATAGGCTGGGCTACCTTTTCCTACTTTCCCCTCACATATTTCTTTTTCTTTAAGACATTAAATTCTTCTTGAAAATCAATTGATTTAGGAGACTAAGACTCAAACATGGTTTTTTGAGTACAAAAGTTCAGAAGAAACTTCAACTTGCTCTCTGAGACTTCTGACCTTAGATAATATAACTAAAATTCAGCATTAAGCTGAATCAGTGTGGGCTCCTCACTGAACATCCTTCTGGAATATCCTTTCTCTACCATGAGAGTATTTCTTATGGTTAACTTTTAGGTCTTATATAGACATTTCTTGCTCCAGTGATAATGATGTCTAGTCCTTCAGTCTCAAAGAAGACCATGACATTAAGGGGTGTGATGCCATGCCAAGCACATGAATTGGATTTGAGTGAGGGGCCGCTGTGCTAAAGTCACCAGTCTCATTTTCTGGGTCCAGTGGCTAGATATGAATCAGGATGACTGGAGATGGCCCTGGATTTGAAGTTAGATTCAAATTCCCATCCTCCTAACTCCAAGACCAGGGCACCATCTAGCTCCCTTCTTGTTCCAGTATTGACCCTGAGGTATCAGTTAAATATTGTTTATATTTTTTTATTTTATATGGAAATAAATTACATGGCCATTAACAGTAATTTTTGTTTAAGCCTATAAGTTAATTGCTGTTATTGTTTTTCCTTCATTCCCAAAGAGGACCATGACATCAGGGAGCTAATACTATATGCAAGTAAGTTGGATTTAAGTGAAGGAGGATTGTGCAAAGTCACCAGTCTCATTTTCTCCTCTGGAGCCATACAGGTCCAGTGGTAAGATATGGATCAGGATGACTGAAGAGGACCCCATACACATTTGGAGACCTTGGCTAAGGTCTTTAACAGGTCTCTTTAACAGGTCTCAGTTTGCCTGAGGTAATGCCCATTTCAGTTATTATGGCAGGTAAGAAAGAAAAGAAGCAAAGAATAGTCTCTTATGTGTAGTCAAAAAAAGAAAGAATGAAATCAATCTAGGAGGAGAAGACCCTCAGAGTTTCTGGTCAAAACAGAAATAGTTGCTATTTACTTTCCTTCTGAGCCTCTCAGGACCCAAATAAAGATCCAGTGGGGTTGGCCTGGGACCTATTGTTGACCAATCTAGGAAAGCTAGAGTGATTTGGGTTTGGTAAACCCTAAGTTGAGTTTGTAGTTTGATATTGAAAGAGGAGAACCTAAATCTTGGGAGATTTCCTCAATTAAACCAGAGTAACAGTTGAACTGACAAGAGTTTAGCTTTGTAGTTTTGGTGATTTCTGATAGCATTTTAGAGCATAACCAGCTACCTTTGGACCTGATAAAATAGAGAATTTGTAAGGCTAGACAACAGAGGATTAAGGAACAGAAAATTAGTGTTTTTGTTCTTGTCTGAGCCAGGAAGGAACAATTCATAGTCTTATATCACACACCCACACTTCATGGGTCTCTATGTAACCTTATATGTTCTAGACTTCTCAGTCAAATAATTATTTCTGGTAAAGGGAAACAAACTAAATAACAATTGAAAGCTTCTGTCTTCTCTCCATCATCCATTATCATTGTTCAATAAACCTGAACTGTAGTTTAGTCATTGCTGTGATCCGCTTTTTGTGCCCAAAATAGTTTAAAATCCTTTTTGTTGCTTTTAGAATTTATTATAGAGTTACAGATTTCATAGCTTTAAGTGAAAAATAGGCAAGTCTCTACAATGTTGGAAAAGAGCAAACATTATGTTAATTTTTTTAAAATGAAAAGTATATAGCCCTTTGGCCAAAGGAGCTTGGTTTTGATTTCTGGGAAAATTCTAAAGTTTGTAGTTAGGGAACGCCTAGAAAGGGAAGCAGTAGGGGCAGCTAGGTGGCACAGTGGATAGAGCATCGGCCCTGGAGTCAGGAGTACCTGAGTTCAAATTTGGTCTCAGACACTTAATAATTACCTAGCTGTGTGGCCTTGGGCAAGCCACTTAACCCCATTGCCTTGCAAAAATCTTAAAAAAAAAAAAGGGAAGCAGTGATTTCTCTCCAGATGAAACTTAGGAAGGGGATAGAATCAAGAATAGAATCAAGAATAGAATCAAAAGGTCTTGCATGATATATATATATATATATATATATATATATATATGCATATGAACTCAACCAACAAGAGACTGACAAAGAAGTCCTGAATGAGTGACTGAGTCATGTATATTTGCTTAGTTATCTATGTAGAGGTTAAGGAGTACAATTTTAGTATCAGATCATTTCCACCAGAGACTATAGGAAGGCATTCATTAAGATCCCAGACTAGACAGGCCTTCAGGAAGACCTGACACTATTGAGATTGTCCTCTCTACCATTGTCTTCTTAGTCCCATTTTGGAGCCATCCCATAATACATCTAGCCTGCTTGAATATTCACAAAGTTTAGTTGATGGGGGAGTCACCATCTTCCCTAACAATGCCTCCTAATGGTCTACAGGTTTTATCATATAACTTGCCTCTGTGCCCTTTAGAATCCTTAGCCTCTGACATATTGATAAAGCTTAAGGCCCCTTGGTGCTGTCCTTGGAACATCCAGAATTTTCCTTCTTTCCTGTGGTCAAACTTCATGTGTTTCTTCCCATAATTAGAGTATGACTTCCCTGAGAGTAGGGAGAGTATCCATTTGGTATCCCCAGCAGTTAACATAGCATTTTGTTTATAGTACTTAATATTTAAACAATGGTTTTTGTATTCATTCATTCATCAGTGCAGATTATTCATTGAAGTGGTGGAAACTGTACAACTCATCATTGTAAGTTGCAAAAATCTACTGGAAGGAGAGAAAGACAGAATTAGTAGTTAGAATTATACATACTAGAAGCTCTCTTTATAAAATAATATATGGCATCCTTCAAAATTCAGGAAATAAAGTATGCTGGAACTGAATATTGTTTATCACAACTATCCAGAAATAACATTGATCCATACAAATTTAACAACAGTGGCCATATTTGGTCACTGGGCCCAGATGGCTCAACAGGTTGTGGCTTTGCACAGCCCTCCCATACCATACTGATATATCACTATCTCCACACTATGTGGAAGAAAAACTTTCATAGAGACCTAGCAGAAGAAAAAGGAACAAGACAATCCTTCATATAACACTAGTCTCCCTTCCCTCTGCTTGTGATTCTTAGTGGGGTTTCTGCCTTTCATCTTGGTTTAGAGTCAGAGCCAAGAATCTTGAGCTGTTAGAGGTTGTGGGAGTAATTTAGGTACACTCAAAGATAAGACATTGTCTGTGAACTGAGAAAGGAATGAAAGATTAAGAGACAATTCAATTTCATCCATTTCAGTCAATATTCATCATTATCATTATTATTCACCTACTTATATTTTATTTGATTAGCAATTAGGCAGTAACTGAAGGATTCTGAGCAAGAGGAATGCTGTCATCAGATCTCTGTGCATTAGGAAAATTATTTTGCCATAAGTGATATGTATAAATAGGAGAGGGGAGGGAAAAAACCTGTAAAAAGAGGAGACCAGACTGGAGGGAAGATGGAGAAGAAATCTCAATTATAAGGCTAAAGAGAAAGTCTAGGGGCGGAGCCAAGATGACAACAAGAACGAATCCTGTCAGGTGCTCTCTCATAAAACTCATAAACTAAGAACTCTAAATTTTCAAGAGACAGAACCCACAGAGGGACCCAGTGAGGCAGTTCTCCTACTCAAGGTAACCTGGAAAAGAACAGAAAGGCTCTGCTCCCCGGAGTTGGAGGGGCGGCCCGCCAGAGGGGTGGCCCGCCAAAGCAAAAGAACTTCAGCCTCAGGCGCTGGGAGCCTCAGCTCACAGCAGCAGGGGAGTTTCCTAAGCTACACCCTGGGGAGCACTGGGCACAAATTGGGGGAACAGTGGGGGGCCTCTGCCAGAGAGAGCACATGAAGCCCAGCCTCAGGGCACACAGAGAGCAGCATGGCCAGCACAGCCAAGCCGGTAAGCAGCAGCCCCCCAGGGTATGAGCCCATTGAACCTAGGGAGGGGAGTGAAGAGAGAGAGAGATTGCCAAGCTCTGTCCTCTGTCCTGGAACAGGACTCTGGGGCTCTGACCACATTCAGATCCTGATCCCAGTCTAGGCCCGCCCCAATAGAACAGCAGGGCCCACCCCACCTCAGCCCCATGGCAGAGGGGGGCGTGGCAGAGGGGGGTGTGGCAGAGGGGGCACATATGGTCATTCACAGACCAGGAGAGAGGACAGAGACTCACACACTGAGACCCTTGTGGGAGTGTCCAAAAAGCTCAGAAAGCACCCCAAAACAGGCTTAGGCTGGGAAAATGAACAAGCAGAGAAAAAAGAGGAACACCATTGAGAAATTCTTTGTCTATGAGCCCAAGAAGGATCAAAATACTCAGTCTGAAGATGAGGAATCACAAACTCCTGCATCTAAAGACTCCAAGAAAAACAGAAATTGGGCTCAGGCTATGACAGAGCTCAAAAAAGACTTTGAAAATTAAATGAGGGAGTTAGAAGAAAAACTGGGAAAAGAAATGAGAGAGATGCAGGAAAAACATGAAAATGAAGTCAGCAGCTTAGTCAAGGAAATCCAAAAAAATGCTGGAGAAAATAGCATGCTAAAAACCAGCTCAGGTCAAATGGATAAAACAGTTCAAAAAGATATTGAGGAGAAGAATGCTTTAAAAAAGCAAAATTGGCCAGATAGAAAAAGAGATAAAAAAAACTCTCTGAGGAGAACAAATCCTTCAGACAAAGAATAGAATTCAAGGAGATTGATGAATTTACCAGAAATCAGGAATCAATACTCCAAAACCAAAAAAATGAAAAATTAGAAGAAAATGTGAAATATCTCATTGAAAAAACAACTGATATGGAAAACAGACTTAGGAAAGATAATTTAAAAATTATTGGAATACCTGAAAGTCATGATCAGGAAAAGAGCCTTGACATCATTTTCAAAGAATTACTACAGGAAAATTGCCCTGATATTCTAGAAGCAGAGGGCAAAATAGAAATGGAGAGAATCCACCGATCCCCCTGAGAAAGAGATCCCAAAAAAACCTACTCCTAGGTATGTTATAGCCAAATTCCAGAACTCCCAAGTCAAAGAGGAAAAATTACAAGCAGCCAGAAGGACACAGTTCAAATATCGTGGAGCTGCAGTCAGAATCACACAGGACTTAGCAGCAACTACATTGGAAGCTCATAGGGCTTGGAATATAATATACTGGAAGGCAAAAGAGCTTAGAATGCAGCCAAGAATGAACTACCCAGCAAGGCTGAATGTCCTCTTCCAGGCAAAAAGATGGACTTTCAATGAACCAGGGGAATTTCAGATGTTCCTGCTGGAATGGCCAGAGCTGAACAGAAGGTTTGATCTTCACATACAGGACTTGGGTGAAGCATAGAGATTGGAGGAGAAAGGGAAAATATGAGGGACTTGATGATAAACAGCATGTATTCCTGCATAGAAAAATGACATTGATAATACTCATATGAACCTTCTCAGTTAATAGAGCAGGTAGAGGGAGCTTTTATATTTGAAGCACAGGAGAAAGCTGAATTTGAAGATAAAATATGGTGTAAAAATGGAGTCAATAGAAAAAAGGGAAATGTAATGGAAGAAAGAAAAAGGAGAGGGGGAATAGGCCAAGATATTTCATATAATAAGATTTTTCTTTATTACAATGAGCTATTGCAATGATATGGAAGGGGGGAAGGCAAGGGGGAATGAGGGAATCTTCACTCATCAGAGATGGTTAGGAGAGGAAACAGCATATATACTCAATGGGTTATAGGCATCTGGAGTAAGAAGGAGGGGGGGCAGGGGGAAGGGGGGATGTGAATAAAGGAGGAGAGCATGGACCATGGGAGGAGAGTGGTCAGATATAACACATTTTCTTTTTTACTTCTTTCAAGGGCCTGGGATTGGATGGCCTGTCTGGGACCATAGGGCTGGGTGGATGCTGGGTCTAAGGGGTGGTAGGGGGGGCTCGGGGCCCTTTGGCCCCAGGACCAGGGATCTGTCTGCTGTGCCACTCAGCTACCCTATAGCAGAATCAGAGTGAAAGGAGAGAGAAAACATAGTACATGGTAGTGGAGAAATACGAAAGGAGGGAGTTGTGATCAGCAATGGCAACGGTGGAAAAATATGGAAGTAACTTTTGCCATGGACTTATCATAAAGAATGTGATCCACCCACGACAGAGTTGTTGGTGTTGGAACAAAGACTCAAGCACATTTGTTATTATTATTATTATTATTTGGGGGGGGGATGCAAGGCAAATGGGGCTGGGTGGACTGCCTGGGGCCACATAGCAGGGTGATCATTGGGTGTCTGAGGCCAGGTTTGGACCTGGGTGCTCCTGGCTCAAGGGCCAATGCTCTGTCCACCATCCAGCCACCCCTACTATTATTACTATTTTATTTTATTTTGGGCTTTTTCCCCTTTTTTTGGTTTTTGCAGGGCAGTGGCGTTCGGGTGGCTTGCATGGCACACAGTTGGGTGATTGTTGGGTGTACAGGGCCGGATGTGGTCTCGGGTGCTCATGGCTCCAGGGCTGGTGCTCTGTCCATTGCGACACCTGGCCACACCTACAATTGTTACTATCATTTTTTTAATTTTGATTTTTTTCTCTCTCTTTTACTTTATCACTCAAGAAAGTCTATATTTATGGGGGGAGGGGTATTTCGTTTACTCTTAAACAAGAATATTTTATTAATGTAAAAAAATTACTTGTACAAAATGAGAATAAATATTAAATAAAAAATTCAAAAAAAAAGAGAAAGTCTACATTCATGGACTCTTAGTCCTGAATGATGCCTTAGAAATAATCTAGCCCCAAACTCTCATTTTAAAGATGAGAAAACAAGACATAGAGAAATTAAGTGATTTACACAAATTCACAGAATAAGTTTGGAGAAAGATATGACAAACCACTCTAGTATCTTTCCCAAAGAAAACCCTTGCATTTACCTGTATCAAATTAACCTTTGGTCATTTTTCCTTCCTATGAGAAAGTGCTCCTACTTATAGTCCACTTAACCTCTTCTGCCTCCCTTGTGATAAAGAAGAAATTATAAATCCAGAGACTGTCTGACAATGTCTCCAGTATTCAGTCCTAAAAGTCTTCCATTTTCTAAACTTGAGGGAGGAGGTATTTCATTATCTCTCCTCCGGAACCTTTCTTGGTTTTTCTCCCTATATTCAAAATTCATCTGCTTTTTTGTGATGTGATCATTTAAATCATTGTAGTCACTTGATATATTAGTTTCCTGGTTCTGCTTATTTCCCCTCATCATCTTTCCATATTTCTCTGATATTCTTATATTCATTATTTCTTATAAAATAATATTTCACTACATTTATATATCAGAAATTTGATTTTTTTTCCTTCAGCATTCCCTAGGTGATGGGCACCAACTTCACTTCCAGTCCTTTGTTCCTGAGAGGAGTCATTCTTTGAATATTTTGATGCATATTTGATTCTTTTGGAGTATCTACCCAGTGATCAGATTGCTGGATCAAAGAGTATAGACAATTCTTTTTGTACTTTCAAAAATGAAAAAAAGAAAGGAGGGAGGTTAGGATGTTTCTTCTAATGAGGAAAAGAAATAAAGTTCTTAGTACATTGACCAAAAAAACAAACAAACAAACAAACCCACCAAAGAGAGACGATATCATTTTACTTACAACCAGTTTTTCTATTTTGGAACTCCAACCATGTTAACCTAAACAAGCAAAAGAGACCAAAAATACAAATCAAGAGGTTATTAAGGAAAACTCCTGGCTAGATGCTAGTTATGATTTAAACCAAATCCTTTAATTTATGTGTTGTTGGGGATGGGGGATGGAGTGCTGGAGAGACTGTAGGGAGAAACAAAGTTATATCTATGAGTCCCCTACTAACTTAGGCCTTCTACAGTCAAGAAACTACATTTATTAGTCTTGATCTCCCTCTGGAGTCCCCAGAATAGTGTGTGTTGCTTGACAATTATTCAATTAATTTTTTTGACAAATGAATGAACATATTGTATGCTAGGCACTATAAAATCTCTATAAAATGAAAGAGTAAGTGTGATGTAATTTTTCTCTTTACTTACTCATTCTGGCCCTTCCATCTTAAGTTCCAAAAACCTCATTACTTCATCTTCAAATAAGAGACTTCTCAAGCCAAAGTCTCCACTGCCAAGTCTGCAGATGAGAGTAGATGAAGTGTGAATGTTAAAATGTAGTCCCCCAGATGTTGCAGCCTTTGCCTCAACAGCATATCCTGGCAGGGATAAGGGGGAAACATAAGAAGTAGTTAGCATCTGGGCTGGGCAGAGCAATCCTGATTGATGTGGGCATCTGAATAGTGCCCACAATAAAGAGATTGAGGAGGCAAACATTTTATAGTGTAAAAAAACCTAGTCCCCCATCCTTCCAGCTGCTATTTCTCTCCCTCTTCAAGCTACACTTTATTGTGTATATACAGGTCTTATCTCTCCTGATACCATATAAATTCCTTGAGGATAGGGACCATTGCATGTTTGTCTTTATGTTCTCAGAGACTGAACGGTGATTAATAAATTCTTATTTTTGAGTGATTTATTAGAGAACTAGTTTAAATCTTATCTCTAATTTACTCTATGCTCTTGACCAATGACTCTGAGCCTAAGTTTTCCCACATATAAAAATGATCCTTGTGGTTGGGAGAGAGTATCAAATAAGACGGTGGATATATAACAACCCTTTGAAAAACTAAAAATTCTATGCAAAAAATGCATGGTATTATTCTGAGTGAACCAACATTACTCATTGGGCTCTCCCAAAGGGAAAGAAGTCATGAAATTCAGACAGAAACTACTATTAGATTATTCTTATAATAAAAGAGGATGCCCCAAGTACACAAGAAGGGTCCTTGTCAGGGAGGTGTCCTGGAGAGGAGACAGTCACTTGGGTATATATATTGTTCCACTTAGGTCCATGGAATTGTTCGTAGTTCATTAGAAACTGCAGGAATCCTTATGTATCGTTTAGTGGTTCCTATTTATTTTTGTTCTTATTCTCTTTGTGTAAAATCCTGGTCAAAACTTGCATCAATCTAGAACAATAATATCAAATTCAAATAGAAATAGAGGCCATTGAACTATATGTGAGGATCTTTGCCAGCAGTATATTGACTCAGAAAACCACACAATAACAATATCTATGTTTTATTATATTTTATTTATTTTGTTCATATTTTCCAATTACATTTTGTTTGTTTGTTTTTTAGGTTTTTGCAAGGCAAACAGGGTTAAGTGGCCTGCCCAAGGCCACACAGCTAGGTAATTATTAAGTGTCTGAGACCGGATTTGAACCCAGATACTCCTGACTCCAGGGCCGGTGCTCCATCCACTGCGCCACCTAGCCGCCCCTCCAATTACATTTTAATCTTATTTCTGTTGCTACTATTTGTGTTTGAAACCTCTGGTCTAGAATACTCTTTAGACAATCTGGAATTATAGCAAACAAAGGAGAATAGGATAACATCATAGGCTAGGCAATGCATTGCATTCCAGAAGAACTAGGGTTCTAATCCTTTCTCTGCCACTAATTGACTGTCTATTGTTATTCAGTCATTTGCAATTATATCTGACAATTTGTACTTTTTACTTGTGTGTGGGGTAGCTAGGTGGCACAGTGAATGGAGCACCGGCCCTGGAGTCAGGAGGACCTGAGGTCAAATTTGACCTCAGGCACTTAATAATTACCTAGCTGTGTGACCCTGGCCATGTCACTTAATCCCATTACCTTAAATAAATAATTTTTTTAAAATGAAATTTACCTGTGGGTATAGATAAAGTGAACCTTCTACTGAGATTTCAAAGATTGTTAGAGAAGTCAGTAAAAGGCAGAATTCCAACTCAGGATAAGTCTGGGCAGAGTCAATCCCAGAGTAGGGCACATTGGGTAATCATACTTTTATATTCCCTTTCTCCAGCCCCACCATTTCCAGTTCCCTTTTGGGTGTTACTTTCCTCTGTTAAAGTGTAAGTTCCTTGAGGACAGGGACTGTCCTTAAGTTTACATTTGGATCTATAGCCCTTAACATGGTGTCTAGTACATACAAGCATTAAATAAATACTTGTTTCTTCCTTCCTTCCTTCCTTCCTTCCTTCCTTCCTTCCTTCCTTCCTTCCTTCCTTCCTTCCTTCCTTCCTGTCTTTTCACCTTCCTGCCTTCCTTCTATAGATACAGAGACAAAGATACTGAAACTTCTGTTATCCAGTAAAGACATGACACTGTCAATTGCAACTTTTTTTCCCTTAAAGATTCATTCCTTCTTCAAGTAACCTTTGTTCTGTACAGTGGATAGTGGGCTGCCCTTAACATCAAGAAGATTTGGGTTCAGGTTATATTATCCTTTGGGACTTTAATGGAAGAGACAAAAACATCACTAATTTAATGTGTCTCTGATCTCATTGTTAAGATTGCAGTTCCACATCTATCCATCCCTTCTCATTCTGATTGATTCTAGTTCATAGTTTCCTATAAATTCTTCTCCAAGACTCTTCCCAATACGCTGGAGGTTGGTCACCCTAGTATTAGAGCTGTTATCTTTTGGTCTTGATACATGATTAGAGGAAGATGCCATCTACCTTCAGAGAAAGAGATGACAAGTGGAAATATGCATAGCACAATTTACATATATTTGTATGAACATATATCATATATATATATATATATATGTTTAGATATGCTAGGTTTAATTGTAGCCTTTTTTAGGGTGGGGTATGGTTTGGGGAAGGAAGAAAATGAGATAAAAAGTACACAGAAGAAAGCAAAAGAAAACCTAGAAGGAAGCAAAGAAAAGCTAGGTAGTGTTTGTTATATAGAGTTCATTGCTTTATATTGATTCCTCTCATGTTCTGCTACGTACATGGAAATGTTCTTTTCTTACTCTAGATTTCAGTTTAAAATGAATAAAAAATTCACAAAAAAAGATATGACTGGCTCTTTTTTCTTTCTGATCATTTATTTCATTGCTGATGTTTTTATACTGCTTCTTTGGTGTAAAGAGTGCTTTTTACATATACCTACATCTCTACACTATCCTTTGGATCATTTGCAATTGTGACCTTTTAGAGATTGTAGAATTAAAATGTGCTAAATGCATAAAAGGAATACAAAGTATTTTGAGAGATGTTATGCATATGGAGATATCTGATATGATCCATATGAACCCCTCATCACAGTGCAAGGCAATAGTGGTTATAGACCTGAGGTTGGCTGACTGAAAACCACGGCCCTTTTCTTCATTTCTCACACCACCCTTAGGAAGCATGTTAACTTTTTTTTTTTTTTTTTTTTAGGTTTTTGCAAGGCAATAGAGTTAAATGGCTTTCCCAAGGCCACACAGCTAGACAATTATTAAGTGTCTGAGGCCGGATTTGAACTCAGGTATTCCTGACTCCAGGGCCGGTGCTTTATCCACTGCACCACCTAGCTGCCCTCCTGATTTTATTTTAACAAGATTTAATCTATGTAAAAACGTTACAGCTCTCTGTCTCAGGAGTCCACACCAAGTAATTTGCCCTAGCACCTCATTAAGGGTGACCCTGCCCCAAAATCTCTAAAGCTATACCATCCAGTAGATAGATAAGACTATTTTTTAAAATGAGGATATAGATCCCTATATGAAAACAAAAAAAGGAATATCAAATAAAAAAATAGAAGGAAACAAAAAAATTAAGCTAGTTAGTTCCCCTTCTAGCTCTGGAATAATTTCCAACTATGTGGACCAATGGAATTTTTCTTGTGATAAATTCAAAAGACTTCTTATGACCATGTATTAAATGAGTCCAGGAGGAGCCAATGTAGAATGAATGATGGCAGTAAAGAAAAGATGTGGGTATTTGTCAAGAGAGGGAGGAAGCCAAGCTGTACTTACTTAAGACAACTATTCCCAAAATTTCAAGCATCAGTGGAAGAAATATTTGCCAAGCACCCATATTCATTCAGCACTGTAGTATTTGGCATAGTGGAAAGTCTGACCATGGATAGGTGCGATATATGAGGAAAGCGGTTAGAGAAGAGAGGACAAACTTTGAGTGGATAGTCATTAGTGACTACATCTTGGAGAGGCAGGATAGAGTGTGTTGTACTAAGAGACAGACTAATGGAAGCTTCAAGACAAAATGCAGCAGCAGATTGGTAGTAATCTTGGGAAGGAAGCATGATATCACAGGGATCAAGTACACCCACCTAAGATGTCTGTACCCTGGAGTTGCCATTAACCTAAGAAACTAGATAATGCAGGGACAAGACCATTGAACCTGAAGGCAGGGAAAACTATTTCAAATCCAGCCTCAGATATATGTTGACTGTGCAATACTAGGTAAGTCACTTAACCTCTGTCTGACTCAAACTCCTCATTTGTAAAAAGGGAAATAAAAAAAATAGCACCTTCCTCACAAAACTGTGCGGATCAAATGAAATAGTATGTAAAGTGCCTTGCAAATTTTAACTTGCTATGTAAATTCTAGCTAGAATTATTTGCCCTTGGGTAGTTATTCTCTCAAGAATCTGGCCAAATTACAGCTTCTGGGTTTTAAAACTTTCTTCTTTGGTAACAAAAGAAATCAAAAGAAATCTGTGTAAAATGAGGGAATGGTCTGAATGAGCCCTAGTCTATGAATCTATAATTCCTGCCCTTATATAATGTGGGGGAAGGGGGAAGAAGAGAGGGAGGGACAAATTATTGAAAAAAGGTAAGCCCGTTGCTGTCTTCCTTCTATTTACAGACTAGTTGAGAGGGAAGACAATAATTATAAACAAGTGAAACAACTAAATAACTATAAATCAATACACATCACCAACCAATTGCCTGTATAATATTCTTTTCCTTAGTTTCAGGATCCTAGAAGGTAGAGTGGATAGAATGTTATAATTAGAGTTAAGAAAACATGCATGGCCATAAGGACATTATTTCATCTTTCCTAGCCTTAGCTTCATAATCTGTAAAATGGGCATGATAAAAGCACTTAATGAAGATTATATGATAACAACATATGTAAATACTTTCCAAACTTTAAAGACCTATATGGATATAAGCTAACTATAGAATCTGAAGCTTGATTACCAATTCAGGTAATATGAAGAATTTTTTTTTTCCTTATAGCCAAGAAGGAAAATGAACAGTAGATAAACACCTCTTGTGGTTTTTAAAAATTGATCTTATAGTCTAGTTGGAGACTAAAACATACAAAAGTATTACAGAGAATAAAGTGTTAAATTATGTGCTGTAGATGACAAACTCAAATAGTTACATGAAAGCATATTTTAGGAGGCAGTATATTGATTTAGAAAATCACATAATAGTACAATGCCCCATTGTATGATTGCTAGGCGGTAGCCGCTGGGTCTAAAGTCAGAAAGACTCATCTATCTGAGTTCAAATCCCATCTTAGATACAAGTCATTTATCCTGTTTGACTCTGTTTCCTTTTCTGTAAATATCTTAGAGAAGAAAATGATAAGCCACTCCAGTATTTTCCAAGATCAAGAAAAGTCCAAATGGGGCACAAATAGTCAGAGACAACTGAAAATATTCCATTGTATTTTTTATTCATTTTGTTAAATATTTCCCAATTACAATTCAATTTGGTTTGAACATCACTCAGGTCCAGCTAGGCCTTCACTAGCCTCATCCCCCACCAGCCTTTTGACACTCCTATTACAGATTGTTAATTAGAACCAGCACAGATATGAAGAAAAAGTACAAAAGGTTGAAGAACTGGTCAACCCAGCAGGCTGCTCAATCTCAGAAACTAATGCATTTTAACATTTCTTTTGGATGCAGAGTAACTTTTATCTTTTGCTTCTCATAGGTCATGGGTTTTAATCTAATTCTCATCAGCCATAGCAGCTATCAATATATTCATCAAGTTGACTTAAGTGCAAATGTCTTTTATATTTCTTCATCTTAAGATCTCTTCAACCAATTTTCAAAATACACTTAGATTGCTAAACTTTTTCCAAGGCAAACAATTTGAATCACAGTTTCTTTGCTAGGTACAAGTCAAACTCACTGACGTAAAATTCAAATATTGTGTAGCTGAAGGGATGGCCTTTAAGAAGAGTATATATTCTTTTAAACCAGCCATAAACTATTCCAAATGTTTCACTCCTCCTCTACTTTATGAACATAATGAAATTTTCCACTAGATTCCTAATTTCACAAGCAAAAATTCCAAAAGTTTTCCATCAAATATTTCCTAATGAAAGCATCAATCTTTGGCACAGTTAACTTTATTAGATACTTTGGGACAATAAACAGAGAACTAGATAGAATCAGAGGAACTGGATTTGAATCTAAGTTTTCCTCCCCACTTTTTTTTATGATCTGGAGTGAGTCTTCGGTTTCTTATTTTCTTCATTTGTAAAATGAGGGTCACTTCCAATTACAATCTGTGGTCCTAAATAGGCAGAAGAGATAATTATTTATCATATACGTGATCATTACTTATCAGAAGGTTCAAAGTCAGCTATCTTCAAAAACATCTCAAACTCAATAAATAACAAAACAGAACTTATTTCTAAAGAGTCACACTAAATATAGGCAAATTATTTCACTTCTCTCAGCTTCAGTTTCTCATCTGTAAAATGGGGGTTATAATAGCTCCTAACACCTAGTACTGTTTTGGGGATAAAATGGGATACTATTTTTAAAGTCCCTGGAATGCAGTAGGGGCTTAATAAATGCTCGCTGATTAACTAGAGTGGTTTATAAACCTTAAGGCATTACATAGAAGCTGCAAATGCTGTTGTTAATTCCAAACTTGCCAGCTTTCCTTTTCTGTCAAGGTATCCTTCCTATCTTCCAGTTGGTAACTTTAGAGCTCTCAATGTTCCTCACAAGTCCTCATAGGACATAGCCCATCAGTCACCAAATCTTTTATTTACACCTCCACAATTCCAAGGATTCTTAGCCTGGAATTCATGAATCCATGAATCCACGAATTCATATTCATGAATTTGAATGGTGGAAAAAAAAAGATTCCAATATAATTAATTTCCTTTGTAATTCAATGTATTTCAGTTTTTGCATTTTTAAACATTATTCTGAGAAAGAAACTATAGGTTTCACTATGTTGCAAAAAGAAATATCACATATCACAAAAACTCAAGAACCCCAGCTCTGGGGGCAGCTAGGTGGCCAAGTAGATAGAGGACCAACCCTGGAGTCAGGAGGACCTAAATTCAAATTCAGCCTCAGATTAATTATGTGACCCTGAGAAAGTCATTTAACCCTGATATCCTTGGGAAAAAAGATTCCTGTGTTAACACCTTAGGACTTTGAACTCATCTATCAGTCCCAATTATTGTCAAATTTTTCTTTTTGGTATCTCTGTCTCAAATCTTACCCCAGTCCAATCCATTTGCCACATAGTCACATGACTGATTTTCCTTTAAAACAGATATGATCATGTCACTTCCCTTTTGTATAATTTTCAGGAGTTCTCTGTTATCTATAGGAGAAAATATACCTCCTCTCTTTAGTTTTTAAAGCCCTTCACAGCCTGCCCTCAAACAATTTTTTTCAGTCTCATAGTATTTTTCTCCTATCCTCTAGAAGCCAGTCAAATGAAACTTTTTTTTTGTTTCTTTTTTACACAAAACAAGTTATCTTCTTTCTCTGTGCCCGATGCCTCCAATGCCATCCTCTTCACGTTTGCCTAAAAAAAATTTCTCTTTTCCTTTTGAGTTGTGGCTCAAGAACTACCTTTTCCTCGAAGCTTTTTTTTTGCTTCCGCAACTGTTAGCGTTTTCCCTCAGACTGTCTTATAAGTAACTTCCTCATAGCATTTGGGTTTTCTCTTTGTATTTTTTCTTATGTATGGATATATATCTATATATATATCTGTCTTCTACATTTGAATTTAATAAATTTTTTGACAGTTGGAATTATCTTAGTCTTTGTATTTGTGTCCCTAGAACTTAGCAAAGTTCCTGAGAGTAAGCAATTAATAATGGCTTGTCATTTGATTGATTGGTGTGACTTAGGATTTCTGAAAAGTTCCTGTTTCAAAAAAAAACTACTTGAGGATTATTAAAATATTAATCATTAACAATGTATTACCAGGATAAATAAAACCAATGGGTCCAAGAGTAGAAGGAAAGCAAAAAAATGGGGAAAAAAACTTTCCTAGACAATCTGCCAGATAGGATATGATAGTGGTGAATTAGTGCTATGATATAAGAAATGATGAGGCAGTTGATTTAGTAAAACATGGAAAGACTTGGACCTATGGAGGAAGATGCTATTCAGAGCAAGAAATGACAAAAAGAAATTTGCATTGTATGCTCCTACATGTGTGTATGTAATAGTGTGTGTATTTTCACAGATATCTATATACATGTGTGTATGTGTGTGTGTGTGTGTGTGTGTATAATCTAAACTTAATTGTAAGTTTCTCTAGAGCAAGGACTGAGGAAGAGAGACAAAAATAAAGTAAAATGTGAATAATGGACAATAAAAGAAAACCCAGAAGGAAGCAGAGAAAAACTGGGTAGCTTTGAACACAATGTGCAGTTTTTAACAATGTATAATATTGATTGTATCGATTTGCTTAAGATGGAAATTTAGTGTTTCCAATGTGAATTCAGACACTTATTATTATATGTTGTATTATCCTATACAAGTCACTTAACCCTGTTACCTCAGCTTCTTCTTCTGTAAAATGAGCTGGAAAAGGAGATAGCAAACCACTCCAGTATTCTTGCCAAGAAAACTCTAGATGGAGTAACAAAGAGTCAAGCATGTTTGAATAACAAGAAGCATTACTGTCTCTCTTGAGGTATTTTTTTTAAATGCGTCCCTCAAAAAAACCCACTGATCACAAAGAAGATCAGTGTTCAGAACATGTATTCAAATCCCAACTTCTCTTGTGACCTTGGGTCTCAGTTTCCTTATTTGTAAGATAAGGGATTGGACTAGATGATCTCTAACTTAATTGGATTAACTCAAAGTGATTTAGACTACAGGATAAAGAGATCAGAGATCATCTAGTCAAATCCCCCCATTTTACAAATACAAAGATTGGTACTCAGAAAAATGATGCTCTTTCTTTCACATAGCACATCCAGGTCTTCTAACTCCCAAAGTGGTACTGGCTCTACTATAGAGGCAGAGGGGGTCCAGTGGATAAAATGATGGCCTAGGAATCAGTGAGATGAGTTCAATTCCTCTGTAGATACTAATTATCTGTGTTGGAAAAGTCACCTTAACCAATTTGAGTTTGTTTCCCCATCTATAAAAATGATATTGTTAATAGTATTTATCAATAGTATTCTCAGGCTTGTCATGAAGGTCAAATGAAATAATATATGTACATTGCTTTATAAATCTTAAAGCAGATATATGTGAGCTATTATTATTAGAACATACAGTTTTATGATAACACATTAAATCATATGTGTGAGTTAGTTCACCAATTAACTTCTTCCCTGAAAGGAGAGCTTTCCTAGAAGGAAAGAGAAGGGAAGGACAAAAGGGTCAGACCAGTGCTAAGAGAGGACAGAAACTGTCATCAGTTTGTCAGTAATTACACTAGAGACTAGCTTTATCACAATGGGAGGAGAGAGAGAGAGAGAGAGAGAGAGAGAGAGAGAGAGAGAGAGAGAGAGAGAGAGAGAGAGAGAGACTATACATTTCTATATATGTTGTATGGACCTAGAGGAATGGTTTAAATATCACTCTCCATCATATATCCCAGACACCCTCAAACACAAAATTAGCATGAAACTAAATGAAGAAGTTAGAAGCACAGGAGGAAAAACAACTATGCATTTTTTAAGAAAAGGACAACAACATAGCTAATTTTATTATTATTATTACTTTTTTAATCTTACAATTTTCCCCCCATCTTGCTTCCCTCCCCCCACTCCCCACAGAAGGCAGTCTGATAGTCTTTACATCATTTCCATGTTATTCATTGATCAAAATTGAATGTGTTGAGAGAGAAATTATATCTTTAAGGAAAAATAAAATATTAGAGATAGCAAAATTACATAATGAGATACCTTTTTTAAAAATTAAAGGTCTTGGGTCTTTGTTTAAACTCCACAATTCATTTTTTGGATACAGATGGTATTCTCCATTGCAAATACAATAAAATTGTCCCTGATTGTTGCACTGATGAAATGAGCAAGTTCATTAAGGTCAATCATCACCCCAATGTTGCTGTTAGGGTGTACAATGTTCTTCTGGTTCTGCTCATCTCTCTCCATGGCTAATATTTTAATAGGTGGTATTATCTCCATTTTATAGATGAGGAAATTGAGGCAAATAGAGTTTTAGTGGCTTGCCTAGGGTTATAGAGCTAGTATCTGAGGCTAGATTTAAACTCAGGTCTTTGTTTCCTCTCCCCTTTTAATATTTATATAGCACTTACTATTATTTTTCATACTCTGTGCTAAGAACTTTACAATTATCATATTTAATTCTCATAAAAACTCTTGGAGGTAGGTGCTAGTATTAGTCCCATTTTATAGTTGAGGAAATTAAGACAGACACAGGTTAAGTGACTTGCTCAGTCACACACTTGCCAAGTGTTTGAGGTAGGAGTTAGATTCACGCCTTCCTGACACCAGATAATTTATTTTTCATGTCTGCATTTAAATGATATAAGCATTCTTTTCTCTTTTCTTCCTTCCTTCCTTCCTTCCTTCCTTCCTTCCTTCCTTCCTTCCTTCCTTCCTTCCTTCCCTCCCTCCTTCCTTCCTCCCTTCCTTCCCTCCTTCCTTCCCTCCTTCTTTCCCTCCCTCCCTCTTTCCTTCCTTCCTTCCTTCCTTCCTTCATTCTACCCTCCTTCTTTCCCTCTCTCCTTCCTTCCTTCCTTCCTTCCTTCCTTCCTTCTTTCCTTCCTTCTTCCCTCCTTCCTTCCCTCCTTCTTTCCCTCTCCTTCCTTCCTTCCTTCCTTCCTTCCTTCCTTCCTTCCTTCCTTCCTTCCTTTACCTTCTTTCTTTCCTTTCTTTTTAGAGAGTGAGTGGAAGCAGAAAGATGAAAAAAGAATGCTTGATCATTGAAAAAAAATTAAATTTTATTACAAAATTCTTCATTTTATTCCTCAAATGACATGGTCTATGATATTGCTAGAATATGAAATAGTAATTCCAATATCAGAAAATTTTTGTTCAGAAAGTTTACTAGTTGAGAGGTTATTCTATTTGAAAAATGTCAATAGTCAAAACTTGTAAGGATATAGAAACCTTCAATACTATTTTACCTAAAAGTAAAACAGAATGTGGTGTGATAATGTTTGTCCTTCATTCTTGAAGACCATGATATCAGAGAGATGATGCCAAGACACACACATGTGTGTAAGGCATTTGAGTAAGGAAGTGCTGTGCTAAGTCACCAACCTCACTTTCTGCTGTGAAGCTATCTGGATTCAATGACCAAATATGACTCAGAACAAGTGGAGATGGCCCTAGATGTGAGACCATCAGGATTAAGTGATTTGCCCAAGGTCACACACCTAGTGAGTATCAAGTAGCTGAGGCTGGATTCAAACTCCCTTCTTCCTGACTCCAAAGTCAGTGTTCTATTCACTGTGTCACCTACGCAGAGGCAAAAACAAATGCCCTTATTCATGGGGTATATGTTAGCCATGGACAGGGAGAGCCCAAGCCCCCTCCTAATCCAGAGTTTCCACTGCATGTTTCACCCACATGCAGCTAGGCAGTTTCTTTAGAAAATATTCTCAGTTCCAGCCCCATAATTGGAAGGCTCCTCTTTTTCATATGGTATCAGACTGGAAACAACATTTGTGCATGCTCAGAGTCCACATGGGAATTGCATATATGAAGCATACTGTGCATGTTCATAAGGACTAGCACTCATGGGCAGTCTCTAATCAAAGATATGTCACTTAGGTTACAAGGTGTTTTGAAGCCCTTTGTCTCTCCAAGGTAGGTTGGTCCCAAGAGATAGCAATTGATAACTACAAATATTTTTCTATCTAGCCCTCTTCAAAGGGACAAGTACAGGGGAAAGAGTACTGACTTCAGGATTAGGTTTGAATTCCAGTTTTGCTACCTGTATGACCCTAGGTGTAATTTCCTTTCCCTAACCAGTAGTCTCATCATTCTTTATATGAGAGAGTCAAACTAGATGTCCCTTCTTAGCCTACAATCCTATGTTGCTTTGTAACTTTAAAAACCTCTCCTTTAGGACCCTGGAATAACCCAGCACAACTCAGCATTTGGACAGTGCCCTGTTGTGTCTCTGTAGGTTCACCTGGCTATCTGAGTTAAAAGGAGTTTGCTACTTTAGGGCATTTAGGTCATAAGGATGTCATGTAAGCCAATTTTTGTATCTTATCATTCAAACTCAAGCTTCAATATGGTTGTCTGTCAGGCTAATTTAGTCACAAAGACCCCGTGTGTGGACCCTAATTGGCTAGGTAGAACAAAGAATATATAGTTAATTTTTCATTGTTCCATATTTAAAACTGACCTCTAGCCCTAGTTATAAACCTTACTCTTAACCCCAACCCAACTTGGATATGAATTTAAGAAATCCCTTGTTCCTAAGGGAAATTGGGAGGGACAAAATAGAAACACACCTCAATATAGTCAAGAGTGTTATCTCTTTACAGGAATATGTCAGAACATATTCACATGGTCCTGGACACATGGGACATTAGAACTTGGGGAGAACAAAGGATCTGAAAAATGTTCAAGAACTAAGACCAGGAAAGATTGGAATCATGTTATTCCAGTTCCATCTCTTTTGAAGTAATCAGTAGATGGTATAAGTAGGAGGAATAAGCAACCTTTTCAGATTTAATACATATAAGTTGTTTATTTAAGGGAGAAATGCCAGCTTCAAATGTCAAACGATTTGGTATTTAAATAGACATGATTGAAGGTCCAAAGCCATTCATTAACTCTGAGATCACATCTCACTCAGAAATAAAATAATACTGTGGTGTTTGCCCACTTCATGTGTTTTTGTCTGTTTTAATTCAGATCCCAAGATTGGTAGACATGAACACAGTTTAGAGACAAAAGGCCTCTTCTGCCAACACCTCTATTCCTCTTCCCCTTGGCAGGCAGAGTCTAGCTTTTCTAGTCTCTGCTGACATTACTCAAATTTGGCCAGCAGGATGCACATCCTGGTAAAGGTTATACTCACTGTTTTCAGAACAGGCCCATTAACTCTCAGGAGTGGCATAATTAGTAGGCAAGCCAGAGTTTCTGCTTGTTCTCTGTTCCTTACAGGAAATAACTAGCACTGTCGGGGAAAAAAACAGTCAAGAAGGAAAAGATATGTTTATAAGAGTGAACCATTGTCCAAAACTTGCAATGTCCTAACTTTTACTGTAGTATTCTTGTGGCAGCTTCTTTTAACCAAAGGCACCTGTGATTTTTCCTGGAAGGTATCAGAAAATATGGCAATAGAGAATGAGGAAAATGCTAAGATAACCTAAAGGACAAGAGAAAAGGAGCTCCAACTGTGATTGCAAAAAAGAGAGATAACACTTTCACCTCTCTCCTTGAGTTACTATCTCTGCTTCTGTCTCTCTGTCTCAGTCTCTCTCCATATTTTTACTAACTCTCTTTGTTTCTATCTCTCTGGCTCTGTTTCTGTTTCTCTCAAGACCCTACCTGGACCCAAATTTGACAACACACACACACACACACGTGCGCACACACATACACATAAGGTTAGATAAGATCAGAACCATGCTATTCCAGGGTCATCATCTCTTTTGAAGTAGTCAATAAATGAATGGCAGGGTCAGAGAGCCTAGAAGGAATAAGAAACTTCTCATATTTAATACATACAGGTGTGTGCATATGTAGACATGTACATATTCACACATGCATACACACATGTGGCATATGTGTACACACGAGCAACCATTGATACTGTCCCCACTTCCAAGGCACTCATTCTTTCTCTCTGTGGCTTATTTTTTCTAGATCTTTCATCATAACCACAGACTGCAGTTTTCCCACAGGGAGAGCAAATGTAAAACTTAATATTCTCAGGGTTCTAAAGGTCCTCTCATGGGTGATTATTCCTATAACACTCCAGTTAAATCAATAAATATTTATTAAGCACCTAATATGTATCTAGCACTATACTGAGTTTCTATTCGTGTAATTTCCATTAATAGACAGCTGATAATGATTAACCTTAATTAAAATGTTTATTAAAAAACCAAGCACATAATATTTATATAACATTACATAACATCCCCTCTCATATATTTAGATTTTTTTCCCCACTAACATACCTAGTCTCCATGGAGAGAGTGGGGTACATACTAAAAGTGCCAGTGTAATAAGACATGTATAGATTTACATGTGATCAGGAAAATTCACAAATTTGGAACTGCAGATTTAGAAATCTTCCTTTTGTCTTAGGAATGGTCCCTAAAAGTTTCTTGTCCAATATATTTTCTATTTGAACAAATGCTTCTACTCCCACCTTAACCTGATCTATACTTCCCTGACCTGATACCATCATAAGGATGGCATCCCTCACCTGGAAGGGCATTCTGCTAGTGCTTCTCTGATGCCCTTTTCCTAAACTGTTCTGCTTTGCTGGGCTTGCTCCTCAATGGTATTACAGCATCTATTGCTTCCAACTTCAGGCTTAGCTGATGTTTTTAGCTGAAATAGAGTTGTGGACATTTATCTTAAATTTGACAAATTCTTGTGAATTCCTGATCTGTTTTGGAGCATCTTCAAACTTTAAAGAGGTTACTTGTGTTTGTTTTTGTTTTTTAGATTTTTGCAAGGCAAATGGGGTTAAGTGACTTGGCCAAGGCCACACAGCTAGGTAATTATTAAGTGTCTGAGGCTGGATTTGAACTCAGGTACACCTAACTCCAGGGCCAGTGCTCTATCCACTGTGCCACCCAACTGCCCCAAGGTTATTTGTTCTTGAAAGTTATGTTTAGTTATAGTGGATATGGTATAGAAACACAGCGTTTTACAGGACCTGACAACTTTCTTTTAACTCATAATTCTCTGGCCAACTGCTACAAAAGATAGACTAGAAGTTGAGTTGTCATAACTACTCTAGGTTCTCATTCCTCTTCTTCATGTGACTTCTTCCTGCTTTATGTAACTTAGTGATAGAAACAGTCTTGTGTCCTTCCCATTCAAAGATTACAAGAGGCCTATGAACAAAGGCCTTGCTTCTTTGCCTTGATATTTGACCCTTCACCAAAGGAAGCTGGGAAAAATTTCAGCCTTGTAAGCATTAAATGGACAAAATTCATCACCTGAGGTCAGTGAGTCCACACTGAATTTTGCAGCCAATCCAGATTTGAGGCCCAAGAAATAACCTTCAGTACTTAAATAGAGACATCCCACAGTGATGTTATTGGATGTGAACTTGATAGTTGTAAGATATGATCAGCAGTTCTCAAGAGAATAATTGCAAGTATTAACAATAATATGAAAAAGTATTCTGAAAGACTAAGCATAAGGTGTTTTGCCTTACACTCAACAAATGGGGAAGGATGACAAAAGATAGGGGAAAAAATCAATGTTAAGGAGGCTGTAGAAAGATAGGCATACCGTTGATGGTGGAGCTAAGAATTGTTGCAATCATTCTGGATATAAATCTGGAATTAAGTGAAGAAAGTGATTGAAATACCTATACCTTTTGCCCCAGAGATTCCACTATAAGGCACTTAAGAAATCAAGGGGTGGGGGTGGGGGTGGGAAGGGCAGCACTTTTCTGACTGACTTTCCATTTTGTCCCAGAAAGCTCATTAATGGAATAACAACATCTTGTAAGATCCTGTAAGTTCATGGGGCCATGAACTCCAAACCTTCATTTAAAGAGAGAGCACAGGGGGCAGCTAGGTGGCAGAAGTCCTGGAGTCAAGAGTACTTGAGTTAAAATCCAGCCTCAGACAATTAATAATTACCTAACTGTGTGGCCTTGGGTAAGTCACTTAACCCCATCTGCCTTGCAAAATCCTAGAGAGAGAGAGAGAGAGAGAGAGAGAGAGAGAGAGAGAGAGCTCAGCCCAGACATCTCGCTTCTCACCTTACTGTACTTGAGACTTACATAACTTCTTTTTTGTTGTTTTTATTTTTTGTTTTCACACCATTGACTTTCTCAAGGTCATACAGCTAAGTAATTAATAGGTAATAATTAGCCAATGTAAATGAAAAGAAGAATGCCTTCAATAAAGCAATTGAAACCAAATAAAGGTACTATGATTAATGCTTTACAATTCTTACCTCGTTTGAACCTCACAACAATCCAGAGTTTTACAGATGAGAAAACTGAGGCAGAGAGATTAAGTGACTTGCTTAGGGTCACATGTCTAGGTAGTGTCAGAGGTCAGATTTAAACTCAGGTCTTCTTGACTCGAAGCTGACACTCTTTTCTCTATGTCATCTACCTATCTACATAAGCAAAAAATCCTACATATTATTATTAATAGTATAATGACAAAGAAGAGATATGAGAAAGCACCTTCCTTTGCTTCTCTACAGATATGTAACACATAAATAAAGATATTTATTAAGTGTTTACTAAATGCCTAGCACTGGGAACATAAGTTGATGATGATGATGACAATGATGTTTGTCCTTCATTTTCAAAGAAGACCATGGCATCATGGAGGTAAAGCCATGACACATACATGAATTCGATCTAAATGAGGGGTGGCTGTGCTGTCAACAAACCTCACTTTCTCCTCTGGAACCATCTGGGTCCAGTGGTCAAATATGAATCAGGATGACTGGAGGTGGCCCTATTTAAAAAATACCATTTCTTCTATCAAGGAGTTTACATTCTAATAGGACAAGATAATCTATAAAGAAGAGCTGAGGGAGAGGCAGAATATAGATGCAAAATATTTAATATAATGTTAGACTTTTTCCATATAATATTTTTATTGAAATCATCTTTTTTATTCTTTATTTTAAGGGATGGCTGGTAGGAGTGGGAATTGATAATTAGGGATATATTGGGAAATGGTGATTTAAAAACAAAAGATATCAATGAAAATTGATCTTAAAAACAAAATGTAAATGTAAGCTACAATTATTTCCTTACTTTTCTTACTCAGAACATAGATAAAAAATGATAAGGTCTTTCCCTTTTTGTTGTCTTTGGCTTTTTTCTCTTAAAGACTCAGTTGATTCTTTGTTTTGTTTTTTTTAGGTTTTTGCTAGGCAAATGGGGTTAAATGGCTTGCCCAAGGCCACACAGCTAGGTAATTAAGTGTCTGAGACCTGATTTGAACCCAGGTACTCCTGACTCCAAGGCTGGTGCTTCATCCACTACACCACCTAGCCGCCCCCACACCTAACTATTAATAGCTGTCAAAGATACCAGGAATCCCAGCTAAAATTCCCTAGGGAATAAAGAACATAGACTTGTTGCTACTGTTTTTGCCATTTGATGGACCTGAGAGTCTTTCTGTAGAAGCTAAACATTTCTAAGGGTAGGATAATAAAAGTTTGTGGCTGTAAATTTTGGGGGCCAGAAGTACAGGCTGAGATATCCAAGCCAGAGTCTCAAGGACATGGGGTCTTGAGCTGCGAGAGCAGCAAAAGAAACATCAGGATCAGAAGCAGGAGTCAGCACTAGAATCAAAATAGAGTTGGAAGACTAAAGATTGCCTTACTCTGATGGAAAGAGCATGGTTGAATTTGTGCTTTAAGAACATCACTTCATTTATGGCCAAGGAAGAGACAGAGAACATCATTAAAACAAACTAGATAATTTCAATTACATTAAATTAAAAAGCTTTTGCACAGACAAAAGCACTGAAAGCAAGTTCAAAAGAAATGTAGCAAATTGGGAAACAATTTTTACAACTTTATAACTCTAAAATATATAGAAAACTGAGTCAAATTTAAAAAAAAACAAGCCATTCCCCAATTGACAAATGGTCAAAGGATATGCAAAGGCAATTTACAGATGAGGAAACCAAAGCAATCCATAGTCATATGAAATATTGCTCTAAATCACTACTTATTAGAGAAATGCAAATTAAAGTATCTCTGAGGTACCACCTCACACCTCTCAGACTGGCTAATATGACCAGAAAGGACAACGATCAATGTTGGAAGGGATATGGGAAATCTGGGACACTAATGCATTGTTGGTGGAACTGTGGACTCATCCAACCTTTCTGGAGAGCAATTTGGAATTATGCCCAAAGCGCAACAAAAATGTGCATACCCTTTGATCCAGCAATACCAATACTGGGTCTATACCCTGAAGAGATGATGAAAAAGGGTAAAAACATGATTTGTACAAAAATATTCATAGCAACCCTGTTTGTGGTGGCAATGAATTGGAAATCAAGGGGATATCCACCAATTGGGGAGTGGCTTAATAAACTGTGGTATATGTTTGTGATGGGACACTGTTTTTTTATTAGAAATCAGGAGGGATGGGAATTTAGGGAAACCTGGAAGGATTTGCATGAACTGATGCTGAGCAAGATGAGCAGAAGCAGAAGAACATTGTATACTCTAATAGCAACTTGGGGGTGATGATCAACCTCAATGGACTTGCTCATTCCATCAGTGCAAAATTCAGGCACAATTTGGGGGGTATCTGAAATGGAGACTACCATCTGTATCCAGAGAAAGAATTGTGGAGTTTGAACAAAGACCAAAGACCACTATATTTAATTTAAAAAATATGTTATTATGTAATTTTGCTATCTCTTATACTTTATTTTTCCTCCTTAAGGACATGATTTATCTCTCATCACATTCAACTTAGATCAATGTACACCATGGAAACAATGTAATGACTAACAGACTGCCTTCTGTGGGGAGTGGAGGGAGGGAAGGGAGGGGGAAAATTGTAAAATTCAAAACAAATATATAAATAACTTAAAAAACATCACTTTAATAGTTATCTGGGGTTCAGGATTCAAGCAGCATCAAACTAAAATGCAATGAGCATTCATGTAGCAATTTTGCAAAGCAAGAATGAAAAGAATGTTTAAAAAGAATATAGGGTAAAATAACACCACTTGATGCCTGCTAGAGAAATTACATAGCAACTGGCCTCCAAAGCATTTGCCTGAGGTTAGCAAGAAGGGTGAGATGAAATTTTCTGACTTTGATTCATTTTCAGCTGAACCTTGCTCCTTTGGGAGCAAGGAAGCAAGATGGTCTTTCTACCCTCTGAAAGGACCACTACCATCTATCTAAAATGGCTATGGTTCTTATCATAGCTACCCTGTGGAAGATAGAATGGAGAGGAAGAGACTAGGGACAGGAAGACCAGTTATTGGGCTAGTATAATGGACCATTGAGAAGTGGTATTGTCTAAGTGACCATAGAGAATTATAAGATATGAAGGATTATATAGCTACATGATGAGATTATGAGTATATGTCTCATGCTACAAGTTCTCTGGGTTGTGTAATACCTTTAACTTTTAGGAAGAAAGACTCTATGTAAAAACATGAAATGTATAACTTTATTTTATAGTTCAACCTTTATTTATTGAATGTTAAGGGAGGACTAGCTGTTCTGATATGAGGGCCTGTTGAACCCTTTTCAGAGCTGCTCATCTACCTTTGGTGTCCACCTTTCACCCAACTCTCACCTGTGACTCCAAGAAACTGTAGCATGAGCAATAGACACAATCTGACAAAACTATCTCAGTTTAGTCAGGTTGAGGGGTGACCAATAGGCCTCAAGTCTGTCTGTGAGTTAGGGGTGTATCTATTCCAAGCATGTGAAGATTCCTCCCTGTAAAATGGATAGATGAAAACAACTTGTTTCAATTGTCATGAAGATGGCTAAAGCAGGCACTGTGGAGTGTAAGAGCTTGGATAGACACTGAAGATGCCAAAGTAATCCACTGCAATCTGGTTCATCATCAGTCTTCTTATTCTTTGTCTTGCCACTGAACTTCCATGACTCTGGAAGAGACAACTTTGTACAATTCTTCCTCAACCCAATTCACATCATGCTGTGATGCCATTGGTCCTCTTTGAAAACAAAGGATGAACAACAGCATGGCTAGATGATGCAGTGGATAGAACACTGGCCCTGGAGGTGAGAAGACTTGAGTTCATATCTGGCCTCAGATGTTTGACACTAGTTGTGTGATCTTGGGCAAGTTACTTAACCCCTATTTCCTTGAATTCAGGGCAAAAATGAGACTGGCACTTGCATTGCAAGAGCTAGCTCAATATTTGGGAGGCTCAGAAAGAAAGTATGGAAGAGAAGAGGTATTAGACTACCAAACTGAAGATCTACAGAGCTGTTGTGCTGACCTCATTGCTATATGCTTGGAAAACCTGCACAGTCTACCAGTGCTATGTCAGGAAACTGAATCTCTTCCATTTAAAATGTCTTAGGAAGATTCTGAAGATCACCTGGCAGGAGAAGATACCAAACATTGAGGTCCTTTCTCGAGCTAAACTGCCTAGCATTCCAACATTACTACACAGAATGCAACCATGATGGGCTGGACACATTGTTAGAATGCCAGGTGCACATTTGCCCAAAAAACTATTTTATGGAGAATTATTGATGTTTTTCCCTCATTCTCAAAGAATACAATGACATCATGGACATAAACCACGACACCAGGTGTCACCAGGTTTGCCAAAAAAAACCCCACTGTTTTGTGGGGAACTCACACAAGACAAGTGCTCAAAAGGGGGTCAGAAGAAGCAATACCCAGATACCCTGAAGGTCTCATTGAAGAACTTTAAAACTGATTAGTACAGCATGGGAAACACTGGCATAGGACTGCCCAGCATGGCATGCCCTCATCAGTGAGGGTCTGTGCTCTATAAGGAAAGCAGAATGGAAGAAGCTCAAAGAAAACGTGACATCCCACCCCAGGTAGACTATTCATGCCCAAACTGTGATAGAGTATTCTGAGCTCATATTGGTCTGATTAGCCATAATAGGACACACTGTAATTTGTCTCAAACATAGTGATATCATTTTGGTCTTCTTTAATAACAAAGGACAAGAACCAACCAGCCAACCAACCAGCCTATCATTTAGTAGACACTCAATGAATTCTTATTGAATTGAATTGGGGCAGCTAGGTGGAGTCAGAAGGATGAACCTGGCCTTAAACACTTACTCAAATCCAGTTCATATGTTTGTTATGGCATCATCTCCCTTGATGTCATGGTCTTCTTAGAGAACAAAGGTCAATCATCATCATCATTGAATTGAGTTGGCAGAAGGTAAACAGGTTAGGGTCTTGTGTTACTGAGAGAATAGGGTGGGGAGGAGGGTGTTAGTCTATTTACCAATAAGTGACTGGAAGGCATCTGAGCAGTTTCCTAAAACCATCAAATTATAAAAGGGTACTGAGTGTTGATAAGAACAGTTCCCAAACTAAACTGGTTAAATTAATGTTTGAATCCTCTACTCAATAAAATTTTATGGCTGTTGCCTCTTGGATAACAAAAACTCCTCTGTTTTGCTTTTAAAACTCTTTACTACCTGACCCTACTCTTGCTTTCCAGTCTCATTAAATATATACATATACAATACTGACTTTCTCTTTGTTCCTCTCATGTGACTTTCTACCTTCTCTCTCCATGCCTTTGGACTGGACATTGTCTGTTCCTGGAATTCACTCTCTTCTTATATCTTTAGCAAACCCTTCTGTTTCTTCCAGACATAGTTCAAACAATACACGAAACCTTTCAAGAGTCCCCCATCCTGTCTCTCTTACAAGCTTATATTTTTTAGTACTTATTCAGTTCATATTTATTGTGTACATATTTATATGTTTCCCCTGATACAATATAGGGGACTGTTTCATAGCTTGCACTTGTTTCATTCTTTATACTTAAATCCCAGTATCTAGCCCAGTAATTGGTGCATAGTAGACATTTAATAAACGCTCACTGTTAAAACTATATCTTATTCTGGGCCTCTTGACCACCCCTTCTCCTTGTAATTACTGTTATAAAGAAGTTTATAAGTAGGCAGTATAAGGTAATAACCATAGGAAGTAAGATTGTAAAGCAGAATCTAGAAGTCATACTAACCCATAAATTAGGGGAGCATAAAGATTACTTGTTAAATTGCTTTATAAATTAGGGGAGCATAGGAAACACTGTAAATAATCTCTTAAATTAACTAAGACTATATGCTAAATTAAGGAAAGTCACATAGGTCTTATTATAAGGGTCCCCCAGCCCTGCCATCTGCCCATGTTCTATAAATCGTAAAAAAACTTCAGACATATGCAGTAAGAGCAGCAAAGAACACCAGCAAAATGCTATGCTAAATGACTAAGCCTAAAGTATGAATGATAACTTTGATTTGATGTAGATATGTTAGTGAACATGCTCTAAAGTGACATAAGAGTTAGTCATTCTAACATAATCAAAACCCTTTGAAATTGAGATTCCCCAAATTCTTCCCGTATCCAACCCAGAGTATTCCTCTATCTGCTTCAAGTCCATGCTGCCCCAGTACTCCCAAATTCTATTTGCACTTATGTAAGCAACTCTCTGTGATGCTTTTTCTTCCCGTTCTATTCCCCATGCTACCTCATTTCTCCCCCTACCCTCATCCTTATTTCATCCCTGCCTCTGCACTCTACCCCAAATATTTGCCTCTACATTTTTTTATGCCTTATTAAAGTGTAACTGAAATATTATACTCTTATACCATCATGAACTTTCCTGTTGAGTATCCAAAAAGTTGGGTTAGACTTGTCACCACTTTGACCCAGAGGGACCCCTTTATGGTCCAATTCCCTTAGTCATAAACTGGGATCACTATAGGGAGAACTGAGATTATAAACTATTCACAATCCCTGCCCTGAATAAACTGAGTGAAATGAACTCATGGGTGAATTCAGTAAGGAGAAATAATCAAATCTTGTGTCCCCTACTAGAGAATTTTTCCCTTTTCTCTAAACCACAATCAATTAATTAATAATCTTATAAATTATTTGGCAATTCACTTGTTAAACTGAATTGAATTGAATGAGTTTCTAAGGCTTCCTTATTTTTGCAAAGAATAACATAAAGAAGCTAATCTGCTTTGATCTGAGCAGTATTCTCATTTAATATCTGAGGCCAGGCTATCATACCTCTTTTTCTTGAAATTCTTACATTCTTTTGCACATTATCACTTTTCTTAACTAGTGATTGTAAACTCCTTAAAGGCAGAGACTGTCTTTTGCTCCTTTTTGTATACTAGGTATTTTTTAATTTAGTATTTTGTTTTTTTCCAATTACATGTAGAAATTGTTTTTAACATTCATTTTAGTAAAATGTTCGCCCTCCCTTTCTTTCCTCACCTCTCTCAAAGACAAGTGATCTGATACAGATTACTCATGTACAATCAGGTTATAGCATGTACTATCATGCTGTGAAACAAAAATCAGAACTAAAGGGAAAAACTATGAGGAAAAAAACAAAAACAAAAAAGCAAAAAGTAGTTTGCTTTGATCTGTCTTCAGACTCCATAGTTCTTTTCTCTGGATGTGGATGGCATTTTCCATCACAAGTCTTTTAGAACTGCCCTTGATCTCAGCTTGCAGAGAAGAGCCAAGACTATCACAGTTGATCATCACACAATGTTGCTGCTAATGTATACAATGTTCTCCTCACCTCATTTAGCATCTGTTCATGTAACTATTTCCAGGTTTTTCTGAAACATCTCATTATTTCTTATGGAACAATGGTATCCCTTTACATTCATATGCCACAACTTATTCAGTCATTTCCGCAGCTGATGAGCATGCCCTTTATTTCCAGTTCTTTGCCACTACGAAAAAAGCTGCTATAAATATTTTTACATGTCAGGATTTTCCCTTTTTTAATGATCTCTTTGGGTATATCTCAAGTATTTAGCACAATCCCTTGAACGTAATAAACTATAAATGTTTATTGCCTTGTGTTATATTGCTTTGCATTATATAGATTTCCAGAATGATGTTTCTCCCCTGCCCAAGGTTTTGATCATTTTCATTAATACTAACGGACTCATTCCTATTGTTTAGAATTATATCCAGTAGACATCTTAAACAAAATATGTCCAAAACAGAACTCATTATCTCTTCCTTTGAATCCTCCCTCACTCTTTCCCCTATAACTATAAAGGGCATCACTATCCATCCAGTCTCCCATAGTTGGAACCTAGATGTCATTCTTAATTCTTCACTATGTCTTCCCCCCCTCTCCAGCCCCCGATATAATTTGTAAACAAGGAGGATTGATTTCACCTCTGCAGCATCTTTTATATATAGCCCTTTTTCTCTTCTGACACTGCCACCACTTTAACAGAGTTCCTCATTACCTCACCCAAGGACTATTTCAATAGTTTTCTTGTGGGTCTGTTTGTCTCAGATTCTTCTTTCTCCATAAAAGTGCTTTTCTTCAAGTGCAGGTACTGAATATTTCCCTATTCAATAAACTCAATAGCTTCCAAAAGACCCCAGGACCAAATATAAAATGACTTGTCATTCAAAACTTTCACAAATTAGTCATCTCCTACACTTTGTTTTTTACCATATACTCTTCTATCCAGTGGCATTATTTCTTTTTTTTCTTTTTATTAAAGATTTTATTTATTTTGAGTTTTACAATTCCCCCACAATCTTACTTCCCTCCCCCCCCACAGAAAGCAATTTGTCAGTCTTTACTTTGTCTCCATGTTGATCCAAATTGAGTGTGATGAGAGAGAAATCATATCCTTAAGGAAGAAACAAAAAGTATGAGATAACAAGATCAGACAATAAGATATCTGGGTTTTTTTTCTAAAGGGAATAGTCCTTGAACTTTGTTCAATCTCTACAGTTCTTTATCTGGATACAGATGGTGTTTTCCATTGCAGACAACTCAAAATTGTCCCTGATTGTTGCACTGATGGAATGAGCAAGTCCATCAAGGTTGATCATCACCCCCAAGTTGCTGTTAGGGTGTACAGTGTTCTTCTGGTTCTGCTCATCTTGTTCAGCATCAGTTCGTGCAAATCCCTGCAGGCTTCCCTGAATTCCCATCCCTCCTGGGTTCTAATAGAACAATAGTGTTCCATGACATACATATACCACAGTTTTCTAAGCCATTCCCCAATTGAAGGACATTTACTTGATTTCCAATTCTTTGGCATTATTTCTTGGCTATTCTACAAACAAGACATTCCATCATTTGGTTCTGGGCTTGAATTGTTCCCCCTTCCCAAATTACCCTTCTGATTCCCCTAGCTCCCTTTAAGTCCCATTTATAATCTTAATTTTTATAGAAAGCCTTTATCCCATCCCCTCCTAATTCTAATGCATTACCTCTGTAATTATTTCTCATTCATTCCTATTTAGCTTGCTTTTCACATACACACACACACATACACACACACACACACACACACACAGACACACAGACAGACACACACACACACACACACACACACACACACACACACACACTTCTGTTTTGTCTCCTCCAATGGATTGTAAACTTTTTGAGGGAAGGGACTGTGTTCTGCCTCCTTTTGTATCTCCCAGTGCTTAGAACTGTGCCAGGAACATAGGTGGTACAGTGGATAGAGCACAGACCTTGCAGTCAGGAGGATGGGAGTTCGAATCTAGCCTCAGATACTTGACTCTTCCTAATTGTATGACTTTGGGCAAATCATTTGAACCTAACTGTCTCTCATCCAGGGTCATCTCCAGTTGTCCTGATTCATATCTGGCCACTGGATCAAGAACTGGAGAAGAAAGTGAGGCCAGTGACTTAGCACAGCAAGTCACTCAAATCCAATTCATGTGCTTGTCTTGGCATCACCTCCTTAATGTCATGGTCTTCTTTGAGAATGAAGGACAAATATTATTATTATTATGAATTGATTGATTGATATGAGAGAGCAGTTTTTCTGGGGGTTCCCTGCATTGAGAGCAGAAAAGGCAGGTACATGATTTATTAGTTTTATAAGATAGAACTATTTCCTAAAAAAACCTGACTAGTGATTTAGCTTTTGAGTCATGAACTAAAAATAATTATCATTTAACACCTCGTAGATCAAATCCCCAAAACAAAAGAAAACACATGAAAGATATCTTCCCATTCCAAGTTAGAAAATTATTAATAATCTGTGCTAATTGAGGCAATAGAAAGTATGAATAACTAGTTTTTGGACACAGTAAAAATTATTTTAGACTTTAGATTCACTTATCTTTCTTCAAAGCAGTTATAAAATAACCCCCAAATTAATTTGAATTTCTCCTTTTGAGAGGCAGAGGATGGAGTACTACTAGTTCTTTGGTATTGAAGAGGACCACACCAACCACCCCAATTACTGAGTTGAACGATTATGTTTATTATTGAAAGGGTTAGATTATGTCTTTACCAGAATCATTCTATCCCATAACCTGATTTATAGGAACTGGGACTATTGAAGATGGTCTGGCTGCTGCTGAAGTCTCTTGGTTTTAAATTGGTTTTGATAGAATTCAATAATCAGGTACATTCTAATTTCTCTCTAGATGGACTAATTGTCAATTTGGCCTTTCCTCACAGACCTTCCTTGTTTACTATTTCTCATCAGTGAGGAGCCATAGGTGAGAGAATAGAGTATGAATCTTAGCTCAGGCATATCCTAGCCAGGTGACACTGGTAAAGTCTTTTAAATGTCCTGGGCCTCAGTTCCCTTATCCATAAGATGAAGGGACTAGATTTGATACCCTCTAAGATCTCTTCTAGTCCTATTTCTTTTTTTTTTTTTGTGAGACAACCAGAATTAAATGACTTACCCAAGGTCACACAGATAGTGTCAAGTGTCTGAGACCATATTTGAACTCAGGTCCTCTCTATCCTGTGCTCTATCCACTGGGCCACCTAACTATCCCTCCAGTTCTAATTCTATGATCCTATGAATAACAGTTCTGGAGTCAATAATTCATTCTCTAACAATAAACATGTGATCCTAGAAAAAATAATTAATCTTTATAAGCTCCAAGCTATACTCTAGTATTTATCTTTCAATTCATAAATAGTCTTAATAAGGAATTCTTACAGATTTTTTCCCTATGACTATTTCTTTGTCCTTATCAAGAGAAAACAATGAAATGTTCAAAAATTGGCAAGTAAAAGATGAAGAGAAGAGGGAGAAGTTAAAAATGAAAAGAAAGAAGGAAACAGTGATTCAAAGTTCCAACAACACTTCAATGTTTAAAAATTGACAGTATCTTAAGCAAATACTGCTTATATAGCTGGTGTTGCTGTTTCCAACACCTGGAGTGATTGGGTCAAAGATTATTCGGCTGATGACCCAAATCATATAAAAACTTCTACTACTTTCTGGTCGCTCTCATGTTTCACTAACTTTGATATTGAAGGGTTCCAAATACAAAAAGTATCTCTTTTGAACTGAGCTTATCTGAATATTTTTACCAAGGTATCTTAGGTAGAATTCAACTTGCAGCCATCTAGCCAGAGGGATTTCCAGCCCCAAAGTTCCTAAAAGGCTGTCATTATGAACTGCAAGGGCTTCTGCTTTATTTCAGAAATACTTTTTATATTTGGTCATAGAGAAAATATGAGAGTTTTTCAAACTTCTTGTATCCATTGTGATTTCCAAAGAAGAACTGTAATAGAATAAATTTGAATTATTTATCTCCTCTCCACTCCCCTCCCCCCATCACCATCCCACTCCACCCCACCCCCCCACTTTAAAACACCAAGAATAAATTTAAATTTGTTCTGGTATTCATTTAAACCAAACATTACTTAATGTTGGAACTTTTTTTTACATTAAGTTCAGACTGTCTGAAATTGTTTGGCAAAATCTGTAACTGTTCCACTATGCTGCTAAAAGAAGACTCCCATATTTGGATTTAAAACAAAGTCAAGCAAGCAGCTCTTATAACATGCTGAAATGCTGTTTTGATAAATAAAAATATTTTTGAATATACAATTTTGTTTATCCTTTACCTGTCTGAATTTCTGATTTTTCTGAATCACTTTGTTTTTAAAAGTAAATGGTATAAATCTGGAACTGTAAAGAATGATAGGATAGAAATCCTGTATTTAATGGATCCTTAAAAGTTACTTGAGTAACTTTCTACAATTAACTATCAATTAGTAAATTAAAAAAACCAGTCTATTATTGGTCTAGGCTGTGTGAGTGTTCTAGTGATATGATGGCACCTTGTCTACCTCACTATTGCCTCCCCCCAGAATTTATTGTTGGAAATCTCCAAATGTAGTTTTGTTTGTATCTATAAATGTAAGTAACAGAAACCCCAGTGCCCAGAGAGACCCAAGATAACAAATGCATATCATGTTATTGTTGTTCCATTATTCAGTTGTGAACAACTCTTCATGATCCCATGGAATAACTACCCATAGGGTTTTCTTGGCACAGATACTGGAGTGGTTTGCTATTTCCTTTTCCACTTCTAGGCAGTGTTAAAAGATTTGCCCAGGGCCACACAGCTATTAAATGTCTGAGGTTGTAGTTGAACTCAAGAAGATGAATCTTCCTGGCTCCAGGCTCAACATTCCATCCATTGAGCCACCTCACCTGCCCAAAGCTGTATTATAAATGCTAGCTATTATGTACTCCCAGTCCAAGATTCTCTTCTATAGACTAAACATTGTTATTTCCTTCAATCAATCTCTATGGGGCTTCATCACCATCCTTTTGAGTTTCATCCTTTCTGTTCACCTTTCTGTCTCTCCTTAATGGTTTTTCTCTATGTGTACCCCAGTTTATAAATAACCTTCCTAAACTGTAAGAACCAGAACTCTGTGATTAGGTTGAAAGAGGTTCTTAAAGGAATAAAAATACATTATCTCTGGTTTATAGGTTCCTAGTTGTAGCTATATATAAGATGATACAGGTAATGGAAGTAGAGTTGGCCCAATCATGCAGCCTTGCATCATTCATTTAGCAGCATTTACTACAATACAACCATTAACAAAATTATCCATTGTCATGTTTTTGTAGCTCCCAAACTAATGAAAGTTACTCATATATGATCATGTGTAAAAATGTGTGAAATAGTATGAATGTACAGAAGGCTTTTGTATGATAGAAAAACTTTTGAAGTATTCCATAGACTCTGCTATCCAGTGAGAAAATTGCTCAAAGAAATGCCAGCAATATACTTTACCATAGAGCTGACCAATTAAACCTTCATCATTAACTGGTTCCCTGAATCCTCTAATTCAGTGGTGTTAAACTCAAAATGACACAGTGGCCATTAATCTGTACATAAGTATTCCTGCCAGTATCCTTTTGAATTACTATTAAAATGTAAAATCTATGTTGAATTGTGTTTTGTTAAACATTTCACAATTACAGTCTGCTGTCTGTAGTATGGCATGTAGTCTGCAGATCACATCTGATACCTCTGTTCTAGTCTATTGTCTGGGAGATGGTAAATATGAGAACTAGTTATGAGACAGCCAAGTTATATTTTAAAAGCTTCCATTGAATCTGCTCAATAGCTTTTGTTGCTTTTTAATTTTTATTTTCAATGCATAGGCTACAAAATAGCTCCACACTTACTCTGTAAGTGGTAAGAGCAATTATAAAGTGTCTCAATTAGGGCCTATCAGTCCAAGTGAATTTTTACTTTGGAGCAAAATTCTGGAAAACTTCACTTCTTATTAAAATAATTGAAAGGGAGATGTTACTCTTTTGAATAATATCAAAAAATCCATATCCTTGAAAAATCTGTATACTTAATTCTCATCGGTTAATTTGTGGCTTCATCAAGTCATATTTGTTTTTTATCCAAAACTCAAGATTGTAATTTTCTGAATGTTTCTTTTTTATTTTGTAAAATAAGCTTCCAATGATATCTTCAGTTTCTTACATCATCATAATCATCTTAAGTGTACCTTTCTCTCTACCCCCTAGACTCATAAAAATAACAAATAGTATTTTTAAGAGGGAAAAAAATCAGCATGACTGATCAATATGTTGAAATGTCTTAAAACATGTACCTATATAACCTATGGCCCTTCCATCTCCACAAAGGGGTGGGATAGAGGTGTTCTCTCATATCTCTTCATTCAAGTCCTATTTGGTTTTTACTGATTTTGTTACATTTATTTAAAAAAATTTTTTTTTGGTGTGTGTTTGTTCTATTTAAAATGGTTATAGTTACCATGTATATTGTTTTCTTTGTTCTGCTTCCTTCACTCTGCATTAGTTCATTTAATTCTTTTTATGCTTCTCTGTATTTATCACATACATCATTTCTTACATTATAGCAATACTCCATTCCATTTAGGCACCATAGTTGATTTATCCATTCATCAGTTGATGGACATCTGCTTTGTTTCCAGTTCTTAGCTATCACAAAAAGTGTTGATATACCGTTATTTTGGAGTCATGGTAGTCAATCTGATACATATGACATGATACCTTAAAGTTGATTTAATTTGCATTCTTTATTAGTGATTTAATACATTTTATATGAATATTGATAGCCTTATTTTTCTTCTGAAAACTGCCTCTTCACATTCTTTAATGATTTCTTTATTTTTATTTTTTCCAGTTATATGCAAAAAGTTTTCAACATTCATCCTTCCCTCCCCTTTTCCAAGATAGCAAGTAATCTGACATGGGCTTTTTATGCATAGTCATATTAAATATATTTCCATTTTAGTCATGTTGTGAAAGAAGAATCAGAAGAAAAAGGGGAAAAATCACGAGAAAGAAAAAATAACATAAATTTTAAAAAGTGAAATGAATGTGCTTTTGTCTGCATTCAGACTCTATAGTTCTATCTCTGGATGTGGATAGCATTTTCTTTCTTTTTTCTTTTTGCAAGGCAACATGGTTAAGTGGTTTGCCCAAGGTCACGCAGCTAGGTAATTGTTAAGTGAGTGAGGCTGGATTTGAACTCAGGTCCTCCTGACTCTAGAACCAGTTCTCTCTCCACTGTGCCACCTAGCATGTGGATAGCATTTTCTACCACAAACCTTTTGGAATTGTTTTAGATTGCTGCATTTTTGAAAAGAGCTAAGTCTATCTATCAGTTGATCATCACACAATGCTGTTGCTAATGTGTATAATGTTCTCTTGCTTCTGGTCACTTCACTTAGCATCAGTCCATGTAAATTTTTACAGGTTTTTCAAAAATCCACATGCTCATGATTTCTTATGAAACAAAAATTTCTTATGAAACATCACCTTTATATACCACAATTTTTCCCAATTGTTTTTTATTTTAATCTTCCAATTACATTTTATGAAAGTTTTTCAACCTTCATCCACATCCAAATACCTATTTATAAGTTAACATAATTCCCTTTCACCCTCCCTTCTCACTCCCCCTCCCCTCAATGGAGAAGAGTCTGGTGAATATTGTATATATGCATTTGTGTTTACCATGTTTACAGATTAGTCATTTTTTTTTTGCCATAGGACTAAAGGAAAAGAAGGAAAACCATAAGATAGGAAAGAAAAACATAAGAAAAATCTTTAAAAAGTGAATGCTATGTAGATTTATGTAGTTTTGTTTTGTTTTGTTTTTCCTCTGGATGTGGATAGCATTGTCCATAATAGGTCTCCTAGGGTTGTCCTAGCTCTTTGGACTTCAAAGAGGAGCTGTATCCTTAAGGTTGATCAACTCCCAATGTTTTTAAGGTGTACAATGTTCTCTTGGTTCTGCTCCCTTCTCTCAGCATCAGATCTTTTCATTCATTCATTGCTTCTCTAGGGTCCAACCATTCTTAGTTTCCCATAGAACAATAGTACTCCATAAAATCCATATATCATAACTGGTTCTGATATCCCCCAATTGATGGGCATCCCCTCAATTTCCAATTCTTTGTTACCACAATTTGTTCAGTCATTCTCCAATTGAAGGATAACACCTCAATTTGTAAATTTTTGCCAAGTCAAAAAGAGCTGCTATGAATTTGCTTATACATGTGAATACTTTTCCTTTTTTTATGATCTCTTTGAGATTCAGAACTAGTAGTGGTTTTGCTGGATCAAAGGATATGTACAGTTTGATAGCTCTTTGAGCACAGTTTTAAATTACTTTCCAAAATGGTTGGATCAGTTCATCAATGCATTAATGTCCCAGTTTTCCCACATCCCTTTCAACATTTATCATTTTCCTTTTCTGACATATTAGTCAATCTGATAGGTATGAAGTACCTCAGGAGTTGTTTTAATTTTCATTTTTTAGTCAATTATAATTTAGAGCATTTTTTTCACATGACTACAGATAGCTTTAATTTCTTCATGTAAAAACTGTCTTTTCATCTTCTTTGATTTTTTTTTTACAAATTTGTTTTGCTTCTCTATATGTTTGAGAAATGAGACTTTTATCTGAGAAACTTGCCCTAAATTTTTTCAGTTTACTGCTTTGTTTCTTCTTTTGGTTAGATTGGTTTTGTTTATACACAATCTTTTTAATTTCATGTAATTAAAAATATCCATTTTACTTCCCATAATCCTCCTATTCTTTGTTTGATCATGAACTTATCCTTAGTATTTAAAAAAAATTTTTTTAATATCCTTCTCAGGGGTGGCTAGTTTGCTCAGTGGATAGAGCACAGGCCCTGGAATCAGGAGTACCTGGGTTCAAATCCGACCTCAGAGGCTTAATAATTACCTAACTGTGTGACCTTGGGCAAGAGACTTAACCCCATTGCCTTGCAAAAATTACCTAGCTGTGTAACTTTGGGCAAGTTTCTTAACTCCACTGCTTTGCCAAAAAAAACTAAAAAAAATGTAGCTTATCAGTCATTCAAAAGCATGAAATTTGGAGTAAAATTGGCATAGACAATGAGGACATTATTCTTCATATTCCTCTTACCTTTACATTATTTTCCTACTTGATAAGTTTATTAGTGATGTGAAATGAAGCCTAGCATATTGTTTGTACATTTCCAGTAACATAGTAAATATTTATTAATTCATTGATTTGACTTCTTGGCAGAAAGAATGAAAAACAACACATTAACAGAAATTGTACCATTTTGAGTAAGTTTCAATTAAGAAAATACAGATAGAATTCAGAGACTCTTTTTTTTTTAGGGTTTTTTTTGCAAGGCAATGGGGTTAAGTGACTTGCCCAAGGCCACACAGCTAGGTAATTATTAAGCGTCTGAGGTCGGATTTGAACCCAGGTACTCCTGACTCCAGGGCCTGTGCTTTATCCACTGCTCCACCTAGCCACCCCTCTGATAAGTTTTGATTAAACTCTTTGCTACAACTATATTCCCAAAGGTTCTATAGGAATGCCTCAAATGATTCTCTTATGGAATGTTTCTCTTTTTATTTTCATCAGGGTTAAGATTTAAATTTGTAGGATACGACATTTTGGATTTTGTCTTAAGATCTTTTTATTTTTGGAATATGTAATTTATTCCACCCCCACCTATAGCTTCTGATGATTGAGGAACAATGTTGTATCATTCAAATTTCTTTCCTTTATTTTTGAAGATCTCTCTCCTAGATTCTTGCAGAACTTGCTGTTTGTTTTTAGAATTGTTAAATTTAACTGCTTTGTTTTTTGGAGTTTTTTCTAGAAATAAATTGTGCATTCTGTTGATATCTTGTTCTATAGTCATTTTTGTTAGGGAGACCTATGTATGTCCTTATGTTGTGTTTGTGCATACAGTCTCTGAGGTCAAAGTCTTTTGCACCAAGATAGATCATTTATTCTTTTCAAGTTGTTAGTTTTTGCTTCTCTTCTGCCTAATTTCCCATCTCCACTTCAATATTTTTGTATTGCAAAACTTTTACTCTCTTTTTAACTTCTTTAGAGAAATTCTATACCATGCATTTAAATTTTCTAATATGCCGAATTTTTAAAATTTCTTTGTTTAGATTATAAATTCTGAAATAAATAGTCACTCCTAATTTCTTATGGATTTCATTTTCTTTTTGAATCACTTTGGAATTTTTCTGGTTCCACATTCTTTTGGGATTACATTTTGAATTTTTTTTTGAGCCTTGGTTCATTTTCCTTTGTCTTGTAATATCTATTTAGAGAGTTTTGTAATCTCTTCAGGATTTATTTCTTATCTTTTCCATGTGATCTATTTATTTGTTTGTGCTTAAGTTTTTGGTGATTTTTTCTCTTAAAATCTTTAGAATTTCACCTCTTTTTCCTTATATTCCATCATCACTCCCTTTCTGATTTCACCCCTTTTGCTGGTGGTGTATAGGCCACTATACTTAAATTGCAAAGTTGTCTCAGTATTCTACCAAGTTGCAAGATTTAGTATTCAGTGACCTAGGTTCCAACCATTAGTAGCCTATTGGGAAGGTAGTGGGGGACAAAAATTAGTTTGAGTTTTAATCCTTTCTTCTTCAGTCTTGACACAGTCATCTATACCAGTTTGTTGCCCCAGTTCCTCCCTCAGCTCTTTTCCACAGCTAGTCTGAATCAGTGTCTATCTGTCCCTTGTTGAGCATAGAGGACATTTCAGAGGGTCTTTTTGACAGAGTCTCTCCAGATTTTAGTTTTTCTTACTTAGGATATATTTCTGGAAGAAGATAGAATCCCTCCCACTCCCAATCATCATGCGGCTGAGCAAAATCAGTATCTGTATTTGGTGCCAGTGAGGGAACGGGCAGAGGTTGTAGGATACTGGAAAGTAATTGCAGTACAAGGGAATCCCATTTGTGAATCTTCATAAGGCATGTGGAGGTGGTAGAAGAGGGGAAATTCTGAGTAATTTCTTTAAGAATTAGCATTCTCAGGAGTGGCTAGGTGGTGCAGTGGATAAAGCACTGGCCCTGGAGTCAGGAGTGCCTGGGTTCAAATGTGGTCTCAGACACCGTTACCTAGCTGTGTGGCCTTGGACAAGCCACTTAGCCCCATTGCCTTGAAGAAATCTAAAAAAAAATTAACATTCTCTGTTGTTAATTCATCAGATGGTCTTTTTTTTTGGTTGTTTTATTTTTTAACCATATGAATACTATTTTCCCCATCCCCAATTCTGCAGTAATTGCTTTAAATGTGGTGCACAATTTCTCTTTTGGGTAGTTTTAAAGAATAAATGGAGTTTGGGCAAGGCTCTAATTAGCCATTTTGTTCATCCTGTAATCTAGAACCAATCCATACTTACTGACCTTGAACATACCTTATGTCTTTTTGTTGCTGGAATTAATTACACATTTAATTTGAATAAGAACTTGTCTTAAAAATGATCATTCAGTCTTCACTGGAAGACTTGCAAGGAGGGGAAATGTGCAAGTTTTCAAATACTTTTGAGTAGCTCTACTTAGAAAAACTTCCTTACATCAAGCTGATTTGAACATTAACCTTGGAGATGTTTTATTTAATGACCTTTCTCTAAAAGCTGACACTATTGATCACCCTCTTTCTTTATAGTCTCTCTTTCCTTAACTTTCAGGGTGCCACAATTTCTTGGTTCTCTTCACACTTCTCTAAATGTTTTTTTTAAATATTTTCCTTTACTCTTTTTCCTAGTACCTAAATACAAGTTAACTAGAGACTTTATTCTTGGACCTCTTTTCTTTTTTTCTCTATTGTTTCTTATATGGTGTTATCATCTATATCCATGGTTTCAATGATAATTTATATACAGATGGCTTTCAAATATATAGCACTAATTTCAATCTCTCATTTGAGCTCTTTTCCCACATTTCTGTCAGTATGTTCCACTGACATCTCAATCGCATGTCAAAAATAGAACTTTTTAACTTCCCTCCAGAACTTGTCCTCCCTCTCAACTTCCCTATTTCTGATGATGGTATCATAATTCTCCTGAAGATAGTGTCATCCAAATTCAAAACCACATAGTCATCTTTGTCTCTTCTTTCTTCCTTACCCAATTTCCATCTTCACAACATAAATGCTCTTATTTTCCTTTAGCATCCAGCAATTCATTTCCATGGCTACCACCTAGTTCAGGACTTCCTTACTTCTCTCTCCCTTCCCCCAGCCTTTTTTTCTCTAATGCATTCTTCACACTACTGCCAAAGTAATCTTATTAATGCATAGATATTACTTCCCTTCTCACTTTTTGTGATCTAGCTATATTGTTCCTCTTTGTTGCCCACACACTATACTCAGTCTTATTTCTTTGACTTTGTACTGACCACCCCTCCTTTGTAGAATGTGCTTCTCTTATGGTATACATTGACCTTATCTATATACCTAACAATATCCTAATTGGTTTATTATATATTTGTGATTATGTCTCATCACATGCAAGGGCAGTTAGGGGGCACACTGGACAAAGTGTTGGTCCCAGAGTTAGGTCCTGAATTCAAATTCTGCCTCAGATATTTACTAACTGTGTGACCCTAGGCAAATTAACACTATTTGCCTTTATTTCTCATCTGTAAATGATATGGAGAGAGAAATGGTAAACCACTCCTTTGCAGAGAAACACCTCAAATGGGGTCATGGAGTGTCAGACACAACTGAAACAACTCAACAAAAGTAACAATCCAGCTCACCCCATTAGAATCTAAACTTCTCTAAAGGATACACTGTTTCTTATTTATATCTTATACACAATACCTGGCAGATAATGAAGATCTAAGTAAATTTTGTTGAATAAAATTCAACTATAGAAAGTAGCTAGTATAGTGAAGTTTTAGAATTCATTTCATAGCAAGCAAATTTGAAAGAACTGAATATATTTTATGTAGAAAAGGAATTAAGAATGATAATTTTCTTTAAGTGTAATAGTAAGCCCAATTCTTATGGGCATGTATGTGCAAAGTACTTCTGATGCAATTCTCTATATGGAAGAGTCTGAGGAGCCTTCTTTCAGGACAGTCATGATGATGTATGGTGTTTAGGAGGGACATTGGAACATGAGCAGATATTCTATAACTGATGCCGTCTACCAACCATTTATTGTATAGCAGCCTCTTTAATAGGTTGTATTTGTGGAACTGGAATTAGAGGTACATTCAAAAAAAAGCTTAATTAGCTTTGACTTCACTCTTGATTGTACTGTTCTCTTATTTTGGTTTATTTTCTTTGGGTGACTTTCTTTTTTTTTTTAGGTTTTTGTAAGGCAAATGGGGTTAAGTGGCTTGCCCAAGGCCACACAGCTAGGTAATTATTAAGTGTCTGAGGCTGGATTTGAACTCAGGTATTCCTGACTCCAGACCTGGTGCTCTATCCACTGCGCTACCTACCTGCCCCTGGATGACTTTTTTTAAAATTATTAGTGCAATTTTATTGTCTTGGGTCACTTGTAATAATAATAATGATGATGATGATGATGATGATGATAATTTTCTAGCAAATTCTGCATGTAAAACAAAATTGAAAGCTCCATATGTGACAATTAATATACCTGTTTACTACGTGGGCTTTAACTGACTTCTTCCTGCTAGATATTGTCTGGTAAGATGGTTGCCAGGTGGCTCAGGAGAAAGAGCATCTGATCTGGAGTCAGGAAGACTTAAATTCAAATCCAATCTCAGACATCCACTACCTGTGTGACCCTGGGCAAGTCACATGACCCTGATTACCTCAAAAAAACAGAGAGAGAGGTACAAAGGAGGGATACCTTAGACCCTATGCTCATCTAAGTCCAGGATGTGGTTCAATATATATGACCCTAGGTTCTTTGCATGTCTATGCATTTTCCCTTTCATTTTAGATGAAGGAAGTTGGTGTTTACAACTGTATGAGTTTTGAAAGATTAGAAGAGCAATTCATCCAGGAGTCTGGGAGTTCAGAAATCAGGAATCTAAGAGTAAAATTCAGACTGAATTTTGCAGCCAGTCCAGCATCAATGCCTTAAGGAGAGAGGACAGTAACTGAACCAAGATTTACTTGGTTGTTTGCTGCATTTGGACTTAAACTTGATAGGCCTAATGCTGTAGAAACTGTTCTAAGAGTGAGCCACTATGCTCAGATGTGGCATAAGGTATGGTATTGGGGGTAAATGTTTATAGCTTTGTTTTATCTATATCAAAAAAGTAAATATTCTTTTGTAAAAGCTAATTGATGGCTTTCAAGTATTTTAAGAAACAAGTCAAGATGGTGGAGTTAAAGGAAGCAGTGCCATGAGCTCTCTTCTATTAATGCTTTGAAAATGTACCTGAGGGGTGGCTAGGTGGCACAGTGGATAAAGCACCAGTCCTGGTGTCAGGAATACCTGGGTTCAAATCCAGTCTCAGACACTTAATAATTACCTAGCTGTGTGGCCTTGGGCAAGCCACTTAACCCCATTTGCCTTGCAAAAACCTAAAAAAAAAAAAAAAAAGAAAATGTACCTGATTGAATCCTGATAAGGAAATACCAAAAAAGCCACAGTGGATTCTTTGTACAGTCTAGCAGTCTAGCTTGATATAGGGAGCAGACAGCTGCTGACACTGGGGATAGGATTAGGTAAGGAACCCACATACAAGGTCTAGCTTAAGAGGTTATCTTAGACTCCTGCTGGGGTTCCTCCAGACCCATGCTAGGACACTTCAACATGGATATATTTCAGCTGTCAGATTTGTAAGCCCACTATTCAGTCCTAGGTTAAGCCAAGTTAAAGTGAGAAGGGGGACATAATACATGGCAATGATCATGTATCTAGAAAGTAAGAAGTTCAGAACTCAATACACAAAATGGTGTGGCTCAAACCTTAGGCATAAGGCAGTTTCACTTCTAGCATCTAACTAAGTTTACAGAAGAGCAGGGAACATGGGAATCCTAGGTCAAAGAGGAGCCTGCAATTCTGGCTTTCTGAACCAATAGCTTTCCCCTGAAGTCCAGTAGCAGTTTACCCCTGCACATTCTCAAACCCTGGAACTTGCAAAACTTAGACTAGGAGGGCAGCAATCAGATTTGATCTGGACTAAACCATTATGGGAACACAGCAAAGCTGCAATACTCCAGATCCCTGGGATTCTAGAGTAACATAATACTCAATAATACAATGAAGCAGCATTGTTATTAACCCAGAACTTAGCTCTAGATGTGCCCCCATCCAACTCTAATATGAAGTCCAAATCAGGAAATAAGCTGAGAGAATGGACAAACAATAATAACAACAAAATAACAGTCATAACAAGTTGTTTTGGTGACAAGGATTCTGAAGACACAAATACAGAAGAAAAGAATGACTACAAATCATCACCTAGCAATGTTTCGGGGGAAAAACATAGCTTGGGCACCAACTCAACCAGTTCATCCTAACTCTGGGATAAATCCAGAGTTAATAAAAAAAGAGTTTTAATTTTTTAATTATTGGATTGAAAGTGCTTGGAGGGGTGGCTAGGTGGCACAGTGGACACTGGCCCTGGAGTCAGGAAATCTGGCCTCAGACACTTAATAATTACCTAGCTGTTCCCATTTGCCTTGCAAAAACCTAAAAAGAAAGCTCTTGGGGAGGGGGAATAGAAAGAAATGAGAACCATGAAGGAAGGAACTGGACTTGACTCATGGGGTACACAACTTTTCCTAAGCAACAGACTCCCTGAAAATTACAATGAACTAAATAGAGGTCAATGACTCTATGAGGTAACAAGAATATTAAAACAAATCAAAAAGCTGGAAAAATTATAAGAAACTATAAGGTAAAATCATAGCAAAAATAGTTGACTTGAAAAATAGATCCAAGGGGGGGAAAAACCTCAGAGAGGCTAGACATCATAATTCAAGAGAATTTAAAAGAAAACTTCTCAAGATCTCTTAGAACCAGAGGACAGAGAGAAAACAGAAAGAATCCATAAGACATCTCTTGAAAGAAAAACCAAAATGAAAACTTCCTGGTTTTTCTGAAATTTGCCTTTTTATAGCACAAGTATTCCATTTATTATTAATATTATAATTTATAATAGTATTAATTATTACTATTAATAATAACATTACATTCATATGCCAAAACTTGTTCATCCATTCCTCAGTTGTTGGACATTCCCCCTTTCCCTTTTTTATGATCTCTTTTGGATATAGATCAAATGGTATGCACAGTTTGTCAGTCTATCTTTCTAATAGCATACTTGCTATTTAAGTATTTGAAGAATTGTAGAAAGAGGAACCTTGTTCTGTTATTCAAAATGATATAATTAGGAGCATCTCATGCTAAGATAGGGTTAACATATATCTCTCCAGAATGTTTGTCATAAAAGCTGTTCATGTGGCAGATGGATAACCTCTGGGTTTTTTTGGCTTGTTTTATTTCATATATTGTCCAATTCATAAAAAATTTATTTTCTTTGTCCCTTATCTTCACCCCCCCACTAAAAAATAAAAATAACAAATAACAAATAAAAAAGCTTCTAACAAATGTACAGTCAAATAAAATCTTGGCTTGTCTAAAAAAATTTACATTTCATTTTGCATCCTGAGCCTATCATATTTCTGTCAAGAGGTGAGTATCATGTTTCATTTTAACTTCTCTGGGTTTGTGGATTGGTCACTGCATTGATTCTTAAGTCTGAAAGCAGGCTGTTCAATTTTTCCCCTAGTAAAATTCACAGCTTATTTGAAATTGATGAATAGTTATAAAAATGTAAAATGCTCAGATCAACAGAACAAGAAATGGAAATTCTAAATTATACAATCTTCAGATGATTTTCTTCTAGGCATCATAAAGAGATTTTTTCCCCCTTTGCATTGTTGGTATTGTAGCCAGGTTGAGAGTTGCTAAGAACACAACACAAAAAGACTACAGATAGGGAATCTTTTTACTGAGTAATATTAGTCCATCACATTCATACCATTCTCCAAATGTCTAGGAGGCAATTCAAGGCACCTCTTCTATTCCCAATAGTCCTCCTTTTTATGGCTTCCCCTTTTTCTATTCTATTTTGTTTGCCTATAGAGTTGATGCATTTTACACCAAACCGAATTTGTGTGTATGTATGTATGTATGCATGTATGTGTGTATGTGTATGTGTATGCATGTGTACATGTTTGTATTCAAATCCTCTTTGTTCATTTCTGATATGGGTGCTACCTAATGTCCATGACCCCTAACTCTTCCTTCATGCTAGTTTACTCTCCTTTTCATCATCACACCTTTTACACAAAATTGTTATATTTCCTTCTTCATTTAAAAATTATTTAAGGCAATGGGGTTAAGTGACTTGCCCAAGGTCACATAGCTAGGCAATTATTAAGTGTCTGAGATTGGATTTGAACTCAGGTCTTCCTGATTCCAGGGTAGGTGTTCTATCCACTGTGCTACCTAGCTGCTCCTTCATATTTCTTCCTTCATAAAACAATTTAAACAGGTAATTTCTATTTTAGACACAGTAAAAATTTAAGATAAATTAAAATTTTGAAAATTTCAGACCAGCTATTGTAACTATTTTCAAATTATGTTCATTTTTTTTTAGGATTTTGCAAGGCAAATGGGGTTAAGTGGCATGCCCAAGGCCACACAGTTAGGTAATTATTAAGTGTCTGAGGCCAGATTTGAACTCAGGTACTCCTGACTCCAGGGCTGGTGTTCTATCCACTGTGTTACCTCGCTGCTCCTATGTTCATTTTTTCAAAACAAAAGTTTCAGCTTTAAAAAATTTTTAAATTTTATTTTTTTATTACTTTGCATATACCAGAATAAATGACACTGGAAAAAATAAAATAGACATTGTAGAAATATTAACTTCTATATAAAATATTGTTTAATTTTGAGTTTATACATTTCAAATGCAAGACTATTCTATGACATAATTCATTTGTTTTGAACTTGCATGTGAATATAGCAGTATCATGTTGTAACCAATACCTGCTTCAATATATATAGTTCTCTCTCTCCCCCCATGTGTGTGTTTGTATATATAGACATATACATACATATATACTTACATACATACATACTCGGTTATTGATCACTCTGTTGCCTCTTGTAGACATCTTAAAGAATTGAGAAAAACAATTAAAAATGCTGCTGGTATATAAAGAATAAAATGTTCATCAGGAGGAAGATAATGTAAAGACTGGACTACTGAAGACTAGAAAAGGATAATTTTTATTGAGGAAGTACACCTTTTTATTTAAAGATATGTCAAAACCATTGTCAGGATAAGACTAGATGGACTTGTAGGCTCTGTGTATTTTCATCAGACTATAAAATGCCTGGGAGGGAGGTAAAAAAAATGGGGAACTCAAAAATTTTCAAAAAGGTGAATGTTGAAAACTATCTTTGTATGTAATCGAAAAAATAAAATAAAATAGCATTTAAAAAGACTATAAGACTATAAAATCCTCTTCTTAAAAATTGTTTAGGAGTTTTGTACTTCCAGTGGTCTTAGAAATATTGTGCCATTGAGGGAATGATGAGATCTGATAAATATATTGATAAATTGAGAAACAGAGTTGTTTCAGAATTATAAAATTTCCTTAGTAGAGATGAAATACTGCAGCATAATTTTATATTTGGTCATACATCAAGAAAGGTTAAGAAACTGATCTGAGAAATGTAGCTCCACATACTTCTATATCCTGAGCACAGCCCTATTTAAATTTCATTAAAAACTATGTGTTATATTTAAAGCTAAATTTGGAAAAATGGTCTGTGCATCAAAATTACATTGAATATACAATGTGATAAAAGTGTGATTTCATGATGAGAAATTATAGAATTTGTCAAAATCTCATGAAAATCAATGCCAAAGAGGGTAATAAGGAATGTTTGCAGCCAAAGGAAGATATATATATATATATATATATATATATATATATATATATATATATATATATAATAGTTTCTTTAATCTGTAAAAAGTAAGATTTAGTGTGTCAACAAATTTACTTGGTTTTAGGTATGAGTGACATCTTCAGGGTCATGCAAGCTATTTCTTGCCAGGGTGGTTTGTGAGGCCGACAATATTAGAAGCAAAATAGCAAATATTTACCTAAGTAACAGTAGGAGATACAATTGAAGCACAGTTTCTATTGTGAGAGTCAAACTGCATTGCCTCTCAGGAGTTCAAAGAAGAGATCACAAGAGTTTCTAAAGGTTTAGTGGCAAAAATGGGTCTTTGAAAGAGAAGATATGAATAGGATTTGCCCTATAGGGGCAAATAGGAAAATGCTTAATTAGGAGCTTGAAAGCTCTGTAGCAATTCAAAAGTTTGTACTTGTATTGGGTAACTAGATGCAGTGGATAGAGCAACAGTCCTGGACTTAGAAGATCCTGAGTTCAAATGTGACCTCAGACACTTGACACTTATTAGTTGTGTGACCTTGGGCAAGTCACTTAACCCTGACTGCCTCACAGCCAGGGTCATCTCTTGTCCTGATCTATATCTGTCCACAGGACCCAGAGGGCTCTAGAGAGAAAGTGAGACTGGTGACAACACAGCGCCCCTCACTCAAATCCAATTCATGTGCTTGTAATGGTATCACATCCCTGATATCCTTTGAGTACATCATCATTATCAGTTGTATTGACTTCTTATTGTGCCTATCTTTCTGTCCTGTCACTCTCACCCCATCTATTTTTCTACTCAAATCATACCAACCCTCCCTTTTCAATGTGTCCTCAGCAGTTCCTGTTCATTAGTGAACCCTATATATTGAACCTCTTTCTTTTACACTCCTATCTACTAGTCTTCATTAAGAACCCCTAAGGAGGGGTAGCTAGGTGGCACAGTGGATAGAGCACTGGCCCTGGAGTTAGGAGTACCTGAGTTCAAATCTGGCATCAGACACTTAATAATTACCTAGCTGTGTGGCCTTGGGCAAGCCACTTAGCCCCATTTGCCTCGTAAAAAGAAAAAAAGACCCCCTTAAGGATTCCTTCTCCAGCTTTGGCTATCCTGTATTAATTGAAAAGGGATGTGGCAGATAATTGGATCAGATTTGTGTTTTAGGTAGATCAGTTTGACAGCTGATTGGCAGATGGACTGGAATTAAGAATGAAGTAAATGGTTTCAGTTTTGAATAGAGAGGTATATTCAGAGACACAATGACCTAGAGTTGTGGGGAAAGTTAAGTTTATTAGACTTCTCCAAGTGTGTTGAGTTCCATAAACTAAGGAAGTTTTTGAAGACAGGGAAAAACTTTTATTTTGGTATCTCTTTCTGGAGGTGATTGGAGAATGCTTTCAAGGACTATTTTGTCTTTTTCTTCTAGGATATTAGGGACAGTTTTCCATGATAATTTCCTGAAAGATATTTTTCAGGTTCTTTTTTTGTTTGAGGCTTTCAGGTGGACCAGTAATTCATAAATCTTTTCTCCTGAATCTATTTTCCAGGTCAGTCATTTTTCCTAAGAGGTACTTTATATTTTCTTCTATTTTTTTCAATCTTTTGGGTTTGATTGATGGAATCTTGATTCCATAAAATCACTAGCTTCCATTTGTCTAATTCTCATTTAGATTTTATTTTCTTCAGTTAGCTTTTACATTTCCTTTTCCAGTTGGTTAATTTTACTTTTTGATGCCTTTTCCAGTTGGTTGATTTTACTTTTTGGTGAGTTAATTGTTTTTCCAATTGGTCACTTTTTACTTTTAAGGAGCTGATTTCTTCCATCATTTTTTCATAATTCTCCTGCATGGCTTTCATTTCTTTTCTCCATTTTTCTTCTTCCTCTCTTCTTTGTTTTTTAAAATCCTTTTTGAGGTCATCCAAGAGATATTTTTGGAAATGAAGTGAATTCATAAACTCCTTTGAGGCTTCACATGCAGGTATTTTGTCACTGTTTTCCTCTTTTGAGATGGTATTGTTTTCATTTTTTTTTCCTGCAAGGCAATGGGGTTAAGTGCCTTGCACAGCTAGGTAATTATTAAATGTCTGAGGCTGGATTTGAACTCAGGTCCTCCTGACTCCAGAGCCGGTGCTCTATCCACTGTGCCACCTAGCTTCCTCCTTGAAATGGCATTTTTATCATCCCTATCAGGATTGTAGCTATCTCTGATTAGTGCTTTTTTTTTCTTTTTGTTCATTTTGATAGTTGAACTCTATTCCTGGAGCACAAGTCCCAAGTTTTTTGTGTTGGGTGGTCAAGATCCAGTCTCTGGGCTATTTTTGCCAATGGCATTGCCTATTTAGTGATTTCTTCCCTCTCTTAGGATAACCCTGGCTTTCCACTTGCCTATGCAGTATTGCCTATGCAGTGATTTGTTCCTTCCTTTAGGGTAGCCCTTCTTTTTTACTTGCCATGTCTTTGCCTATGTGGTAGTTTGTTCACTGCATCAGGATAGTACAACCCAGTACAGTCTTTGCACTAAGTGTTCCCAGGGCTCAAATTATGTCTTTCAAGCTGGGGTTGGGGCCCTCACTGCTGACTTGTAGCAACTCTGACTTGCTGAGCTGGGATTTGAGCTGTGCTGTGGCTAAGAACTTATTTCAGTCCTTTTTAAAAATTTTTTTTGAGGAATCTGTAACTTTGGGGTCTGCATAGCAGTTTCATTTAAAATTGTTTCAGGAAGAGCTCCAAAAGCTTCCTAGCTTTGTACCACCATCTTGGCTCTGCCCTGGAGGTCTGCAGGGAAAAATCTTTTAAAGAGGAAGTCAAGAAAGAGAAGGTGAACTGAGAGTGATGATTTCTGCACAAATGTGGTTTAGGGAATCACATCAGAAATTGTCAAGAATAGTTTGCTCATTATTTGACTAACATTGTCATCTCAAACTTATTTTTTTTTATTACTTTCTTTATATGCCTTGGTAGACCAGATAGTTCTAGTCCATGAGGCATGACAATTTTGAAATAAGTTATATTCACTGGACATAGAGTATATCCTTTGGAAAAGATTTCTGACTAGATAAGTTTGTTAGATAGTTGTTATCAACATAAGGATGATACAGAAATGACAAGTTTTGGGGGCATGATAGAAAAACGACATTATACAAGATGGGCTATGTAGGGAGAAAAGTTAACATGGAAAAATAAAAGAAATAATCACTATTTGCTGGTATAATACTTTTCACTACCTAGCATTCCCATGCTATCAAACTTAGCTCACTCTTTCCCACAAATGCAGCCTCCATGAAAGGGATAAGATTATACTGAAATCCAAATAATTGTAGTGAGACACATGTTTAAGAAATATGTGTGAAAAAATTTTAACTCAGAACACCTGCTCTGGAAGTCTTTCTATGTAGAGACTCTATGAAGAACTCTTGATGTTTGTCTTTTATTCTGGAGAGAACCAATGAGTTTGTGAGGATGATGTCTTGACTTGTGTGTGTGGATATCAAGAGATCCTTGGTAATTTTGGAGAGAGCAGATTCAGTTTAATGATGAGAATTGGAGGTCAGACTGCAGAAAAGTTAAGAAGAAAATAAGAGGAAAGGAAGTAGAAGCACAACTGCAGACTGCCTTCTCAAGGAATTTAGCCACAAAAGGGAGAGGAGATGTGGTTCAAAAAATAGCAGGGATCAATGGATCAGGGGAGAACTTTTTGAGGATAAGGGAAACATAGGTATGTTTTAGGTAGTAGGGAAGTAGGCAATAGACAGGAAGAAATTGAAGATAAGGGAGAGTGGCAATGATATAAAGGGCAAACTGCAGAAGATGTGATGGAATGGGGACATTTATATGTGTAGAGTAGTTTACTTTGGGTAAAAAGAAGGTGTGTAGGGCGGCTAGGTGGCATAGTGGATAAAGCACTGGCTTTGGAGTCAGGAGTACCTGGGTTCAAATTCGATCTCAGACACTTAATAATTACCTAGCTGTGTGGCCTTGGGCAAGCCACTTAACCCCGTTGCCTTGCAAAAAAAAAAACCCTAAAAAAAAGGGGTGTTTCTTTTTGAGAGATAGTGGGTGAGGAGATAGTGGAAGAAGGCAACCAGGTAATATGAGATAATGAATAAAGAAGATGGAGTTCTCAATGAATGGTCTCAATTTTTCCAGTAAAATATAAAGTAAAAATGGGTAGTCCAGGGGCAACTAGGTGGCGTAGTGGATAAAGCACCAGCCCTGGAGTCAGGAGTACTTGGGTTCAAGTCTGGTCTCAGACACTTAATAATTACCTAGATGTGTGGCCTTGGGCAAGCCACTTAACTCCATTTGCCTTGCAAAAACCTAAAAATAAAATAAAAAAATAAAAAATGGGTAGTCCAAACTAATATAATAAAATGAAAATTCTACCTAAAAATTAAATTACTTAATCAGTGCCATAGCAATCAAATTACCAAAAATTTTATGAAGTTAGAAAAATAGTAATAAAATTCATATGGAGGAAGAAAAGAACAAGAATATCAAGGAAATTAATGAAAAAAATGCAAAGGAAGATAGCCTAGCCATACTAGATCTAAAATGATATTTTAAAGCAGCAGCCATCAAAACTGCTTGGTACTGGCTAAGAAACAGAGTGGTGGATCAATGGAATAGACACAGTACAAAAAAAAAAGAGTAAATGACTATACTAATCTATTGTTTGATAAATACAAAGACTTAAGATTCTGGGCTATTTGACAAAAACTGCTGGGAAACCTGGAAAATAGTCTCTTAGAAACTAGGCATAGACTAACATCTCACACTCTATACCAAAATAAAGTCGAAATGGGCATAGTATTTATACTTAAATGGTAATACCATAAGCCAATTAGGAGATAGTTTATCTATCAGATGTATGGAAAGGGGAAGGGTTTATGACCAAAGAAATGATAGAGAACATTGTAAAAGGCAAAATGGATAATTTTCATTACATTAAATTTTTTTTGCACAAATAAAACCAATGAAACTAAGATTAAAAGGAATGCAGAATATTGAGTAATAATTTTTGATAAAGGACTCATTTCTAAAATATATAAATGAGTCAAATTTATAAGAATACAAGTCATTTCCTAATTGATAAATAGTCAAAGGATATGCTTAGGCTGTTTTCAGATGAAGAAATTAAAGTCATCTATATTCATTGAAAAATGCTCTAAATCATTTTTGATTAGAGAAATGCAAATTAAAACAACTCTGAGGTGCCACCTCACACCTATCAGATTTGCTAATATGAAAGAAAAGAAAATGATAAATGTTGGAGGGGATGTGGGAAAATTGGAACACTAATTCATAGTTGATAAAGTTATGAACTGATCTAACCATTCTGGAGAGGAATGTGGAACTGTGCCCAAAGTGCTATCAAACTGTGCATATACTCTTTAATCCAGCAAAAACACTACTGGTCTGTATTCTAAAGAGATCATAAAAAAGGGAAAAGGACTCACTTGTAGAAAATATTTATAGCAGCTCTTTTTGTTGTGGCAAAGAATGGAGATTTATGAATGTGATTGAATATAATTGTTCTGTAAGAAATCATGAGCTGGTGGATTTCAGAAAGATCTGGAAAGACTTACATAGACAAATCCAAACAAAGTGGCCATTACATGGACTAATGCCAAACAAAGTGGCCAGAACCAGGAGAATATAATACACATTAACAGCAATATTTTGTGATGATCAGCTATGACAGATATAACTCTTCTCAGGAGTGCAATGATCAATGACAATTCTAAAAAACTTGTGATAACCATTCACAGAGAAAAGAAATATGTGAATCAGAGCATAGTTTTTATACTTTTTAAAATTTTGTTTTATGTTTTTCCCTTTCTCATGATTCCCTCCATTTTGTTCTAATTCTCCTTTTACAACCTGATTAATATAGAAATATGTTTAACATGACTGAATATGTATAACCCATATCAGATTACTCGCTATCAAGGGGAGGGGCAAGGAAGGGAGGGAGAGGGAAAAATATGAATATATCTTATATTATCTCAATATCTTTCAAAAATAAATGTTGAAAACTATATTTACATGCAATTGCAAAAATAAAATAAAATAAAATTTAATAAAGATGAGGCAAAGTTCTCAGTTGAGAGACTGGGGTGAGAGCAGGGTGGCAAAGGAGGCAAAAAAGTTTGAGAAATGCTTTGTTAATTTCAAAATCTGTCCCGCTCATATCTTTCTTTCTTTCTTTCTTTCTAACCTTTCTTCTGTTTGCTTCTGTGCATTAAAAAAGTTCAAATAACCCTCTTTCTTTGTTTTTTTCTCTTTTAATGATACTATTGCTTTCCCCCACTTTCCCCCACTCAGTTATAATTTCATTAAAAAAAGAAAAAACAAATCTGTTTTTAAACAAATATACATGATCACACAAAAATAAATCCAAACAAAGCTCATGATAAAAAGAAAAAAAATTACATTTTATTTTACACCTCTTCAGTCCGTCACTTTTCTATCAGGGAATAACATGTTTTATTATCAGTCTTCTAGGGTCATGGCTATCTATTTCATTATTTTTAATTATTTTAAAGTTTTTTATTTATAATATTGTTATTCTATAAACTGTTTTGATTCTGTTGACTTTTACTCTGTATTAGCTCATAAAAGTCTTTCCAGGTATCTCTGAAACTATTCCCTTCATCATGTCTTACAGAATAATAATGTTCTTATTACTACATTCATAAGAATAATTTGCCATTCCTCAATTTATGAACTGCTACAAAAAGAACTGCAATAATTTGCGTGTGTGTGTGTGTGTGTGTGTGTGTGTGTGTGTGTGTGTTTTCTATATGGTCTCTTTCATGTGCAGGTCTAATAATATTATTGTTGGGTCAAAGGATACACAATTTAGTGACTTTATGAATATAGTTCCAAATTGTTCTCTACAATGGATAGACTAATTCATGGCTTTCACTGTAGTATATTAGGATTTGCCTTCCCTTAGACTCTCCAACAACTGTAATTTTTCATTCTTGTCATTTTTGTAAATTTGGTGGGCATGAGAACCTCAAAATTACCTTAATCTGTATTTTCTCATTATTACTGATTTAGAATTTTTTTCATATATCTTGTGATTACTGAATTTTATTTCTCTATGGCCCTTATTCTTATATATATATTTCAATTTGTTCCTTTTTGTTTTGTAATCAAAATTGTTTTTTTGTAATTTTTCTGATTTTCTCTATCTCTTGTTCAATGATGAATTCTTTTTTTTTTTTTAGGTTTTTGCAAGGCAAATGGGGTTAAGTAGCTTACCCAAGGCCACACAGCTAGGTAATTATTAAGTGTCTGAGATTGGATTTGAACCCAGGTACTCCTGAATAAAGGGCCGGTGTTTTATCTGCTACTCCACCTAGCCACCCCTGAATTCTTTCTTAATGCATAGTCACAAAACTTTCTCCCTCTAATGGTATGATATACCCTACCATCTCTCTCCCCTATCCTCCTCCACCTGCCATTCTCCTCCTTTTTCAAGGATTTCAGCACCTGGTTCACTGTCTTCCTTTCTTACCTTAGAGGATTTTAGCCTCTATATTCATACTTTCTCAAACTCTCTAATCTACCAACTCCTCAGTTTCCTTAAATTCTGCTCCTGCAGTACTGCAGGATCTGCTTCTTCACTCCACCTCAGTCACACAAAAGAACAGAGAGGGTCACACGCCGTATCTCACCGTTATCCACAGGTATTCCATTAAGCTTCTATTTTCTCTAATAGACATCTCATTATACCCTCTGCCTGCATCGCTAACCTGGACACTTCTTTTCCATTCCTGAGCCTTTACCTGACTCCATCCTATGCTTAGAACTGACTCTCTTATCTCCTGAGTGCCCCAGATAATTCCATTCTTTTTAGAATTCTTCTGCTTGGAACCTTTCCTGATGCCCCCACTGCTAGTGCCCTCTCCACACAAGATACTTTGTAACTTACAATTTTTTATATATATATATATATATATATATATACACATATATATATATATTTGCTTTATATTCTAATTTTTTTTAACATGTCCTTGTCTTCTTCAAGCATATGAAAATTTCTGTGAATGACGCTGGATTAAATTCATTGTATTTTTATAACCAGTGTCTAGCATACAACAATTCTAATGATAATTAATATTACTAGCTAATATTTATGGAGGTCCTTAACAGACACATGTGATCTGATTTTAAAACTAATTAAAAAAATTTCTTCCTTTAAATCCCCAAATCCTTTAAGAAAAAGCACTTATTATACCTAAAAAACCCTAAACCAAACCTAGTTTAGAGAAAAGGGAGGAAGACTTCCCTTAAATCGCCGAATTCTTTAAGAAAAAAGCACGTATTAAACCTAAAAAATCCCAAACCAAAGCTAGTTGAGAGAAAAGGGAGGAAGGATGAAATAAAGTGTAGTAAACTGTCGGTACCCGCATCCCAAGCTGCTCTTTGGCTCCGCCCCGTGCCACTCAAACTTCACTAATTGTGATTACTATAGTATAATAGGAGTGACTATTATTTTTTTGGCAGGACAAAGCGTATTAAACCTAAAAAATCCCAAAGCAAAGCTAGTTTAGAGAAAAGGGAGGAAGGATGAAATAAAGTGTAGTAAACTCTCGGTACCCGCATCCCAAGCTGCTCTTTGGCTCCGCCCCGTGCCACTCAAACTTCACTAATTGTGATTACTATAGTATAATAGGAGTGACTATTATTTTTTTGGCAGGACAAAGCGTATTAAACCTAAAAAATCCCAAAGCAAAGCTAGTTTAGAGAAAAGGGAGGAAGGATGAAATAAAGTGTAGTAAACTCTCGGTACCCGCATCCCAAGCTGCTCTTTGGCTCCGCCCCGTGCCACTCAAACTTCACTAATTATGATTACTATAGTATAATAGGAGTGACTATTATTTTTTTTTTTGCAGGACAAAGCGTATTAAACCTAAAAAATCCCAAACTAAAGCTAGTTGAGAGAAAAAGGAGGAAGGATGAAATAAAGTGTAGTAAACTCTCGGTACCCGCATCCCAAGCTGCTCTTTGGCTCCGCCCCGTGCCACTCAAACTTCACTAATTGTGATTACTATAGTATAATAGGAGTGACTATTTTTTTTTGCAGGACAAAGCGGCTTGGCCAAGGCCACACAGCTAGTGTGTGGGGCGGGATTTGAGCTCGGGTCCCCCTGACCCCAGGGCCGGTGCGCTAGCCGCCCCCTATTAGCTTATAATATAGTAATTGAGAAGCTAACGCTTTCCTCGCGCTTTCCCTGTCTCCATCGGGCCCCGCCCCCTCCAGGTCCGGCTTTCTCACTGGCCTGTCCCGGCCACACCCCCACCCTCACTCTGGGTCCCGTTCCTCCCGCCTCCTTTCATTTTCTCCAATACGGCTGCGCCTTTTCCCTTTTGCTCCGCCTCCTGCTTCCGGCTCTGCTTTCCCATTTGCTGCCGGAGCCGCCCGTCCCAGTCCCTCTCCAACCTCCCCCTCCCAGCAGCTCGGTGGGATCCTCGTGACGTCACCCGCGCGGGGAAGGCTTGTGGCGGGGTTTGTCGCGTTTGAACAGCTTCCGCCCCGAACCGGAAGGGCGCCGGTGGACCCCCTCCAGGGCGCGCCCGGCGGGAAGGTGAGCTCTGGGGCCGATCTCTCGGTCTCCCCCTCTGCGCGGGGAGGCCTCGTGGCACTTGGTGCCGAAATCCCCCGGGGCTTCTAAGCGGGAAAGCCCGCGGGGAGACGTTTCCACGGCATCAGGCCTCCGCGTGGCGGGTGTGAGTGTGCGCTCTCAAGCCCCCTCCCCGAAGCCCCGGAGCCCGCGCCAGGTGGGGCGGCCGGGCAAGGCGGGGCCTTGTGACCGGGCCCCTGGCGCCGCCCCATCCCCGGGCCGCCGGCCTCCTTTATGAGGGACTCCCGGAGCCGGAGCAGGGGCGAGCGGAGAGACCCAGCCCGGGAGCCGCGGTGCGCGCCCGGGGGGCTGCCGCCCTCGGGCCTCCCACTTCGTGGAGCGCAGCTTCCGCCGCCGGGAAGTAACGTGGCCGGGGAGGATTGCAAGGGGCCCGGCTCGGGCTGTAGCAGCGACTCGAGCGTTTGGCCCGGAGGAAGGCGGAGATGCCCCGTTCAGTTAGAGAGTCGGGTCCGGGCCGGGAGAATTTGGAGTGGTGGCCTCAAGTCAAGATGAAGCCGCGCGGATCCCAATGGAAGATGCCGCCTTTGTGATAAGAAAATGAATTGTCTGTGTTCAAAATCCGGGGAGACTGGGAGTTCAATAAGAAGCATAACCAGCCTCTCTTTGAGTGTTACCAAAAGAATAAAATAATCTCAGAAGTACACTGTTTAGAAGTGTCCTCTGCCCTGGATACACATTTAAAATATTGTGTCCAATTCTGGACACAGCATTTGTTTGTTGGGATGGTGGAAAAACTTGGAGAGTGGAAATTGTTGTATAATGGAAGGACTGGAAATCAGACCTAGGCCAACTGTGTTGGAAAAAGCACTAGGAAAGAGTTAGCTTCTCAATGACTATATTATAAGAAAATAGGGGCGGCTAGGTGGCCCGGTGGATAGAGCCCCGGCCCTGGAGTCATGAGTACCTGGGCTCAAGAATCCAGCCTCAGACGCTTAATTACCCAATTTGTGGCCTTGGGCAATGAGGATGTTTGGCTTAGAGAACTGAAGATGAGACGTGAAGGAAGTTCAAAAGTCTTCAGATTCTCTAAAGATTACTATGTTGGAAGAGGTGTTGGAGTGACTCTGGAGGACCAAGCTAGGACCAAAGGGAAAGAGTTATAGAGAGGAAGATTTAGGGTCAATTGAGACTAAAACTCAAACAATTGTATCTGTTGAAAAATGGGATGGATTTAGGGGGCTGCTAGGGTGGTACAGTGGATAGAGCACCTTCTACCTGTGTTCAAACCCGGCCTCAGATACTTAATAATTACCTAGCTGTGTGGTCTTGGGCCTTGCAAAAAAAAAAAAAAGAAAATGGGATGGACTGCTCCTAGGGGCTAATGAGTTTTCCATCAGGAGAAGCCTACATGACAACTTGCAAGGAATTTTGTAGATGGGATTTGTTATTAGGATTAGGGTCTAGTCTAGAGCATCGCTGATGTAATTTTCAGCTCTAAGATTCTAAAGTTCTTATTACTTGATAGAAGCTTCATTGAATCTGTTGCTTCTTGAGATTACTTCACCATATATTTCTTTTTTTCCTGTTTTTTGTTTTGGAAGGCAGTGGGATTAAGTGACTTGCCCATGGTCACACAGCTAGGTAATTGTTTTTTAAGTGTCTGAAGGCCATATTTGAACTCAGGTCCTCCTGACTTCAGGGCTGTGCTTTATCCACCTAGCTGCCCTTACCATATATTTCTTTCTTTCTTTCTTTTTTTTTTTTGCAAGGCTATGGAGTTAAGTGGCTTGCCCAAGACCACACAGCTAGGTGATTAAGTGTCTGAGGTCAGATTTGAACTCAGGTACTCCCGACTCCAGGGCTGATGCTCTATCCACTGTGCCACCTAGCTGCTCCTACCATATATTTCTTGAAGATTTTTTTTTCTGATTGCAGTTTTATTTTTGGACAGGTCTCTTGATTTTATCTTGTTTCCAGGTTTCCTTAGTCTGCTCTCTCCTACCTCAGCTGAATCATAGCACCCAGAGTATTTGGTAGGCAGTGATTTGGAAAATGCCTAGAAAATAGGTTTTGTTAGGGATAAGACAACTTGGAAGTAGGAAAATTCTCTTGAGATCTGGTAAGAATTTGTGAGCTCTTCAGTGTCAGTACTATATACAGGGTTTACTAGTTGTGGTCAGGTATTTCATTTATATCATAGATATTCATAGTGTCTTATCTTTGAAAAAGCTCCAGAAATTTACATTTATTTTATTTTTCATTTATTCTTATAACTTTGGATGATTCTTTATGAGTTGTAGTGAAAAACAATTAATTTCCAGAAACTAATTTTATGGTAATGAACTTTTTTGAAATATCCGTTTTAGTACTGATTTGATGGATACACAGTTGAGCATGAGCTGAGTTTTTTAAATTTATAATTGTTATGTTATCATTTCTATGATATCGTTATTGTTTATTATAAAAATTCAGCCTGAGCAAGGTGAGGGTAAGAAGAAAATCAAAGAGGGGATAATTATTGTGCTAATAAAGACAATGTAGGGTATATATTAATAGGGGGCATGATGAAAGCATATTGGATTTGATATTGGAGTAGAATTCAAATTCTGACTATGCTTTACCTTGTTACACTTAAACTCCCCCCCCCCCCCCCCCAAAGCTTTGGTGGTGGGCTCCATCCATTCAGGGGACCCAGGCAGTGATGTCTGTAGACTTCTCTGAGAGAGAGCCTGAAGGGTTGGCAAGACCAGGGGGAGTTGGGGAAAGAACTGATACCTAAAGGTAGATTTTAGTGAACCCTTGTGACTTCTTCCTCATTTCCCCCCTTGCTGTTTTTTGCTTCCTCCCAATCATTTCCTCCCATAGGGCAGCTAAGGGGTACAGTGGATAGAGATTCCTGGAGTCAGGAGGACAGGAGTTCCTATCCAGACTCAGACATTTGACACTAGCTGTGACCTTGGGCAAGTCACTTCACCCTTATTGCCTTGAATCCAGAGCCATCTCTATTCCTCCTGATTCTTATCTGGCCATTGGACCCAGATGGCTTCTGGAGGAGAAAGTGAGGCTTATGACCCGGCACAGCATCCCCCCTTTCATCCCCCGCCTTAAATCTAAATCATTTGCTTGGCATGGCATCATCTCCCTGATATCATGGTGGTCTTCAATAAAGAAGGACAAATATAATTATCAATAACCTCTCTAGGTATCATTTTCCTTATCTTTTGAATGAAGCTATACTAGATAACATTAGTTATGTTTTTAAAATGTGATTAAAAATATTTCATGAAATAAAGGGATTTCATTGAGGTTATTCTCATGAAGAAGAAACAAGCATAGAAAGGTAAAGCAACTTAAGTAGTTCTATAAAAGGCAGAGATCAGAATCTAAATTTTAAATCCTGTGGATGATGTTACAGATAAGGAATCAAGGTATGTGTCAAATGAATTACCTCAAAATAAAATCTTGTGGCTATCCAATAATAATTTGTTGAATGAATGAATTTATTGAGCATCCTTAAAATACTTCAAGAACAATTAAGTACACATGGAAAAACAAAGTTGGTACTCTTACCTTATATGTTTTAAATAGACTGCCTGAACTGTTGACACTTAGATTGTCCCAAAGTTGCACTCTTCCACATACAGTTTTTACCTTCAGCAACAAGCTTTCCATACTATTTAATCCTTGAATTCTAAGAGGAAACTTATCTGTTGATAGCATCTGTTTTTAAGATATTCCTGTCTCAAGCCTTGTCATATCTCTTTGAATTCAGTGTGAGGAAAATTCTAAGAAAGCCAGTTATTTTCAACGCTCTGTGTCTCTTAGGTGTTTCCTATATTGTAGAGAAAAATTCAGAGGACTACAGAGAGAAAAATAGGCTACTTTTCTTAGCCTACTTTGGGGCCCTTTTTGAATAAGTTACAGTACATTTCTGTTAAAATACAAACACACAGACCACAAACCAAAAGCCTGAGAGCTTGATATATGTTGATGTTTTAATTGTTTTCAGTCATGAAAACCCCTTTTTGGGTTTTTTCTTCGTAAAGAAACTGTAGTAATTTGCCATTTCCTTCTCTGGCTCATTTTACAGATGAGGACACTGAGGCAAACAGGATCACATGGCTAAGTTAAGTGTCTGAGGTCAAATTTGAGCCATAGTTTTCCTGACTCTAGCCCTGGTACTCTGTCCATTTTGCCTCCTAGCTTCCCCTTGACAGATACACATTTAATTGAGATGTGATATTTAAATACACAGCATTCTATCAGTTTCACAACCTTTATTGAGGATCAGATGTATATAAAATGTGCTATATGCTGCATGTTGTTTATTCAATGTTAAAACAATATGTCTTGATCATTATAATTGTTCTAGGGGTCTCTTTGAGATGACCTGCTTATTTAAAGATTGAACACCAACCTATTTGTGACCAGCTGCTAATTTTGTACTGTATTAAAGCAGAGGTATCAAACATGCATAGACCTGAATGAGATTACTGAATAACATTTTTTAAAAATCAATAAAAATACAATAGAAAAGAGATTATGTTTATATGTAGTTTTCCTAGTCAATATGCTGACAACTGGAATCCTTTTGTTTTTGTAGTCCTTTTTATGAGTTTGACATCATTGTTATTAAGGCTCTCAGCAGATGATATTGAAATGCTTTGCAATTCTAAAATTCTGTGACTGTGTAAATCTTATTCCTTTGTTTTTAATTCTTTTGGGGGAAATCAGGTTATTCTGCAGATATCAACACTAAAGCTAAAGGGGAGGAGAAACCATTTGGGATTGCTCACAACTACTTAAGAGCACACATCAGGCCTCTTAGAGGAGCCATTATAGGAAGCAAAAGTGAGTAATTCTTCCTTGACCACAGAGTTGTCTTTTTAAATGCAGTAGTATAGTTTTCAGCTTCTTCTATACTGGGGATTTTTTGTTAAGGGAGATACCATATTCCTAAAATTTAACAGAAATTCTTGATAAATTGGTAGCCTTTAGTCTGTTGAGCTTTCACCTTTTATCTGTTAAAATTGTGTGGGTAAGGGTTGTCATAATTTTTTCTTTTGTAAAAAATTCCTAAAGGAAACTCCAAAAATGAATCTGTGGGCTGTCCAAACAGAGCATGATTAATTTAGGATATTTTGAGTTGAAGGCTTTTTGTTTATTTTTGCACTAAGATGACTCCTATAGCATTCTCATGTTTTGTGGGAGTAGGGCTGGCCTACGTCATTCGTATGGTGAATGTTTATGGCTATTTCTCTAGCCTTGAATATTAGCAGATAGTTTTAAGGATGTGAGATATATTGAGTATAATTTAATTATATTATTTGTGAAATATAACATTCCACAAGTCAGCTCTCTTTTCTGTGACAGTGTTTCTATTTCTTCAGTCAAAATTAGATCATTTTGTTTATAGTACATAAACATGTATTCTGAGGTATTCATTTTGTAAATAGTCAGTTCTTAAGGTAAGTTCTGCAGATATTCCCCTCCCTTTGAAAGGCTTAGGAACTCTTTAACCCTGTTTCCAGAGTGGCTTTAGTGTCTGGAGTGGAGGACCCTGACTAGGACTTTACCCACAGTGCCCCAGTGAGCCCAGGTAGGTCCCATCAGGTCTGTAATTGCTATTCAGAATTAACTTGGATCTTTTAAAATACAACTGAAATATTTTTGGCTTTTTTTTTTTTTGATTATTCAAAAATGAATTATCCTGCTTAAGGATTAACTTCCTACCTACTTCTTGAGTCACTTATTAATTTAGGTGACCACTTCATGGAAAGGTTTGTATTAGATATTGAAGTCAGGTAATGAAGATGGAAATGATACATCTCTTCCCTGAGGAATCCGTGGTGTAGTGGAAGAATTTGTTCCCATTGCTTATCTTATTATCCTTCAGTCATTCTAGTTGAGCAATTAAATATGTAAAGTTTCTTATAATTAGAGCTTACAGGTAACATAAATATGAACATTACAAAATGACTTTTAACAGACAGCAGCAGATACAGAGGAGATGAGACCTAGTGTCTAAGCTGCAGGTTTGTTGGAGAGTTAGCTTTGAGTGAGTCTTTGAGGTAACTGAATAAAATGATTAACCTATTTATGCCTCATTGATTTCATGCTTTGTTTCTTTCAGATGTCAGTGTTATCAAGGAGAGCAAAATTAAAAGTTCAGGCTGAGGTGACAAAAGAGGAGTTACCTTCTTTCCTTGAATTGTAAGTGTGTTTTGTTGTTTGTTTCATACAGTTTATCTTTTTACATGCTAATTTTGCCTGAACACACTGCTGGACTGTGGAAAGAGCACCTTCATGAAAAACATGTACTTTCTGTTGTACTTTTTAAAAAAAATTAATGATAAATTTTGTTTTAATATCAATGAAATTTCCCTCTGTACCTTTTTAATCTTTTTTAGAAAGCCATCCCTTATAATAAAAAAAAAACCAAAAGAGGGAAAAGTTCAGCAAAACTATTTTGAATTTTTATTCCAAATATATTATCTCACTTTTTCCTTAGAAATGATAGGGATTGATTATTCTTTCTATTTCACAGATAGAAATACTAAATCCTGGAGAGATTTGATATGCTTATAGATCCAGAACTAGAATCTAGATTTCTTAAACCAGAGCTCTTTCTATTCTACTTACCTATCAAATATTCTGTTCTTTTTTACATTTTCCATTAAGAATATATGTAGTCTAAATGGACTTTGATTATTGATTAGCTTTTGTAAGGAATTAATTTTAATAATTACCATTGACTTGAACTCCATGATCAATAACTTCCACATCATGGATGGGACCTTCTCTAGAGGTTTCCCAGGATCATACACCATCCCAGTGTAAATTTCTCCAATAGAAGAGTTAGTCTTTTTTTTTTTTTTAAACTAGTGTTGAGTTGTAATAAACAACTTATATTGAGTATAGAGGATGCTAAATAGAGATTAGTTTAATGGAACTGTTCTGGTTTAGTTTTCTTATCTTAATCACTGAGTATTTCCATCTGTTTTGCTTTTTCACTGTGATAGGGACTAAGCCAGAGAGATATTAGCAAGATCTGGGGAGTGTGTTGGTTGATTTTTGTATTGTATATAAGAACGTGTAGTAGTGGTTCTAGTCTCATTAAGCAGATTTACACTATAGGGATATTATAGAATTACTTGAAGTCACTAAAGTATAGCTTACTTGATGCTAGTTCTTTATGTAACTCAGGAGTCTTTCTTGAAGACCACATTATATATATTCATTTGAATTAGCACAATTTGTATGAATTGAAAGTTAAAGATGAAAAACTCTCAGTGATTGTAGAGTAGTAGGACCAGTAAAATTCATTTGGGTAATAAATAATATCCTAATCTCTTCCACTGATCATATTAAGGGAATATAGAAGTAAGGATGAAATTGAAAAGGAAGAGGAGAAAAATAGATCAAAATATTGAGAATGTCAGAGAGGAGCCAATGATCTTCTCTCATATCGGTGACTTCTTATTTTACAGAAGATTTTTTTTTAGCCTTTCGTTATTATGTTCAAAGATAAATTGTTGCATGTTGAAGTCTCTCATTCTTGTACAAAAACACCATTGCACTTTGTAGGAAGCATAAGTATCTGTGTTTTCTTTGTAACATTTTAATTTTGTTTTCCTAGAAAATGTTCTGTTAATTTCCTCCTAGTTCATCTGAATCCGAAGAGGATAATGATAAAGATAGTTCTTGGGAGCCTCAAAAGAAAGCTACCAAAAGCATTTCTAATAAAAGCAAGCCAAGGAAAGTGTCTGTGATACGGAAAAAAGCCCCCCAGATCAGCAGTAGTCCAAGAAAGGTGGCTATTAAAGAAGAACTGGTAGGTACTCCAGGTAGATATAGGCTCCATCTTATAGTCTTTGTAGAGCAGAGAACCTACTTTTCTTTCTTTTTTTTTTTTTAGGTTTTTGCAAGGCAAATGGGGTTAAGTGGCTTGCCCAAGGCCACACAGCTAGGTAATTATTAAGTGTCTGAGACCGGATTTGAACCCAGGTACTCCTGACTCCAAGGCTGGTGTTTTATCTACTACGCCACCTAGCCGCCCCTGAGCACCTACTTTTCAAAAAGACCTAGAGAAATTAGATTTCTTTCTTAATGAGTCGATAGAATAATTGCTTCCAGATAAATTGTATTGATTTCCTGGAAGATGTTTTGAGACTTGCAAATGCTTTATGTGGTAGTCTGGATTTCACAGGTTAATTGTTTGCTTTTCAAAAATTTATTCAAGTAACTAAAAAAATTCACCTTTTAATTTTTTTTTTTAAAACATGAAAAATTGAGTTAATATATAACTTTTCAGCATTATATTGTGCTAGCATATCTATATTATATGCTTCTCATTAGATTTTGTTTATGGGAAATTGCTTGTTTACAAAATGAACCTATTTTCTTTTTTGATTAGGTAGCTATAATGCTATTTTCAGAAAATACTGTTCAACTTCCTTTATATCTCCTTTTTTCTTGTTCTCTGCATACCAGCTTTCCATTTAAGTACGATGGAGTTTTGCCTGTAATTGAAAAAGCTGTGGCTCCTATCCTGGATGTTATTGTTTAGTCGTTTAAAATTTTTTTTTTTAGCATTATAATCTTAATAACCTTTTTCTATTATATCATGTTATATAATAACATTATAATCTTACAACAGACAAACATAAAATAAGGAATGCAATCTTACATGAGACCTTTAGCATTTAATAAAGTGGAAATAAATGAATATACATTGAAGGAAAAGCATTTGCTCTGATTCTCCTTTCTAATTTGTTTTGGAATTCTGCAATTCTTTCTGATCCTGCTGATTTTGCTTTGCAACACCGCATATTTCCTTGTGTTCTTCATCTTTTTATAATGTTTCTTATGTGGTGCTAGAAGTATGAAGGCTTTCCATAAAGCTTAGTGTAATAGAATTGGAGGGAAGCTCAAGTTTCCTACTTCAATTATTAACTGTAAGTAATTCTACCAGATTCTTGTATTGATAATTAGTATTTTTAAAAATTAAAAAATAAGGTGGGGCAGAAAAAAGAACAGTGTAACTCCGGTAGAAAAATATTTTTATTTAGAATTTTTAAAAACATTTTGGAGAACTTTTAGAGGATTTTAGATTTTTTCACAATTCCTTAGTTTTGCTAAAATTCAAGATTTTCTTATTCCATTGGAGAAGCATGTTACATGGGAGAGGGAAGCTCATCTCTAGTTAGTCTCCCTGGTAGACATTTTTTGGGTGCCTGTACTGTATGAGGAGAATTGGCAGCCCTGCCATTAAGTGCCTCATGTTCCTCTGGTGGTACCAGTGAGGAAACTAATGACCAACAAAATGACTTCATAACTCATGGTGGGACTGGGGTGTATTTTTCATTTAATTTCCCCTTATGAATTGGAACTAAATAAAGAGATGGACTTTAGAGAATGATGGCCATTTGACTCTGGGCAAGTTATTTCATATCTCAGTGCCATAAACAACTCTTTGAAGACTATGTCATAGCAGGAATTAAAAAGATCATGAGGTCGTCTTTCACTAGGGCATAGGACACAGTCTCTTACACCTAAAGAAAAGTGAAAACAATTTGGAAAAGCATATGAAAATAGCTTATTACAAAGATTTTATTATCAAAGTAACTAGTTTTTTAGTCAGAATGGAAAAGACTGATGGGTAATAATAGCATTATAGATATAAATTAACTTGCCATTGTTCTGCAGACTTCTGCATTAAGGACTTTTCCATAATGTGAATTTGCCCTGGCACTTGAGGAAGGGAGTATAGGAGGCAGGAAGGGTGCCATCTCACTATAGAGGGAGGGATCTAGCATATGGTTCAAAGAGGACAGAGCAGGAATAGACACACTTAGAGGCTGGGGCCAGCCACTTGGCACCTGGTTGGAATTCAGAGGGAGGAGTTGTGGGGATGGGGGGTAAGTGGTGGGTTGGGAGACATGGGACTTGGCACAGGACCTAGACAGGACTCCGACAGCAGTGGGAGGGTGGGGCTGGGCACAGGTGCCTGGTATAGATAGTCAGAAGACAGACATTGCTTAAAAGTGGGGATGGGTGGCAATAGGTGAGGTAGGCCGAGTAGGGTATAGGTCTCAAATCGAGTCCTCAGTGATAGGTCTCTCTCTACCTGTTCTGCTTTTAGAGTTTTTTTTTTTTGGTGGGGAAGCATTAAGGGAAGCACTAAGCCCCCATTATGAGAGTCAGAAGGAGAGAGAGGGAGAGGGAGGGAGGGAGGGAGGGAGAGAGAGAGAGAGAGACACACACACACACACACACACACACACACAATGCAGATTTTTGGAATGCAGAGTTCTTTAAGAATTCTTTACATAAAATCAAATTTGCAATGGGAATTTGTGTAAAGTGAAAACTGTTGAGGATAGAATAAAACAAGATTGACTTAAACTCTAATAAATTTTTTTTTTTAGGTTTTTGCTAGTCAATGGGGTTAAGTGGCTTGCCCAAGGCCACACAGCTAAGAAATTAATACTCTAATAACTCTAATAAATTAATAGTTATATTTATATGATACTCAGGTTTATAAAGGACTTTATAGGTCTAATCTCACATTTGAGTCATATAGTACCTGTGTGCAAGGTTCTGTCATTATCTTCATTTTACAAATGAGAAAACTTAACTCGGGTTAAGTGACTTGCTCAATCCAGCTACACTGCTATTAATTGTTTTAGGTGGAATTCCAACTAAGTCTCCCTCATTTTAAGTCTAGCATTCAATACATTCTGCCACAATGCCTCTGTAGCATGATGGATAAAAAGAAGAAATTCCTAATAGTGTTGAACAACAGAATAGATTGGGTAGAACAAGGGAATAGTGCAACAAATGTTCTAAAAGACTTTAAAAATCAATTTTAATTTCTCTGTTTTTGCAATAGTTCAGTTAAGTCTTGTCTTAACATCTAAGGAATGGATTCAGGGTCTCAGGTTATTGGTATGCATAGGTATATAAAATATCAGAGATTTTCACTTTAATTTGTGGATTATTTAGGCAGCTTGCTTCTTGCTGGATCACCCATGCTTTTGGAAGTTTTATTGTTTAGATCATTTATGTAGTAGATGTTTATTCAGTAGATACAACCATTTGTATATGCATGTGTCTAACAGAGAATGAGAATGGTGTTTTAAAAAAAGGATAATCTTAAATCAGGTTGTTGTCATTTGGAACATATATCAAAGAGTTTGATTCTGGAGTGGGGAGCTTGGAGCCTAGTTTGAAATTTAGTTTTTAATTTCATTTTTTCCTTCCCTCCTCCTAGTCTCTTGTTGAACTGAATTTTATTCAGTACCTTTTCAGTGACATTGAAAGTTCCTTTGACTGCATTTTGTCAGTGATTTGTGTACCACAAATTTTTGGATGGGATGATTTGGTATTCATACTTATTTGGAATTTATCAGAAATGAAATAGATACAGTAAATTTTATTTATTTGCATAGCCCTATTTGGGGGTGAAATTTAGATTAGATGCTTTTTCAGATGACCATTGTGCATTGAGGGAAGGTTGGGTCTTCAAGAGTCATGAGTTGGTTAGATCTTTTATGGTATGGTTAAAACCTTATCTGTTCTTTTTCTAATTCTTTTGCTAGCTTCATTACTTTGTGCTCTGATGATACACATTGAAATCTTTATATTTGAATTTAAGGGCATTTGGGGAATTGGCTTTGATGTTGTTTTAATCATATGTTCACTTGATGGTTTGACAGAATAGCTCTGTGCTTATTGATGATGTTTTGGAAGACAGCAAAGATGAACTCAAAGTTTTGCAGAACCAGAAAACTACAGCTAACACACGAAAGAGAGTATCTAATAAGCCTCGAATACAGAAGGCCAAAAAATTGAAAGTTGATGAGATGATCTGCAAAACTGACAGCTTAGATGGTGGTAGCATCGAGATACCATCAACGAGCACCATGCAGGGAAGAAATGTCATAAAGAAGGGAGAAGATGAAGAGGACCTTACATTTGGTGAACTCCCATTGAAGAAAATAAAATCTACAATGTTTCCTCAAGGACAGCCTGTCAAAACTGCAGGAAATGTCAACAAGATTCAGGAGGAGTTGGAAATGAACTGGGACATGGTACAGGTATGAAATAAGCTTTTTCTTTCTACTTCTTTTAATTGCTGTCATTGAGAAAGGGAATGCTTTCAGAATGCCAAAGGAAAGCCCTTTATGTTCCATAAATAAAATAATTTTTTTCCATATAACTTATAACCCAACCTACTGTCTCTTCTTGAGTCTCTAGGAAGAAAGAAAAATAACTGTTGCTTAATGCAGTAAAACATTTAAAACCTTGATTTTAAATATCAAATTTAGAGGTATTACTCTCATTACAAAAATATTCTTCTAGGTTTTCCATTTATAGTACCTCCATGATGCATTTAAATGTTTATTTCCAGATCATGAACTACTTTCCAATGATAGTTGGTTGCTAAATTTTAAACTAAAGTGTTAGAAACGACTTCCTAGATACTAAAAACATGAAGATGAAGGCGAAGTAGCCCTCAATTTATAATATAATTCAGTGAGAAAATAGGCAATTGAGTTTTTCAGTTTATATATACATACATATGATATGTAAGTAGCTTTTCAACTATAGATATAGATATAAATATAAACATATAACATAAAATATATAAAATATGCTCTTAACACACATATGTGCTGTTGCATGAACTCTGCTGTAGTTCTACTTTGTTTCATTGTGATGTGAAAGTGATTCTTCTTGAAAGTTGTGATAGTGACTGACCTCTGGCAGGTCCATGCATGCTAGAAAGCCTTGGAACATGGCCCTTTGGCAGACTACATTGTGTATCTATTATCTGAGAATCAATGTAAGTAAAAGAAGTGTGAAAGGGCTCTTTACCCCCACCCCACTGAGCTACTCCTAAAGACTACTTGTTAAGGTTTGGAGGGAAGTACCCTAAGTAATGAAACTTTATGTATCTGTTGAGGTATTGAATTAGTTGTTATATAAAATGAGGTACAGTTTGTACTGCTGCCCTTCCATACTTTAGCACATTGTCTTCAATGAATTACTGTGACTGAAAAATCATCACTTTCAAGTTCATTGTGAGGTCAGTGCTTTACTTATCTATCTATCACTTGGCCCATGGAGAATCCCATGGTCTTGGAACTTCTTCTTATTTTTTAGTTACAGATCAGCCGGAGAGAAATAAACAAATTTACTAGTATTCTATAGTTCTCTGTTTGTAACAGCTGAGTGACATAGCTATAATATTTTGTATTCTATGATAACATTTTTTAGGGGTATGATAACATTTTGATATTAGAAATATAATCAATTCTTGGTTATATGTACCATCAGAGCAGACTGGAGATACATAACTATAAATAAGTGACTATCAAAAATTTTTTTGATTGATGGCTTAACTAGACTAATACTCAGGTTCCACTATTAAAATCTCAATTCAAAACCTAATGGTAGTTTGTAGGTGACTTTGGGTTTCCAAAGATTATTCCATTTGAAAACAGGTCTATCCATCTAAGTTGTGGGTCTGTAGTGAAATGTGCTTCTGACATCTACGGACCATTTTAGCTAAGACAAGAAAGGCTGACCATAGGTTGAACATCAGGCAGTGATTTTTTTCTTGACCATATTAACAATGTGCTAAAACTTGGAAAGGTTTCAGTTTTAATTGTTGAAGGGAATGCCTGTCTTAATAAAACTGTAGGTCTTTTGAAGTATTCAAATAATCTTTAAATTAATTGGTATTTTCTGAACACAAGAGGAAAACTCTGGAAATAAATCAGTATAAAAAAAAGGTTGAAGTGGGATAGTCCAGGTTGCCTTTAACTATTTAGATCTGTATTCACTGTGTGTGTGTGTGTGTGTGTGTGTGTGTGTGTGTGTGTGTGTGTGAGAGAGAGAGAGAGAGAGAGAGAGAGAGAGAGAGAGAGAGAATGAATCTCTGTGTCTATCCCTGTCCATTCTTCAAGGGGAAGCTGGGTGACCTGCTCCTTAAATGTATAGAGGACTGGATCTGGAGTCAGGAAGCCTGAGTTCAAATGTGGCTTCAGACTCCTAGTTGTGGGACTTTGGGCAAGTCATATCATCTCCATTTACCTCTTTTTTTTTAATCCCAGGAAAATGGGAGTAATAATAGCATTTACTTATAGGGTTGTTGATGGCATCCAGTGATCTAATAATTGTAAAGCATTTATCACAGGACTTGGCACATCTTAGGTATTCTTATCTGCTAGCTAGGTTTATTGTCTCAGTACTTTATCATTTTAGGAAGATGACTTTGAGGAGTGTGGGTAGATATTAGCAAGCTGAAACCTTCTTTCTTGATCTTTCTTGGTCTCTTCTCTACACCCTCTGCCCCAAAGATTTCTTTGCTGTTGTCATTCATGTAAACAAATTTTGAAACTTGTCCCATAGTGAAAGAGGGAAGGAGAGGGATAACAACAAAAGGACAAGGATTTTTTGAGAGAGAAGTGCTGCACTGGGCTAAGGGAATGTGATAGAAGGAGAAGCAGAGGGACTAAATAAAGAGGTCAAAACTTGATTAACTGGGACAAAAAAATAAAAAAATTCTTTGTTGTTATTTTAGAAGTATTTAGTAAAAGTAAATTATGATGCCATGTTAAGACTGGAACAAAAACTGATTTTTCTCAGTCCCTTCCAAAGGCTATTTTCTGAATTTTTGGAATATTTGAGAATTTTAGTTCCTGTCATATTTGAGCACATTTTCTTGCCTCCTACGGAATCTTCAAATTGTTCTTAAATGGTTTCTGGCTGCTGCAACAATCTCACTCAGAGTGAATCTGGTCATTCTTTGCTTTTGAGTTTAAAGTGGTGGTTTCTACAGTTGTCATTTGATCTGAGTATCCTAGTTGTTTCTTTTAAGTTGCTAGTTAGTTCATACTCTCTTTTCAAATAGACTTAGGAAAATTGTTTGAGTAAGTTTTTAAGGAAGGACTTGTTTGGTTTTTCCTTTTCCTGTTGGACTAGTAAAAAATCTTTTCCTCACTTTCTTTTTTTTAGATTTTGTTTTTTCAAGGCAATGGGGTTAAGTGGCTTGCCCAAGGCCTCATGGCTAGGTAATTATTAAGTGTCTGAGGTTGGATTTGAACCCAGGTACTCCTGACTCCAAGGCTGGTGCTCTATTCACTGTGCCACCTAGCTGCCCCTTTTCCTCCCTAACAGTAGACTTTAGTATAGCCACAGAAGGAATAAAAGTGCAGCTATACATCTGATAATGTATATTTGATTATTCTCCAAATCTTTTTTTGAGGTGATAAGGTAACTTTGGATTTTCCAGTGTTAATTCACACCTCTACTCCCTTACATTTTTATAGGTATTTGGGAGTTGACTATTGACATGTAACCATCTAGTTAATTACAAACACTTAGTTCCCTTATATCTTAAGGACTCAGAGAAAACATGGAGTAATTATTTGGTGTCTGTTTCTAAACAGAAAAATTCTGTAAATCTATTATAAATGACTAGGAACAAACAATTCACTATTGTTTCTTACTGCAAGTAATTTTAAAGACCTTGTCATAGGGAATTCTATGACTTGAAGTTAGATATAGCTGAGACAAATGATCAGAAATTGATTAGTTGATTAGTTGAGTTGATTAGTTATTGATTAGTTGATTGATTAGTTATTAGCTGCAAGCATTTCTGTTAGTAAAAGTACAAAATTCTCTTTTGGTATGTTTTTAGTTTCTCATGGAAAAGAAATTGGCCAGAAAAATAAATAAATTTATATTACAAAAAAAGAAAAGTAAAAGTACCATATTTCAGAATTTCTCTGTGTAATATCTTGGATCATTTCTTCTTTTGAGATTTGGGAAACACTTATTTGCCTGTTGTTCTTAGCTATTATTTTACTGTAGTATAAGCAAGTCATTCAATCAGTCAAGAAACATTGTTCAGAAATGCAAAACACAGTCCTTGCTTTCAAGGAATAAGTTATCTAATGGGGGATACAAATGAAAACAGCTATGTATAAACAATCAATTGGTGAGGCACTTAACATTAAGGGAATGTCAAAAAAAGGCTTATTGTAGAAGACTATATTTTAGCTGGGACTGGAAGGGAACCAGGGAAGCAGAGAGAATGGAGAAAATTCTGACATGAGGAGTTAATGAAAATGTTTGATTAAAAGATGGAGGGTCAGGTGTGAGGAGCAGCATGTAGACCAGTGTCACTGGGTGACAGAATATGTGAATGGGAGCAAGGTGTAAGAAAAATGGAAAGGAGGGAAAGGGCTGGGTTATGATAGGCAGCTAGATAGTACTGCTGACTCTAGAGCCAGAAAGGTTCACCTTCCCAAGTTCAATTTTGGCCTCAAACTTACTAGTGTAAGTGACTTACTCCCGAATGACTCTATAAAATGAACTGGAGAAGGAAAAGGCATATCACTCCAGTAACTTTTGCCCACAAAACCCTAAATGGGGTTATACTTGATCCTGCAGGTATATTGAATAGGAGTGCTATATTTAATCCTGCCAGATAATTTATTGAATAGGAGTGTCATGGTCAGATCTGAACATTGTAAGATCAGTTTGACAGCTGAATGGAAGTTAGACTGGAGTGAGGAGAGATTTAAGGTAGGGAATTGGATTTTGCAGTAATTCAGGTGTGAGGATTTGAAGACCCCCACCACCAGGGTGATAGCATTGTTGGAAGAAAAAGAGACATACACAAGACAAGCTTTAGGAATAGAACAGAAGGGCCTTGACAACATATTTTATAGAGGATGGGGGATGAGAGGGAGAGAGGAGGTGAGGATGACAACCTAGGCTGTGAACTCAGGTGACTGGAAGGATGGTGATATCCTAAGCAGTAATAGAAAAGATAGGAAGAAGGGAAGAATTTGGGAGGAAAAGTAAGTTACATTTTGGACAAATATTAAGCATTTCCTATGTTCCAGGCATTGTGCTGGGTTAAAGATACAACCCTTATAGTGTTTTTAATACATATAAAGTTATGTAGGGCAATGAACTTACATTCTAATTGGTGAGACAAATATGTAAAAACATAAACAGAATATTATAGATAGCTAATAAATTTATACACACACAAAGTAGTTAAAATGAGTGAAATTTAGAAGCAGGGAGTTATATAATGAGGGGAACCAGAGCCATACAATATTTGGATAGAGGTTTTTGTTTGTTTTGTCTCTTCTGAGGTTACTTCAGTATTGCAAATAGATACCACACATTTGCCTGTTGTGTTTTGTGTTAGCTGAATTCTTCAAGGAGAGACATGATTGAAGTAAGTGAAACTGGTACTTTTTTAAGAAACGTGAACTAGATTGTTATTTTCTTTGTATAAGTATATATTTCTGAGGGAGTTTTTAAGATTTTTTGGGGGGAGAGATAATTTTCCAGAGATAGAGTTAGAAGGATAAATATAATGTATAATACTAAAAACAGGAAAACCTTGGCATTCATCCAAATCTCTGCTTAATCTAACCTTAATTTTCATTTTAGTGATAATCCAAGCAACTAATATCTCTTCAAAAGATTGCTTTTACTACTGTTTTGCTATATTTGGTCTTATTTTCTTGGGCTAGACTAATTTTTTTTAAGGCTTTTTTTTTTTTTGCAAGGCAAATGGGGTTAAGTGGCTTGCCCAAGGCCACACAGCTAGGCAATTACTAAGTGTCTGAGATCGGATTTGAACCCAGGTACTCCTGACTGCAGGGCTGGTGCTTTATCCACTGTGCCACCTAGCCACCCCTGATTAATTTGTTTTAAAAATATTTTTATAACAGCATTTTAATTTAATTGGCTTCCTTCTTAATTCTATATAATTTATTTTGTACATTTAAAAACATTCTGAAAGGGATCCATGACACAAAAAAAACTCCTTTTTTCTCAATTAAGCTAAGATTTGGTTGGGATTTTTCAAAAGGCATTACAAAGAAAAAGTAAAATCATAATATAAAAACTTGCAATCTATGAGTTTCTAGGTTGCAGAACTGTTAATCATAAGGTAACTATGGTGAGGTCACATTGACTCGAGGAGTAAGTGTTCTTTGTTTCAGTCTAGCCTCTAGTCTCTGCTTTCCCTTTCAGAGGAAATAAGGAAATTTGCCAAAGGCTTTCCTAGAGTAGAAGCCCTTGGGGACATTGCTGTAGGAGAGAGAGTTCTGATAGTGATGGACTTTTGTATATCCAGATTGCAGTGGTTACTTGTTCTTTGTTTTGAAGAAGCCAACTTCTTGACTTTGGTGTGAATTGGATTTGTGAGGGAAGTAGTTAGCTTCACTTTTCTGAGTCATCAAAGTCTAGTCATTAGACAAAAGTCAGAACTACTGGCAGTTCAGTGGATAACCTCAGGATTTTCTTTTCTTTCTTTTTTTTTTTGCTTTAGAAAGGTTTTATTTATTTTTGAGTTACAATTTTCCCCCCAGTCTTGCTTCCCTCCCCCACCCCCCACAAGAAGACCCTTTGCTAGTCTTTACATCATTCCCATAGTATGCATTGATCTAAGTCGAATGTGATGAGGACCTCAGCATTTTCAATGCCAGACCAGGCTCTCCATGAGCACTGGAACAAATTGTTTTGATTTGTCCATTCTACGAGGGAAGTCTTCACATGCTTGAGGAAGACATCTTCCTAACTCACTGACATTTTTGAGATCTTCTGGTCACCTTCATCTTGGTTTAGTTCATCTGCAAGAACAGTTCTTCTGGGATGTGGCTGTTGAGCATGCTATAGTTTCTTGGGAGCTGCAGGTAAGAGTTGGGTGAACTGTGGATATCAAAACTGGATGAGCAGTTCTAAAAAGGATTTGGCAAGTCCTTACCCAGAGGTGCTAATCCTCCCTGAACACTCTATACACTGTGAACCTGCAGTATTATAGTACTGGATATCTAAAGAATAGCAGAGAGAAGCTGACACAAATTTTAAGAGAAGCTTTGAAAGGAGAGTGAGAGGATGCCAAGACTTCACCTGTTTGCAATTTTGCCTAAAAATCATCTTGATTTTTTTGCAGATGAGAATTTTATTAGATTGTCTACTTGTGTAAATTCTAGAAGTAAAGAAATTTGGTAAGCTATTCCCCTGGACAGCCCTCTCTCCTCTCTTCAGTTTTTATGGCTTTAAAAAGGATGCTTTTTATGTTGTTTGAGCAATAATATAGGGATGAATTTGAATTTTCACATCATCTATAATTTTGTGACTTTGGATAGGAGAGTTGTTCTGTTGTTTTGTTATTCTGGAAAGTTGGCATACCAAGAAAAATTGCCAGTTGTAATACTCTCATGCTGTTTTTTATTTTGAATCCACCTGCCTTTGACAGTTTATTTGAAGCTTTGTTGAGCCTACTAAATTTGCATAATCATTCATTGTGGAAACCTGAGTATATAAAAGTGATAATTACCTCTGCTAGGAATATTTGGTAGATTTAGTAAGTTTTATAGTATTTAAGGGATGTTAAATGCAATACATTCCTGTTTGGCTAACTGTTTTTTTAAATGTCATAGCTAATTTTGCTGTTTCAGGTAAAGTTTTTGGGTGCTAGAATTGCATTTGTGGATGAAATGTGATTTTTATATAACTTATGAGCAAACTTGTGAAAGAACAAATAGAAGTTTATTCTAATTTAAGGCAACATACTTAAAAGTTCCTTTTATAGCTTTTCAAAAGTTCTTTGTTTAATATTTAAAATTCTGGCAGGTACACATATTCTTATCATATGAAATCAGAACTCTTCATATTTTTTATTCTCTGAAATTGATTTCTGACAAAGATATAATGTGACCAACAGAAAATTATAGGTTTAGATAAATCGTTGCAAATAGAACGTAGAAGCTCTTAATTCAAGAAGTTGTTTTCAATTTCAAATGTTAGAAATAATAAAGGAATCAAAGAACCATTAAAATTACAACCATCCAGATTTTTTTCCCTCTTAAGTTTATAACTTTTTAAAAGGAAAGCTGTCAAGGTTGAGAAGCACGAATTTGTACTGGTATAGAAATAAAATGTAATATTTTCCAGCAACATCTAGAGAGTTTTTTCTTCTGAAATGTTTTTATGTAGGATATTCTTTTTTTTCTGATGCCAAGTTTATTCCCTTTTCATTATACCACATATAAATATACATGCAAATTTACTAGAGTGAACCAAATTTCAGACATAGACTAATCTCCTTTTTCAAAGTAGTCTTATTAGGACTACATATACTTATTTTAATAGTGCTTTATCTCTCTAAATATTTTTGGAAATTCTCAGGATTCACCTTCAAGAATGAGAGTATGAACAATACAGGAAAATCAGCATCCTTACTATACAATTGTCTTTCATAAGTATTAATGTAAGTTGCTAAAAGATATACCATTTCCTTATAACGTTGAAACATACAGCATTTTAAAGTTTGCAATATGTTACATATATTTTTTCATTTGAGCATTACCACAATCCTTTTTTTCCCATTAAAAATTTTATTTATTTTTAGTTTTACAATTTTCCCCCTAATCTTGCTTCCCCCCCACCTCCCCACGGAAGGCAATTTGTCAGTCTTTACATTGTTTCCATGCTATACATTGATCCAAATTGAGTGTGATGAGAGAGAAATCATATCCTTAAGGAAGAAACATAAAGTATAAGAGATAACAATCAGACAATAATAGATCAGTTTTTTTTTCTAAATTAAAGGAAATAGTCCTTGGACTTTGTTCCAACTCCATGATTCTTTATCTGGATACGGATGGTATTCTCCATTGCAGACAGCCCAAAATTGTCCCTGATTGTTGCACTGATGAAATGAGTGAATCCATCAAGATTGATCATCACCCCCATGTTGCTGTTAGGGTGTACAGTGTTTTTCTGGTTCTGCTCATCTCATTCAACATCAGTTCATGCAAATCCCTCCAGGTTTCCCTGAATTCCCATCCCTCCTGGTTTCTAATAGAACAGTAGTGTTCCATGACATACATTATACCAGTTTGCTAAGCCATTCCCAAATTGAAGGACATTAACTTGATTTCTAATTCTTTGCCACCACAAACAGGGCTGCTATGAATATTTTATACAAATGATGTTTTTACCCATCTTCATCATCTCTTCAGGGTATAGACCCAGTAGTGGTATTGTTGGATCAAAAGGTATGCACGTTTTTGTTGCAGATTGGACATAGTTCCAAATTTCTCTCCAGAAAGGTTGAATGAGTTCGTAGCTCCACCAACAATGTAATAGTGTCCCAGATTTCCCACAACCCTTCCAGTAATGATCATTATCCTTTCTGGTCATATTGGCCAGTCTGAGAGGTGTGAGGTGGTACCTCAGAGAAGCTTTAATTTGCATTTCTCTAATAAGTAATGATTTAGAGCAGTTTTTCATATGACTATGGATTGCTTTGATCTCCTCATCTGTAAATTGCCTTTGCATATGTAGAATATTCTTCATAAGGAAAATAAGAAGCAGTCCGTTATGGCCAAGGAAAGACCATATATTGAGTACTTGGTAAAAAACAAAAATTAGATAGCATATAACATGATTCATCTGTTGAAAAGGGCTTTAGGAGTGAAAAAAAATTTTGGAAGTTATATATTTGTAGAAATTTTCTTAGAAAACAAAATTGCAAAAAATGATTACTCTCTATGTAACCTGTAGTTACTATGTTACATCAGTAAATGGTTTTTGGTACCAAATTTAGATCTCAGCAACTGAAACCTGCAAATTGAAGTTAAATGCCTTTGAAAGAGAAATGTATGTGTGCTCTATTTTTGGATCAGATTGGTGTGGTATGAGCCTACAAAATGGGGGCTGCCCATTCTGAATGAAAGTGACACCCACAGGAATATTCACTCCCCTAAGACATAGGTACATGCATCATCTTGATCATTTTTAAAAGAATTAGTATCATTTGGGAATTACATCCATTTGAATCATTAAAGAATAATGACTTTACCCTCAAAATGGCATATATTGCTTTCCATCTTTATCTCACATCTCTTTCTAGCTCTTCCTGCTGTTATCTTGCTAGTCATATATAGAAAAGTTAAGGATTTATGAGGGTTTAATTTTATATCCTTCAACTTTGCTTAAGTTGCTAATTGTTTCCAGTAGTTTTTTTGGATGATTTCTTGGATTTTCTAGGTATACAATCATGTCATCTGCAAAGAGTGAGAGTTTTGTAGAAATATGAATTGTGAATCTTAATCTTACTGACTTCAGGCTCAGTGTCCTATTCACTGTGCCAAAGAGAAAGTTGATAAGGAACTTAGGAAAGCTGAAAAAGATTTTTATTAACTTTTATCAACTTTTAGTTACTTCTTTTTTTAAAAATTTTGTATAGTGTCTTATGTGTAATATAGATCCTTGAGAATTGTCAGTTCAATGAAGGAATGAATCAAAGAGAAAACTTTGTGCAAGCTAGTTCACTTAGCAGATGATTTGGATCTTCAAAGATCTTCAGAGAGTATGCCTGGATAATTGAGCTTGTTCTCTCTCAAAATAGGACCCCCCCTTTCCTCATTTCTCATCTTACCTGCTGGGAATTGTGCCAAGAAAACTTAATGAAGTGCAACTTGAAAAATGTAGGTTATCAGGGGCAGCTAGGTGGTGCAGTGCATAGAGCACTAGTTCTGGAATCCGGAGGACTTGAGTTTAAATCCTGTCTCAGACATATAATAATTACCTAGCTGTGTAACTTGGGGCAAGTGTCTTAACTCCACTGCCTTGCAAAAAAAACTAAAAAAAAAATGTAGCTTGGAGTAAAATTGGCATAGACAATGAGGACATTATTCTTCATATTCCTCTTACCTTTACATTATTTACCTACTTGATAAATTTATTAGTGATGTGAAATGAAGCCTAGCATATTGTTTGCATGTTTCCAGTAACACAGTAAATATTTATTAATTAATTGATTTGACTTCTTGGCAGAAAGAATGAAAAAACAACACATTAACAGAAATTGTACCATTTTGAGTAATTGTTTCAATTAAGAAAATATAGATAGAATTCAGAGACTTTTTTTTAGGTTTTTTTTGCAAGGCAGTGGGGTTAAGTGACTTGCGCAAGGCCACACAGCTAGGTAATTATTAAATGTCTCAGGCCTGATTTGAACTCAGGTACTTCTGACTCCAGGGCCAGTGCTCTATCCATTGCACCATCTAGCCACCCCGAATTCAGAGACTCTTAATGTGGGTTCTAGCAACTTGTTAAAAAACAGTTTTTTGGTTAACTATATATTTCAATGTAATTGGTTTATTTTGTGATCTTATGTATTTTATTATCATATTAAAGACATTCTTCAGAATGCAGAAATTTCACCAGATGCAAAAAACCCTCTTTTATCTGTGTCTTCATTATTTATTGTTCTGTATCCTCCCATATTTATCTAAAATCCTTATCTGTAATCATTGCCTCCAATTCCTTTTTTTGTTTGTTTAAGTGACTTGGCCAGGGTCACACAACTAAATCTGTATTAAGTGTCTGAAGTCTTCCTGACTCCAGGTGCTCTATCCACTGCACCACCTAGCTATTCCTCTTTGTACACTGTTTTAACTTATGCAATTTGTCTTCTGATTGTATCATTCTTTTTTTTTAAATTTTTTTTTTAGGTTTTTTTGCAAGGCAAATTGGGTTTAAGTGGCTTGCCCAAGGCCACACAGCTAGGTAATTATTAAATGTCTGAGACCGGATTTGAACCCAGGTACTCCTGACTCCAGGGCTAGCAACCATAGATTCAGTTATCATCGCTCTACTAATAATTCTCAAATCTACTTAACTGTTGCCAAGGTCTATCTTACCCCCCAGAATTTCTCTTTCCCCTAACAAGGCTACCACCTTGGTAGTGTCCTCATACTAAAACTACTGCAAAAGTGTGCTGGATCTCCTTGCCTTAAATCTCTTTAGTCTCTCTCTCTTTTATTTAGCTGTCAAGATGATCTTAATATGTGCAGGTCTGACCATGGCAACCCTCCTCTGTCTTTTAATTCCATGAACACCAGTGATTCTGTCATCTCCAAGTTTAAATAAAAAATTCTCTATTTGGCTTTAAAGCCCATCATAACCTGACCCTTTCCCTTCTTTCCAGTCATTTTACATTTTGCTCCCATCCACATATTCTGTGATCTGGAGACACTGATCTTTTTGCTGTTCCTTTCCCAAGATAATTCCTATTCTGATTTAACATTTTCCTTGTCTAACTCCTCATGGTGTTTTCTGTAATTTTCTCCATTCTCCCTGGCTTCCTTGATTTCCTTGAAATCTCAGCTAAGGTACACTCTTCCAAAAGAAACCTTTTTTATACATGTCTTTTATCTGTGACTATCTCCAATTTATATCTTGTTTGTAATCATTAGACTATGCATTGTATTTTTTTAAAGTACAGAACTCACAAATTTTATTTATTAGATAACTTGTGTTTTCCAGAATATCCCTCTGCTCCCTTCCCAGAGAGCCATGCCTTATGACAAATAAAAGCACTCATTAATGTTCCCTTATCATAGTCTCATAACTTTGCAAAGGTGTGTGATGGATTTTCTTCTCTCTTAGAATTGCCCTTTCATCATTTGCAGTCTGATCCTCTGCTACCCAGTGGCAGATACCAGTAATCTTGGTAGAGAACTGCTCTTAGAGGTTTATTAACTCATGATTTTCTTTAGGATAAAATGCACAATTCTTATTCTGGCATCAGAAACCCCTCCCAATCTGCCTTCATCCCTTTGCAACAGACTTTTTCCCTAATTTTTCCCTTCATCACCTCTCCTTTACAGCCAAACTGGCTTATGTGCTGCTTGCCATACTTGTCATTCCCTCTTCCATGCCTTTTACTTTTCACTAGCTCTGTCTCATTCTTGGCATCTACCTTATCCTCTTCTTCAACTCTTAGAATCAATCTCTTATTTTCTTTCAAGACTCCCATCTGGTTCCCAGCATCATTTTTTTCACCTAATGTCAGATACCTGGGAATAATATAAATTCCTTGAAGTTGAAAATCAGTAATAATCTATCATCTTTGAGTACCTTCACAAGGTCTTTCTTGAACATGAAGGCTCTGATGTTGAGTAAGGCTCTGATTTTGCTAAAGGCCTTCTCTCATTTGGGACATCACTTTGAAATCATAAATTTATTCTCTGTAAATTGTAAATTCTGTGATGAGGCTTCCTTTCCAGCAGAAAGCCTTCTTGTATAAATTGCGTTCATAAAATTTTTCTCAACAGTATGAATTTTCTGATGCTAAGAAAGATGTCTTTTCTTTTGGAAAGACTTCTTACATACACTCCATATATATGTTTTATTTTTTTCCCCCCAGTGTGACTTCTATGATGGTAAGTAAAACTTCCTCTTTAGCAGAAAGTCTTCTCAGATAAATTGCATTCATAAGGCTTTTCCCCAGCATGAATTTTCTGATGGTCAGTGAAGTATAAATGCTGATACAAGTTTTTTGTAATATAAAAATCTCTGGAGTTGAATAAGCAATTCTCTCACATTCATGGTATTCATAAGTTTTTTGTTCACTATGAATTTTTTGATGGTTAAGGGAAGTATGCTTTATGATAGAAAGCGTTTCCCCATTTGTTACATTCAAAAGATTTCTCTCTGGTATGAATTTTCTAATATTCATTGAGACCTGTAGTTCAAATAGGACTTTCTACGTTGATTATATTCTTATTGTTTTTGTTCCAGTGTGAATTTTTGAATGTTCAGGAAGCTGTGACTTTTGCCTTTGCACCTTCATTGCATCTTTAGGTTTTTTCTCTTACAAATTTTATTATCAGAACTAAGGGATGCATTTCAGTGAAAGGCTTTCCCACAGTCATTACTTTTACAATTCTCTCCAGTATGAGCTTTCTGATGTTCACTGTTTTGTCCTCTGGCACAAAACTTTTTCTGCATATGTTGTATTTATAAGATTTCTTTTCAGTGTGTATCATTTGATGGTTAAAGATATGAACTCTAGTGTAAGACATTCCCATCTCCATTGCGTTCAGAGGATTTCTTTCCAATATGTTGTTTAGGAACCTGTGCCCTCTGATTCAAGGTGCTCTTCAAGTCATTGCCTTTATTAAATTTGTCTTCAGTATGAATTCTCCCCTGGGAATTAAGAGATCCACTGCAGTTGGACTTCCAACATTCATGACACTCATGAAAATTCATATTATGATTTTTCTGTTGATCAAGATGTGTTGTATTTTTGTAGTTTGAGTTTTAATAATACCTGAATTTTATTGTATAGATTTCTCACCTCTTTCACCTTAGAAAATATCTTCTTTGAATAGTTATAATCTTTACCTTGTACTGAATATATCCTCACTTCAAACTCTTTATCTGAGCATTACTTTGATGAAGTGTCTTTCCTAAAGGTCCTCTTTGTTGTGCCATGAAACCTGGCCCAAGACACACCCACCATGACCAGGTCTGCCAGACCAAGGGGAAAAAGCCTATAGATTGTGTTCTTTGAGAACAGGAGCTTTCTTTTTTTTTCTTTCTTTGTACTTTGACCTTTCTTGTTACCCACAATGCCTGACACAGGATAAATACTTGATGCAATAGATAGGACTCTGTGCCTGGGATCAGGATGACCTGAGTTCAGATCTTGTTCTTAGATGATTATTAACCATGTAACCTTGAGCAATTCTCTTAATCTCTTTTTGCCCTAATCCACTGGAGAAGGAAATGGCATATCCTCCATGGACAGTATGGTCCCACAGGGTCATGAAGACTTGGACATGACTGATTGACGCAACACCAACAACAGTGGTAGAAAGATGCTTTCTTAATTATTTATCCCTTTCTCCCTCTTACACTGCTCTCCAAACATCATTTGTCCTAATGTGGTATTTTTACAGCTCTCCATAACCTTAAAAATATTCAAATTAATGTAGATTTGATTTTAAAAAAAATAAGTAAGACAGTTTGGAGATTAATATCAAAGAACATTGTGATTTTGCTAGCAATGCTGCATATTTATTGTAGAGTATAGGTATTGTTTCTATTTAAAAAAACAAGAAATTTCTAATTAATTACATATTTGACAAAAAATAATTAACAAATTATTTTAAATTTCATGTGAAATTATTACGTTTCGAGTTTTTGAACTCTTTAATCTCTCTCCTTATGTCCTTTTTTAGGTTTTATCAGAAAGGACTAATGTTGAATCTTGGGTATGTGCCAATATCATCTGCCTTTTTAATGATGATAATACAATTCCTTTCATTGCCCGTTATCGAAAAGAGCTCATTAACAATCTTGATGCTGATGCCTTGCGAGAAATACAACAGACTCTAGAGGAGTTGAGGTAAGGAGCCTATAGAGAGAGTTGGGTTAATGGGTAAATGAGAGTAAGGAACACAGAAATAAACGACAATGTTTTTGAAATTTTAGGTCTTGTTTCTTGAATGACTTTAGCATTAGTGTAAAGAAGTCCAGGTTCATTCTGTTTTGGTTTATACTTGACTGCACAAACTCCTCCCATACTCTTCTGTACCTTTTTTACATAACCAGTATATAGGAAGGAGGAGATTTTGAAGTCTTGATAACTTATAGCTGTTTCTTTCTGACATGGTTTTTTTATAGAGAAAGAAGTGGGACCGCTAGCAGGAGATTCAGAAATATCTATATTTTTAGGTTTTGTTTTGCAAGGCAAATGGGGTTAAGTGGCTTGCCCAAGGCCACACAGCTAGGTAATTATTAAGTGTCTGAGACTGGATTTGAACCCAGGTATTCCTGACTCCAAGGCCGGTCTTTTATCCACTACGCCACCTAGCTGCCCCCCACTAATGCCACCTAGCCGCCCCTGGAAATATCTATTTTGATCAAAACTATTTTATATACAAACTTTTGGTTTACACTAAATAATCATCTTTGTTAATATAAAATGCTTAATGGAAAGCACTTGAAAATGAAGTGGGAAAGAATTATTCTTCTTTCCTTTTCCTTTTGTCTGAAGATTTTAGCAAAATATAAATTTGTGATTAGTATATTCTAAATTTTCTAGTACCTAGTATTATGGAAATGGCTATTTTGTTCTTATATTTTTTAGTCTTACTTATCCATTTGTTATCAGAAATGGTTGTTTTTGAATATTAAGGGCAGTGATAAATATTCTTACGATTCATTAGATATGGTGTTCATGTTATGATTTTTTTTTATCACAAATACTTTACGTGCATAATATAGGATATAATTGCATTTTATGGAAGGTATCTGAGAGATCATGATCTTTTTCTTGATCAAAATTTTTATTGTATCCTCTTATTCACCACATTCAAATGACTGGAGATAATTTGTTCTTTATCTTAGAATACTGTTAATTTGGTTATAATATATTTTTATTAAGCATCTGATAAGTTCAGGGTATTTTGGGTGCTATTTATAGAGATATTAAATGAAATATAGTTTTAAAATTAATTTTCTGCTTCTTTCAATTAACAATTTATTTTTTCTCCATTTCCCTTTTTTCCTGCTGAAAAAAAGTCTCATTATGAAGTATTCATAGTTAACTAAAACAAATTCTTGCATTGGCTATGTTAAGAAAATTGTGTTTCATTTTATACTCTTGGTCCATTATCTCTGATAGGTAGGTAGCCTGCTTAATCATTTATTCTCTAGAAAATTGTTTTGTCACAATATTGATCTTAGTTCTTAAGCTTGGAAAGTAAATTGTCTTTAAAATGTTTTTGTATAAATTGTTGTTTGGTTCTGCTCACCCCAGTATTCATCAGTTTGTTCAAGATTTCTGAAATTTCTGTGAAAATGTCCCTTTTAGCAGATCATAGTATTGTATTGTATTTTTGTATTCAGTGATCACATAATTGATAGATACTTCCTTAGTTTCTAATTCTTTGCAACTACAAATTTTAACTATTATAAATGTTTGTATAGTTAGATCATTTTCTTCTTTCTTGGATCCCTTTAGGGGTAGAGGACTAATATGTTATTGCTAGTCAATAGCAATGCCTTTTTGTGAATTGCTACAAAATGCTTTCCTGAATAGCTAAACTAATTCTTTCCTTCACCAACTGTGCAAATGGGGCTGGGTTGCCTGCCTGGGGCCACATAGCAAGGGGATTGTTGGGTGTCTGAGGCCAGATTTGTACCCGGGTTCTCCTGGCTCAAGGGCCAATGCTCTGTCTGCCATCCAGCCGCCCCTACTATTATTACTATTTTATTTTATTTTGAGTTTTTTTTCCTTTTTTTGGTTTTTGCAGGGCAGTGGGGTTGGGGTGGCTTGCATGTCACACGGCTGGGTGATTGTTGGGTGTACGGGGCCGGATGTGGGCTTGTGTGCTCATGGCTCCAGAGCTGGTGCTCCATCCATGGCAGCACCTGGCCATACCTGCAATTATTACTATTATTTTTTTTAATTTTAACTTTTTTTTCTCTCCCATTTACTTTTATTTTTTTGTAAGGCAAACGGGGTTAAGTTGCTTGCCCAAGGCCACACAGCTAGGTAATTATTAAGTGTCTAAGACCACATTTGAACCCAGGTACTCCTGACTCCAGGGCTGGTGCTTTATCCACTACGCCACATAGCTGCCCCCTCTCCCCTTTACTTTATCACTGAAGTGAGTCTATATTTATGGGGGGAGGGGGTATTTTGTTTACTCTTAAACAAGAATATTTTATTAATGTATTAAAAAAACCCATTATTTGTACATAGTAAGTTACAAGCAGGAGGCAGAAAAACCTAAGTGTCCTGATTCCAAGTCCGCACCCTTTCCAAAATATCACATTACATATTTGATGAGAAATTATAAATGAGAAAAGCAAGCAAAAAAAAAAATCATCAGCTTCTCTTAGTTCCATATTTGGCGCAGCTTGGTGGTCCAATGTGCATAGTGCACTGGCCCTGGAGCTAGGAGGATCTGAGTTCAAATGTGACCTCAAACATTTAATAATTACCTAGCTGTGTGATCTTAGACAAGTCACTTAACCCTACTGCCTTTCAAAAACCAAAAAAAAAGAAAAATTGGGAGCTAAATTTGAAGGAATTATTTTCTCCAGAAAACTTTTGTGTCTCCTTTTCCACCTGGTCAATTCCGTTTTTTAAGGCATTCTTCTCATTGGTCTTTTGGATTGCTTTTTCCAGTTGATCCAAACTAGTTTCTAAGATGTTATTTTCTTCAGTATTTTTTTTTTTTTTGGTAATTCCTCCATCAAGCTGCTGTCTTGGTTTTCATGATTTTCCCATACTCATTTCTCTTCCCAATTTTTCCTTTACTTTCCTTATTTGATATTCAAAATCTTATTTGATCTCTTCCATAGCTTGGGACTAATTCATTTTTTTCTTGGAGGTTTTGGATATAGGAGCTTTGACTTTGTTATTATCTTCTGAGTGTATATTTTAATACTTCGTGGGACCAAAGTAATTTTTTGCGTTTGGATTTTTTTTCTTCAATTTTTTGCTCATTTCCCCTGCCTATGACTTGATTTTAATTCTTTGTTAATGTGGGACTCTGAGGGTTTTTGCAGCTATTTTCAGGGACTTTAATTTCTCCAAGATCTTATGAGAAACCTCTAAATGGCTCTCCTGGCCTGTGCTCTGGTCTGTGGATGACACAATCACTCCCCTGTGCCCTGAAGCTAGGGGGAGGGTCCCTGCTCTGCTATAGTAGTAGAGCTCTTTTTCCTGAGCCTGGGTCTCAGACTGCAACCTGGATCTGAATATGGGCAAAGCAACATGGTCCAGCCTCAGGGATTGATAACAAAGAGACCTCTGCAATCTCCCCTTACCTCCTTACCATTTGTGAGCTGTGAATGCTCCTGAAGCATCTGTTGGGTGACTCCCAGGCCTTCTCCTGGTTCCTGGGGCCGGGTCTAAGCTGGAGTGGGCTCCGCTCTCACTCTGTTGCGGCAGTTTTCCTACTTAGCTTCCCAATTGTCCTTGGCAAGTCTTAGGCAGAGAGCTCTGGAAACTGTCCTGCTTCCATGGACACAGGAACCTCCAGGGATCCAGGTGTCCTGTGGGCTGTTCCTGGATGTCTGGAGCCAGTTCCCTTGGCTCTGCCTGGGCTGTGTTGCCAGTTCTTTCTAACCCTGGTATAATAGATCCTTCCCTTCGATCTTCCAAGATGTCTTGGACTGTAAGATTGTTTCACTCAGTCTTTTTCTGGGTTCTTCCACTCTAGAATTTGGTTACAGTCAGGTTACAGGGTACAGGTATTTGGAGTGGTTTCGGGGAGAGCTTGTGGGAGTTACTGCCTCCACTTCGCCACCTTGAATGTGATTTTTCTACCTTTTCCCTTAGACCAATCTTATTTTTTTAGGTGTTATTTTCTTCATTGCTTTTCTGTACCTCTCAAACTAAATTGTCCTTTTTTCATATTTTTTTGCATCATTCTTTTCTTTTCCCAAATTTTCCTCTTCTACTCTTAATTTTTCTTAACCCCTTCCCGGAATTCTTGTTTGGCTTGGGTTCATTTGGCATTTTTCTTTTATTCTTTGTAGCTGTTTTCACATGTTTTTCTTGTAAGTTTATGTCTTTCCTGTCAATGTAGTAGTTTTTTGTGGTCAAGTTAATTTTTTTTCTTGTTCGCATATTTTTGCAATCTTTGAACCTTATGTTAAAAGATGGACTTATGCCCTCCAGAGTGGTTGGAGAAGCACAGTTCCAAACTTTTTTTCAAGCTACTGTTTTCAGAACTTGTTCTGGGAAACTGTAAGTTTTGAGTATTTCCAGGTTGTTGTGATTCTGGGAGAGTCCCTGCTTCTCTGGTTTGCACTCTACAAGTACTAGTACTCTTTTCCCCTTGGAACTTTAATCATGACCGTATCCTTCTTTCCTTGGGCCTAGAACATCCTCTCCTCCCTGGATCTGAAATCCAGAATTAAGTATGGGTTACACAATTGCTAATCAGTGCCAGCTGTACTCAGTGCCTGTAAAGGGTGGGCTCTTTCTGACCAGGTGGGCTCTTTCTGATCAGTTGTCCAACTCCCTTACTGTCTTTGGGCTGAGAGCTTCCAAAGCTGTTGGAGCAACTGCTCTTGCTGTCATCTCACATTTCGGCTCTAAACAGTCATCCTCTCTGGTATCAAATGCCATTTCCAATTTCACAAGTTTTCTTAGGCTGAAAAAATATCTTACATAAACTTTTGTTGATTCCGGTGTGTTATTTTAAAGCTGTTGGAATAGTTTAGCTGGATGACTTCTCCTAATTCATCATCTTCGTTCTGCCACCAAAATTTTTTTTAAAAAGCTTCTTTTCAGAGCTTTGCTGATTTGATTCACTTTAGAGTTTATCAGTATAATTGTATGATGGCCTGATCAAAAAGAATCATTCCAATCTATTTGATTTTCAGCTGTCCCAGAAGCAAAGAGTACCATCTGTGCCCTTTGACATAGTCTTTTATTTATACATTCTGTTAACTCTCTAGCATGATGTTTGGTGCTGTTTTCAATCTTTATAAACTTGGACTCCCTCTGTTGTTTTTAATGATCAGGAATTCCATGTCTACAACATTGTCCATTACCCTGGCAGCACCAATCTTAAGGTAGTGTTAAGTAAGAGGTATAAAAAAAGCAATTTGGAATGGAGAAATACTATAATAGTGTCTAGTTAGGTAAATCATCCAGTTTAGAAAGTTGGGACCTAGATCCCTCAACTTTGCAATGAATTCCATCAGAAAGTAAGTACTCTGACTTTAGGGATTTACAAGTAAAAACAATACAAATAATAAAGCTGTTATAATATATGGTTATTCGGTAATTAATATTTTTCATTTTTAGGACTGTTGCAAAGAAGACTCATGTTATGATCCAGAAGATTAAAAAGGAAGGAAAACTATCAGAATCCTTGTTAACAGCCTTGTTAAATTGTAGAACTTTAGAAGAATTAGACCATGTGGTAAGAAGTAATGTTTCTATTTCTTGTTTCAAAATAACAGTTTTTGTTGCTAATATACTTAAAAGAAACTCAACATATAAATGTTGTACCTGAAATTAATAAACTTGTTCTTTCCTCTAATTTAGGCTATCTTTCTATTTATGAATTTTTTTTTATTAAGAAACATGAATTATAGCATGTTAGTGAAAGAAGAGACCTCAGAGATTATCAAATCTAGCCTCTCATTTTACAGATTGAAATTCTAATTCAGTACATTTGTTCACTGCCTACATTTTGTAAGATTCTGTAAATATGCTCAGGTAAAGAAAGATATTGCCACATGGAGGCAAATATAGAGAATTATAACTCATTTATGAGTGCTTCATAATTCAGGAGGAACTTTTCTCACAGTAGCTTTCTGAAGTAGGTGGTTCAGGTATTATTATGTTCATGTTACTGTTGAGGAATCTAAAGCTCAGAATGGTTAAATAAATTTCCCATAGTTTCATGGGTTGGGTGTAGAGAATGGGATCAGATCCTTTTTATAAACATCCACACATGCATGCACAAGCCGTGTGTGTGTGTGTGTGTGTGTGTTTATTTATGTTTGTTTATGTTTATGTATGTATGTACGTATGTGTATTTTTTTTTTCATGACCATGAACAAAAACATAAAAAAATGAGAGATGACATCTTACCTAAACTCTGTAATCTTTAACAGGGCAGAATCTAAAGAATTGGGAAACAAGAAAACAGCAAATAAGTTGCCTTTGTTCTGTTTACCATTTCTAGTCTCCAAAATTTTGCCACTTTTGATAATTCTGTTTTCTTCTTTATACTTAAACAAAAGCTATTTGTATGTGTGTATGTGTGTATTTGTTAGTCTAAATTTATAAAATTCTAGTTATTAAGTAGACTCTAATTCTTTTGATTTTTATTCTTAGATTTTTTCTATTACACCACTTCAATATATCTTCAAACAGATACTTTTCTCCATAGAGTATATGAAATTGCTGACAGTATTTTTATCTTCAGATTGAAGTTTTGAAAGAGAAATGACTTTTTGAATGGAGAAAGATCTGAGACTTCTCTCTGAATTTTGACCTAAAGAGGGACCTCAAGTCAGTGATATATACAACTCTAAAATCTTCAGGCAGCAGTGGGTCCATTTAGCTTCTGGTGTTTATTTTATTTCTACCTGCATTTCCCAATATGCTTTGGAATCCCACTATAGTGAAAAGACCCTTGCTCTTAGTTCAGAGTCCCAGCTTTGACACTTTTAGTTGAGTCACATGAGTGAATTTCTTAACCTTTTATAGTCACAATACAATTAATTGTAAATTTAGAATGGTAATAATTATACTATCTACCTCAAAGGGTAATTGTCAGAATCAGATGAACTATTGTGATAAATCATAAAACCCTCTATAATGTGGTAATAGTTTTTGAGAGCAGAGGTTATTGTTATTTTTGTCTTTGTGCCCTAAGTTTCCAGTCCTGTGCCTGACAAATAAATACTTAAAAAAATACTTGTACAATTTAAGTGAATTACTTACAATTACATTATCCTATCATTTCCAAACTGTTTCTTATATCATCTTCTTTCCTTCCCATCTTGCCTGACTTAGAGAACAAACTTTTAACCTACAGAAAATAGTAGCCAGAGTCTTTAGAAAATCAAATGAAGTGAAAATTGTGGTAGAGATTGTAGGGGGTATTTGATTTCTCTTTTTCTTCTGGCATTTGTTTCTCTGGAATTTGTTTTCTGGCATTCAGTTTTGTACTGCCCAGTTTTGATTAGGTTCAATGATAAATTTGGTTCAGGTTGTAACCCAGTGCAGATTAGGGGCTGATTAGATCAATTATTGCCTCTTGGTTACTTTTGGACTGGTATTAATGAGGAGGCATCAGGAGTCCATTTTGTTTATATAAAGAATTATGGTATAGATTTGAAACCTTAGAAAATCTTTGAAGGTATTATTTTTGCCCATTGACTAAACAGGAAGTTCTAGCTGCTTTGTGCTGTTACTTTAGCAGTGCATTTAACCCTTTCTTGCATGAGGATTAATGGATTTTATGAAAGATAAGCGTTTGTTTAATATTTATTGTGGGATAGTTGAGGTTACACAGTGAATATAATGTTGGGCTTAAAATCTGGAAGACCTGAGTTTAAATCTGACTTTAGATACTTTAGGTAGCTGTGTGTTCATGGAGAGGCACCTTAGTTAACCCAGGTTGCTTCAGTTTCCTCATCTGCAGAATGAGCTGGAACAGGAATTGGCAAACTGGACAAGTGTCTTTGCTAAGACACAGAGTTAGACATGACTAAGAAGTGACTGAACAAGAAATAAATCTGTTTATCTTCTGTGCTTTGGCCGCACTTTGACCTTTTATGCTTCCAGAGGGCAGAGATGCTGGTAGGTGCTTCATTTTGTGCAAAGTTCAGCATAACAATGTGCAGAAATAGGCACTAATAAATGATTCAATATATGATGAAACTAATGTGTAGTTCTTGCTTCTTGTTAGAAAAATGAGCTAGCAGAATCAACTGCATTTCCTGATGCCAGTTTCAAGTGACTTGAGTTTTCATGGCAGAGCTGAAGAAACTGGAACAAGAGCATTAGCTTTGCTGTTTTCTAGCAGAATTTTGCTAGACCTATATTAAGACAATTTGCAGTAATTATCAGTATTGATTAGGATTGGAAAATATATAGGTAGCTCACTAGAAATGGGTATTAGCAAGGGATAGTTTAAATTAAATGCGTAGTTTGAAAACTTGTTTGATTATTAATTTCAACTTTCTCTAACACTTTTTTATATTTATGGTTAACAGTAAATAATATTTCCTTGAGTTTCTTCTTTTTTTCTTCATTTCTGCTAGATCTCTTAAGAAATTAATTAATTAAAGGAACACAAGTCAAGGAATATGAAGAAGGCATAGGATCCTTTGAAAAATCTACAAATTGTTTCTTGAAAATTGAGATTTGTCTTTTTTTTGCATACTAGTTTTCAGAGGAAATGGATAGCTTTTATACTTGCAATAAATTGTCATCTTTATCCATTAATATTATATAACCTGTTTGAAAAAAAGTATAGGGAAAAGGAAGTTAACGCTTGTATAGATGAAATATTTATGATCATCTTTATTGTCGATAAGCAACTCAGGTTTTTGTTTCTTTCAGCATAAGGTAATTAGGTATTTTTTTTTTTTTGACCTTCCCTTTGTAGTCAGCCCCATATAAAACTGGGAGCAAAGGGACCAAGGCCCAAAGAGCAAAACAACTGGGATTAGAAGGAGCAGCAAAGACACTGCTTGAAAATCCAGGGGCGCTTAATCTGCTCTCCTATGTGAAACCCAATGTGAAAGGTAAGTATTGCATACCATATTGTTTCTTGGAATATATCCTTATGCATAAAAATCAATATTTTTTCTATCATAAGAGTATTTGTAAAGTATAACTTTTCATTTCCTTTCAAGTCTTTTTACCTTGAATAAAAGAGAAGTAACATAGAAGAACCCTTGATAAATGAAGTTACAGACACAGACCCTACAGTGAAATTTTAAGATTAGACAATCTGAGACAATTGGTTTTGTGTTTCAGTTCCTTCCAAAGTTTAATTCCAATTACTATTAGAACTACAAATCTGAAGAATATACTGATACCAAAATGCCATTTTCCTGTCTTGAACCTTTTAGAATGGCAGCACAAACTGATTTTTCTTTTGCCTGTCAGTTTAAATTTGTGGAAAATTTGGTAAAATATTATCTATTTATTTATATATAAATATGCATATTGTCTTTTTTTGGGGGGGAAATGTAATACAATTAAAAGATGAAAATACAGAACAGAATTGTTTGAATATTAGTGAGAAGCAAAGATAGACTTTGAACTCGCTTATTTTTTGATCATCTCAATTTCAAACTCTCTCCAGCTTTCCAATAAATTGGAACATTTAATTAATCATTTTTTCTGCAGTATAGTTACTGTTTGGTACTTGTACTCATGTTAGCAGAGGTTGAGGTGATCGTGTACAGTCAGGCATTCATAATTATCTGCCCTGAACTGAATGATTTCCATCAAGGCATATCACTTGTTTTCAGCACAGGATATTGGAGATTTTAAATAGTCATGATTTTATTCCCTTTTTTTTTTTCCTTCTCATAGTCAGTATTCCTAGGTTTATTTTGTATTTAGGATTTACTTAATTCTTTCTCCTTCAGTTGATATTGGTGGTGAGAACCTGCTGTTAAATATTGAAATGATGCTGCTTGTGCTCTTTTAGAGGATGTACCACAGAAGGAGTATAAATACTGTCTCCCTTCTCTCTCCCCCATTTCCAAATAAAAGTATAGAGGTCAATGATGGTAGTTTAAAACCAAGAGAAATAAAGTCTCAACAAAGTCTCAAGCCCTATTCCTACCTTGATTCTATATGCATTTTTCTATATAGTCAACTACCTTTCCAATGCTATGTATTTTTGGCCTCATTTTTGAATATGTAGGAAACAAATATCATTGGTTTTCTTTTTTCTTTTTTCTTTTGTTAATTTTATTTATTTAAGGCAAGGGGTTAAGTGCCTTGCCCAGGATCACACAGCTAGGCAATTATTAGGCTAGATTTGATTTCAGGTCCTCTTGACTCCTGTGCTCTATCCACTCTGTCACCTAGCTACCCCCATTGGTTTTCAAGTAGGGAAACACATAGCTGACCTTGAGCAAAATGGAATGAGATCCATTTGACTGGTTTTATTTCTGTTTTTAGGTTTTTGCAAGGCAATGGGGTTGAATGGCTTGCCCAAGGCCACACAGCTAGGTAATTATTAAGTGTCTGAGACCGGATTTGAACTCAGGTATTCCTGACTCCAGGGCCGGTACTCTATCCACTGCACCATCTCTAGCTGCCCCTGACTGACTTTATTTCTGAGTGAAATTCCACACCGTTTTCTTCTTCTCTACTACCAGTAGTTCCTTCTGAATTCTTTGGTGTCTATTCAAAGAAATAATTTACAAGAGCACTTTGTAAGGGACATTATTGTATAGACAAAGTTTTTAAAAAGCCCTTCAAAATAGTTAGTTTTCAAAAAGTCCTTCAAAATTTCCCTGTCTCATCTCTCCTAAAATACATTTAATGGGGCGGCTAGGTGGCGTAGTGGATAAAGCACCGGCCCTGAAGTCAGGAATACCTGAGTTCAAATCCGGTCTCAGACACTTAATAATTACCTAGCTGTGTGGCCTTGGGCAAGCCACTTAACCCCATTTGCCTTGCAAAAAACCCCCCCAAAAATAAAAAAAATAAAATACATTTAGCCATGTCTTCATGGTAATGTCCTTGGCACTTGAGTGAATTTATTAGGTTAGTTATTAGGTCAAGAAGGTTAGTTATTAGGTAAGAGATTGCATTTTTTGAAAATTCTTACTTCCTTAGCCTTGAATTTCTTGTAGGTCTTGTTTTATTCACTTGCCAAACTTTTAGTTTTTTGAGGAATTGTTTGCATATGTGAAACTAGAAATAGAGTGGAGGGTTGTGAATATGAGCCTCTCACATTGAGATTCTCTGAAAACTAAGATTGTTTCCCAAAATGAGTATAGAAAAGCTTCAGAGTTCCTACTTTCTTTTTTCTGCCATTATTCTTATTATATCTATGAGTTCCCTATTAAACTTGATTTAATGATAACCTTTAGAGTCCCCAAAGACTCACACATGAGAGACACTTTGGACTTTCAGAAATGAGCAAACAATGAATGATTTTCCCAGGCCATCATCATGGGAAATATCCATTAATGAGAAGTTTCCTCATTTGTTCTTAGGAGAATTTGCTTTTTCATGGACCTAAAGACCAAGAGTAGTAAGAGTATTAGTGCTGAGTTCAGACTTTTAGTCAGATGTTTTCTTTCTCACAGAAGCTGTGCAATTTTCCAATCTTCCCAGTATTTGTAGTCCTCTGGATCACTTGATGTGGGTTGAAGGGAGTTGGCTGTGTCATGCCTATATCTTTTTGAAATTAAAGAGCTCAGGTTGAGGGAAAAAAAGACTTGCTGAAGATCATAAAATAATTAGGTAGATAGATTAGACTGCTGTGTTCTGAGCTTAAGAATGTCTGTGAATTGAGATCCTGGTCAACAGGACTTGAGTACTTTTTTTGAGAAAGAAACAGTAAAAAATGTATATTAATTTATGACTCTCCCATTAAGGAAAAATTTTAAGAGTACTAGGGAGACTAGTGCTTTTTTGGGGAAGGTTTTTCAGTTTTAGGATGATGAGGATAGAAATTAAAGTGATTTAACATGGGGGCTATGTTGTTATGCCTTTTTTGTCTATTTTAGATTTTATTTGAACTAGAAATTTATTGTTTTAAGGCTTTTAAAATATTTTATGTTTCTTTTCTTCTTCCAACCTTCCTTCCAAAGGACTTTCAACTCTCCAGGAGATTGAAATGGGAGTACAGCACATCTTAGCTGACATGTTTGCTAAAGATAAAGACACACTGGATTTTATCAGGAAACTGTATGTTCTTCTTCATTACCAATTTTTGGTCTGTGGGATTGTGCTGTTAAATCTCCTCTGGTTTATGCGAATGTCACAGAGTCATGGTCAATTTACTTCTTTGAAGATAAATTCATAATTAGAAATTCATATTCAAAATGGACATTTTTTTTCTGCCTTTGACTCAGACCTGTGATTTCATTGGTCTAGGAAAAACTTTGGATGAGGAAACTTTCTTTATGAATCTTGATTAGCTCCTTGTTGTAGTCTTGTCTCATTTAAGTGGCCTCCCCAGGGTCATGGAGCCAGCATGTGTCAGAGGCATGATTGAAACCCAGGGCTTCCTGAGTTAAAGACCATATTTATACACAAATGTCATTTTGTTTCTCAGACAAGAATTTTTTTAACTTTATATTTTTACATATACTTTGTTTTTGTTTAGCACATTTTTGGTATAGATAATTGTTTCTTCTAAAGGTTTGTTTAAATATTAGGTATTTAAGTTCTCTGATACTGTGTAAGTTTACCTTTTACTGAGTTGAATGGGGAGAGTAACAATTTTCCAAAATAGTTTTCATGTATTCATGATATTTTGTTAATTTTTCTAAATTTGTATCAGAACCTCTTTCCCACCTTCTTTCTGATTTCAGTGGCCCAAGAGTTGTTTCTTAATGTGTTAGTCATGGTATTAGATGACAAGGAAGCCCCAGAACAAGATTTTTATTTTTATAAGGCAATAGTGTTAAGTGACTCACCCACAGTCACAAAGTTAACCAAGTATTGTGTTTGTCTGAGGTCAAGTTTGAACTTGGGTCCTCCTTACTCCATTGCACCACCTAGTTGCCCCCAGAACAAGACTTTTTTTTATAAAAGGAGATGATAGAATGCTCTACCTGGAGTTGGAAAGACCTGAGTTTGAATGTGACCTTGGATACTTCTAACTATGTGATCCTGGGCCAAGTACTTTATCTTCTATTAGCCTCTGTTTCCTTAATTATAAAATGAAGATATTAATAACACCTAGCTTTCAGGGTGGTTGTAAAGTTAAAATAATGTTTGTAAAGTGCCTTATAAATCTTAAAATGCTTTAGAGTGTTACTTATTACTGTTTATCAGTATAATTATGAGATAATTATCTTTAATAAATTTCATGACTCTGAATGGTATTCTTAAACTCATTCAGTCCTATTATTGAACTAAAGAAGGACCAGGTGAGATTATAAATATGTAAATACAACCTGTTCCAATTGCTGAAACAAATATATAAAAACTTATTATATATCTTTGAACATCATCTTTGAACAGGAAAGACAATGCTTATAAAATAATTCCTTGATATTTTGGCTAATATTAAAATTACTAATTTTTTGTACCTTTTTCATTGACAAAATTGTTTTTGACTGCTTCTTCTTTGTGCATTATAGATGTTTACAAAGGTATGTTTGTATCCAGTCAGCCTTGGCAAAGGTATCATCCAAGAATGAGAAAGATATTAGTAAATTTCAGCTTTATCAGAACTTTTCATGTAACATCAAAAGTATTCAACATCATCAGGTAAATATATTAATAGCTTATGAATTTTGACATTGATAGTTTAAAATAAATACTAAGAATAGTACTTACAAAGATCCATGATTTTATTGATTTATTTCACTAAAGTAGATAAGAACTTCTCTGCCTCACTAAAAAGTCTAAAAATATTTTTTTCCAGAAAAATCAGTCCAATATCTAGTGAGTCAGTCTGAATTTAGCTGGACTAGATTTATTTTTAAACTTAATTAAATTTTTCTCTTCCTCCTGTCTCCTCCCTCCCTATTGAAAGTATATGTATAGATAATTAAGCAAAACAAATCCTGCATTAACCATATCCATAAATCCAGACATATTTCTCATTTTGTCCCCTGAGTCTTTCACTTCTGTGTTAGAAGGTAGGGAGTACACTTGGTCTTCCACACTCAGGTCCTGTGATTGCTCTTTGCACTACTCAGAGTTTGCAAGTCTATAAAAGTTGTTTTGCTCAAGAGTATTGATTTCTCTGTTCTTCTCACTGCACTCTATTGAAAAATCTCCCCAGATTTTTTTAAACTCTCCCTTTCAGTCAGTCAACAACCATTCTTCTATTTTTCAATGCCTTGTCTCCAGAAGAGTTGCTATAAATATCCTTGTATATTTAAGTCCTTTTCCTTTTTGTTTTTCACCTCTTTTGGGATTATACCTATCACATGGTATCTATGGTTTTATAGCTCTTTGGGCATAGTTCTAAATTACTCTACCAAATGATTGAATCAGTTCACAACTCCACCAACTGATTTACTTTTTTATGGATAGGAAAACTCATACCCAGAGCAGTTTAGTGACTCACCCATTGTTCTTCCTCTTTCTCTCTTTTCTCTCTCATTTATATGATATATATTTATGTGTGTGTATGTGTGTGTGTGTGTGTGTGTATATATATATATATAATATTATATATATTTATCTCAAGATTTGAATACCTATGGTTTTTAAATTAATTTTTTTAATTTCAAATGAAGAACTGCCTTATATCTTCCACCTTTCTGTTTTTATCCACCTTTTTTCTCCTGTAAACCTCCACCCTAGTTGAGAAATCAAAAAACCCTAAAAAACCCAAAAATACCATTAGAAACATGCATAGTCAATCAAAAGAAATTTTCACATTGACCACATCCAAAAATTATGTACGTGGGCAGCATGTTTCATTGTGAGTCCTCTGGAAATAAAGTTTGTCATTGTATTGATCAGAGTTACCAAGACTTGCAATGTTATTTGTCTTTGCAGTATTGTTGTTATTGTAGAGATTGTTCTCTTAGTTCTGCTCATCTTCATAGAAATCTTCCCAGATTTCTTTAAAACTATTCCCTTCAATTCTTTCATTATAACAGTATTTTATCATAAATATGTATGTCTATATCTGTGTATCTGTCTCCTTATCCACTTTCCATTCCTCACTTGATATAAACCCTTTAAAATTCCCAGTTCTTTCCTCTACCAAAAGATTTGCTATAAATATTATTGTATCTCTGGGTCCTTTTCCTCTTTCTTTGATGTCTGTAGGATAGATCTCATAATGATGCTTGAAGCTATACTTTTGATAGATTAGTTATTGTAGTAATGACTTTGACTGGTGCCACAATATTGAAACAAAGTTCTTGCTGTCATGGTGTTTATTTAGTAGAGGATATGAGATGTGATCAAACCATTGGAATACTAAATAAGTTATGAACATAGAGTGTAACTGAAAGTTCATCCCTCTAATATTTATTAATACTATTTGCTTAAAATTTTAACAGTTTTGTTAGTGCCTTGATTGATGACATTTATGACTTATTCATCAGATTTATAGTGGACTCAAAGCTCAGAGAGATTAGTCATGATTTAAAAAAATGCATTTCTTTGTATTCTGTTGGTCTCATTACACTTGCCAAAATTTGTTAAACTACTCTTTACTTATCAGAAAAAGAGATGGTTTTAAATTTCTATTTAATTTCAATAAATTTGTTTCCAATCCTGATGCAGAGAATTATAGATTTAGGAGATTTGTAACTTGGAAACAGATTTTTGTAATTCTTTATACTGTTAAATTTTGTAAAAATGTGAAATGTTATCTGCTCCTGGGATGTAAATTGACTCTTGTTCCATTGTTAAATATCAAATTTTTGCAGTCTCTTCATTCTCAAACTCTAGCTTCCTGTTTCCAGCTACCTTAGTCAGTGGTGGGTCAAGCTTATGCTGGTAAGACAGGAAATGACATGTTGGACTTAGATGTCATGCACCCTTGAAAGACCAGTATGTAGCTTGCCTGTTGGAGACCACCTGGAGTCAGGTGCTAGACCACTCCACAAATGCCATCCCTATCCAACTCACCTCAGAAGTACATTTAAATCTGGAAGAGAAGCACTGACCCCCTTCCACCCCTCCTTACCCCTTTCCACCCCTCCTTCTTCACCTTACCTTCATCTTTTTCTTGGCTATTTCTCTCTCTCTTTCATAGGCCACGTGCTCCTGGTCTCCTGGTGGAAAACCATATAGCTGGTTCGTTCTCTCTCTCTCTCTCTCAGGTTGTTTTAATATGTATAATTTGCAAGCATCTGTAATAAATCCTGAGCAGTTTTAAAATTCCAGACTATGTAAATTCACTCACTGTTTAAGGCCTCTCAATCTTTAATTGGTGACCCTAATTCTCTGTAGTGTTTTATTGTTTTAAAGATCTTGGTTAATAATGAGTATAGGATGATATCTCAGAATTGTTTAATTTGCATTTTGTTCAGCTTTTAGACAATAATGTCTTTTTTTTTTAACCTCCTGATCATATCCTTTGACCATTTATTTTTTTGGGGAATGGACTTTAAATTTGTTCAATTCTGTCAATTCCTTATAAATTTTGAGTGAAATATTTTTGTCAGGATCTTTTTATTATAGATTTCCCCCTCCTCCATGCTTCTTTTTTTTTCCTGGACAGACTACATCAATCATTTGCAAATTATCAGTAGTCATACAATAATAATTATAGCTAGCATTTTTATAATGTTTTAAGGCATGGCTCTCCAAAATGGGGCCTGCAGTGCAATTTTATGTGACCCTGCCTGTGGCTTTACTAAGCTGATCCAACCCAAAGAGCTCTAACTAAAATGGCAAACTAAATATCTTGTCTGTTGTTTCAATAAAAACTTTTAAGAGTAAGGTTGGATGGCTCTGCTTTAATGTTAGGCAGATGCTTCTCATATGTTAATTTATTTGATCTTTACAACAGTCTTGTGATATAGGTGCTATTATTATCCCCATTTTACACTTGGAGAAACAGGGTTGGTGATGTTAAGCGATTGCCCAGGGTCATGTAATTAGTTGAAATCTTAGCTAGGGTGCACTTTGGTCTTTTTCATTCCTTAGTGGATGTGTCATCTAACTGAATTAAAACATCAGAATTATTAGATGTCTTGATCAAAATTAACAAATTAGATTTTTTTCTTAATTTTTTTATTTACACATTACTAAAATATTCTTGTTTAAGAGTAAACATATCCCCTCCCCCACAAAAATATAAAACCTCATGTGAAATAAAATAAACGAAAGAGAAAAAAATGTGTTTCAATCTGTGTTCTGATACCATCAGCTCTGTCTCAGGTGGATCACATTCTTTATCATAAGCCCATCATAGAAGTTACTTCCATATTTTTCCACAGTTGTTGTTGCTGATTGTAATCCCCTCTATCCATTCCTTGCCACTACCATCTATCATATTTTCTTTCTCCTTTCACTCTGTCCCTCTTCTAAAATGTGCTATAGGGTGGTTGAGTGGCACTGGCCTTAGGGCTATATCACCAGAGACCCAGCAACCACCCAGTCCCGTGTTCCCGGACAGGGAATTCCAGCATCTTGCAAAAAGTAAAAAGGAAAATGTGTTATATCTGACTATCCTCTCCTATGATCTACCCTCTCCTCAATCACCCATATCATCCCCCCCCTTACCCCTTCTCTCCTTTTTTTCCCTAGATGTCTGTACCCTATTGAGTGTGTATGCTGTTTCCTCTCTGAGCCATTTTCAATGAGAATGAAACTTCCCTTATTCCCCCTTGCCTTCCCCCTTCCATATATTGCAAAAGCTCATTGCAAAAAAAAAAATTCTTTTATATGAAATATCTTAGCCTATTCCACCTCTCCTTTGTCTTAGTCCCAGTACATTTCTATTTTAGCCATTGATTCCATTTTTACAATATATTATATCTTTAAATTCAACTCTCTCCTGTACTTCATCTATAAAAACTCCTTCTAACTGCTCTATTAAATGAGAAGGTTCATATGAGTATTATCAGTATTATTTTTCCATGCAGGAAAACATGGAATTCATCATCATTAAGTCCCTCATAATTTATCCTTCTCTTTCACTCTTTATGCTTCACCTGAGTCCTGTACTTGAAGGTCAAACTTTCTATTCAGTTTCAACAGGAACATTTGAAATTTCTGTTTTGTTGAAAGTCTATCGTTTCCCCTGGAAGAGGATGTTCAGTTTTGTTGGGTAGATGATTCTCGATTGCATTCCCAGCTCTTTTGCCTTCTGGAATATTATATTCCCAGCCCTATGAGCACTTAATGTAAGTTGCTGCTAAGTCCTGTGTGATCCTGACTGCAGCTCCATGATATTTGAATTGTGTGTCTGCTTGTAATATTTTTTCTTTCACTTTGAAGTTCTGGAACTCTGCCATAATATTCCTGTTTTTTTTTTTTTTTTTTTTTTGTATCTCTTTCTGGGGGAGATCAGTGGATTCTCTCAATTTCTATTTTATCGTCTGCTTCCAGGATATCAGAGCAATTTTCCTGTAGGAATTCCTTAAAAAATGAGGTCAAGGCTCTTTTCCTGATCATGACTTTCAGGTATCCCAATAATTTTTAAATTATCTTTCCTGAATCTATTTTCTAGATCTGTTGTTTTTCAATGAGATATTTCCAATTTTCTTCTAATTTTTCATTCTTTTGGTATTGATCTATTGTGTCTTGATTTCTCACAAAGTCATCAACTTCCTTTAGCTCTGTTCTATATCTGAAGGATTTGTTTTCCTCAGAGAGCTTTCTTATCTCCTTTTCCACCTGGCCAATTCTGCTTTTTAAAGCATTCTTCTCCTCAATAACTTTTTGAACTGTTTTATCCATTTGACCTAAGGTGGTTTTTAACACGTCATTTTCTTAAGCATTATTTTGGATCTTCTTGACTAAGCTGCTGACTTTTGTTTTCATGTTTTTCCTGCATCTCTCTCATTTCTTTTCCCAATTTTTCTTCTGTCTCCTTTACTTGATTTTCAAAAATATTTTTTAGCTCAGTCATAGCCTGAGCCCAGCTTCTATTGGAGTCTTTAGATGCAGAATCTTGTACTTTCTCATTCATCTTCAGATTGAGTATTTTGATCCTCCATAGGATCATAGATAAAGTAATTGTCAGTGGCCCAGTTCCTTTTTTTTCCCTGTTTACTCATTTCCCCAACCTGTGTCTGGTTTTGGGGTACTTCCTGAGCTTTTGAGGTTTATTGAGACACCCCCCACAAGAACCTCAGTGTGTGAGGTTCTGACTGCCCTCCTGGTCTGTGAATGACCACAAGTGTTACCCCTCTGCTATGGGGTTGGGGTGGGGGGGGTCCCTGCTCTATGGGGGGCCTAGACTGTGATCAGGATCTGAATGTGGTGAGAACCCCAGAGTTCTGTTCCAGGGACAGAGGACAGACCTCGGAAGTCTCCCTTCACTCCCTTACCTTCAGTGGCTGAGCTCTCAGGGCACAACTGCCTGGAGGTTCCTTCTGGGTGACTCTGTAGACCTGCTTCCTTTTCCTGGATCTGGGCTGCCATGGCTTGCTATGATCTCGCTGATAGCCTGAGTTTTGCACTTGCTCTGGCAGAGGTCTCCCTCCTGATCTTCCAAGTTGTTCACCTGAGTCCTGTATCTGAAGATCAAACCTTCTGTTCAGCTCTGGCCATTCCAAAAGGAACATTTGAAATTCCTCTGGTTCATTGAAAGTCCATCTTTTTCCCTGGAAGAGGACATTCAGCCTTGCTGGGTAGTTCATTCTTGGCTGCATTCTAAGCTCTTTTGCCTTCTGGTATATTATATTCCAAGCCCTACGAGCTTTTAATGTAGTTGCTGCTAAGTCCTGTGTGATCCTGACTGCATCTCTGTGATATTTGAATTGTGTCCTTCTGGCTGCTTGTAATATTTTCTCTTTGACTTGGGAGTTTTGGAACTTGGCTGTAACATTCCTAGGGGTTGGTTTCTTGGGATCTTTTTCTCAGGGGGGATCAGTAGATTCTCTCCATTTCTATTTTGCCCTCTGCTTCTAGGATATCAGGGAAATTTTCCTGTAGTAATTCTTTGAAAATGATGTCAAGGCTCTTTTCCTGATCATGACTTTCAGGTATTCCAATAATTTTTAAATTATCTTTCCTAAGTCTGTTTTCCATATCAGTTTCCATATCAATGAGATGTTTCACATTTTCTTCTAATTTTTCATTTTTTTTTGGTTTTGAAGTATTGAGTCCTGATTTCTCATAAATTCATCAATCTCTCTGAGTTCTATTCTTTGTTTGAAGGATTTATTTTCCTCAGAGAGTTTTCTTATCTCTTTTTCCATCTGGCCAATTTTGCTTTTTAAAGCATTCTTCTTCTCACTAACTTTTTGAACTGTTTTATCCATTTGACCTAAGCTGGTTTTTAGCATGCTATTTTCTTCAGCATTTTTCTGGATTTCCTTGACTAAGCTGCTGACTTCATTTTCATGTTTTTCTTCTCCCTCATTTGATTTTCAAAGTTTTTTTTGAGCTCTGTCATAGCCTGAGCCCAATTTCTGTTTTTCTTGGAGTCTTTAGATGCAAGAGCTTGTGCTTCCTCATCTTCAGACTGAGTGTTTTGATCCTTCTTTGGCTCATATGCAAAATATTTCTCAATGGTGTTCCTCTTTTTTCTCTGCTTGCTCATTTTCCCAGCCTAAAGCCTGTTTTGGGGTGATTCCTGAGCTTTTGGGACACTCGCACGAGGGTTTCAGTGTGTGAGGCTCTGTCCTCCCTCCTGGTCTGTGAATGACCACATGCGCCCCCCTCTGCCATGAGGCTGAGGTGGGGGGGCCCTGCTGTTCTATGGGGGGCCTGGACTGTGATCAGGATCTGAATATGGTCAGAGCCCCAGAGTCCTGTTCCAGGGGCAGAGGACAGGGCTAGGCAGTCTCTCTCTCTCTCTCTCTCTTCACTCTCCTCCCTAGGTTCAATGGGTTCATGTCCTGGGGGCTCCTGCTTACTGGCCCCGCCTGCTTCTGGTTCCTGGATCTGGAATGCAGTGGCCAAGCTGCTGGCAGTGTGCCCTGAGGGCTGGGCTTCACTGCTGGCTCTGCCAGAGGTCCCCTGCTGTTTTCCCCAAGTTGTGCCTGGTACTCCTTGGGGCATAGGTCAGGAAAACTCCCCAGCTCCTCTGGGTGGCTGAAGTTCTTTAGTCCTGGCGGGCCACCCCTCCGACCCTGGGGAGCAGAGCCTTTCTGCTCTTTTCCAGGTTACGAGTAGGAGAACTGCCTCACTGGGTCCCTTTGTGGGTTCTGTCTCTCGAAAATTTAGTTAGAGTCCTTAGTTTCAAAGATTTATGAGAGAGCGCCTAAGACAGGATCTGTTCTTGTTGTCATCTTGGTTCCGCCCCTAGGACACTGAAATCTGGTAAAAGGCTGTAAGATGTGGGGGTGAGGGGAAATGTGCTGAGGTTGTGATTTTTCATTTAATTTACATCGGAACAACAGGAGTCAGTTTACATCTGATTGGGGTCACACATTTTCTTACTAGACAGATATTTCTTCTACATTTTCCCTTCTATAATGAAAATAGGGAATCATGCTAAAATCTAGCTTTATAAAAATTCTCCCTAAGCTGTGTACCAAATACTATGCTAAGTGTGGGAGATATAGAGAATGGCCCCTGTTTTCAAGAATCTTGTATTCTTATAGGGAAGATACTAGAGCATTATGTGAATGTACAAGATATATACAATATAAATGGAAGGTAATCTTAGAAGGAAAGGTCTTTGGGGAAGGAAAATCTTAGGAGAGAGAAGAGAAAGAAGAACAGAAAAACTTGGATTAAAAGTTCTAACCCTAAGACGCTGGGGCCATATTTTTCAAGCCACATGGCCAGACCTTGAGAAGCTTGGCAAGAGTGGGGGAGTAGGGGGGAAGAGGAAGAACTGGCAAAAGTCCTCTTAAAAACCTTTCTGGGCAGAACACAAGGGTGATTCTTGAGGAGTGGTTTAGCACCTGGCTTCAGTTCTCCAATGCTTATCCCATGGAGACCATCTCCAGGGGGCGACTAAGATGGCACTTATTGTGGTTGGGTGGCCTTCTACATGTTATGTACTAAATCTTTCCACCAAATGTTTTAAACTTTGATTCCAATGTAATTTGAGAAATGGACATAATGGAGAATGCGCTCCACAGTACAGAAAAGCTTCAAAAGATTGTAGCATTTTTACTGTGTTCTGCTTCAGTCTAGTTATTGAACATGAACATTTTACTTTCAATCCATCAATCAACAAATAAATCTTTATTAAGTACCAGTATGTGCCAAACATTGTCCTAAGTGTTGGAGATACAAAAAGAAGCAAAGGAAATCACTGCCCTCAAGGAGGGGAGACAACATAATTCCAAGCAAGCTCTATACAGAAAAAATAGGAAATTGAAATAGAGTAAGCACTGGCATTAAGAGGAGTTGGGGAAAGCTTCTGGTAGGACAGGGAATTGTTTGGCCTGTGGTGCCATATAAGACTGGCAAAATCATTTGATCTGGCAGCAGCAGCAGTAGTAGGCAGGACTCAAAATTCACTATATCTAGGAGCTTTTTAGGGTGAATTAAATGTTTGACCAAATAAAGCAGGCTAATTTTTAAGTTGATAATTTTGAATGGCCCTTGATTGATGTTATAAATATCCAAATGGCCCTTGACATAAAAAAGCTTTCATACCCCTATATGTAGAAGTGGGATTTTAGCTTAAAGAAAGAAAATATATATATATATATTTTTTTTTAGGTTTTTGCAAGGCAAATGGGGTTAAGTGGCTTGCCCAAGGCTGCACAGCTAGGTAATTATTGTCTGAGACCGGATTTGAACCCAGATACTCCTGACTCCAGGGCCTGTGCTTTATCCACTGTGCCACCTAGCTGCCCCTTTAGCTTAAAGAAATGAGGCATGGCCATTAGTCAGAGCTGAGGACGGACTTCATTCCAAGCATTGAGAAAAGACAGAAAAAAAATGATTTTCTTCTTTCTTTTTAAAAAGTCAAAACTCAAATTCATCATTAATTTATGTTTTTATTTTTTTTCACATAAATCCATCTAGTTTTATTTATTAGTACAGGGGTTTTCTTAACTTTTAATTTTATTAACTTTTTTAGCATTTCAATTTTGGTGTTTAACTGGGGATTTTTCATTTGTTCTTTTTTTTTTTTTAAGTTGCATGCCCAATTCTTTGCTCTGCATTTTTTTTTTTCGATGTAAGTGTTTAGACATAGAAAATTTCTTCTAAGTACTTCTTTGGTTGCAGTACATATAATTTTCATCTGTTGTCAAATTGGTTCATTCTCTTTGATAAAATTATTCATTTTTCCATGTTTTGTTTTATTCACTTATTTTTTAGGTTTTTAAAATATATTTAACATTTTATTTTCCCCCAATTTCTTGGGAAAACAATTTTTAATATATTTTTTTTTAATTTTAAGTTCCAGGGGCCAGTTAGGTGGCGCAGTGCATAGAGCACCAGCCCTGGAGTCAGAAGTTCCTGAGTTCAAATCTGGTCTCAGACACTTAATAATTACCTAGCTGCATGGCCTTGGTCAAGCCACTTAAACCCATTTGCCTTGCAAAATTCCTAAAAAAATAAAATAAATAAAATTATGTTTCAAATTTTCTCCCTTTCCCCTTCTTCCCTTTCACTGAGAAGGCAAGCATTTTGATATAGGTTATACATGTACAGCTATGCAAGACACATTTCAATATTTTTGTTGTTTTTAGTTTTTATTGTGAAGAAAACAGACTAAATTTAGAAACAAAGCAAAACAATAAGAATAAATTGAAGTATGGTTTGGTGGATTTGGAGACGGATAACATTTTTTATTATAAGTTCTTTGGAACTGACTTGGATCTTTGTGTTGCTGAGAATAGGTAAGTCATTCCCAGGTGACCTTTGTACAGTTTTGCTATTACTGTGTACAGTGTTGGTTCTGTTCATTTCATCTTGCATCAGTTCATGTAAATCTTTCTGAGTTCATCAGAGAATATTGTGTTCATCATTTATTATTATCCAATAGTATTCCATCATAATCAGATGTCACAGCTTGAACAGCTATTCCCCAATTGATGGATATTCCCTCAATTTCCAATTTTTTTCCTCTATAAAAAGAGTTGTTATAAATATGTGTGTACATATAGTTCCTTTTCCTTTTTGTCTCTTTTAGGTCAAAGGAAAGGCATTATTTATATTCCAAATTGCTTTCCTGAATGATTGTATCAGTTTAGAACTCCACTGACAATGCATCTAATTTCCATATGTCCCCTCCAGCATTTGTCATTTTCCTTTTCTGTGGGATCATCTAATCTGATAGGTATGGGATGATACCTCAGAATTATTTTAATTTGCAATTCTCTAATCAGTAATGATTTACAGCATTTTTTTAAAGAAAGATTTTATTTATTTTGAGTTTTATAATTTTTCCCCTATTCTTGCTTCCCTCCCCTTTCCCTCCCACAGAAGGCATTCTGTTAGTCTTTACATTGTTTCTGTGCTATACACTGATCTACATTGAATGTGATTAGAGAGAAATCATATCCTCAGGGAAGAAAAGTAAAGTAAAAGAGATAGCAAAATTACTAATAAGATAATGGCTTTTTTTCCTAAATTGAAGGTAATAGTCTTTGCTTTTTGTTCAAACTCCACAATTCTTTCTCTGGGTACAGATGGTATTCTCCATTGCAGATAGCCCAAAATTGTTCCTGATTGTTGCACTGATGGATGAGCAAGTCCATCAAGTTTGATCATCACCCCAATGTTGCTGTTAGGGTGTACAATGTTTTTCTGGTTCTGCTCTTCTCACTCAGCATCAATTCATGCAAATCTTTCCATTCTTCCTTGAATTCCCATCTCTCTTGGTTTCTAATAAAGCAATAGTGTTGGGGTTGGCTAGGTCCAGCAGTGGATGGAGCACAGGCCCTGGAGTCAGGAGTGCCTGAGTTCAAATCCAGTCTCAGACACTTAGTAATTACCTAGCTGTGTGACCTTGGGCAAGCTACTTAACTCCATTTGCCTTGCAAAAACCTAAACAAAACAAAACAAAACAAAATAGTGTTACTGGACTTACTTATACCACAGTTTGTTAAGCCATTCCCCAATTGAAGGACATTCACTTAATTTCCAATTCTTTGCCACCACAAACAGGGCTGCTCTGAATATTTCTGTAGGAGTGATGTTTTTTACCCTTTTTCATAATCTCTTCAGGGAATAGACCCAGTAGTAGATAGAGCTGGATCAAAGGGTAGCACCTTTGGGTGTAATTCCAAATTGCTCTCCAGAAAGGTTGGATGATTTCACCACTTCACCAACAATGTATTAGTGTCCCAGATTTCCCACATCCCTTCCAACATTGGTCATTGCCATTTCTGATCACATTGGCCAGTCTGAGAGAGGTGTGAGGTGATACTAGAGCATTTTTTAAAACATGACTATAAATAATTTTATTTTTTTCTAAAAACTGCCTTTTCATATCTTCTTACCATACTTCATTTGGGAATTTTTTTTATAAATGTGATTCAATTTTCTTTATATTTGAGAAATCTTTATTAGAGAAACATGCTGTAAATTTTTTTTTAAGTTATGATTACTGTGTATTTCTCCACACCCTGTTTTCCCCCCTTTTGATTCTACTCTCTTTTCACTCTGTATATCTTCAAAATGTTGTTTATACCACTGCCTTCCCCATTCTGTTTTTCTCTCATGTTCCCCCTCCCCTTTCTCTTAACTCTTTTGTTTTGCAATGTGTAGGTTTTTTGGAGGGGAATTTGAGAGAGGTCATGCATGTCCTTGCCTTTCTCCCCTTATTTTAGCTTCCCCTTCCAATCTGTTTATTATCTAGAATTAATTTTCTTTTTTAAAATTTTATTTATTTAAGGCATTGGAGTTAAGAATGACTTGCCCAAGGTCACACAGCCAGGCAATTATTAAGTGTCTGATGCCAAATTTGAACTCAGGTCTTCCTGACTCCAGGGCTGATGCTCTATCTACTGTGTCACCTAGCTGCCTCTTGAATTAATTTTTTTTTTTTTTTTAGGTTTTTGCTAGTCAATGGGGTTAAGTGGCTTGCCCAAGGCCACACAGCTAGGTAATTATTAAGTGTCTGAGACTGGATTTGAACCCAGGTACTCCTGACTCCAGGGTCAGTGCTTTCATCCACTGTGCCACCTAGCCACCCCCGAATTAATTTTCAATAAATTTTTATGCTATATTTTCACAGTCCTCATTGAATGTAATTTTTAATTGCATTATGATCCCACATTTAGTTGTGAGGTTTTCATGCCCCCTAATACATGTTCAATTTTTATGTAACTACTATGTATCTCTGTGGAAAAGGTATATTTCTTTCTATTCCTATTTCACTTATATCACTTTTCTAAATTCTATTCACTCCTTAACTTCTTTCTTATTTATTTTTTGGTAAGCTTTATCTAATTCTGGGAGTGGTAAGTTGAAGTTCACAACTATTATAGTTTTACTATTTCCTCCTGTAAATCATGTAAATTTTTTGCGGGGTTTGCAAGGCTATAGAATTAAGGGACTTGCCCAAAGTCAGAGGGCTAAGTGCATATTAAATGTCTGAGGTCAGATTTGAACTCAGGTCCTCCTGATTGCCTGACTCCAGGGCCAGTGCTCTATCGACTGAGCCACCAAGCTGCTCCAATCATGTAAATTCTTTAAAAATTCAGACACTGTACCATTTAGTTCATATCTGATTAGTATTGATATTACTTCATTGTTTATGGCACCTTTTATCAAAATTTAGTTTCTTTGCTTATCTTTCAATAAGATCTATTTTTGTTTTTTGGTTTCTCTAAGATCATGATTATTACCCCTCCTTTTTTTTTTAAAACTTCAACTGAGGCATAGTAGATTCTGTTCAAACTTCTTAACTTCTTCTTTACTCTGTATTTGACTCTCTGCTTGTAATGTATAGTGATAGTTATAGGCATCATTTTCCTAAGGAGGAATACACAGTTTAACATTATATAATCTATTATGATTTTTCCTATTTACCTTTTAAATACTTTTCTTGATTCTTGTATTTCAGAATCAGATTTTGTGTTCAGCTCTAATCTTTTCCTCATGAATGATTGTAAGTTCTCTATTTCATTGAATATGCTTCTTCTTTTTGTTCCCCTCCTCTTTACCCCTTCTTCTCCCCCCACCCCAAAAAATTATAGTTAGTTTTTCTAGCTAGGTGATACTTGATTGTAATCCTAGCTCTTTTGCCCTCTGGAATATCATATTCCAAGTCCTTCATTCCTTTAATATAGAAACTGCTAAATCATGTGTTATTCTGACTGTTGACTCCAAGATATTTAAATTGTTTCTAGTTTTATGCAACATTTTCTTCTTTGGCCTGGGAATTCTGTAATATTCTTACAAAGTTTTCATTTTGGGATCTTTCAATTTCTATTTTATCCACTGATTATAATATATTAGGGCAGTTTTCCTTGATAATTTCTTGAGTTATGATGCCTAAGCTTTTTTTTTTTTTAATCACGGTTTTCAGGTAGTCCAGTGATTTTTAAATTAACCTTCCTCAGTCTATTTTCCAGGTTGGTTGTTTTTTCCATTCAGATGTTTAAAATTTTCTTCAATTTTTTTCATTCTTTTTATTTATTTCTTGATGTCTTTTGGAGTCATTATATTACATTTTCCAAATTCTGATTTTTTTCAGGTTTTTTTTTTTTTGCAAGGCAAAATAACAGGTATGGGTGACTTGCCCAAGACCACACAGCTAGGTAGTTATTAAGAGACTGAGGCTGGATTTGAACTGAGGTCCTCCTGACTCCAAAGCCAGTGCTCTTATCTACTGCACCACTTAGCTGCCCCTCAATTCCGATTTTTAAAGAATTATTTTCATTAGTGAGCTTTTATACTTTTTCCATTTGGCCAGTTTCACTATTTAAGGAGTTTTTTTTAGTTAATTTTTGTATACATATATATAAATACACACACACACACACACACACACACACACACACACATATTTGTTTTTCTGTTTCCCTTACCAAGCTGTTTACTCTTTTTTCATGATTCTTTTGTATTACTGTCATATATTTTAACATTTTTTTCTTTACCTTTCTTATTTGATCTTCAAATTTTTTTTAACTCTTAGATGAATTTTTACTTTTGAGATCAGTTCACAGTTAATTTTTTCAGTTATTTTCAGTTATTTTCTTGTCTTTTAAGTTTTTGTTAAGATTTGACTCTGGTAGAAGGGGTACAGTCCCAGGCTTCAGGTTTTTTGGTGATTCTGATTTCAGAACTAATTCTGCACATCTCTAAGTTTTTAGTTTTTCCATGATGATATAATCTAAAGGGTGATCATTTCTTTCCTAGCTTTTTTTCTGCATTGTGAATGACCACAAGCCCTGTTTTTCTGCCCAGGATCTCTGCTACTATATGGTGCCACATTTCAGTGTCTTAACTGGCTCCTTCTCTTTCTGGGACCTGAGCCTAGTCACTGGATCTCTGTGTGAACAATGAAGCAGAATCCTGTGTCTAATGTCAGCAAAGTGTGCTCTGTAATCTCTCTCTTTTTGTTAAAGGTATTTGCAAGGCAATGGGGTTAAGTGGCTTGCCCAAGGCCACACAGCTTGGTAATTATTAAGTGTCTGAGCCCGGATTTGAACTCAGGTCCCTGACTCCAGGGCCAGTGCTCTGTCCACTGTGCCCTGTGATCTCTTTTTGACCAGATGTCTGTTTCACCTTACGTGTTTTGCAGAGCTCTTGGGAGTTGCTGTGCCTGGGAGCTTGCCACTGGGCTGCCTCACTCTCACCCCAGAGAGAGAATTCTTCCCTATGTTGTTTTGTATAGAGAATTTGTTTCACTTGTTATTGGTTCTGCCACTCTAGAATTCATTTTTAGATGTTTTAAAAAGTTATTTAGAGGTGAATTTGGAAGAGTTTAGGTGAGTTACTGCCTTTATTCTGCCATCTTGACTTCTCTCTCTTCTGATTTTTTGTTTCTGGTATGTTTCTTATAAACAGTACGTTGTTACAGTCTATTTTCTAATCCATTTTGGTATTGACATCTTTTTTATGCATGAATTTTATCTCAGTCACATTCAGTTATCATTGGTAATTGTATTTCCTTCCTATTCTCTTCTCTCCCCCCTTTTTTTTGCCTTGTTCACTCTTTAAAATTCTATTTTCTTTCTGTGACAGCTGTCTCCTTTAATCTACTACCCTTTCCCCTCTTTCTTCACTGTTAAATAAGATCAATATCTTTGCTGCTGTACTGTGTGTGTTATTATTACCTCTTGTACCCGTTCAGATGAAAATAAGATTCAGGAATTTCCTATTCTCCCCATTTTCTTCCTCAGTATATAAACTTTTCTTTCTATTCTTCTGTTATCTGAAATTATTTCCTTTGGTTTTCTTTTTCCTCCCTCTTTCCCTTTTAGTACCCTCTCCCTTTCCCTCTCTTCTATCATAACTGTTTTCTTTTAAGAGCATGCTAATATAAAAAACTCATATCTATTCTCTCTAAGTTGACTTTTTCCAACTGCCCAAATGATAAACTTCTTAGGGGGGGTTATATGTGTTAGCTTTCCTTGTAAGAATGCAAATAATTTTACCTTAATATGTTCCTGAATATTTCCTTCTCGCGTTTTCTCTTTTTTTATCCTTTCTCTGGGAGTCTTATGTTTAAATTTTAAATTTTCTTTTCAGTGGTCTTCTCTTCAAAGTATTCTGTTTAATTAAATATCTAACTTTTTGCTCTGTAGCATTATATTCAGTTTTTTGTGGTTGTGATCCTTGCTCTTTGCCTTCTAAGGTTTTTGCTCTCACTACTAAATCTTGACTATGACTTCATTTAATGCTTATATTCTAATAAAGCCCAGGAGTAATCAGTGTTTCTTCAGGACTTTAATATTTTTTTTATGTAATACTTAAGATAACTTTTTTGTCTTTGGATCGGATCTTTATTTTTTAACATTTTATTTGTTTTCCAATTATATATAATAGTAATATGTACCCATCATTTTTTGCAAGGCTCTGAATTCTACAATTATTCCCCCCTCCTCCCTTCCCTTCCCTCCCCCAGAAGGCTGGCTACATTGTTTCCATGCCATACACTGATGTAAATTGAATGTTATAAGAGTAAACATAAGAATAAGTATAACCCCATCCCCCAAGAAGATGGGAAACTTCAAGAAGAGAGAGAGAGAGAGAGAGAGAGAGAGAGAGAGAGAGAGAGAGAGAAAATGTATTTTAGTCTGTGTTCAGATTTCATCGGCTCTGTCTCTAGGATGAATTGCTTTCTTTATCATAAGTCTATCAGGGAAGTTGCTTCAATATTTTTCCCACAGTTCGTTTACTAGCTGTACCTCCACTCTATTTCTCCCCATTCTCATTTATTCTATTCTCTCTCCTTTCACCCTGGCCCTGTCCAAAAGTATGTTGCATCTGAGTACCCTCTCCCTTGATATTCCCTCTCTTCTGTGACTTATCCCCCCCTTCCCTCCCCCCATTCCCCTCATTCCATCTCTTTCCTCCCATCCTTCTCCAGGGCAAGATAGATTTCCTCACCCTATTAAGTGTGTATGCCATTTCCTATGAGAATGAAGGCTCACTCATTCCCCCTTGCCTTTCCCCCTCCTCTCCATTGAAAAAGCTTTTTCTTGACTCTTATGTGAAATCTCTCAGCTTCTTCTTCATCTCCTTTTCCTTCCTCCTAGTACTTTCCCCCATCGCCCATTGACTCTATCCCTTTACCACATCATACCATTATATTCTGCTCCTTCCTATGTCCTGTCTATCTATGCTCCTTCTCACAGTTCTTATAAATGAGAAAGTTCATATGAGTTATCAATATCTTCTTCCCATGCAGGAATACAAACAGTTCAGCGTCATCAAGTTCCTCCTAGTTAGTCCTTCTCTTCCACTCCCTCTATGGTTCACCAGAGTCCTGTACTTGGAGATCAGATTTTTTTCCAGCTCTGGTCGTCTTGATAGGAAAGTTTGAAAGTCCCCTGTTTCATTGAAAGTCCATCTGTTCTCCTGAAAGAGGATGTTCAGTTTTGCTGGGTCGTTGATTCTTGGTTGTAAACCAAGATCTTTTGCCTTTTGGAATATCATATTCCAATCCCTACGAGCCCTTAATGTAGATGCTGCCAGATCCTGTGTAATCCTGACTATGGAGCCTTGGTAGTTGAATTGTTTGTTTCTGGCAACTGTTAGAATTTTCTCTTTGATTTGGGAGTTTTGGAATTTGGTTATAATATTCCTGGAAGTTTTTGTTTTCGGATTCCTTTCAGGGGGTGACTGGTGAATTCTCTAGATTTCTGTTTTACCCTCAGCTTCTAGGATCTCAGGGCAACTTTGCTGTATTATTTCTTGAAAAATGAAGTCTAAGGGCGGCTAGGTGGCGCAGTGGATAAAGCACTGGCCCTGGAGTCACAGTACCTGGGTTCAAATCCTGTCTCAGACACTTAATAATTACCTAGCTATATGGCCTTGGGCAAGCCACTTAACCATGTTTGCCTTGCAAAAAACCAAAAGCCCAAAAAAAAAAAGAAAAAAAAGAAAAATGAAGTCTAGGCTCTTCTCCTGGTCATGGTTTTCAGATAGTCCAAGAATTTTAAAATTATTACTTCTGGATCTGTTTTCAAGGTCGGTTGTTTTTCCAATGAGATATTTCACATATTCTTCTAATTTTTGGCTTTTTTTTTTGGAAGAATTTTATTTCTTCCTGATTTGTTGCAAAGTCATCAGCTTCCTTTAGTTCAATTTTTGCATTTGAAGGAGTTATTTTCATCAGAGAGCTTTTTTATCTCCTCTTCCAGCTGGCCATTTCTGCTTTTTAAGGCATTCTTCTCCACATTTGCCTTTTGTTTTGCTTTTTTCCATTAAGCCTAAACTGGTTTTTAACATATTATTTTTTTTCTTCAGTATTTTTTTGTATATCTTTCACCAAGCTTTTGATTTGGGTTTTCATGATTTTTCTGCATCTCTCATTTCTCCAAATTTTTCTTCCATCTCCCTTAACTGCTTTTCAAAGTCTTTTTTTGAGCTCATCCATAGTTTGAGTCCATTTTCTCTTTCTCTTGGAGGTTTTAGGAAGCTTTGATTTTTGTCATCATCTGAGTGTGTGTTTTGATATTCCATGGGACTAAAGTAATTCTCTATAATCAGATTCTTCTTTTTCTGTTGTTTACTCATTTTCTCAGCCCAAGACTAATTTATAGCACTTCCAAGGCTTTGGGTTTGTTTTTTTGGGACACCCCACTGGGACCTTTATTCCTCCTAGGTCTTATGCTTTCTAACTTGTGCTTTGATATGTAGATAGCCCCTGTACTTCCCTCTGTCTTGGGGCTAAAAGGCTGGATCCAGCTATCTTAGTACTGCAGGTTCTGCAGCCCTGCTCCTCACTCCACACTCACTCAGGTGCAGCAGTGTTCTCTCACTGTCCCCTCAAGCTGTTCCTGGTGATTTCTGGGCTTGGCTGCTCTGGGCTGTGTTGGGGCTTTTTTTTTCAACACCCAGTCATGGTGAAGCACACCTTTCCCTTGGAAGTTCTAAGTTATCTTGGACTGGGAAATTGTATCACTTAGTCTTTCTGTGGGCTCTGCCCTGCTAAATTTTGACTAGAGTCATCCTTTGTTTTTTTTTTGGGGGGGGGGGGTTGGGCAGTCAGAGTTCTTGGGGAATGCTGCCTTCACTAGGGCCTTACTATCTTCTTAGAGTACTGAGGGAGCTAAATAATAAAATAATAAATAACAAAAATAGATTTGTAGTTTGCTTTGTTTTTAAGTGTTATGTTGAAAAGGCAAAGAGATGGGGGGGTAAAAGGTTTTTAATTCTAGAAAATAGAAAGGAGAATAAGTACAACTTTTTGTTTTCCCTTTCCTTCTCTTGAATCTTCTCGCCTTTCCTCAAATATGCCCAACCTATTCCCTGTCCTTAAAAAAAATTCACTAGTACAGGCATCCCCTCCCCTTTAGAAAAAGCTGTAATTTCTATCTCCACTTTTCTCTTATTTCCTTTGTAGTCTGGCTTCTGACTTCATTACTTGTAGGAAACTATTTTTTTCTGCAGTTATCAATTGATAAATCTTACTGTTGACTATCTTCTCTTCTTTCTGGGTTTCCATGACACTGTTTTTACTGGTTAACCTGCTTGACTACCTGATATTTTTCTTTCTTTTTTGATGGTTCATTATAATTATATCCTCTAATTGTGGCTGTTCTGCAAGGGTTCATGGTAGACTGTTGTTTTCTTATTATAATCTTTTTTTTGCTGAGAAATCAGCTCCATGAGTTTAATTTGTATGTTGATGAATTCCAGGACTATCTATCCAGCTCCCCTTTCTCCTTAGAGCCCACAATGACAATTACCATTTAGACTTTTAAAAGGTGATATTCTATAAGCATTGCAAACTCAACTTCTCTAAAATACTCTTTCATCTAGAAATAACAATAATAGCTAACATTTATATAGCGTCTACTGCAAATCAGGTCCTATGCTACAAATATTATTTCATTTGATTCTTAAAGCTACCCTAAGATGTAAGTTCTAATGTTGTCTAAGTGATGATGTTATCTAATGGACTTATCTAAGGCCACACAGCAAATAAATGTCTGAGGCTTTGTGTTCCATCCTCCTTGATTTCAGGCCTAGATGATCTTTTCTTTTCCTCTTCTACTTATTCTACTTCCAGATTTCTTTATTTACTTTGAAATAGAATTGTTAACTTTTTTCAGGCAATCATATGACAGTAGTGTTTTCTTTGGCTTTTCAGTTTCTCATATCTACCATGTCCATTCACTTGGCCAAGGGAAGAGGAATAATGACAAAAGGAAGTAAGAAAAGAAGGGAGGGAAGGAGGAGGAAGGTGGTTGAGTTTTTTTTGGTCCTTTGTTCTCAAAGAAGACAGTGACATCAGGAGGTGATGCCATAACAAGCATTTGAGTTAGATTTGAATGAGGGCTGCTGTGCTAAGTCACCAGCCTCACTTTCTCTTCCAGAGTCATAAGGGTCCAGTGGCCAGAGATGAATCAGAATGACTTCCACAGCATACATCTTTTAAAATTGTTTTCTTCTTTTTACATGACCATTATCTTAGCTCAAGCCTTCACCTCCCCTGCATACAATATTACAATAGCTTCCTAATTGATCTCCCTCCCTCAAGTCTTTACATCTTTTAATACATGCTGCACAGTGCTACCAAAGTGATTTTCTTTGAATACATATCTGAACATTTCCTCCCACTACTTAGTAAATTCCCATGACTTCTCCTTTCCTTCTATTTTTAAAATTAAATAGGGAATTATTATCTAAGTGATTTTTTTTTTTTTTGGTTCATTGGGTACTAGGTGGTTGAGTTCCATTGTTTCTTTCCTTTCTATTACTATTCCATTTTTCTTCTCTATTTTAAGCAAATTCCAGTTGGTTTTGAGTGGCTACTATTTTTATAAAGATAGTTTATAGACTGGAAGTACTAATTCCTTTTCATCCCTATTTTTTAAAATCATTTTCTTGAGATATATACCCCCCAAATGAGTTATATTCTAATTTTATCAAGTTTTATAAATTATTCCTTTTATGATTTAATTGATATTGGATTGAAAGTACATGAGCCAGCCATGAGCATCAAATTTCTTTGAGCCATTTAAGTTATTCTTTACGTCTTTAAGAAATACTTTGTAGTCAAATATGTAAAAATCTTGTGTGCTTTGGTAGGTCAATTTTCAGATGATTTATTTATAAACTTTTTCAAAAATGGAAAATTAGAGATCTTACTTTCATTCTATGATACAATTATAGTCTTGACAGGAAGAATCAAACAAAATAAAACCATAGTATAATATTTCTGATGAACATTGATGCAAAAATTTTAATCTAAAACTTTATCACAAAAAAGTTTATTCACTAAGTCAAGGCTGTACACAATTCCTTAATTGTTTTTTTTAATTTTTAGCCTTCATTTTTTAAAAATTCTGAGTTCCCAAATTATCACCCTCTCTGCAGCCCTTCTCTATCATTAGTTTACTTCCTTTCTTCTTCCCTTCTTCCCTTCTCTTTGGGCAGCTAAGTGCTTTAATGTAACACTCTGAAGACAGGGACTGCTTTGTTGTTTGCTTGTTTGCTTCTAATACAGTTCCTCATACATAAAGGGCAGTTATGTGAGGCAGTCTATAGAACACTGGTGGAGTTAGGAGGACTGGAGTTTGAATCCAATCTCAGACACTTAGCTGTGTGACCTTGGGCAAGTCACTTAACCTTGATTACCTCCCATCTAGGGCCATTTTCAGTCCTCCTTATTTGTCTGTGACCACTGGACTCTTATGACTGAAGGAGAAAGTGAGGTTGGTGACTTAGCACAGCACCCCCTCATTCAAATCTAATTCAAGTGCTTCTCATTGCATCACCTCCCTGATGCCATTGTCTTCTTTGAGAACAAAGGACCAAAAAAACTCAACCACCTTCCTCCACCCTCCCTCCCTTCTTTTCTTTCTTCCTCTTGTCATTACTTTGTTCTATTATTCCTTTCTACCCCTTCTTCTCCCCTCCCCCACCCCATTCTCTCCTGCCCTGGTACCCTGATGTTACAGATACCAGATTGCCTTACTTTATTGAAACTCTAAATTCAGGAGATTGCCAGCATCCATCTCCCTAGGAGCAGGAATCACTTGCAAGCACCTCTATGCCCAACTCTTTCTTATTGCTATGTGGTATCAGCAAGATCTGAATTCAGTTTTTGCCTCAGACACTTACTAGGTGTGTGACTTTGGACAATCACTTAATCTCTTATTTCCTTCAAAAGTGAAGATGCTAACAGGGTTGCTATGAGGATCAGATGAGGTAATATATATTAAACACTTTGCAAAGCTTTAAATAAGATGTAAATGCTAGCTAACATCTCCAAGCATTGCCAAGCATAATGGTTCTGAATAGAAATGCTTAATAAGTTTGTTGAATTGAATTTTGATAGTTTGGATCCAATAAGATGAAAATTTTTAAGCATAACTATAAAATTCTACTCATGGCAACCAATTATATAATTCAAGTGATGGGGAACGTATACTTAGGTCATGTGAAAAAGATCTCAGGGTTTTAGTGATTTGTAAGTTTGATATAAGTCTACAGTTTGTCATCAGGGCCAAACAATTATTGTTCTCTTAGTCATCATTAATGACAGCACTATGCCCAGAATAATGGCATCTTTGTGTACTCTACCTTGTTCAAATCACACCTGTAATATTATGTTCTGATTTTCATATTTGAGTGTTGTCATTGACAAAATGATGTGTATTCAAAAGAGGATAAACAGGATGAGGATGATGAAGGCACTGGAAACCATTTTATACATATATAGATTAATGGAAATTCTGTAAATGAAAAAAAAATTGTTCAGTGAAGAGGGGTTTTCTTTAAATATTTGAAGTTCTTCCTGAGGAATAGAAATTAAACTTGTTTTGGCCCCATGTTCTACCAAAAATAGTAGGTAGAAGGTGCAGAGAGACATATTAAGGTTTGATGTAAGTAAAAGTTTACTCCAAAAAAGAAAAATAATCTGCCTTGTAGTAGATTCTTACTTTGTTGGAGGTGTTTGTGCAGTCTGAATGACTACTTTACAGTGATACCATTGAATATACTACTACTGTTCAGTTTTAAGTTTGATGAACCTGGCTTAGATCTGTTTTCTAATGAAATTCTCAAATTGGTTAATTTGCCACGGATTTGTCATTTTGATAAATTAGAATTTTTGCCTCCAAACATAGGAGTGACATCTAGTGGCCCCAGAAAGTAACAGATTGTCACAGAATGTTCAGGAAAATGGAAAAAAAAATTTCCTGCTTTTTAGCAGCATATTGTTGCAGTTTAAACCTTTACTTTCCTGCCTTTTTGACTCCTCTTGTATTTTTTTATTTAACTTTTACCTCTTGGGTTTTTAAATTTTTCTGTTGGCTTTCTTATCTTTCCATTAAGACTATATCTTCTTTGAGGGTAGAAGTTGTATTTCTAACAATTACAATGCCTTACACAGGACTCTATATCTTACAGGGAATTGATAAATAATTTTTGATGCATATATTCTCTAACTTAGTTGCGATAAAAATATAATGAAAATTTTTACCACACTTTTATTTTACATATGCAATATTTATTACTTTTTTCCTTTTTTTGTCTTTTTACAAGACAGTGGGGTTAAGTGACTTAACAAAGGTTAGTCAGCTAGGCAATTATTAAGTGTCTGAGGCTGGATTTAAAATCAGGTCCTCCTGACTCCAGGGCTGGTGCTCTATTCACTGTACCACCTAGCTGCTCCTGAAATATTTATTATCAATAGGTTTTTTTTTGTCTTTATCATGATTGACATGTAAAAATTTTATGTGATGTAATATATAGTGAATTAATTTTATAGATATTTGATCCATTTTTCATAGGTGATTGGAGATGAAAAAGGTACTGCCTTTTTCTTTAGTATTGACTCTGTTTTTCCATCACATATATATGTGTATATACTATATATATATAATCACTAGATTTCTCTACTGTATAACATTGTAGTCAAAATATGTATGCTAATGTAAAATAATTTGTCAATTCCTTGAAATTTTATTTGATATAAATTGTAGTTTAAAAAAAAGTACTGCCTTGTGAAATAGGGGTTTTTAGTGAAAAGCAAGAACCTATAACCATAATGCCGGGATTATTTTAGCTGCTTTATTCTGTGCTGGGGTTAAGTGGCTTGCCTGAGGCCACACAGCTAGGTAATTATTAAGTGTCTGAGGCCAGATTTGAACACAGGTACTCCTGTCTCCAGGGCCAGTGCTCTTATCTACTACACCACCTAGCCGCCCCCTGGACATCTTTTTAAAAACATTTTGCATTTTAATGTAATATTTAAGAATAAACCTGAACAGATTTAATTAGTTAAAAACTGAATTTTCAATGTTACTTTTGTAGTCAGTGTACTCATTGCTTTAATATTTCACATAAAATTTTTATTACAAGTTAGATTGTTCAAGGATGTGTCAGGACTGGCATGTCAGGGAAATGGCTTAATATAAATTGATTCTATAGCCTGAAGGCATTTTAAACCATTGTATTTAACAGATGTGACATGTCTGAGTTAGCTGGTAATTGGATTAAAGTTCATGATTTAGACAGGATTCGGAATCTTGACAATGCACAGAACTGGAAAAATAAAGTACTTCTAAAATGTCAACTTTTATTTACTTTTTTTTTGGTGAGGAAAAAGGGGGCTATGGGAAGAGAGTAACTTTTTGAATTTCTCAATTTCCAATGTTTAAAAAAAAGACTTTTAAACATTTTAAATTCTCGATATATTTATGAAATACAATGAGGATTTGTTTGAAATTAGTGGACCTTATTTTGGTTTTGAATGTTAGAGAAGTATAACTTTTGCCTATCTTTTTAAAACTTTTTTTAAAGTCTCTGAACTAAAAGTTTTTAATTGGCTATTTTTGTTAGATATTACATTATATAGCTTTGGTTATTTAATGCTGATAACAAATATCAATTTTTTTTTGTATTCTAAATGAGTGGAATCTAGATTAAGAACATTTTATTCAATAATTCTGAAATTTCATTCTCTGAATATGATTTTATCATAAGCCAACTATTAAATATAATCAAAATTGCTAACTGTAAGATATATGGTATAACTTTAGTCATCAGTTCATTTAATAATGCTTTGTTGATTGGTTATTTTGGTACATTGTGGGAAAAAGTAGAATTTACTATTTTTCAAATGACTGATCTGCTTTGTGGCAGAATATTAGGCAGTTAATCTTTCATAAATGTTGTCTTAATAAATATGTCCTTTATATGTTTTGTATGTCACCTTTCTTTGCCATTTATGTTTGCATTCAGATTCTGGCCATTAACCGAGGAGAAAATTTGAAGATCCTGACAGTGAAAGTCAACATTCCTGATACTGTAAAGAATGAATTCTGTAGTTGGTGTGTCCAGAACAGGTCTGTCTGCTGATTTTTATAACATTCTCATTCTCCATTTTAGTTCCATACTGTAAATTATCTTCAGGGTCTTAATGTTTTCAGATGTTGGCTGAATCAAAACTTTAATTTTTAAAGTAATATAAGAGTCTGATTGACTCAATGTAGTTTTTTCTTAAAATTTTATATTGAAGATATATTTTGATTGCATGGACTTGTTTTGTCACTTTTCTTTAATGAAAATCTTTAGTACTTTATATTTGTGTGTGTGTGTGTGTGTTTAATATTAATATTTTTAAGTTATATAGATTGTGAGGCAAGATTCTATAACTTTGAAGTTATAGTCATGCAAGATAGTAGTAGTTAACAAACGTTTATTATATGCCTGCTCTAGGCACTGTACTGGGATTTGGAAATTCAGAAAGAAAGCATGGTATAGAATGTTGTTATGATTGTTGGAGAAATTAATGATTTTGTTCTCAGAATATGCAGTAGTCTTCCTAGACAGGAATAGGTATGAGGAATTTGGAAAGCTGATCATGAGCATGTTGCAGAGGTGTGAATTAAGAATGTTGAGGTTTTTCAGTCACCAGGACAAGGATTTTAATTCCTTTTTGAATCATTTTTTTGCTTTGGTGTTTTTGAAGTACCAGCTTTGTGTTAACTGCAGAACTAGGAATTAGGTATAGAATGACAAAAATAGAACAATCTCTGCTATTAAGGAAGCATTCACTTAAAGGTGATCCATCAATCCAGGATCCAGCCTGATGGATAGTGGTTTTGCATGTGGAGAAAAAGAGAATGAGAACTGGAGGTACAATTTGACTGATCTGGGCACTGATTGGATATGAGGGTAATAGGAAATAAAGAATATAGGATAACTCCTATTTTGTTAACCTGAGTAACTGGAAGGAGACATAATTAGAACAAATTTTTTTGGACATTTTTAAGTTTAATAAGTATGTAGGTGGCAAGGTGAAACTGAAAATCAAGAGTGATAGAGCTGAGTATGCAAATTGGGGATCATCCACATCTAAATGACAGTTGACCAGAAGATCAGATCTTGTCACTTCTCTGCTTAATAAATTCTAATTACCTCTAGCTCAAATTCATTTTCTTTTGTTTGACTCTAAAGTGTGACTGTGACCTGCCTTTTCAAGTACCCTTCTGGTACTTTATGATACAACCCAAACTGACTCATTTGATGTTCCTCACATGCAACATTCTGTCTCTTGTCTCTTGACATGCGTACAAGCTATCTCTCATGCCTAAAAGAGGCATGCTAGTGGCAGAGAAGAGGTGCAATGGATAGCAAATCAGGAGTCAAGAACCCCTGAGTTCAAATTGAACCTCAGATTCTTATTATTTGTGTTACCCTGAGCAGGTCTTTTAACTTCTCAGTCTCACCAAAGACTCAGTTTCCTCATGTGAGATTCCAGTGAGATAATATATATAAATTGTAGAGCAACCAGGTAGATAGAGTGCCAGGAAACTCAAAGTCAGAAAAACTTTCTTTTTGAGTTTAAATGTGACCTCAGATACTTATTCACTGTGTGACCCTGGGCAAGTCATTTAACCCTGTTTGTTTCAGGTTCTCATCTTTAAAATGAGCAGGAGAAGGAAATGGCAAACTGTTCTAGGTTTGGCTTTGCCAAGAAAACCCCAAATTTGGTCATGGACATTTGGATACAACTGAAAAATGACTGAACAATAACAACAGACTTTTAAGTAGCTATGTTATTAGTACTAATAGTAAAAGTATTCATTATTTTAATAGTAATAATTCTAACATCATGTCTACATCTTGGAGAGATGTGCTTTAATTGAATGGTATTAGAAGCTAGATTGTAAAGAGTTTAAAAAGTAAGTGGGAAGTAAAGTAAGAAAATGAATCAATAATCACAGGTAGGTTTCTCTAGGATTTTGGATATAAAAGGCAACAATCATATAGAAAGATAACTTGTGAGAGTAGTAGTGTCAGGTGAAGATTTTTTAAGAGTGGGAGATCATGTTGGTATGTGCCAGTAAAAGAGCTGTTGTATAAAGAGATTGAAAATTAAGAGTTAAGAGTGGGGAAGAAGCAAGAACAGAGAGCTCTTCTCAGAAAGCCCCAGGGTAGTCAGAAACTTACATCAGGAATCTGGGAAAGGACTAGAAACAGACCATTCTGTGTATAGCCATACTTTTATCAGGAAACCTCAGGGCTTCAAGGTGCTATATTGGAATCAGAAGAAAGGATGGAAGTATGGTCTGCTAAAGTAAGAGTAGTGATAGAAGTGCTCAAGCTCAGAGTGAGCTAAGAGAAAACTATTAACAACCAACTTTCTTTTTCTTTCTTTAAATTGTGGGAAAAAAAGAGAATCAAAGACTCCTCTTCAGAATGAACGGGACCATGATTGTACAATTTGGAAATGGCTGAATTGCTAATTTCTTATTTTACTCCTGTTTTCACTTATTAAGATAAATCTGGATATAGATAATTTTGTTGAAGTCATTTGGATTAGAATGACTACATATTTAGGGACTGAACTGGCATATGTAATAGCTGTCACTTTCATTGATATTTGAAAAATCATGAGAAACACTAGAATTTATGTAAGTTGTATTATGTAAGATGTATGTAAGATAGTTTATGTGAAATCAAATGTCACAGTTTTCAGTAAAATCTACTTATCTTAGACCTCTAATTTCATTTCCAACTGCCTCTTTGTTCACTCAAACTGGAACTCTTCTTGTCCAAACTGAATTCATCTTTCTTCCTAAGACCTCTCTCTCTCTCCCCCCAAAAGACTTGCCTGTATTGTCAAGGACACCACTCTCTTCCCATTTCCCCCGATTTGAAACTTTTGTGTTATCCTTGACTCCTCTCTACCTCTTATCCCCATTTTCAGTCTTTTGCCAAGGCCTATCTTATTGACCTTTGCACCATCTTTTGTATTTTCCCCTTTCTCTTCTGATATTGCTATTACTGAGATGTAGACCCTTTTCACCTTATTCTTGACTAATTGTCAAGATTTGTAATTGTGTCTCCTTGTATTAAGTCTATATATTGTTTGTATATCATTTTGCATATTGTGTCTGCCAAATAAATTCTGATCTCCTTGAGTTCAAGGTCTACCTTTTGCCTTACTTTTTAAAAAAATAAGTTTTTTATTGCTATTTTATATAATCCTAAGTATCCCTACCACACCCTCTCCCCAAAAACCATCTCATACAGCAAATAGTGTTTTTTTTGGTAAGGCAGTGGGGTTGAGTGGCTTGCCCAAGGCCACACGGCTAGGTAATTATTAAGTGTCTGAGGCCAGATTTGAACTCAGGTACTCCTGACTCGGTGCTCTATCCACTGTGCCACCTAGCCGCCCAGCAAATAGTATTTTTAGAGAGGAAAAAGTCGGCACCACAGATTATTACACTGAAAATGTCTGAAAATGTGCACTGTATTTAACATCTTTGGATTTCCTACTTCCCCTCATTTCTTTGTTGTAATCTGGCTTGACATTTATAATTTTGTTGCTTTGACTTGATTTTTTGGTGTATATTCTTCTGTTTACATTGTTGTAGTTACTGTATGTATTATTTTCTTTTGCTTTGCTTACTGCGCTCTGCATCAGTACATACAGAACTTTCTATGCTTCTCTGTATTCATCATTTGCATAATTTCTTAAGGACAGTAATATTCTACTATATTCATATACCATAATTTATGGTTCCCCAATTTGTAGGCATCTACATTATTTTCAATTCTTAGCTATAATAAAAATGTGCTATGAATATTTTGATATATATGGAGATTTTCTTTTTATTGATTGCTTCCTTCAAATATGAGCCCTGTAATGGAATCTATAGTTCAAAGAGAGTGCACATTTTAGTCATTTTATTTGCGTAATTCCAAATTGCTTTCTCCAATGATTGTTTTATTCCACAGCACAACCTTCAATGTGTTAGTGAACTTGTCATCCAATGCTGAACATTGTCATTTCTTGTCATTTTTGCTAACTTATGGTATGAATTGAAACTTCAGGGATGTTTTTATTTGAATTTCCTTTTTTTTTTAGTGATTTGGAGAATTCTTTTATTTAGTTGTGAATACTTTGCAATTATTCTTTTGAAAATTGTTTATATTCTTTGACTTTTTGCCTAATGTGAAATGGCTATTGGTATAACAAATAGTACATGTCTATATTATTTATGTTTCTTAGATGCTATTTCTTGGAGAAATTAAATACAAATATTTTTTCCTTTTTTAGTCACTTTTGCTTTGCATTCATTACCTTATCTTGTATCCCCAACATTTAGCAAAGTTCTTTGTATATAGTGGGTATTTATAAATGCTTATTGCCTGACTGAGATAAAATCTACAAATTATGTGCCTAGGTAAATTACAGGCCACATTTTAGAGATGGTTATTGAATATCGAGAAAAGAAAATTGTTAAAGTTTCTCACAAAGAGGGAGTAATTATATTTAGATAAAATTTTGCTTGTTTGATATGTTGTTTTCAATTCATTATTTATTTTTAATTTTAATTTCTCTTTCTCCCACTTTCCTACCCACTGAGATGGTAAACAATATGATAGCAATTATATGTGTGAAATCATGCAAAATATATTCCCATATTAATGATCTATACATCCATACGCACTCAGTACATTGGTTCTCTCTCTGGAGTTGGATGGCATTTTTTCATCATGAGTCCTTTGGAATTGTTTTAGGATCATTGTAGTGATTTGAGTAACCAAATTTTTTATGGTTGAAAACTTCGCTTTTCTGGGTACATGATCGTTGAGTTCTTCAATTTGCATGAGTTCACATGCTCCCCCTTTTCCCCCAATCATTTATCACAACAGTCATCACAATCATATGCCATAACTTGTTCAACCATGCCTCACGTGATGGACCTCCCCTCAATTTCTAATTCTTTGTCACCACAAAAATAATTGACATAATTTTGTACCTATAGATCCTTTTCCTTTTTCTCTCTTTGGAATACAGACCTAGTCATGGTATTGTTCAGTGAAAGGGTATGCAGAGTTTTTTAATCTTTTTTGGCATAGTTTTAAATGATTTTTCAGAATGGTTGGACCAGTTTACAATTCCACTAAAGTTCATTCATATACCAATTTTTTCTTCAACCCCTCCAGTATCTGTCATTTTTGATAGTACCTCAGAGTTGTCATAAATTGCATTTCTCTAATCAATAGTTATTTACATTTTTATATGACTATAGTTAGCTTTAATTTCTTCATCTGTAAATTGCCTGTTCATATCCTATGATCATTTATCAATTAGGCTATGATTTTGACTCAGTATTTGAGAAATGAGGTCTTTATCAGAGAAATTGACTATAAACATTTTTGATATTACCTTATTGTCTATGATATCTTTTAGCAAAATGTAGTTTCCATGATTATTTCTTTTAATTAGGTCTATTTTTTGTTTTTGTTTGTCTGAGACCATAATTTCTATCCCTGCCTTTTTTAGTTCAGCTGAAGCATATTAGATTCTGCTTCAGTACTTTATTTTGATTCTGTGTATGTCTTTCTGTTTCAAGTGTGTCTCCTGTAAATAAAATACTGTTGAATTTTCATTTCTAATCTAATCTTCCATTTCCTTCCATTTTATGGGTGAGCTTGACCTAATCAGATTCAGAATTATCTTGCTGTATATTTCTCCCTATCCTATTATCTTCTGTTTCTTCCTTGCTCTTTTTTTATTCTCTCTCTCTCTCTCTCTCTCTCTTTTCTCTCTCTCCCTTCTCAGTCTGTTTTGCTTCTAACTTCTGCCTTCCTTAATAACTCCCCTTTTTCTTTTTTCATCCCCCTGCTTCCTCCACCTTTCTCTTATCTTTTCCCCCCTCCTATTTCTTTATTGGGAAAGTTACATTTCTGTTTACAATTGAATGTGAACATTTATTATTCCTTCTTTGATCCAGTTGTAAGAATGAGGTTCAAACACTGCCTGCTGTCCTTCTACCCCTACCCAGTGCCTTTTATTTTCCTCTCTATTTTAAAAATACTTCCTTCCAGGCCTATGTATTTGACAAAAATATTCCCCATTCTACCCTCTCTCCTTTTTGGTATCCCTCTTTGTCCTGCCTTTTTTTTTTTTTTGAGATTACTCATAATCATGCCCTCTATCTATATAAACTTCTTTTAACTGCCCTAATAATAAAGTTTTTAGGAGTTACTTGTATATTACCTCTTGTGTAGGAATGTAAACAGTTTAACTTTATTGAATCAGTTTTGATTACTCTTTCCTGTTTACTTTTTTTGAGTCTTGTGTTTCAGTGTCAAGTTTTCTATTTAATTTTGATCTTTTCATTAAGACTGCTTTAAAGACTCTATTTCATCGAATATCTAATTTTTCCCCTGAAGAATTATACTCAGTTTTTTTTGAGGTGGTGATTTTTGATTGTATTCCAAGCTCTTTTGCCTTCTGGCATCTCATATTCTGTCCACTCTTTTAATGTGGAAGATACTAAATTTTGTGTGATCCTGAAGGTTCCATGATATTTGAATTGTTTCTTTCTGGTTGATTGAAGTATTTTCTTTTTGACTTGGGAGCTCTGGAATTTGGCTATAATACTCCTGGGAGTTTTCATTTTAGGATCCCCCCCCCTTTTTTTTTGCTAGGCAGTGGGGTTAAGCAACTTGCCCAAGGTCACACAGCTAGGCAATTATTACGTGTCTGGGGTCAGATTTGATCTCAGGTCCTCCTGACCCCAGAGTCCGTGCTCTATCCACTGCACCACCTAGCTGCCCTGATTTTGGGATCTCTTTCAGGAGGTAATGTGTAGATTCTTTCCTTTTGTATTTAAGAATTTGATTTTTAAGACATTGGGCAGGGGTTTTTGGATAATTTTTGAAAATATGATGTCTAGACTCAAAGTATCATGATGTTTCAAATAGTCGAAGAATTTAAAAATAATTTCTCCTGGATCTATTTTCTAGGACAGTTTTTCTAATGAGCAAACATTCTTTCCTTTGATCTTGGTTGATTTTTGCTTCCTGGAGGCATTATCTTCTATTTACCCAGATCAATTTTTCAGGAATTACTTTTTTTATGGGATAATAATCCACTTAAAAAATATAGAGACTCCTCTGAGCAAGAAAAAAAAATGTTTATTTTGACTTTTCTCAAGAAAAGGGCACATTCCAAGTTTCACAAAAATAGTGAAGATCAAGGAGCTGCCTGGAATTGACAGTCAAAATTATATGGCCTAACGCAATCCCCTCCTCCCTATCATCCCTCTCCGTTGACTCTGGTTAGTCTTCAGAGTTACATTCTACTTGTAAAAATCTGCCCCAGCAACATAGAAGAGAATGAAAGATTTTCATAAAATACTATCTCACCATCCAGGTGATGGGAATAACCTTCAGGATTATAACTATCTTATTGAAGTAATGTAACTTGTCTTGGAATGCAAGGTCTAGGAACAGTCTACTTATCATCAAACAAGAGAAGTTTTATGAAATAAATTGGAATGCAAGGTGTTTCTCATGGGAAAAAGGCTACTATCCTAGTAGTCAGTAAAAGTAGTCTTATGAAAAGTTAGGAGTGTGAGCCACCTATTTCTTCTTGAAATAGTTTAAGAATAATAATTTGTAATTTCTTTAATATTTCATAACCCTGAAATGATTTTATTGGGAATATTCTACTCATTTTTCTTGAGTGAGATTTTTCTACTTCTTTTTTCATTTATACTGTTCTGTTTTTTAAGGAGTTATTTTTTCCACTGAATTTTTGTTAGGACTAAGTCAATTCTGTTTTTTTAAGGTATTATTTTCCTCAGTAATTTTTTTTATGTTTCTTTTACTAAGCTGTCCTTTTTTTGATTTTTCCTGTATCACTTTTAATTTTCCTCTTAATTTTTATTGGCAATCATTTTACTCTTTATTTAACATTTCTAGGAATTCTTATTGTATTTAAATCCAATTCACATTTTTCTTTGAGTTCTTTTGGATAGTTGTTTTCATGTTGATGTCTTCTTCTGAGTTTGTTTCTTGGTCTTCCCTGACATGGCAAAAGTTTTTTATGATGGGGTACTAGTTTTGTTTGCTCATTTTTCTGTCCACCTTCTTGAACACTTTGTTAAATTGGGCTCTGCTTCTCTGGAAGGTTGGACTTGTTTAGTGCTTTCTTTACCTCAGAACTGCCACTAAAACCCCTTGTGAGGTCTTCCAGTTCTCCTTTCTGCCCTGAAACTGGGACTCATATCTTCTTATGGACAACAGACTTACCAGTCAGTGCCAATGGACAACAGACTTACCAGTCAGTGCCAGCTATACGCAGTGCCTACAAAGGGTTCCTTATAATTTCTTTCTGACTGGTTGCTTGTCTCTCTCACTATTTCAGGGTTATGTACTCCCAAAGTCACTGCTGTTGCTGTTGAAGCATATATGGGATCTGAACAAACCTCAATTAGACCTGCACCTTGTTATTAAGGGTAGATTTCTCCCTTATTAAAATTTCTTGGGCCAGAAAAATATCTTAACTTGACATTTTGTTGACTCTGCTCCTCCAAAATTTGATTTGAGGAATTGCTTTAAAGGTTTTGGAGGGTAATGTTGGGGAAGTTCAGCTGGGTGGCTTTCCCTAAACCACCATCTTGACTCTCCCTTGTGTTCTTTTCTCGCTTATTACTATTATTTTTGTTCTAGGCAGTGCTTCCCAAAGCATCTTGTTTAATGAAATCCTTTCAGGAAAAAAAACAATGTGTTGTAAGCCCCCTGCATAATTCATTGTACTGCTCACAATATTAATTTTAATTTATTTTAATTGCTTACAATAACTTTAGTGATAATCTTTGCCCAGGTCATATTTAAAGGTCAAAATTAAATTGAATATTTTAGGATTATACTATTATACTATTTATAATTATGAAGACTATAAATATGATATTATAAAACTAAATAATATATTACAAATTATTTTTTTTAGTATTTTGTTTTTTTACAAGGCAAATGGAATTTAAGTGGCTTGCCCAAGGCCACACAGCTAGGTAATTATTAAGTGTCTGAGGCCAGATTTGAACCCAGGTAGTCCTGACTCCAAGGCTGGTGCTTTATCTACTACACCACCTAGCCGTCCCTATTACAAATATTTTTAAAGAAACCCTGTAAGAATTAAAAGAAGTAATATAGCCTTCATTCTTACTGTTATCTGAAAGATTTCACATTTTTAAAATTTTTTTGACTATATAAATAGCATTTTTAATGAATAAGGTCTAACTTTGGAGACGTTTAACACAACATAATGATCATATACAAACTTAATTTTGAGGTTGAACTTTTTCATTCGAACAAAAAATTTTTATCTGTACCTGACATTCTTAAATGATTTTTATTTCTGTATTTTGATTTGAAACAAGGTTAGAAAATGTTCACTCAATAAATATGGTGGAAAATGATAGAATAATTTCATAAGTTCTCTTGCTAAGAAGTCAACATTCTTTTCCCTTTTTTAGTCTACAATTTATGACTGTAGTTCAAAGATATTTGTAGTGCAAAGTCTCTTGATGAATCAGTTAAATTTTCTTTTTTTTCCATTGTTAGTTCTTTATTCAGATGTGTAAAACATTTATTGAATGGATTATAAATTAAATTGAATGGGAATTTTACTAAAATAGTCATTAAACATCCCTTTTAAGAGTTTCATAAGATTACCCATGTCTTTCTTTGTATCTAGTTCCATGGATAGTTCATTTCCCCGAAAAAGTAATGTAATGTCACAAAGCATTTAATATTGTTTTCTGATATATAGTTCTCAAATTTTTAGATTTTAATATACTTTTTACTTGGTATTGAACATTGTATTTGGTACCTTGTTGACTTTGTTAATTTTTGGAAAGATATCTACTCAGTATGCTAATCTTTGTAGACCTGTCATATCACTTGTACACATAGGTGAAAAGGATGTCAGTGAAGAAGACAACTAATTCTTCTCTCATTTCAAATAGATGAATAATAACTGAACTAACTTCACTGTGTATTAGAAGAGTAATGTGCTTGCTGCCTATCTTTTTGCATAAAATGGTAAATAATCAATAGTTAGTGATTCTTGATTTTGTAAAATTAATCATTTTGACAGCATCATCTAAGATGTTTTAAGTTGTGGCTTTTTCTCTTTGATAACAAAACTTGTTGCAGGGTTACCTGAATATTCGCTTTTAAAAACAATAAATGAAAGTTCCTAGTCATTGGAACTATTCTGTCTGTGCAAATTTCAAAACAAGAGCATCAGTTGATTTATATCCTGTAACTTTGCTTAAGTTGTTAATTATTTTGACTAGTTTTTTAAGTTGAGTTTCTAGGATTTTATAAAGTAAACCATCATATCCTCTATAGTTAGTGATAATTTTATTTCCTTTTGCTTCTTTGAATTTATTTTTCTTGTTTTATTGTTATAGCATTTTATTTTTATTTTTTGCAAGGTAGTGGGGTTAAGTGTCTTGTCCAGGGTCACACAGCTAGGTAATTATTAGCTGTCTGAGACCAGATTTGAACTTAGTTCCTCCTGATTCCAGGGCCAGTGTTCTATCCACTGTACCACTTAGCTGCCCCTATAGCTAGCATTTCTAGTTCGTTCTCGTTCTCTCTCTCTCTCTCTCTCTCTCTCTCTCTCTCTCTCTCTCTCTCTCATATCTTTCTGGAAAGGCTCCTAGTTTATAAAAACTGTATTATAGAAATTGCTTACTTTAGGTTTTATATAGATTCTTCTTTTTAAAGAAAAACTCCATTTATTCCTGTTATTTAGTGTAAAGTTAGTTTTCTTGGCTTTCGTTTATGAGATATTAATGCCCTGATACATAGTTTTTTTTTTTTTTGTGAAGGTGCCGTGCATAGCTGAGAAATAGACTAATTTCTGTTCCAGAATTCTTGAGAGGTTTTTATCATTTTAAACTTTTCTAAAATTTTATTCAGTTCTTATTTTCTTTTTTGATGATTTTATGGTTAGATTTATCTAGGTCTGAGGGAGTATATTGAGATACTCACTAGTACAGTTTTACTATCTCTTTTTGAAGCTTATTGAAGTTTTCCATCAGTAATTTAGGTCTAGTGCCATTTGGTACATAATTTGTTTAGTATTGATATTACTACACTGTCTGCAGTACTTTTTGTAAAAATGTAGTTTCCTTGATGTTCTCTTTTAATTAGTTCTCTTTTTGTTTCTGCTTTGTGAGATCATGACTACAACTCCTTGCCTTTTTTACTTTAGGTGCAACCTAATATATTATCCTTAGTCCCTTATTTTAACTCATTATGTGATAGTGTTTCAGGTATTTTTCTTGTAAACAACATATAGTTGGATTCTGATTTCTCTTCCAATTCAGATGAGAGTTAGGTTCAAATGTTACCCAGTGCACCTCCCTCTCCAGTTCCCATTCTTTTTTTTTTGTATAAACTCTTCCTTGAACACCATTTATGTGAGATAATTTCCCCTATTTCTTCTGTGTCTTGCCCCCCTTAATAGAGAATCACACTCCTACCCTCTGTCTATGTAAATTCTCTATAACTGCCCCAGTGATGATAAAATTGTTAGGGGGTTATATGTATCATCCTTATATATATATAGGGATATAAACAGTTTAACCCGATTTAATTCTTCATAATTTCTCATTCTTTTTTACTTTTTTTCTTTGCTTTACTTGTCTTCTTTTTGAATGTCAGATTTTCTATTTATCTTTAGTATTTCATCATTAAATGTTTATTTTTGCCCTTGAAGGATTATACTTAGGTTTGTTTGAGTAGGTTATTTTTTGGGTGCAGATCTAGTTCCCTATTGTTACCATGTTCCAAGTCCTCTGCTTCCTTAGAGTGATAGCTGTTTTATCATGCATGATTGATCTTGACTTTGGCTCAGTGATATTTCAATTCCTTTTCTTTCTTTCCTTCTTCAGGGTTACATGGTTTGCCCAAGCCCAAGGTTACATGGTTTGCCCAAGGAAACACAGCTACTAATATTAAGTGTCTAAGGCTGAATTTGAACTGGCTTCTTCCTGACTCCTGGGCCAGTACTCGCTCTACTATGCCAACTAGCTGCCCTTTTGAATTCTTCCTTTCTGGAAGCTTGTAGGATTTTCTCTTTGAACTGGGAGTTAGACATTTTGTCTGTAACATTGTTAGGAGTTTTCATTTTGGAATTTCTTTCATGAAGTAAATTGGTAAATTTTTAACTTGGTATAAATTATTAACACTTCATATTTTTGCCTTCTGGTCCTAAGATATCTGTGCAGTTTTATATTTTCTTGAAATATGGTGTCTAGGCTCTTTATTTTGGCTTTCAGGTACTCCAGTGATTATTAAATTATCTTCCATCTATTTTGTAGATTATTTTTCCTTTGAGATTTACTCCTGAATTTCCAATCTTTTGACTTTGATTTTACTATTTCTTGAGGTCTCATGGAGTCATTAGGTTTCATGGCCAAGGCAGTTATTTTCTACTGTAAAGTTATATATTTCTTTTACCACAATCCTGATGTTTTTTTAAAGAATTATTCCTTATTTTTGTATTTCTTTTACTAAGCAGTTAATTCTCCTTTCATCATTTTCTTGCATGGCTTTCATCAGTTTATGTTACCAGTTCATCTTCTTTCATTCTTACTTGATTTAAAAATGTTTTTTACTGTTTTAAAAAAGATTTCTTCTTGGAATTTTTGTTGATCTTATGTCCAAATACTTTTTTTTTTTTTTTTTTTTTAGTTCTTGCAAGGCAGTGGGGGTTAAGTGGCTTGCCCAAGGCCACACAGCTAGGTAATTATTAAGCATCTGATGCTGGATTTGAACTCAGGTACTGTACCACCTAGCTGCCCCCATTTTTCTTTTTTTAAAGATATTTTCAAGGCATTGATTTCTTCTGAGTTTGTGTCTTGAACATCGCTGTTGCCATATTAGTTTTTTATAGTCAGGCTCCTTTTGCTTTGCTTATTTTTCCATCTTAGACTTGATTTTAGACTAGATATTTGGTCTGAGATGACACAGCTGTTGCTTTCTAAGTTCAGTTTGGGTTCTGCAGATTTTTAGTATTTCTGAAGAGGTGTTGTCCTAGGAAAAATCTATTCACTGCCCTCCTGGTTTTCACTGCAAATTTTTGAACTAATTTGGGTCTCTTGAATTCTTTGTAGTTGAGTTTCAATGGACTGTTGCTTGATTCAGTCACAATTAACCCATTTAGAGGTTCTACAGTTTTAGAATGACTGAACTGATAACTCCCTCTTGTTTTTACCTTCTGCCTTAGTTTTTTTGTACTACAGGCCTATGTATGGCACTGAACATTAGAACAGAGTCCCCACTATGTCTTATCCTTGGACTTAGATTTATAAAGTTATGTTTCTAATCTTGTTCCTTGCTCCATTCATATAAGGTCCCTGCTCCCCAACGACTGTGACCACAGCTGCTCCTCTCCATCCTGGAACTGTGACCTAGAACTCAGAAATAGGTGACAAAGTTGCCAGATGGCACCTGTTCCTGCTTCCAGTTTTAGTACAGGGATTTCCTGGGATCTTTTTCAGTCTAGATATTAGTCTCCTTACGATATTCACTTTCTTTACTGTTCCCGGGTACTGGGATGCTACTTTTCGCTTTCCCCACAGCCACTTCCATGCTCAGTTATTGACCAGCCCCTATCCCACTATTCTCACATTTCTCTGTCTAACTTCCTGCATTGACCTGGGTTGGAAAAATGACTCAATGGTTTTGTAGGTTTTCTCAGTTAGAATTTGGTCTGCAGCTCTAAATATGTCATTATAGGTAGGATATGAAGGAACCTGGAACCAACAGTTTGGTCTTAATTCTCCACCTTGACACCTTCCTCTTCTCTGGATCCCCCCATGATTTCTTGAAATATGATATTCAAGTTTTTGGTTTAGAAATGATTTTTAGGATTTTGATTGTCTAAAAATTTTTTTTTCAGGGGGCAGCTAGGTGGTGCAGTGGATAGAGCAGTGGCCCAGGAATCAGGAGTAACTGAGTTAAAATCTGGCCTCAGACACTCAATAATTACCTAACTGTGTGACCTTGGGCAAGTCACTTAACTCCATTGCCTTGTAAAAAAATAAAAATGAAAGAAATTATTTTTCCTTGACCTGTTTTTCAGGTATTTTTTCAAAATTGCAGATATTTTATTTTTTCTTCTATTTTTCAATGTATTAACTTTATTTTAATATTCCTGTTACTCATAATTTTTGCACCTTGATTCATTCAGCTTTCAAAAAATCACTCTTTGGTAAGCTTTCTTAGTAAACTTTTTTTTTTTTTTTTGCCTTTTTATCCCTAGTTTTTACAACAAAACTTCAGGTGCTTCTTATTAACTTCAAGATCAAATACAAAATCCTTACTTTGGAATTCAGAGCCAATCACAATCTGGCACTCTCCTGTCTTTCTAATCTTCTTATACTTTTCTATCCCTCCAAATTCCCTTGGTCAAGATTCTTTGAATAAGATTCATCATCTCCAGATTTGGAGTTTTTGGTGAATGTCTCTGGTATTTTATGTGCCTGCCCTCCCTCCTTCCTCCTATCTTCCGTGGCTTTTTTCCTGTCCTATCTCACTCATTTTTAGACTGATCTCTATGCTTTTGTCTTTTTTTGTATCCTGAGCTCCCAGCGTAGTGACAGTCATGTAGCAGGTGCCTAAATGCTTATTGTCTGATTGGCATATAATGGTAGCTTAAGAAATGTTTGTTGATTTGGTTTATCCTTTTGTTCCAAGCTGTTCATATTTTTCCTCTAAAGAGCTCTAATTTAGTTTTATTTCATCTTATTTTTTGCTTAATTTCTTCCAGATTTAGTACTTTTTTTTTTTAACCAAGCCATTTTTTCTTTTAACATTTGCCCACATTTTTGATAGAGTATCTTTCTTCTTCTGAGACTTATTGTTTTGGGCTTCTCTTAAACTGTAATATTTTTTCATTGACTTCAATTTTATTTTGTTTAGTCATATTTACAAAATTTTGCTTCTTAGATTGAAACTTGTAGTAATGCCAGACTATCTCTCTGCTCTGGGTCTTTCAGTTAGATTATGTAGGTCCCATTGAGTCTTGTCCTTTCTGCTCTAGATATCACTCCTGCCATCATTCTGGTTGGGGTAACAAGTAGTAGGCCTCACCTTTTGCCTTAATTAATGATTTTTCTTCTGTTTTTTTTTTCATTCTTTGTCTTTTTCATTTTCCTCCTTTTATTGAATAGTATTTTTTCCTTGTCCTCTTCTTATGGAGAGTTGTTTGTTTGTTTTGTTTTTTACTTCAGTTTTATAGTCCTTATTCAGATGTTGGAGATTGTATTATTCTCTGTCTTCCTGCAAGGCATTTCAGGGTGAGTTCCCAAGTTAGACCTATTACCTGTGGTTTCCATTTCGCTTTGTACATTCTTATTGATCTTTTTTTTCTTGTGCAGTGACTTATGAGGGCAGGCACTATCTTGAATTTCTTTTATAGGCTTCAGTCAATATCTTGATTTTAGCTCTTGATTAGTGTATCTCCTGATAATTTGTATCATATTATTGATCATTGTTTCTAAACAAAAATTTTTTCTACTTCTATTGTTAAAATTATACCTTTTTTCTTTTAATATGCTTTCTTAGATTAGTTTTCTTAGTATTAAATGATGTTTGCCTCATGGTGAATAAATTTTCAATATGTATTTTGTCATCCTTTTGTTAGCATTTTTAAAAATTTTCATATTTTTATTATTATTATTTTTGGTTTTTTCAAGGCAGTGGAAATAAATGACTTGCCAAGGTCACACAATTAAGTATTTAGTGTCTGATGTTGTATTTGAACTCAGGTTCCCCCTGATTTCAGGGCCTGTCCTGTATACGCTGCACCACCTAGCAGCCCCCCATATCATTATTCATTAATGACATTCTCATTCTCTATTTTATCCCTTCCTAATTTAGATATTAGAACATGTTTTAAAAAGAAATTTGGTATGGGAGTTTCCCCCTCAGTTATTGAGAACAACATATAGCTTAAGTATTATTTGGTCTTTAAATATTTAATAACATTTACCTGTAAGTCTGTTCTATATTTCCTTTCCCATTCCCCTTTATGCTTGTTTTAATTGCTTTCATAATTTCCTTTTTTGAAAGAGACTTTCTTTTTCTAGTGTTACCTTTACCTGATCATTGCATATTCTTGTTTTATGTTGTATGATTTCAGTAGTATTTTTTCTGTTCTACAGGTGGAGACCTTTACGGTATGCTAGACCAGAATTAATGAAGATCTTACATGACTCAGTAGAGGATTCCTACAAACGTCTTATTTATCCTCTCCTCTGTAGAGAGTACAGGTACATAGTGCATATGCTTTCTTTCATATACATCCATATACCCACACCTTATTTATAACAGTTATTCAATAATTATTTAATACAAAAAACTGATACAGAACTGTCATTATCTTGACATGAATCCTCATTGTTTTCTTTTGGAGCTCTTAAAAATACTCTTGCTAGATGAGCTGCTTTGTGATCATTTGAAATATTGTATTTCTAGTTCTGTAACACCAATCTCATGGTGCCTAGTAGCCAATCTGAAGAAATGTGTTTTAAAAGGAAACTTAAAGAAGTAGTAGTGGTAAAAAGAGAGATGTTTGTGAGAGCTGAAGATACAGAACTGAAAATACAGAATTGATGGTGTGTTTTGTTTACAGTAGTGAGGAAGAAAGATGATTATTGTTAGTAGATATATTGAGTGAATGCTCAGTGTTAAAATGTTAAAAAAAAGCTTTCTAAAGAGTATACTGGAAATACTGTGAGAATAAGGATATAAAAGCCAGAAGATTAAATAAATAAAGAGTTCTTAGAAGGTGAGAGATCAAGTAAAAGCCATGTTGAGGGTTCATGTCTTTATTGTTACAACTCATTAGCTAATATTTTCTACTACTACTATTTCCTATTAACTTTGTTACTTTCTCTTTAGATCCAAACATACTTTCTGCATTTTCCTTTGTTAGGTTATTTCTAGTGGATCACAGTCAAGCATATTTTTAAGTATTTGGACCAGGATTATTAATTTAGCCATTAGATCCAGGATGTCTACTAGCAACCTTTCTTAATTCATTGGTGCACTTGGAGTCTAGGGCTCCATGTTTGGGAGAAGACCATGGGTATAGAATATTTCACACACATATGCAGAATTCTGGTTATAACTTTTTTTTTTTAAGGTTTTGGCAAGGCAAATGGGGTTAAGTGGCTTGCCCAAGGCCACACAGCTAGGTAATTATTAAGTGTCTGAGACCAGATTTGAACCCAGGTACTCCTGACTCCAGTGCCGGTGCTTTATCCACTGCACCACCTAGCCTCCCCTGATTATAACTTCTTGCTGAAACCCTTAGGCCTTTTTATTTCAAATTTAATTTCTTAACTCTAAATCTAAAACTTTTAAATTAATTTCAAACCTCCTTTGAGTAACTTTCTGCTGAGATTCAGCAGAATTTTCCCAAGACTATATTGGAACTTTGTGTTCCTTTTGATTAATAAAATAAAAGAAATTTTATTTTTGCACTGATTGTACTGGTTACAGTCATCTCTCATTCTCATCTTAAACCTTTAGTTGAACTCTACACTATCCTCTTTGTTTGAGTCCCTCTCATGCTTACCTGTTTTCAGTCTTATTCTTTGAAGCCTCAGCCTTCTATTATTCCCACCATCCACTGATTTCAGTCTTGTTGCAATCTGTAACTGAAATTTCAAATCTTATCTTATTTTATAAAGGTGAATGGATAATAAAAAGAAATGTGAATGAAGAAATTTAAAATTTTATAAATTTGAATGAGAAATTTGGAAAGATCATTTTTTTGTTTCTTCATTATTATTTTCCTATCTATTTCCTCATGAATTATGCTTTTATACCACAATAATGCATTTCTGTTTACTAATTTATAATTTGTTGCATACCCTCTCTCTCTTTCCCCTCCCCCATTCCTCCCAAGTCACATAGTGACTTTGTGTAAGGAGGAAATTGTAAGGAAAAATATGGAAATAAAAAAGTTTATAGGTAGAGAATGTTTTGCAATTTTACATGCAATTTCATATAATGCAGTGATGAACAAAAACATGCTTTGACTGGTCCCGTAATTTTATCAAGCCTGTTAGGTGATGCAGTGGATAGAGTACCAAGCCTGGAGTCAGTTAACCTGAGTTTACTGGCCTTAGATATTTAGTAGCTGTGTGACCCTGTGCACATCACTTGTTCCTGTTTGCCTCAGTTTCCTCATTTGTAAAATTTGATAAGAAGATGGCAAACCACTCTAGTATTTTTTCAAGAAAACCTCAAATGGGGTCACAAAATGTCAGATATGAATGATAAGAGAATGAATAACAAGATTTCATGAACAAAGGGAACTCCTTCTGAGAAATTTTTCTGCCAGTATAGATCTGCACCTGGATCAAATTGTTTGGAAAATGGGAGGTTTTGGCGCTTGCCTATGGTCATGCAGTCAAGATGAATAGAACTTGATCCTAGATTGCTGTGTCAGGTCTCTATTCTTCCTAGACTATCCTATTTTGTAGTAACAAAACTATTTTAAATAATGCTTGGGGCCGGGGCAGCTAGATAGTGCAGTAGATAGAGCACTGGCCCTGGAGTCAAGAGGATCTGAGTTCAAATCCTATCTCAGATACTTAATAATTGCTTAGCCGTCACTTTAATTGCCTTAAATAAATTTAAAAAAAGTAAAAAAAAATGCTTGGATTTGGTGTTTCTCTCATTAAATCTATTTGTTCTATTAAAAGCTTTGGAGGAGTAGTTTGTCCAACAAAATTTGATCCTTTCTAGGACTGTTGATTTGAAAGAAGAAAAACTAACAACTTTTTTTTTTCTTTGGTGGGGTATACTTTCTAAGATCAAAACTTACATCAGATGCAGAGAAGGAATCAATAATGATGTTTGGAAGAAACCTCAGACAACTGCTGCTTACAAGCCCTGTTCCAGGACGAACCTTGATGGGAGTGGATCCTGGTTACAAGCATGGTTGCAAGTTAGCTATTATTTCTCCTACCAGTGAGTGCCTCTCAGTATTTCTTATGAAGAATTTATATAGATTATAATATTTACATTTTAGCTGAGAGTTTTATTATAGTTAAAAATACTAACTTTATTATTTCATTAAAGCTCCTAAAACTCCTAGAGAATAAGCCTCATAGTTGTTTTTATTACAGTTTTCTCCCCCCCGCCCCCCCTTCATTTCTCCCTTTACCTGGGGTTGTTGAGCATTAATTGACCATTTTCATTTTTTTACTCAATTCAGAGTTGGTATGCTTCCACAGCATTTTGCTATAGCAAATGTTTATTGTTGCATGGTGATAAGTAAAGGAATTGGAGTTCAATCATAGTTTATCATTGTGATTCTAATGGTTTATATTAAATAAGACATTTTAGAATGAATTGGAAAGAAAGGAAACTTTGTTTTGTCTCTCATGACAGCCATGGTGAATTTACACAAATTATATCCTTCAAACAAAATAATAGTTTTGGATTCAGGATAATCTTTTTTTAATTAACATTTTATTTGTTTTCTATTTGTACCCAATAGTAGTATTGACCCATCATTTTTCTGTAAGGTTTTTTAATTTTACAATTTTTCTTCCACCACCCCCCCCAAGGCTGTCTGAGAGTCTTTACATTATTTCCATGCTATACATTGATGTAAATTGAATGTATTATAAGAGTAAATGTAAGAGTAAGCATAACCCCCCCCCCCCAAGAAGATGAGAAATCACAAGAATAGAGAGAGAGAAAAAAATGTACTTCAGTTTGTCAGCTTGTGTTCAGATTCTAATGGCTCTGTCTCTGGGGTGAGTTGCTTTTTTAATCATAAGTCTACCATAGTCTTCCCATAGTTGGTATTACTATCTGTACCTCCACTCTATTCCTCCCCACTCTCATTTATTCTGTTTTCTCTCTCTCTCCTTTCATCCTGGCCCTGTCCAAAAGTGTGTTGAATCTGAATACCCTCTCCCTCAATCTTCCCTCTCTTCTATCACCTATTCCCTTCTTTCCTCTCCCCCCCATTCCTGCTTATCCCATCCCTTTCTTCTCATTTTTCTCTAGGGTAAGATAGATTTCCTCACCCTATTATGTGTATGTTATTTCCTTTCTGAGCTGTTTCTGATGAGAATGAAGGCTCACTTATTTCCTGTTGCCTTCCGTCTTTCTGCTTCATTGAAAAAGCTTTTTCTTGACTCTTATGTGAAATTTTTTAGCTTCTTCATCTCCTTTCCCTTCCTCCCAGTACTTTCCTTTATCACCCATTGACTCCATCTTTTTACTTTATAATACCATTATATTCCGCTCCTTCCTATGTCCTATGTCCTGTCTATATAGCTATATATGCTCCTTCTAACTGCTCTTATAAATGACAAAGTTCATATGAGCTATCAGTGTCTTCTTCCCATGCAGGAATACGGTTCAACATCATTAAGTTCCTTATAATTAGTCCTTCTCATCCACCCTTTCTATGGTTCACCTGAGTCCTATACTTGGAGATCAAACTTTCTGTTCAGCTCTGATTGTTTCAATAGGAAAATTTGAAACTCCATGTTTTCCTCTGAAAGAGGATGTTCAGTTTTGCTGGATAGTTGATTCTTGGTTGTAAACCAAAATCTTTTGCCTTCTGGAATATCATATTCCAATCCCTACGAGCCCTTAATGTAGATGCTGTTAGATCCTGTGTAATCCTGACCATGGAGCCTTGGTAGTTGAATTGTTTGTTCCTGGCAGCTCTTAGAATTTTCTCTTTGATTTGGGAGTTTGGGAATTTGGCTATAACATTCCTGGAAGTTTTTCTCTTGAGATCTATTTCAGGAGGTGACTGGTGAATTCTCTCAATTTCTGTTTTACCCTCTGCTTCTAGGATCTCAGGGCAATTTTGCTGTATTATTTCCTTGAAAAATGAAGTCTAGGCTCTTCTCCTGGTCATGGCTTTTAGATAGTCCAATAATTTTAAAATTATTTCTTCTGGATCTGTTTTCAAGGTCAGTCTTTTCCAATAAGATATTTCATATTTTCTTTTAATTTTTGGCTTTTTTGGAAGAGTTTTATTTCTTCCTGATTTCTTGCAAAGTCATCAGCTTCTTTTAGTTCCATTTTGCATTTGAAGGAATTATTTAATCTTCTTTTCCAGCTGGCCAATTCTGCTTTTTAAGGCATTCTTCTCATTTGTCTTTTATTTTGCTTTTTTCCTTTAGGCCTAAACTGGTTTTTAACATATTATTTTCTTGAGTATATTTTTTTGTATAATTTTGCACCAAGTTTTTGATTTGGTTTTCATGATTTTTCTGCATCTCATTTCTCCTCCCAATTTTTCTTCCACCTCCCTTAACTGCTTTTCAAAGTCTTTTTTGAGCTTATCCATAGTTTGAGCCCATTTTCTATTTCTCTTGGAGTTTTTGGATATGGGAGCTTTCATTTTGTGTGTTTTGATCTTCCATGGAACTAAAGTAATTCTCTATGGTCAGATTCTTCTTTTTCTGTTGTTTACTCATTTTCTCAGCCCAAGACTAATTTCCAAGGATTTGGGTTTTTTTTTTTTGGGGGACACCCCACTGGGACCTTTATTCCTCCAAGATCTTCTTCACTCTTGCTTTGATATGTAGATGGCCCCTGTACTTCCCTCTGCCCTGGAGCTATAAGGAGGGATCCAGATTGCCTACTTATACCCAGATTCAGATTGCCTAAACTGCAATCTGAAGCCAAGTATAGGCTATCAGCAGAATTCTACCTGGAGGGAGAACAGAGAAATCTCTGTAGACCTCCCTTACTGTCCCTGGAGGTGCAGGCTGCTTTCTCCAGATCCTCTTGCAGCAGGTGCTCCTCATTTCACACTAATTCTGGTGTAGCAGAGTTCTCTCCTCGCCCCTTCAAGCTGTTGCTGGTGATCTCTGGGCTGGGCTGGGCTTCATTGTGCTGTGGCCATGGCTTTTTTCCCAACCCCCAGTCCTGGTGAAATATACCTTTGCCATGGAACTTATAAGTTATCTTGGACTGGAAAAATGTATCCCTCAGTCTTTCTGTGGGTTTTGCCCCTCTATATTTTGGCTAGGGTCATAAATTTGTTGGCTTTTGGAGTTGGGGGGGAGGAGTTCCCAGGCCTTCATGCTGCCATCTTTCAGGATAATTTCTTAAAGTCTTACTGTGATGTGTGAATTACTTGGAACAAGGAATCATTTTGACATAGCTAACTTTTCTTTTTACAATGGTGTTTGTATGTTCTTTTACTTGAAACTAGACTGACTAAGAATGTATGATTTTGGCCACATGACATCAAATTGAACTGGTATAGTTAATTAATTCTCTGACCCTTGAGTGCTGGCTTTCATGCAAAATATGCTCGTTTCCTGGCTTTGTTTTTTTTATGTTCTTAATTCTTCTGTTTTTCAGTTTTTTATTTTATTTTTTTATTAACTTTTTCAACCACATAGAAAGATAGTTTTCAAAAATCATTCTTTTTGTAAGGTTTTGAGTTTCACATATTTCTCCCTCTGTCCCTTCTAACCCCTTCCCTGACAGAAAGCAATCTGATGTAGATTATACATGTATATAACTATGTTAAACATATATCCATATCAATTATGTTGTGAAAGAAGATTTATACCAAAAAAGGGAATAAAAAACCATAATGGGGGGAAAAACTATCTTTTGATCATTGAAAATAGTATGCTTTGGTCTGCATTCAGGCTCCATAGTTTCTTCTCTGGATATGGATGATATTTTCCATTACAAGTCCTTTAGAATTATCTTTGATGATTGTACTGCTAAGATGGGCATGTCCAGGAGAGTAAGTATACTGCAAATATTAAAAAATCACATTTGTTTTTTGTGTTACTATTTGGTACATGTTACATTTACATTACCTTCTAAGATCTCCTTGACAAAAGCATGCTTGATGTATAGGATGAAACTTCTGTGTCATTCACACACCTTGGGTCTCCTCTGCTATTCCTGAGACACATTTTCTGATTTTTTTTTTGCATTCCTACCTTTATGTCTAATTTTCTATTAAAACATTGAGTATTGATGTATATGTAATTTGTGGGATATTTTATACTTTATTTCATTATTCAAATAATTTATTTTCTCATCTTCTGCAACGGTTATGAGAGTACAAAACTGAAGTTATCTTAAGAATGCTTTTTTGCTCTAATTCATTTTGAACACTACAATTCAAAATGATCCAGCAGGCATAAAATAATGTTTTTTTATTGTCTTAGGATGCATGATAAAGCCAAGTCTGCATCCTCCTTTAATTAACTTTCCAAGGAAAACCACAGAGCAAATATTAATTTTAGCTACAATTTTCTATTTCTTTTGTTATCATTGTTGTAAAAATTTCAAAATTGATTTTCAGTCTCCATAGTAGTGTGTTTGTCATTGTATAAGAATTTTACATTTAGACCTGCAGTTAATTTGGAACTATTTCCAAAGGTCTATAAAACTGCTTACACTCTACCCCAATAATATTAGTATTAGATCTTTGAAGAAAAAGGAAAAGAATATAAATGATCAAAAATATTTATAGCAGCTTTTTTTTGTTGTTAGAATTAAAAATTGAGATGATGCCCATCATTTAGGGAAAGACTGAACAAGTTGTGGCATGTGACTATGATGAAATACTGTAGTGTTATAAAAAAATGATGAGCAAGATGTTTATGGAATAACCTTAGAAGGTGTATATGAACTGATGAGAATTGAAATGAGCAGAATAAGGAAAACATTGTACACAGTAATATTAATGTTATATGATAATCTGCTGTGAATAATTTAACTATTCTCATCAATACAGTGATTCAAAACTATTCTGAAAAAAAAAATAAGATGAAAAATGCTATTGGCCTCTCCAGGAAGAACTGGTGGACTCTAAATGCTCATTGAAGCATACTTTTTTTTTGTCTGGATTTTCTTTTATATAATGGCTAATTTGGAAATGCTCTCCATGATTGCACATGTATAATCTATATCAAATTGCTTGCCTTTTCAAGGAGAGGAAAAAGGAAGGGTAAGAATATGCAACTCAGAATTACAATATAATATTAAATAATTTGTCTACATGTAATTGAGAAAAAAAATGTCAAAAAGACCTGTAGTTAAATTAACACACACACACACACACACACACACTTATTGTAAAAGCTTTGATTCTAAGCACACTCTACCTCCTTTTTTGCCATTCCATTCCTGTAGAAGTAGAAAATGATTGCCTAAGATTTCAGACTATTTTAAATGTTTCTTGAGTTGTTATAGCCAAGTAATTTACCACCAAGTAGCTGCAATACCCATGCTTCTTTCTGTACTTAGTGATTCGTGAAAGGTGGGAGGAAGATATTGTGTAACATTGTCTCTGACCTAGACAGTGACAGCAACCTAAAGTGCATAGCGATATTCTGATTAAGTGAATGTAATTAATTCATTTCTTTTTAAATGAACAATTGAAACATTTCCCCATTCCTCCTAAAACTTGCCAAAATTTAAGCTTAGATCTAGTAATATTGTCTTTGATTTTGTAAATTCTAATTAAATTGCTTTCATTTTTATTTCTTCAAGGCCAAATACTTCATACTGATGTCGTCTACTTGCATTCAGGACAAGGATTCCGAGAAGCTGAGAAGATAAAAAGACTTTTGCTCAATTTCAAGTATGAAAACCTAACTTTCTGTAGTTTATTCAACAAGAAAGGTGTATAAAGTTGTAAGTGTAAAAAGGAAATGAATTTCCCATTAAGTGGAGAGAAGGCTTATGACTCAAGAGAGAAAGATATTTGGAAATTCAAAGAAAATTTTTTTTTTAACTAAAGCTGGAGCTTACTCATTTTATTCTATTTAAACTCTTCTAATGCACTTACTATACCAGACTCAGTGTAATCCTAGACAGTAAGAGTTCCATGAAAATTTGATGAGTCTTGTGATTAACCATGAAGCTCTTGTTGTTGTTTTTAATGCTTTGCTTCTTGAGAGGTATTCTTTTTTGAGTAAGTCTTATTATTAACAAGTGTCATATTATACTGATATTTGTTATTGTTATGAGCAGAAGTATTTGGCAGGAGAAATGCTGTATATAATTCTCTATTTCACCATGGACATATGGAAAATAAATATAGCACAAACATTTCTTAGGGTTATAGCATTCTATAGAGGGTTCAGGTCCATCCCTTTTGCTAGGTGGGACCTTCTTAGACAGATGAAAATTTTTCCTGTTGTGTCAGGTTCTTGATAGACATTAACATTTGGGATTAATCTTGAATTCTTGGACCAATTGATGTTTTTACTTATTTTTTCTGTTTAAGACCATATAATGCCATGTACTTCTAAACTCTAATTTGGTAGCATTTTACTGACCATTTCTTTTAATGCTGTCAGGGTTTCCAAGTCAAAAGGAAAATTGATTATGCTGGAAGTATGGGGCTTGTGGAGGAAAACTTTAATTGGACCATATCCCTTCCTTTTAACTAAAATGAGATAAAATGCAGATTGCCAAGATATATACTGAAACAGACACCTATTAAAGGGTGTCTGTTTTGGAATACATTTTCTCATTGCTGCTTCTGAAGGTATGATCTTTGTTTGACACTTTTATGAGACTGGTTTTTTCCTTTTAAAGCTGCAGTACTGTAGTGATTGGAAATGGGACTGCCTGCCGTGAAACAGAAGCTTACTTTGCAGACCTGATAATGAAAAAATACTTTGCACCATTAGATGTTGTTTACTGGTAAGGATGTTTTAGGATTTGTTTCAAAATATATTTTGGTAGTTAATGGCATCTTCCTTTTCCCACGTGTTTTGTGACTATGCTTTTTATCTGACTTATCCCTAAGTCAAAGTTTCTTCTGAAGGCATTAGTATTTCTAATGATTGCTGTCCTGAATACCAAAGGTATTTCCTAGAATGCTGTGTAAATTCAGAATGTTCTTTAGCATAGCTGAGTTAGCAGAAAATCAGGATTCCTTGAGCTTATAGCAGACTTTAAGGTTGATTACCTTGGTTCCCACCATAAGAAGTTAGGAATTTGAGGAAATGCAGATTGTGGTTGCTTGAATTATGTTTCTCAAAGTCTTGTCTTGTGTGATTTTGATGTACTTTGTAAGTTAATTAAATTAATACTTTAAAGAAGTCAGTCTTTAGTTCTTATTTGGCCTTTTTATCAGATTCTCTTTAAATCAAGTGTACAGGTAGACTCAAATCTGTAGACACAATATGAACTAACAATTTACATAACAGTTTACACACATTATGAATGTGAAGTGTAAGTGATATGAAAATTTAAGAAATTAAACCTGGTAGATAGACTACCTGAATTATTGTGGATAAAGGTTTATAATATTATATTAGGAAGCAGCAGCAAAAAAATTCCAAAAAAAAAAAGTAGAGCAGGAAAGCAAATTGGCAATTTGATGAAGCATTACAAATAAGCTAAGGAAATGAGGAAAATGAAAGGTAAAGGAAAATGGGAAAGTCTGTACCTGGTTGAATGCAGAATTCTAGAGAATAGCCAGGAGAGATAAGAATATTCTCTGAAATGAGTAGTGCAGAGAAATGGAAGAAAACAATAGAATGAGAAAGATAAAAGGTCTTCAAGAAAATTAGAGCTATCTAAACTGGATTGTTTCATGCAAAAATGGGCATGATAAAAGACAAAAATGGTAGGTGCTTAAGAGAAGTAGAAGAGCTGAAGAAGACATGGCAATAATATATAGGAGAATTATATAAGCAAGATTTTTTTAGCATAATTGACAACTAAAATAGTGCAATTGCTGATCTAGAACTAGACATCCTAGAGAGTGATGTCAAGGGGCCTTGGGAAACATTGCTAGCAATAAGACTGGTGGGGTGGGGATAAGATTCCATTCAAGCTTTTTGAAACCCTAAAAGATGATGCTGTTTAAGTGCTGCACTCAGTATGCTAGTAGAAACCTCAGCAGTAGCCTCTGATTTGGAAAAGTTTTTATCTCAGTCCTATAGAGGGCAATGCCAAGGAATGTTCAAATTACCAAGTATTTGTGCTGATTTCATATGCCAACAAGGTTGTGCTTAAGATTTTGCAAACTAGATTTCATCAATATATGAAATGAAAATTAACAGAAGAGTGGGTTGGTTTTCAAAGACACCAAACTAGAGACCAAATTGTGAACATTCACTGAATAATGAAGAAAGCAAAGGAATTCCAGAAAAACATCTACATCTACATCTGCTTCTATTGTGTAGATCAAAACCAAATGTTGTAAATTCTCAAAGAGATGGCAGTACCTGGTCATCTTGTCTCCTGAGAAATCTGTATGTGAGCCAAGAAGAAACAGAACTAAACATGGAACAAGTGATTAGTTTAAGATTGAAAAGGAGAACAACAAGGGTATATATTGTCACTTTATTTAACTTATTTTCAGAGTATATCACGTAAAATATCAGGCTGAATTAATCAAAAACTAGAATTGTTTGCCATGAGAAATGTCACCATTCTTAGGTATGCAAACAAATACCACTCTTATGGCAGAAATTAACGAATTAAGAGGCTTCTTGATAAGGGTGAAAGGACAAACTATAAAAACTGACTTGAAACTTAACAACAAAAAAACTAAGATCTCTGTAGCAGCTAGGTGGTACAGTGGATTGAGGACCAACCCTGGAGTCAGGAGGACCTGAATTCAAATCCAACCTCTGACACTTATCCATTATTATCCCTGGGCAAGTCACCTAACCCCATTCCTCACAAAACAAACCAACAACAACCAAAAACAAGAATTTGGCAATTGGTGCCTTCACTTCCTGGTAAATAGTGATAGAAGAAATGGAAACAATGTCAGATTTTATATTCTTGAGCTCAAACTTCATTGCTGATGGTGAGTTTAGCCATGAAATTAAAAAAAATCACTTGCTCCTTGAAAGGAAATTTATAACAGTCTCAACAGCATACTAAAAACGGACATCATGTTGCTAACAAAAGCTCATATAATCTTATGTATGACTAAGAGAATTGGACTTAGATGGAAAGCTCAGCCCTGCAGAATTAATGCTTTCAAATTGTTCAATAGAGAAGAATTTTGAGAATCATTTGAGCAACAAGGAGATCAAATCAGTCAATTCTTAAAGAAATTAATTCAAGCTATTCACTGGAAGGTCAAGTATTGAAGCTGAAGCTTAAATACAATGGGAAGATGTGATTCATTGGAAATGAACCTGATTTTGGGAAAAATTGAAGACAAAAAGAAAAGGAGACAACAGAGGATAAGATAGATGGAAATGCAAATATGAACTTGGTCAGACTTCAGGAGATAGTAGAGAACAGAAGACCCCAGAACACCCTGGCCGTGGAGACACAAAGAGTTAGACATGATTGAATGACTAACATACACATCTTCCAGATAGCATTTGAAAATGTTCGGTCTCTCTAGGAACTAATGAAATTCTAATTAGAACTCTGTAATACTAAATCACACTTAGATTAGGGAAAATGACACTGATAAAACTCTGTGTTACTAGGTTTGAGGAGAAAGTTTTATATTATGAGACTGCAAACTGGTGCTTTTTTTTGGCTAATAGAATGTTAGTGCAGTGTAAGAATTATATAATTAATTAAACCCCTTGATCTAATAATCCCATAACTGGAAATGTACATTAATAAAATTATGAAAAAAGAGAAATTACCTATTTAGTAATCTGTCTAGAAACATTATTTGCAGTTATGAGTAACTGGAAGCAGTCTTAATACACAGGAGCAAAGCTTTAAGCTGTAAATATAATGGTAATCATATAATGCAGTTATGAATTCAAATATTTGGTTTATATGGAAATATCACAATTATTTTGATAAGAAATTTAGATTATTTTGTTCAGTTATAGCTGTGTTTTCCTAGGTATTTTAATTGTCAGAACTTGTATTTCTCTTGTTTTCTGTTCTTTTTTGGGAGGGTGAGAATAGAGTCTTTTCAAGAATAGTAATGATACACTTTTGAGGAGGGACAAAGTGAAAGGAGAGAGAGAATAGAATAAATGAGAGTGGGGAGGGATTGATGGAGGGAAATACAATTAGCAGTTGCAACTGTGGGATAAAAAATATTGAAGCAACTTCTCTGACAGACTTATGATTAAAGAATGCCATCCATCCCAGAGACAGAACTGATGTTATCTAAACACAGAATGAAGTACTACTTCTTTTTTTCTTTTTCTCTCACTTTATAAGTGAGATTATCTTTACTTTACAAGACTATTTTAGTAATATATAAATAAATTTAAAAAAAGAGTAACAGTGAAAATAAAGTGCCTTGAAATTTGAAACTTTTGTTAAATATTCCCTCCTTAGAGGTTCGAGCCCCACTCAGAAGCAATTTTGTACTGATGTGTAATAGAGTAATATCAAAAATGAAAAAAATCTACACATGATAAATTATTGATTTAAGTATTGACTAAGTTATTTTGTATTTAAATTACTGGTTCAGGAACTTCATTTTGGCAAATTAAGTATATTTTTTATTACCCAAGTAAATGATAATTTTTTTTTTCATTTTCACTTCTATGATTTCATCAGTGTTAGTACTGAAAGTCCAGATCCTGATACAACTCTACCTCTTAAGATTTTTTTCTACTTCATTGCTTCAATATTGCATTGAAGTATTCCTTGGTTCTTGAAAGCTATTCCAAATGAGTAGTTCTGCCATGCTGTGAGGTTGTGTGATCTGAGTAATGAACCAAGTCTATTTTCTGAGGTTTTACTTTTCTTAAGTCTGAAAAAGTTCTGATAACTAGTAGGCTGGCTGCTTCGTGATTAATGAATTTTTGTTTCATTTCATCCCATGAAATAAAAGTACAAAAATTGGTCCTCAGCATAAAGATGGTGGCAGTGTCGTGGAAAGCACAGTAGAAATTGCTAAAAAACGTAGTTTTTAGGCCATCTTTTACTCTGAATGTAAAATGTTTATTTGATGACAAGTTAGTGAAATAAAAGTACAAAATGGGTCCTCAGCATAATGATGGTGGCAGTGTCATGGAAAGTTATTTATAAAAAGGTCAACTTACAAATAATTGTAACCTGTAACCTGTAAATTAATCTCTTGTGGAATTTGAAGAGGTAGAGAAATATATTGGGAAAACATGGATTGGGAAAAAGGATATATATCATGTACATACAAATCACAAAACTCTTTGAGAAAATAGTTTTCAAGCATTGGTCATTTTGAACACCAATAATAATCAGGCCACTGGTCACAGCTCACTGTAACAAAAATTATAATAATGAAAAATATTGAAATATTGTGAGATTGCCAAAATATGACAGAAACATGATCTGAGCATATGCTGTTGGAAAAATTCTGTGTATAGACTTGCTTGATATAAGGTTGCTTCAAGTCCTTATTTTATAAAAAAAAAATGCAATATCTGTGAATCACAGTAAAGCAATTACTTCTGTATATAGTTTTCCTGTTTCTCCATATTTCACTTTTTATAGGAGTGCTTCTCATACTTCTCTAAATTCTTTAGGTACAGGAAAATTCTTAGGGTACAGGAAAAAAAGTTACATTCATTTATCCCAATTTTAACCGTTCGCCATTATGCAATGGTTATTTATTTTATTTTTTATTTCTTGGTACTGGAATAGTACTACAGTGAATGTTTTGATGAATATGGAATTTTTCTTCTGGTTCAAGGGGTATGCCTCCTTTTATTATATGCCCTGATGTCAAACCCTGTTGCTATGGAACTCTATTCCAAATTTAATGAGTAATAAATTCCTTTCTTTTCATATTCTCCCCACCCTAGTGATTCTGTCTTGTAGTAACTCATCATTCAAACCCTAATTCTCATTTCCCTACCTTATTCACAGTTCCCTCAACCTGCCCCACCAGTATCCTACCCCTTCCACTTTGCTATCCGGAATGCTTGTTCTGTAGGTTTCAAACTTGTTTTCACCTTAAAACATCTTCTGACTTTCCCTGAGTCCCCACTCCATCCTGATTATATAGCTTCCCTAGAGGACCTTTCCAGCACCAGCTGTACTTTTAATTAATTTCTCCTTACTCAAGTTAAGGTTAGTATACGGGGAGTGGAAATATTCCTTGCTCCTCACTGGTACCTCTAGGTTCTCCTTCTACCACCATTATTCAATAATCTCTTCTTTGAATTTCACTTACTCCATATTTACCATCCAATCAGAGCCATTGTCTACAGACTTTCAGAACATGCCCTACCTTCCTTAATAAGTTCAGTATCTGACTCAGAATCTTTCTCTCCTCCCCAAATCTCCTCTCATTTCAGGGGAACTTGAACATACATATTGATACTACCTCAAACACCCCAGTCTCCCAATTTCTCAACTTATTTCTTGGTGTCCTCCTTTATCCCACCTTGCTCAGCGACATATAAGAATGTCTTGATCATGACCTCAACCACAAATGTACCTTTTCTGTATTGATGAGTTCTGAAGTTCTATTATCTGGTCATGTTCTGTTGACATTCCACCTTTGTTTCTTGCTTTTGATAACAAATCTTGCTCTTTGTCTCTACTGTTGCTTCCAGGCCCCCAATACCTCAGTTATTTCTTAAGCCATACACCCCTTCACTAACTCTACTCTCCTTTTCCCCCTTTAGAACTTAGATCAAATTCCTATTCCCCATTCCCTACCATTTAGTTCCTGATTTCCCCTGTCTCTTGAACTTAGATTGTGGATAAAACTTGAAAGGAGTAGTTAACTGAGGTCAGAAAAGAACTGAAAGGGGAGAAGGGGGTGTATTGTCATGAAAAATCCAGAATTGTGTGAGTATCCCAGAGAAGAAGGTGTTTTATTGTAGCTTTTTCTTGGAGTTTACAGATAAAGGATGATAAGTGGTAGAGATCTAGGGAGAGTTTTTAAGGAAAGCATAGAATTAGGTCTGTTTTTAGGAAGCAGTGACGGAATTAATAGATAGTAAGAGGTATTGAACATTGGAGATGAGATTATGATAGTGAGGATAATCTGCTGGAGAATATGGGAATAGTTGGTATCAAGGTTACATGTGAAGGACTTGCACCTAGTTTGAAAGGAACTGCTTCTTTTTAAGAAGAATAAAGGAGAAACAAGGAAGATGGTTTCAGAGAGTTGTGAGATGAAAAGGTATTGTTAGATGAGGAGTGGAAAAGATCAGAGTTACTAAAAACAACCTGTTTGTTTTGTTAGTTTTTATTTGAAAATCTGGGGGGTGTTCTAAAGAAAGAATTGTGGAGTTGGAACAAAGACTATTACCTTCAATTTAGGAAAAAAAAACCCGGCTATCTTATTATGTAATTTTGCTATCTCTTATACTTTATTTTTCTTCCTTAAGGATATGATTTCTCTCTCATCACATTCAACTGTGATCAGTATATACCATGTAAACAATGTAAAGACTAATAGAATGCCTTCTGTGAGGGGTATGGGGAGGGAAGCAAGAATCAGGGAAAAATTTTAAAACTCAAAATAAATAAAATCTTTCAAAAAAAGAAAATCTGAGGGGTGGAAGAGTAAGATAAGAGAAGAGACTTGAGACATGAAGTTTTGGAGTAACTATTGTGGAGAGTAGTATAGAACACCCCAGGGAAGAGGAAAAGATTGCCATTAGAGGTTAAATAATAAATTTGTAATAGACTCAACCCTTAGATGATTTCCTTCAGCTCTGTTCAGTAATGCACCATTAGCTTTGGAGAAGGTAGATGAAATAGGAATTACCTTCACTATATTCAACCTTTACTTTATTACCTCCAGTGGTAGGGATTTAAGAAACTTCTGAGGGCAATTTATTCTCCTTGACAATCTGGGTAATTAGGAAGCTTTTCCATATATTATACCTAAGCTTATGACATTAGTCCAATCCTTTTCTCAAATAACAGATATTTGTATTATTGAAGACAGCTATAGTTTTCTCCTCCTGTCATCTGAGAAGTAGCAAGGTGGCTGATGATCAAGTGCTGGACTGAGTCAAGAATACTTGAGTTCAAATCCAGCTTCAGACACGTACTGGCTGTATAACCTTGGGAAAGTCACTTTACTTTGCCTTTATTTCCTCACCATAAAAAGGAATAATAGTAGTATCCATCTTCCTAGATGATTGTGAGAATTAAATGAGATGTTTGTGAAGCTCTCAGCTCTGTGCCTGTACTCTATAAATGCTTATTCCCTTCTTCCTTTTTAGGCTAAACAGGAAAGGGATGTACAATCCTTTACTGAATCCTCATAAGACATATTTTTATATAGTAACCTACTTAAACCCCAATGACTTTGTCATTTGAACTCTTGTCTCATGTCTTTCCCTATTCAGTACTTGTGTAATTTTTTTTTTAGGTAAAGAATAGGATTTTTCATTTATCTTTATTAATCTTCACATGCTAGATTCATCCTATTTTTCTAGCTTTGTGGTTCCCAGATTTATTAGCTTTTGGTCATCTGTGAATTTTACAACCATTCTATTCATCTTTTTATTGTAAATTATTGATAAAAAAGTTAGCACTGGGCAGATACTTAAAGACATCATCAGTGACTGCCCATTATTAATCTCACAATGACCTTTATGAAATTCTGTTCTTTGTCCTTTTGTAAATCCACTTAATTTTAATATTATCTATTTCATTGCTCTCTATTTTATCTATTAGAAGATTATGAGAGGGGTGGCTAGGTGGCCTTGGAGTCAGGAGTACCTGGGTTCAAATCTGGTCTCAGACACTTAATAATTACCTAGCTGTGTGGCCCTGGGCAAGCCACTTAAGCCCGTTTGCCTTGCAAAAATCTAAAAAAAAAAAAAAAAGATTATGAGAAAAACTGTCAGTTGATTGTTGAAATCTAAGTGTAGTATATCTTTAGCATTTCTGTGATCTAACTATATATATATATATATATATATATACACATACACACACACACACGCACACACACACACACACACACAGATGTTATAGAGCATTATAATTCAAACAGGAAGCATTTATTTTGTGACTACCTTGTGTCAGCTGTTGTGTTAGGCTCTGGAAGTTCAGTTATAAAAATGAAAAAGGCTTTCTCTTCAGGACTATGCAGTGTAGGCAAGGAGATTACACATACATGTGTGATGTCTATAAAATGGATCTTTTTAATCTTCAGAGTGGTATAGAATGCTAGCTTTTTGGGGGAAAGATCAGGAAAGCACATGAACTGTGCTTTGAAGAAAATTAGGGTTTCAAAGAGGTAGAAGGGAAGGACATTTCAGCATAAGAGACAATTAGTAGTAAGACATAAGAGAGCTTTTGTAGTGCCATATATGAGGAACAGTGAGAAGGCCAGTTTAACTGCTGTTCTGTACATGAAGGGGAGTAATGTGAAGTAAGGTCAGTTATCTCTATTGTATTTCATCTTATTAGATTTAGTATCTTGTTTTAGCTTGTTAGGAAATTTTTGAATAATATCTTTGCTATCCACATATTGGTTTTATCTCCTAGCCTTATTTATAAGCAAGGTTGTTAAATGTGTTATCTGTACCTTCATCTAAAGCATGGAAAAAAATTACCAAACAGGACAAGACTAAAAAGAGATTTATAGTATTCTCCACTAGAACCTTCTCATCAAGTTGACATCTAATTTATGTCTAATTTTTAGTGTTCTGTCAATATGTGAAGTTATGCCCTATAAGAGACTTTGTCATATTATTTTTATTATATAAACATTTTATTTGTTTTTCCAACTTCATACAAAGATAGTTTTTAGCCATCTTTTTTTTGCTAGGTTTTGAGTTTTTTAGTTTTTCTTCCTCTCTCCCTTCCCATTCCCCTCCCCCGAAAGAAAGCAATCTGATAAAGGGTTTATATTTGTTAAAACTGAATATGAGAGAAGAATCAGATCTAAAAGGAAGAAGGAAAACATTAGAGACAACAAAATTACATAATATAAGGCAACTTTTAAAAATTGAAGATAATAAACTTTGGTCTTCATTTAAACATAAGGGTCCTCCTTTTTAAAAAAAATAACAACTCTCTTTAGGGTATAAGCCTAGTAGGGGTATCATTAGGTTCCTTCCTTGTTTTTGTATAATTTTTATGTGATCATTTAAATTCCTTTTTTGGATATAGATGGTGTTTTCCATTACAAGTCCCTTAAAATTGTCTTCTTTTGGTTTTTTTTTGTACTGCAATGGGGGTTAAATGACTTACCCAAGGTCACACAGTTAGGTAATTATGTGTCTGAGGTTGGATTTGAACTCACGTCATCCTGACTCCAGGACCAGTACTCTATCCACTGTGCCACCCAGCTACACCTTAAAATTGTCTTTGATAATTGTACTGCTGAAATGAACAAGTCCATCATGGTTGATCCCTCATGTTGTTAAGGTATAATGTTCTTCTGGTTCTGCTCATCTCACTCAGCTTCAGTTCATGCCAGTCTTTCCGTGCTTTTTTGAGATTCTGTTCCTCATGATATCTTATAGAAAAATAGTTTTTCATCATATATATATATATATATATATATATATATATATATATATATGTAAATTTGTCTAGCCATGACCTAATTGATGGGCATCCCCTTAATTTCCAGTTCTTTGCCTCTACAAAAAGAGCTGCTGTGAATATTTTTGTACTTGTGTGATTTTTCATGGTCTCTTCAGGATTCAAATTCTAGTAATAGTATTGCTGATCAAAGAGTGTGTACATTTTTATTGTCGTTTGGGCATAATTCCAAATTGCTCTCCAGAAAGGTTGGATCAATTCTCAACTCCACCAGTAATGCATTAGTGTCTCAGATTTCTCACATCTCCTCCAACATTGATCATTATCCCCTGTAGTCATATTGAGACTGATCAATCTGAGTGGTGTGAGGTGATACCTCAGAGATTCTTTAATTTGCATTTCTCTAATCAATAATGATTCAGAACAATTTCCCATATTGTCATATGTTTTGGTTGAAATATGGTTACTGAGATCATTTTCATGATATTCATTTCTAGTACCCTAGTAAAAAATGAGTTAAGTCTGATGAAAAACTTCTATTGAGGGGTGGCTAGGTGCCACAGTGGATAGAGCACTGGCCCTGGAATCGGGAGTACTTGAGTTCAAATCTGGCCTCAGACACTTAATAATTACCTAGCTGTGTGGCCTTGAGCAAGCCACTTAACCCCATTGCCTTCCAAAAACTTAAAAAAAAAAACCCCAAACTTTTATTGAAAATACAATTTTGACTTTTGGTAAATGTTTCTTTTTTTAAAAGTTTAAAAAATTTTCTTTTAGAAAATAGTATACTCTTTGCTATTTTAGTGTTTTTCCCTTTTAAAAAATATTGTGGTATATGCCCTTCTTAGTCTTGTAACATCTTTCTTATTCTCTTTTTTTCGAACATTACTAATTGCATCTGTCATCAGTACATCTTCTTGGGATGTAGTTTATTCAGCAATTGTATTTACTTAAAGTAGATCTTCTTGGGTTGTAGTTTATCCAGGCCTCATTGTCAGTTTACAGTCATGAATTCTCACATTCCTGAATCTGAGTCTTTTGGTTTCTTCTCATATTTTCACATTTTACAAAGTAGAGACTCCTTGTAGAAATCTGAAGATGAGAGTGGTAGTGTATAGAACTTCGTCAGTCCTGCATTTATATATACTAAGGTTGCCTCCTCCTTGCTTATTGAGTGGTCTTTGGTTGTATAGAACAACTATGGTACCTAATGCCCCATGGTATCTCAGAATGTAAATCACCAGTAGAGTCCATTAGTCTTTGTCAGCCCATTTTTTGGCCTCTGTTATATTTGGATACGACATTTTAGTCATGTTGAACTGCCAAAATGATCACATCTTTTATCTCACATTCTATATCCACTGACTCACAACTCTCATTCCTTTTTTTTCCCCCTAGCAATTATTCTTTTCCTTTCCCGTTTTACCTTTCTCCCTCAATGGATTAAACAACAATTTTGTTGTTTGAAGCAAATAAGCATATTCAAGTATAACAAATTTCCATATTAGGTAAGATCAAAATCACCTCTCAGTTAATAGATGGCTAATCTTCATTATTAGTCCTCTGGAATCATTGTCAGTTGTTACATTGAACAGAACTCTTTAGGCTTTCAAAACAGGACAGGTTTTTTTTTTTTTTTTTTTTTTAGGTTTTGGCAAGACAGTGGGGTTAAGTGGCTTGCCCAAGTCCACACAGGTGATTATTAAGTTTCTGAGTCCAGATTTGAACTCAGCTACTCCTGACTCCAGGGCCTGTGCTCTGTCTACTGTGCCACCTAGCTGCCCCCTCAAAATAGTTTTTTATAATATTACTGTTATAAAATATTCTCATGTTTATAATTAACTCTATATCAGTTCATTCAAACCTTTTGAGGATTCTCTGACACCATTTCTTAAACCAGAACTATTTCATTAGAGATCAAAAAGAGTTGTTGCAAATATTTTCGCATATATGGATCCTTCTTCTTATTTTTTTTTTAAAAAAAGCAAAACTCTTTGGCATATAGGTCTAGTAGGAGTATCATTAGGTTCCTTCCTTTTTATGTAGTCATTCAAATTTAATTCCCTGCTTTTTCACAAACATCTAAAATCTGGAAAGTTTGGATTAGGGCATCTAGGTGCTCACTTAGGGTTAGGGTTATTATTGAATTGGGGTGGACTTGAAGTCAGGAAGATTCATCTTTGTACAAACTGTATATTCCTAATTATTTCACCCTCTTTGTCTTGGTTCCTCTTATATAAATTAAGCTGTAAAAGGAAATAATAATAATTCCAGGATCTTTGCCAAAAACAAAAAAACAACTGGGATCATGCAAAGTTGGAAATAACTGAAAATGACTGAACAACAGTGAAGATCTCACATTTCTTCCCAAAATTAGTTTATCATTAGTATTAACAGTATTTTTTTCTTATCATAAAGGTGGAAGAGTGACAGAAACTGAGCAATTAGAAAGAAGAAAAGAGAATAATTCCAGAAACCTTTGTAAAAGCTGAATCTATTTGCTGTGTTATTTTCAATCTTTACATAGTTGAGTTGATTCTTTATCATTTTTGTTCTGTTTTTTCCAATTGCAAGATAATTCTCCTTGACAGAAAAAGAGAAGTAAAATAAGAATTGAGTAGTTTTTACCTTTCCCTGTCTTTTGTTTTTATACTTACTTTAAATAAGACACTTATCATTTCATTGCTTCTTCTGGACCATCATTGAGTTTATACTTGATCTAAAACTTAGCTTAAAAAGTTTTTTTTTTATTGCTTTTAGAATTCATCAATGGGGGTATAGTTCTTATCCAAAGTACTTCTAATACTATTCATAGTGTGTTAAACCAGGCTTTTAAAAAATGCCAATCACATTTCTCTTGAGCCTTTTTACAAAATCCAAGTTGTTTAAATAATTTGTTGTGCATTCATATTGTTATCTCACTGTTCTCATGTTCATTGTTAATATGTCCTAAGATTTTATTCTTAAGAACTTTCCTTACACTTTTGGCCAACATTACCATGGTGGCTTTTCGTGAGTACATTTCTCTTTCTAAATATTCACAAAAGTTTGTCAATAGAGATTTATTAAGCACCTGCAGTGTACCAGCACTTATGCTAATAAGCTCATGGAATAAAAAGAAAGAATTTGAAGTAGACTCTTCTGACTTTTAGGCTTAGCACTCTATATGCTGTGCCCCCCTCCCTGATCTAGATGTTAGAGACTACAAAAGAGGTCAAGAAGGATAAAGATTGAGAAAGACTATTCAATTTGTCCAGTTTGGAACTGAATGATGAGTTTCAGTTGATTGATCGAAGCCAGACTGAAGATAATTAAGAATAGAATGAAAGGGAAGGAAATGGAGGCAATGAATATGGGCAACTTTCTCAAGAAGAAAAGCCACTTATACCATGCTCTTCTCCATTGCTTTCTCCTTTAAAAAATTCTTCGGAGATGATTGTTTGCCATGTTTCCTTACTGGTCCTGTCATGGTTCCCCATATTCAAGAAATTTCCTTTCGGTCATTGTTGAATTTGATTTTTTAGTTTTAAAATTCATTAATGAAGTAAAAGTGACAGAATTGAGTAACTCTCCTTTAATACGGTCATCTAACTCAGATGTGGATTCTTTTCTTATTCCACAGCTAGAATATGAAATCCATGTCTGTGTTCAATACATGCCCTCTCTTGCTTTCTTCTTGTTGGTGAAGGTCCAACTTTTGTGGATATTTTCAGAATAATTGAATATGACTTTTGGTAAACTAGTTAACATGCCAGGCAGAATAGTATTACTTAACATTTTTTGGATATTTTTTGCAGGGATTCACAGAATATGAGAATTTAAAGGAACCCAGAAGACATCTAGTACACATAGATCTAAAATGGTTCTGTTTTCCAATAGATCCCAACAAGTATTTATTTAAGTTTTTCTTGAAGACCGTAAAGGAAGGGTTTGATTTTATCGAGCCCAGATCTGTTCCCTGCCACTGAAATCCATTAGTTAATTAGTGACTATTTATTAGATGCTCTCTCTCTCTCTGCACTTGGTATGGTATTATGTGTTGGGCATTAAAGTACCATATTGAAATACTGCTTTCAAAGAATAGAGCTAAGGATAACTATGTAGGGTGGACATGCAAGCATCCGTGCACTGACTTTGCCACTGTTAATTCCACTAAGCTATTGATGGAATCAGAGACGGCCTCATGGAAAAACGATGCCTCTTGACATCAGTTTGATGTGAAGAGAGAATAGAGAAGGCACTCCATACCATATATGGAGGGTAATATTGTAAAGGCCTAGAGGCATGAGATATTGTATTGTGTGAGAAGAAAAGGATCAAGGCTATTTTTGTTCATCCAACTAGGGAAATCTTGAGTGATAGCCTGTAAAAGAGATGAGAGCCAAGTTGTGAAAGGTATTAGAAATCAAACAGTGATGAAGTTTGTATTCATCTAGAGGAACTAGGTACCTTTGTTGTTTAGTCTTTTCAGTTTGTGTCCCATCCTTCCTGACCTCATTTGGTGTGTTCCTGGCAGAGATACTGGAGTCGAGGTTTGCCATTCCATTCTCCAGGTTATTCTATAGATGAAGAAACTAAGGTAAACATGCTTAAAGTCACTTGCCCAGGGTCATATAACTAGGAAGTTTTTGAGGCCAAGCCTGGTGCTCTTTCCACTCTGCTACCTAACTTCTCTGAAATTTGCACCTGGAATTTCTTGAGCAAGAGTGTGTTTCTATCCTCTGCAGCAGAGCAAAACAAGTCCATTTCTCCTTCCATGTGACTGAGAAGTTGTGTGATTATTTACAGTCCTGGTTCTTTTTGATTATTGTACTTTTGCCCCTCTCCTTAACTTACATTGTGACCATTAGAAATAGACCTTAGTGACTGACTAGCATTTTTGAGGTACAGCTTTTTTTTTTTTCCTTTTGGAAACTTCTCAGCACCAGGGATGTTAAAAACTTAGAATTGTTATATCATATATATATATGTGTGTGTGTACACACACAGATGTACACATTCACACATATTTTCTTCATTTTAAGGAAATGATCAATATGGTTTTTTCTCCCTCATTTAAATAAAAAATTTCATTGACTTGTGATTGGAAATGAGGCATCCTGGAATATGTACTTATTTGTGGTTTTTAAAATTCTATCTGGACTCAATTTGACAGTTTTTGTTTGAAAATAAATATATTTCACTGCTCTTACAATTCATGTACTTTCGTATACCTATGCCCAACCTAAATAACCGCAGGACTTATTTTTTCTCCATTTCTTTTTATTTAAAAAATGTTAGCCTCTCTTGCAGATCTATGTTTATTGACTTAGATTAGGACTGGACTAGAGCCCAGTGACGGTCATATCTGGCCTTACGGTTTTTTGTTACAAATCTGCTTTTGTTGCCAGGTCCAATAAAAATTCTTGATTGTTTTTGTTAGTTTTATAGTGAGTTCATGCCAAAGATACGATGTATTATAACTAAAACAGATGTTCTGTTTAGACAAGTGTATTTGCTTTGACAGAACTTAAAATGTAAATTAAGCAACATCATGTTCGACTTGAAATTGAGAATTGATTAACTTTTATACTTCATGAGTGTTTTAGACTAATGATTAATTTAAGAATAGCTTTCTGTTTTGATCAATTCTTCTACTATTAATTATTTAAGTGTGAATTGTATGTGAATAGATTCTACTATACTCTGTAAATTGAAATATCACTCATTCAAGTTGACCTCATTGACCATACACCTCATATGTATATTCATTAAATAAAAGAATTGTTTTTTGCTGTAGATGAGAGCTTTTCCATTTATAAATGCTTTCAGTAAACAGGTGAAATAATGTCCATTTTGAGACCTCACCTATTTAAAGTCACCATTAGTATTCCTAGTAGTATAGGTGACTCATTTCTACATTATAATCCATTAAGACCCTGCTTCAAAGCAAATATCTACAGGAGTGGGATGTCTATTAAAAAAGGACATGTTGGGGCGGTTAGGTGGTGCAGTGGAAAAAGCACCGGGACTCTGGAGTCAGGAGTACCTGGGTTCAAATCCGGTATCAGGCATTTAATAATTACCTAGCTGTGTGGCCTTGGGCAAGCCACTTAACCCCATTTGCCTTGCAAAAACCTAAAAAAAAAAAGGACTTATTTTTACTTACTTTCATTTGTAAATTTTATTTGTAATTCTCTTATCTCTCAGTGGTAGCACATAGTGCATGTAAATGCCTCCATTATTAATAAATTTAGAATGTTAACAGTTTTATATTTTTTGATTTGTTGTTTTTAGCTGATTTTCCATATTTTCCTATTATCCCTGGCTTTAAATAGCATACTGTTTCCCCATACCTTGGGCAAAAAACTCTTTCTGACTCCTATGCTCATAGGAGAGTATGGAAGTTCATGCTTTATTAAAAAAAATTTCATATTGTGCAGAATCACTTGTCTTGTATTTCTCTCATTTTGTTTGTTTTTGAAGTAAAATTTTAAAGTTCCTGACAAACCTTGTAATTTGGGGCAGCAAGTTTTAAAGGTCAAAACTCAAACTTTGAAAATTATTGTTGTGTAGGAATCTAGTTCATATTTGCTTTTTAGGTAGGTGTCTTGGGAAAACCCAACCTAAATATCCTTTTAGATTCTAATGTATGGCTAAGTCTTTGCCTTATACTACCCAGACTTTTAAGAAATGCCACTTTAAAGTTTTCCCAGACCATACATTTCTAATGTTACACCAAGCTTAATTTCCAATACTCTTCAGGTTTGAAGGGAGCCTAAGATTTGGGTTCATATTATGATAATTAGGTTTCAAGAGGTTGGAGGATTAAAGTTGTCTCAAATCTAGTTGCAGAACAAAATTCAGAACTACTTTTAAAACTTGCCTGATTTGTGGGTAGAGGTGGTTTTATTTATTCACTGCTCATGCAGCATTAATTCGTATTTCATCAGGTACCTACAGTGCTGTAATTCTAGATATGACCTGGGGACTTGATTTACTTCAGCTCCATTTTCTTTATTAATGTGCCTTGAAAGAAGTACATGAAAGATAGCCAACATCAAAGTACCTTTTAAAGTAAAATGGTTGATAGGAATTCTCTGGTATTTAACACTGTCTGTCAAATGTTTCAGCTGGTTTGCATCTGTTTACAAGTGATTGCTTTCTGCATTAAAAGAAATCTAAAGCAGTTGTTTTAAGTCTTTTTGGGGGAGGTGGGGGTGAGATCTGTGATGGCTGAAAGAAGAGGTTAAATGGAATGTTGAATACATGATCTTTTCTCATGCACATTTCCCAAAGTTCTTTTTCTTCTTAGAGGTAAAAGGAGACATAATTTCCTAAATAAGGCAGTCTTATTTTGTATGGGGGGTACCTACTAATTTTAGTTATCAGATAATTGAAATAGGTGGTAGAGAAAAATTAACTAAATCTCTGTGAAAGAAATAGACCTTTTAATAGAGGCAATGCTAGTTTTTATTAAGAGACTGTTCAACTAGTTTAATTGCCTAGACTATTCATTCTTCTCTGAGCTATGCAAGAATGCTTTTAAATAATTCATGTAGCACTGGGTCTAGGGAAGCAACAAAGGGGAAAAAAAGAATGGTTAATGAAAGCTTGTTTTGTGACTCGGAGTTTTGTTTTGTTTTTTTACTCAAAACTTGGGCTGGAGTTACTTTTCCAGATTGAGAGCAGGAGGGAAAAGCTTCTAGGATGACATGCTTGAAAACATGACCTTTTTTCATATAATAGCGCTTTGTGGCACTTCCTTACCTTCAAATATTGAGTCAAGTATGCTTGCCCTGTTCCTGGTGCTTCAGTTTCCAATTTGTACAATTGATAGTTAATTTTAAAGAACTATTTTTATGCTTTCAAAATTGTTTATCTTTATGCTACTCCCTTTCTTCCTTACCCTTTCCCCTTTCTGTACTGTCTTCCTCTCCCACGAGAAGTTAGCTAAATTGTGCTTTTGAGGCTTGCATTATATATCTAAACTTCATTTTTGGAATATTGATGAGTTGGCTCAAAGAGGGAATAATATCACAGTTGGATCTAGAAATCTACATTGGCCAAGGAAGTAGGAGCATAGGGAGCTAATTGAAGAGTAAAGAGATTTTATAAAAGGGCTATTTGGGGGGAGATGGTGATCAGAAGCAAAATAGACTTGAGAAGGAACAGAGAGAAGAGGAATAAAAATAGGGGGAAAATAGGTTGAAGGGAAATACATAATTAATAATCATAACTGAATATGAATGGGATAAGCTCACCCATAAAATATAAATAGACATCAGAGTGGTTTTAAAACCAGAATCTACCAGAATGTTGTTTACAAGTAACACACTTGAAGTAGAAAGACACACACATAGAGTGAGGTAAGTGGCTTGAGCAGAATCTGTTATGCTTAGGTGAAGTGAAAAATGAAGGGGGTAGCAATTATGACCTGAGAGAAAATTAAAGCAAAAATAGACCTAATTAGAAGAAACAAGCAGGGAGACTACATTCTGCTAAAAGATACCACAGGTAATGAAGCAATATCAATACCAAACATCTGTGTACAAAATGAAAACTCATCCAAATTTTAAAGAAGTTAAATGAGTTACGGGAAGAAATAGGCAGTAGAATAATACTGTGGGGGGGGGAACCTAAACTTTCTCCTCTCAGAACTAGATAAATCTAACCAGAAAAATAAAGAAGAAAACAGTAAAGAAAATGAATAGAATTTTAGTAAAGTTAAATTTGACAAAACTGATGGAAAAACTAGAAAATAGTTTGACAAAGCTAGTTATAGACATACCATTATCCCAAGATAAGGTCCAAATTGGTACAGTTTGGACATAAAATGTGTTGCCATGAGCAGATTAGGTGAAATAGTTTGCCTGTCAGATATATGGATAAGGGAAGATTTTATGAGCAAAGAAGAGATGGAGAGCATTACAAGATGTATAATGGATAATTTTGATTGTATTAAGTTGCAAAGTTTTTTTCACAAACAAAAGCAGTGTAACCAAGTCTAGAAAGTAAGTAAAAAATGGAAAAATATTTTTACAATGTTTCTAACATTTTTTCATTCATTTTTAACTTTAAAAAGAAAAAAATTCCATTTATGCAACACAACATAAGAAGAGCATTCAATATAAAACCATGAATTTCCTTTTCATAATGTTTACTTACCCTGATAAAGTATATAATAAATACTATACATTGTTTTCAAAGCTACCCCACTTTTCTGTTCTTCCTTCTAAGTTTTCTTTTGTTCTGTTTACTTTTTATTATTTTTCCTCCTTCCCTCCCCATCCTTTTAGAATTAGAATTAGAGAAATTGTGTGTGTGTGTATGTGTCTAAGGATGTAAAACCATATTTTACATAGTTCGTCCAGATTTCTTTCTTAAGAGGCGAAAAGCATCTTTTGATTAGTTTCTTTATTTCATTTGAGTATTTATAATACTCAAAATGACTTAGTTGTTTAGAGTTGTTTTTAGAATAAAAATTGTTACTTTGTACAATGTTCTTAGTTTTGCTTATTTTACCCTTCATTATTTCATGCAAGTCTTTCTTTGTTTTTCTAAAATCAACCCAGTTCATCATTTCTTACAATCCAGTAGTATTTTATCACAGTCATATACCATTGACCAGTTTATAGGCATCCTCTTAATTTCCATTTCTTTCCTACCACTTCAAAGAAAGCTGCTAAAGATATTTTAGAACATATAAGTTCTTGTACTTGTTCTGTAATCAGCTTGGGAAATGACCTAATAGTGATATTGCTACTATGAAGTCAGTTTTCAGAAGTAATCAAGTCAATATATAGTCATATGAAGAAATGCTCTAAATCACTATTAGTGAAATGCAAATTAAAATAGCTCTGTGGTACCACTTCATACCTATCAGATTGGCTAATAATACAGAAGGAAAATGACAAATACTGGAGGTGATATGGAAAAATAAATACATATGTACTGTTGTTTAAGTCGTGAAGTGATCTAGCCATTCTAAGTTCTGGTCAAAAGACTATGAAATTCTGTTTAGGACTGCATATACCTACATATATATAAATATAATATATTTATATCAAATTGGCTTTGTATGGAAGGTTGAAAGGGTATTATGAACTCAGAATTTTCAAAAATGGATGTTAGAAATTGATTTATTACATGTGAGTGGAAATATAAAAATAAAATTTTATCCTTTCTTGGTTAATTTTGGTATATTACACAGTGTCAGTGAAACTATATCTTATTTCACCCATAGAGGGAGGAGCAATGGAGGGATGGAAAAGCAATGTAAAAGGAATTGTGGAAATTCTAGTCATTTGATGAACCTTTATTTCTGTCATTTTTTGGGGTAGATAATGTACTTTGTTTAAAATTTCATGTTCACTTTTTGTCAATCCTTGTTCTATTCTAAATCCAGAGCAAAAACTCAACCTTTTTTGAGTATTTAATCTGATTTTCATTTCATTTCCTCCATTTTTTATCACTTATATCTTCAGTTCTTATTATATCTTTAGAACTTGTTTCCCACACATATCTTCAAATATTTTAATACAGTTTTTGAATCTTGTTCTTTTTTGGACATTTTTGATTTGGCATTATATTGAATGTTTGGGGCTTGACACCTAATTATGTGTGCCAGGTAGCCTGATATTCTAGAGAACTTGTTTAAAAAGGAAAAGAAAATCTATGTAGTGATATATTGGGTGGCATTTTGGGTATATTTGTTACTTTAAAACTTGTTTTAATTAATGTTGTCATGGTCTTTTTTTTAAATTTCTACTTATTTTCCTTTGCATTAGTTCATGTAAGCTTTTACTTATTTTTGTATGGGAATTTTTTGATGAAGAGTTTGCTTTTAAATGAGAATCAAGGATACAGGAAAAAAACTTATTACTTTGAATATAGATGGAATTAGGTATTTCCTTTGAAAACTCTGATTTTGTGTTTTATCATTGATTTCCATGATTTGAAGCCAAATCTCAAACTCACTTTCTTTTTTTCAATTCCCCCACTTCTACTTTTATTACTACTAAAAAGGATTCTAATGATCAAATGACAGTCAAAGCAATGTAAAACTCAAGAAATTGTGTGGATACATTTTTCTTGGTGTTTTAAGGATCATGTCTTCTTATGAGAATGATTGTATTCTCTAATAGTAATAGTTTAAAAATTGACAATTGTAAATCTTGGTCAAGTTGTCTATGTTGAATATATCCTTTAATGAGCTAAGGTCTTTTCATAGATGCCCTGTGGTCATGAAGTAAGCCTTTTTTTTTCTTTTTTCCCCTTCCCTTTCATGCCATATTGCCAAGAATATATTACTTGTTTTGATATAATATTGAAATACACATCTATTTGTTTATGAAGCTGTACTTGAACAATTTAGAACTGTTATGTTCCCTTTTCAAGGTTGCTTTATCATTATTCATGTGTATTGGGCGACACCTAATTGTGTAGAGATGACCTTAAATTTTCAGAGACTACACTAATGATAACATAAGTTTTGCTATGATTTTTCTCCCAGGCTAGAAAGATTCCTTATAGGAATCTAGTGACAAAGACCAGTTTAGAGAGAATTTTTAATTAGTGATTGTCCAAGGGTAATTATTGTTTTCAGCCAGAGAAATTGATCATAATTGTTTCCTGAGTCATAGTGAGACTTCATTCTCTCATTGGAAAAAAATTATGGATCCTTCAATTATTAAGTTATTGCCTTTATCAGCAAAGATAGTACAGCTTGTGTATTTTTAATATGTCTTTTTTAAAAGTTGCCATTAATTCATATTTGCATAAATTCACTCAGATTAAATTCTTACTAGTTAAAATTGATTTCCTAGGGAGGTTAGATGGCACAGTGGATAAAGCACCAGCCCTGGAGTCGGGAGTACCTGAGTTCAAATCCGGCCTCAGACACTTAATAATGACCTAGCCGTGTGGCCTTGGGCAAGCCACTTAACCCCATTTGCCTCACAAAAACCTAACCCCCCCCCCCCAAAAAAAAAAACTAGGGGCAGCTAGGTGGCGTAGTGCATAAAGCACCGGACTTGGAGTCAGAAGTACCTGGGTTCAAATACAGTCTCAGACACTTAATTATCTAGCTGTGTGGCCTTGGGCATGCCACGTAACCCCATTTGCCTTGCAAAAAACCTAAAAATAACCAAACTGATTTCCTTCATTTCAGTTTAGGAAACAATTCAATAAATAACCTTTTTACATTGTGCAAATACTTCTACCTTATTTCCTAAATATAGTTATTTGTGGAGAATTGACAGTTCTACTGGTAGTATGTTTTATATCCATCCTGTATGTCTGTGTTTTTGTGTGTGTGTCTATGTGTATATGTATGTATACTCATTGCTACCACCCTTTACTAGTTCCCCTCCAAAATGCCTTTTTTTTTTTTTTTAAGATTTTTGCAAGGCAAATGGGGTTAGGTGGCATGCCCAAGGCCACACGGCTAGGTCATTATTAAGTGTCTGAGGCCGGATTTGAACTCAGGTACTCCTGACTCCAGGGCCGGTGCTTTATCCACTGTGCCACCTAGCCACCCCCCAAAATGCTTTTTAAAGATTATTCTAATAGGCTTATAAATGGTCTAACTGACTTCACTGATTCATATTATTTTAACTGTGAGTTTCCTTCCAATGAATGAATATCCTGTGATGTAGTATGAATTGGATATGTTGATTAGATGTTTTTGTTATAAATCGAACCAGAAATTGAAAATAATTTTCAACAAAATTTCATAAATCTTACTTGGAGAGGTTAAAAAAAATAGTTGGTGGTGTTAGTTTCAACCCCCCCCCCAAAAAAAAAATCAGCATGTGGAATATTGGGACATTTATAATTGAAGACCACTATAAAAATAATTATGAGTTATGTGGTAACATTTTTAATATCTTTTAAATATTTAGTGAAATCTTTTGAAGAACTCTAATAAGATTCTCCATATTAAATCTTCATATATTTTAATATGTTTTGACTTCAGTTGAAGATGTCCACATGGGAAGATTGTGAAATATATGGTTTGGGAATAAGGGAAAACAGGCTAAATGATAGTAGCACAGATGTATGAAGTACATACATGGACTCAGAATATTCCTGAATTGGTGGGAATTAGCTTAAAATGTATTTGAGAAATATTAAACAAATTAAATAAAATATAGTAGAAAGCAGATAATGTTAATATCTTTTTCTAAGTCATTATGTAGTCCACTGGAATCCTTATATATGTTTTAGTGGTCCTCTTTTCTGTTAAAGTTTGATCCCACTTCACTGAGATCACTTATCTGTATGTCATGTATATTTTCTTCAAGAAGAGAATCAGGAGTTATTAGATATGGTGATCACCAAATAATATAATAAAAGCTAAAATACCCATGTGTGTTCCATTTAAGAATTACTGTTTGAACAGTTGGGTCACTGACTTCTTAGATTAGGTATTATAAATCAATGCTAAATTAGAGGATATGGCATAGTAGTGAAGCAACTCCAGCCTGATACAAACTGTTGCTACTAAAATTGGGATATGGATAAAAGAATAGATATTTTATATTATCATTATTTTGTAAGTATGTTTCACTGATGCAAATCAATTATTACAATAAAAAGATGAAAAAAGCCTGGAAACCATTTCATTAAACATATACTTACTTTTCTTGCCAAGTGGAGGAAGATAGTAGCCAAGGACAACAGTGATTTAGATTTTAATTTGTTCATACAATATGACAGGACCTTAGTGGAACATTATGAACAGCACTGTCCCATAAAACAATGACAAATATTGGAGGGGGGAAAAAAGTTCACAGAGGGCTTGGCAAGGGAACCAACAACTAAGTCTGATTATCCTGTGAGCATATAAGGCAAAAACTGGAAGGAAAATGATAAACTGCCAAAATATCAGAAAGGTCTGTCAGTTTTTTTTATAGGAAATTCTCTTCTTCATCAATGACTTCAGAGCCACTACATTAATGGATTCTAAAATTTCAGTCCCTATTGTGCTACATATAGAATTAGAAGGAGCAATAAAGAGAATAAAGATGGAAACAGAAACCTATATAGACCAAGAATACAAAGTGGAAATCTATTCTGGGAGTGATAATTTTTAAAGCACTAAATGATTGAAGTATAAGATATCTGACAAAGGGAAAGGTTTCAAAGGCTTAAAAAAATATTAAAATTACTGATTCATCAATCTGCTTTCCCCTTTTCTTCAGAATCTTTATGAGACTAATCTGTATTTTTATTGAGGATAAAAGTTTTGTGAAGCAAACAGCTATTCTTAGGAATCTCATTGAGCTTATTGTTTTTTGTATTTAATTAAGCATTTGATTTTTGTAGAGCTGAAATACTCAAATGGATCTTTATTGTCATTGATTCAAGAGCTCCTTTTGCTGATACAGTTTGCAACTAAGCTTGCCCATCTTACAAGACTCTTCTTCATGTCTTCATGGCTTCTCAAGTGTTTGCCAGGTGGGTCTTGCCAAGATGTGGAAATCTTCTTTCCTTTTCCTTTAGATTTCAAGCGTACCAGTTGGCATTCTGATTGTCCAACTATCATCCATTTCTTTTTCCATGTGACCAATCCATTTTTCCTTTCATATAATTTTTTATATTTATTCTGCTCTTTTTTGGGAATTCCTGGTCAACTATATGTTATAGCCTGCTTCCACCTAATATATAATAGATCATTCTATTATTGCTCTCTGTGTCATACTCATCTTCAATTCTTTTTAGGTAGTACTGATGTTTTTCCCAAAATGATGAGCTTTTGTTATTAGGATTAGTGAAAATGCTTTCCCTAACACAATTCAGGGAGTCTATTCATTTCAATTCTGGGTCCCACTCTTTGTCCACCTGTATCTGTCTATACTAGACAGATACACTGTTGCTTAATCTCTCTAGGGTGTCTTTTCAGATGTTTGCTGAAAACTGAACAGAAAATATTCTTCATCTATTTAATGTTTCTTGTATGGATGAACAGGCAAAACATTTTTCCATACCTACAGATCTCAGTAATTTTGGAGTAACTTGGTACTTGATGTACTCATTATAGTTCCTTTCAAATAGGATCACTCTCAGGACTTCATCAACCAAGGAATCCTTCCTTGACTTGGATTACTTGGACTTTAACTTTGCTGGAGTTCCATTACATTGGTGGATTCTATAGCCAAGCATCCTTATTCTTGGTTTATGCTCCACTTGATGTTTATTATAGGAGAGTCACTGAGTGCTGTTATTTATATTGTTTTATTTTTCCTGGAATCCTGAATGATCTTGATAGTTATTTGTATACCTTGTTAATGAGTCTGGAAAGAAGTTTGGTTATGCTCAATTGAATGATTTTTCTTAAACAATAAGTAAAAAGCACAATTTTGATCTTAAATTCTCTTCTTTCACTCAGTTGTGAGAAAGTAAAGATTATAGTTTGTCAAAGTCCAATTGTTCCCTATTAATATACTTATCAAAGATGCCCACATGTCATATAAAAATGATCTTCCTGCATTTCAAAAATAAAACTCTTATGTCAACAGGGATCCTTTAATAAGATGTTTCCAATAATATCAAAATTATACAAGATGCTTTCAAAATTGCAATAGCAGTGATTGTTTTGTTTAATTAGTCACTGGTTATTATTAATCAAATGATTAATATGAGAACATCCCTTACATCTAGCAAAATTCTTTCTCTTTTGTGATCCCACTGTTACAGAACCCAAGTAAAAAACCATTTCTTATTGTCTCATTTCTTTCTTTTTCAGCTTTCTCTATTCCAATCCAGTTTTACCTTAATACTATGGAATCCCCTTTTGTATCATCAAATTTCTTTTTAATTCTTCATCTTATTCTTTTTCTATTTTTTACCAGTTAGCTAGATTAGGCTTACCAGAAAGATATCCTTCCTAGTACTGATTAATATTTTTTCTTATTCTATTTAATCTCCTGGTCCTCAAATACTCCATTTTCTCATTGCTATTTCCATAGCCTCCTTCTGTTGCCATCAGTCAGTGAAATCTCCCTTACGGTTCACTCTACACAGATAAAGCAATAACCCGGACCCTGAATGCAGATATCTACTAATCACAGTCATTTTTATACTCCAGGTTCAATCTTCTTCTGTACCTCAACTCCTTCCCTTATATTAGAGAATTTCAATATGTATTTAATGTCCCTTTACATAATCTTGCTTCTCAGTTCTTCATTACCCATAAGTATACCACTTTCATGAAAAAAAAATTATGAAATTTTTTTTATCATAGTCTATCATTTCATTTCCTCTATTGTCTACAAACTTACTGTTCCATCTTTTCCTCATACTGTACTTCCCAGGCCATCACTTGCTTTTCAACACCTTATTAAGAACCCTGTATTCTTAAGATTCCTTGTCCACTTAACCTATTGCCACTCACATTTTGCTTGAATTGTTTTTTGCCTTTACGTTTATGTGACTAAAGTGACTGGAAGTGTAGTCATTTGACCATGCTGTTTGTGTTCATTACAGATTTATGAAACTTAATCAGAACTGTACCATTCTTGCATCAAGGTATTCCTTTTTCTATACCTTTATTAATTCTTACCTCCCCTCTTACACACCTTTTAGCTACTCTAGAACTTCTCTTCTTTCCCTAAACTTTCACATAACCATTTCCCAACTATTTTAGCCGAAAAGCTTCCCTAACTGAGGAAAACAATTCAATTCCTCAATACTGCTAAGAAAATAGAGGCCATTTACTCTGAGCTCCTTCCTCTCTTTTCCCAGTTCTTTATCTCAGAATATATTTTTATCATCATTTATTCTTTCCTTTGTTCCATTCTCTGATGAAACAGTTGTCCTTCCTCTCCTTTTTGATTATATCCTTGATCCTCACCCCTTATTGCCTCTCTTCCAATAGTATCCCAGTAATCATCCTCTCTTTAATCTTCAACTGCTCTCTACTTACTGATTCACTTCATCCTGACTACAAATAATTACCTCCCCAATACTTTGAAGGAGATGGTGGTGCCAACCCTCACTTAATCCTTTCTTTCATTAAAAGGACATCAAGAAAAGCTAACTGAACACATTGCTCCTCTTCCTTTCTTTTTTAGCTTAAAAGTATCTTTGGTTTAGGATTATTCCAGAGTTTTGTTCTTCTTTCTCTGCTATTTTAACACGATGAATTAGATGAAGACCTAGATAGATTACTTATCAAATTTGTAAATGATTTAAAGCTCAGAGGATTTTCTAGCATGCTAAATTTCAGACAGGAAACAAAAAGACCTTAATTGCTAAGGGCATTGGGCCATCACATCAGTTAATGTTACATTTATATCTGACAGTCTACCATTAGATTTAGAAATTGACTTTATTAAAGTACAACATTGGAGTGGTAGGTATAGCTAGCTGTTTATATGAAGAAGATTGAGGCTTTTAGTAGTTTGCAAACTCATTAAGAATTTTTGGGGGCAGCTAGGTGGCGTAGTGGATAAAGCACTGGCCCTGGAGTCAGGAGTACCTGGGTTCAAATCTGGTCTCAGACACTTAATAATTACCTAGCTGTGTGGCCTTGGGCAAGCCAGTTAACCCTGTTTGCCTTGCAAAAAACCTAAAAAAAAAAATTTCAAAATTATATACTGTCCAAAAATCTGATGCAATATTTTGGTCACATTTAAAGACACATAGCTTTTAAGAACACGAATTAGAAGGTAATAGGCCTGCTGTATTTTCCATTGATCCTACTTCATCTGTAATGCATTCAGTTTTAGGAATCATATTTTTGAAAAGACATAAATTGAAGAGCATCTATTGGAGAACAGTTTGAATGATGAAGAGCCTTATGTGTGCCATATTAGGATCATTTGTAAGAATTTGGGGATATTTAACCTGAAAGGAAAGAAAAAAAAAACTAAAAAAATGATAGGATAACTGTCTTCAAGTTATTAAAGTACTATTTTCTGGATGTTGAATTGATATTTTAGAAAGTTTTGGTTTTATCTAATACCCACAACTATTCTTCAGGAGTATTATTCCTCTTACTTCTAGGATAAATACAAACCATTCTGTTTAGCATACCATTGATGATATGATTCTAGACTTCTATGCAGAATTTTTTTAACTTTCCTTTCCACACAATTCAAGTTCCAGCCAAACTGGTCTATTCCTCTAAACATCTTTAAATTTTAACTTGTGCAAAAATGAAATCATTAACTTTCCTTTCAAACCCTCCCCCCTTCGAAATTTGTGGGCACCACTATTCCTTTAGTTGTCCAGACTCACAGTCATCTTTGACTCTTCACTCACTCATCCCCATATTAAATCTGTTACTAAGTCTTTGATTTTTTTCTCTGTAGCATCTATTATACATACCTTTCTCTCCTCTGACACTACTACTACCCTGGTTCAGGTCCTCATCACTTCATATCTGTGTTATTGGAGGGATTTGGGGTAACCAAATAAAGATAGAAATCAAGGGTTACTGAAAGACAAAGGAATTTGGATACTTCCCGTGATTTTAAAACTGTTCAGGATTTATTGTAAAAACATTGTAAAATAAATAGTTAAAACTTTTTTCTCCTGCCAGAGAAGCAACATGCATTTTAGGACTGGGTGAATAACAAAAGGCTAGGCTAAGTTGCTTTGGAGACAGACAGAGACTGAGAAGTAGATAAAGAAAGGAAAAAAGACAGGGAGAGGGGTTGTCTATGTGGCGCAGTGGATAGAGCACTGGCCCTGGAGTCAGGAGTACCTGAGTTCAAATCCAGCCTCAGACACTTAATAATTACCTAGCTGTGTGGCCTTGGGCAAGCCACTTAACCCCGTTTGCCTTGCAAAAACCTAAAAAAAAAAAAAAAAGACAGGGAGAGCTGACTAGACCAGAAATCAGATTGACCCTGAGTGGAGATTGAGCTCAGGTTTTACAGCTTTGCCCATTATCTGGGAACTGAGGACAAAAGGGAAAATCCTTTCCCTTAACATGCCCGAAACCAGGTAGAAGGTTGGAAGCTGGGGAGTGATGAGACAGCATATAAATTTTACATTTAACAGTGAAACAATAAAGGTCAATTTACATCCCAAGAGCAAAGAGCCTTCCACCCTTAACAAAATTTAACTACATTAAAGATTACAGAACTTGATTCTACTTATCTCTGCATCACCTGGAGTATGGCAACAGATTTTCGTTTCTCTTCCTGCCTTAAATATCTCTCTACTGCATCTCAACCTCCATTCAGCTGTCAAGCTATCTTGACACATCTATGAACACTTCAACTCCACCACTGTCACCCCATTCAGTAAAGTCTCAAGGATTTGATATAAAATCTTCTGGTGTCCTTCAAGTTGCATATAAATTTCCCTTTTTTATAAGAATCCTTTTTCCTTTTTAATGCTAATGCCTCCCGCAAGTTGATTTTCATCTCTAATTTATCCTGAATATATCTTATTTGTATATATTTGTTTTCACATTATTATCCTTTTAAAAATGTGAACTCTTTGAAGGCATGTAATGTTTTTATCTTTTTTTATATATATCCTTTGTTCTTTGCATAATGCCTGTTTACAGTAAGGGATTGATTAATAAATGCTCATTGACTGACTGAAATTTGGTTACACCTTACTCCAAGGGCAAGAGAAAGGAACAAGATATGTTGCCTCTGAGATAAAGATAAAAGTGTAAAGAAGCAGTGTAGTTTATTCCCAGGGAACTGTGTGACTAGAAAATGAGGTGGATTGGTCTTGTAGTAAGATTGAGAGGTCATAGAAAAGTTGTGTTTTCTTTCTTTTTTTTTAATTTTTTAAATTTTTTTTAAAAGTCATGTTTTCTTTAGTATTCTCTCAATGTCAGATGCTCTAAAGGAGAAACTTCTATATACAAGGGAACCTCTTTTGAGAATTTATCAATTTTGGACAAAAGGTTTATAAAGTGAGGTGCGAAATGGATTGTGGTCTATATCACTGGAGGAAATTAACACATTGATGAAGTCTCATAGAATCATTGACACAAAGAACTGCAGTTCTCTTCATATTTTTCTGCTTAAGAACCTTCATTGGCTTGTCTATAGTATGAGATAAAATTTCTTCACATGGCATTTATTCTATATTCTGTAGTTTTAATGATCATAAATATGATGCATCTCTGCTTGCTGTTGCCCTATTCTTATACATCACATGGTACTTAAAACCAGGAAGAATTTATAAAAACTTTGGATGACCAAGTCAGAATCCAAAAAGATCTTGATATGTTTGAATTTTGTATCAAATCTGTTAGAATGAAATTATAACATTTAACCTTAAAAACTCATCTTTTTTATAATAAGATGTGTGAAGTATAACCAGCAATTAATTATCAGAGAATGCTCTGGTATTTTGTATTCTCCCATGCCAGTTTGAATTAACAAAAATGTGATGTCCATCAAAAAGGAAATACATATTAACCACATTAGAGATCATTTTATCTAGACTCAAGGGGAGGTGATCCTTTCACTGTACCGTGCCCTTGTCATTTGGAGAGCTGTGCTTAGTGCAGTCTGTTTTAGGAAGGACCTTAGTAAGTTGTGTCCCCATCTGGGTACCAGGGAGGTTAAAGATGTTCAGATCATGCATATGAAAATTGATTGAAAGAACTAATATTTAGACTGGGGAAACAAAGACTTATATAGAATTGATTGATTTCCTTTATGTGTCTGATTGAGTTAATAGACTTGTTTTGTTTGATCTCAGTAGTGAGCGTAAACATTGCAGGGGGGTAGTAGAACAACATAGCAGTGAAATGGATTCTCTTGGCTGGTAGTAAGTTCTTTTTAATTGAGTGTCTTCAGAAGAGGCAGGGTGATCAGTAGTCATGTACGTGGTAGTAGAGACTTTGGGTGAGGACTGAGCTTTTAGTACCTTCTAGCCCTGAGATTCTTTGATTTATTTAATCCTTCTCTTCTTTCCACATACATCTCAGATGCCATCTTTTCCATGAAGCCATCTTAGTTGCTGCCTCTTTACATTTTTTTCAGGTACTACTTTTGGTTCTTCTCTTAGGGTCTACCACTGCATCTTATAAAATGAGAGGAAAATGTATCCTTCCAGGGTAGTTAGGTGGCACAATGGATAGAATTCTGACACTGAAGTCAGGAAGACCTGAATTCAAATCCCAGCTTCACACAATTGCTTAGCTGTGTGACCCTGGGAAAGTCTATTAACCTTGTTTGCCTCAGTTTCCTCATCTGCAAAATGAGCTGGAGAAGGAAGTGGCAAACTTCTTTGGTATCTGCCAAGAAAACCCCAAGTGAGGTCATGATGAATTGGACATGACTGAAATAACTTGAACTAGCTACTCAAAGATGGAGATTGTTTTGTGTTTGTCTTAGTAACTCCAACACCTGACACTGCTCCCTGCTCATACAGGGTGATTAATGAATGCTTATTGAATTGATTTAAATTCATCTTTATTTCCCTAATACCTGGTTCAGTGACTTTTTTTTTTTAAAGGTTTTTGCAAGGCAAATGGGGTTAAGTGGCTTGCCCAAGGTCACACAGCTAGGTAATTATTAAGTGTCTGAGACCAGATTTGAACTCAGGTCCTTCTGACTCCAAGGCCAATGCTCTATCAACTGAGCCACCTAGTTGCCCCTGGTTTAATGCCTTCTATTGCTCATCAGACATTTATTAAACACTTTCCATAATACAGATATTTTGTTAAGCATTTTTTTAACATAGGTATTAGAAATATTTGTTGAATTGACTTGAGTTGACTTAATTCCGATCTCATTGAATTCGATATATCCAAAGCAAAGTACATCTTTTTTTGTCTTTGTCTATTAATAGAAGCAAAATTATTCAATGATCTTTGTATAAACTTTTTTTGTTTGGTATTTTGCAAGGTAATGGGGCTAAGTGACTTACCTAAAGTCACACAGCTAGATAATTATTAAGTGTTTGAGGCCATATTTGAACTCAGGTCCTTCTTTCTCTAGGGCTGGTGCTTTATTCATAGGCATGCTGTCCTGCCTTTATATAAAATCTTAGTCATTTTTAGTTTCTTTTATCTCCTCAGCATTTAATGACCTCCATATCATATATTTATTATTTTTTTTAGGTTGTTGCAAGGCAGTGGGGTTAAGTGGCTTGCCCAAGACCACACGGCTAGGTAAATATTAAGTGTCTGAGGTCGAATTAGAACTCAGGTACTCCTGACTCCAGGGCCCGTGCTCTATCCACTGCGCCACCTAGCTACCCACTCCACATCATATTTTTGACCATACTCATTCCCATAATCCCTACCATCTTGTTCACCTAAGGCATAGAAAACTGATAATCTCTTAGCTGGTTTTCTGTTCTCAAATCTCTTTTCATTTTAACTCATTATAATTTATACTGTTGATAATTATCTTCTTTTGACTAAAGTCAAGTAAGTAATAATTCAATGAGAATTAAACTCTGAAGTATGGTTACATTTTCAAAGTTCTCTAGAGAAGAATCCTTTCAAATCTATTTCAGAATCAGTTATGTAGATAATTTGTTCAAATCTCTAGAGATATTTATTACTGGTATACTGGTAATTACAGAACAAATCTCATAGAACCCATCACTTTGGCAAATGATGCATTGCTTGTAGAAATGGTTTGTAAGTAGAAGGGTATCTTTTGTAACCATCATGGCTTAACATAATGCTATGGGGATGAGAAAGAATCTGTATGTTCTGATCAGTTGTGAGTATGAATAAGAGGGGAGAAAAGAGATCTGATAAGATACTCTTCCTTTATTCCAATTTTTTTTCTTTTTTGGGGGTTGCATAGTTGTGTTTGAGGAAATAGCATTTTTGTGTGTTTGGCTGTTTTTCCCCTTGGTTATGTCAGCTTCCACATACTATGGGAAAAGGAGATTAGAAACTCTGCCTTTGTATGCAGTAGAATTCTTAGGCTAACTTATGTAACTTATTATTTATAATGATAATTTTTAGGCTAACTTATCTAACTTATTATTTATACTGATAATTACTCACATTTAAATATTATTTATAATATATAATCAACTTTCCTCATAGGTAATCTGAGGTAATCAATCCCTACTTTAACTCCATTTTGCCCATGTACACATACACATGACTAGTTAAAAGAAAGGACACTTGATTCCCAAGTTCAGTCCTTTTTCTACTGTCATTATGGTAGATCCTTACTATTAAGTGTACCTCATTTTAAATATTTAAATGGAAAAGGAAGAACTTACCTTAAAAATACTTAAAATTTCTTGATTGCATAAATTTATAAATATTTATTTTAAGGGTAATTTTTAGGATCCATTCTATGCATAAAAGAAGAGATATATGTGTATTTCTGCAAGCCTGAAGGTTTATTGAGTTATAAACAAATTTACTTATTACATATAGTATTTTTATGTGAAGTTGGTGTTCTCGATACTCTTGTTTTGGAACCTTAAAAGATAACTCCATTAAGCGAATGTAGTTGTAAGTTTAAAACCGTGTAGTTTTGTTACTATAATACAGAAAGATACTGATTAGAGTATTCCTGTAATGGGCCTTCACTGAACTAATAATAGGAATCAGATTAAAAGGGTTTTGAATATTTGAATAGTGAGAGGCTGATGAAAGCAGAGATAAATATTTGGTTTATCATTTAGATAAGTGTTTTTAAATTGGACAAATCATGTTATTCAAATAGAAACCTGGAAACCTTGGTTGATTTCTATAAAAATCTCTCAATACCTTTTCCTAAAATAACATTTTTCTTTAAGAAGTCTTTTAAAAATATATAAATAATTGTAGTGTCAATACTCATTTTGCTTTAAGAACAAAACATGTGTGTTCTACTTGTTGCATAGAAGGAAGCAAAAAAAAAATTAGTAGGCAACAATGCTAAGGGAAGGTGGAAGGTGGCTTCATTTATATTTCTGTCTCCAGCATACATGAAGCAAAGAAAATAGACATGCAGTGTGTCTCAAAGAATCCTTATGTAAGTTATTTAAACTTGAAAGGGGATTAGCATTAGAAGTCTGTGATCATGTAAAGCATTTGTAATTGAATATGGTTGTTGAAAATAATTCTTTACATAGCTGAATTTTAGAAGACTTGGTGATGATAAATCAAGTGGAGGAAAGGGAAATCATAGATTTTAAACTGAAAGAACCCTAAAACAGGCCTTCTGAATTCCTATCACTACTAAGCTCACTGTATCATTTAGCAGATTCTAAGAAGTCCACAAGGTTTCAGATAACTCTCTCAGTGATATATTGGCATTTCTCTCCAGACAAAATCTAGTTAAACTTGAAGAGCTTCATTGCCCATAGGTTGGCCACTAAGCAATTAATTCTTTGATCAAAACAGCCTGTGAAACAAAGGAAGATGCTAAATGGTCTTCCATCTTGTGCACCGTTCATCTGCCTGTGAAATAGAACAGAAAAAAGGGGCTGAGAAGACTCAGAATCAGTTTTGTAAAGATACTAATTTACTCTAAAAATATTATTTGCTCTACTTCCCCTCTTGTCTCCCGAACCTTTTCCAGTCTGACTTCTTAAGAACCTCCTAATTTACCTGAAAAATACTGTCTCCAGAATTTGCAATGATTTCTGAATTAGAATCTAATGAACTTTTCTCAGGCCTCATTCTGCTTTTTCTCTTTCCAATATTTGACTCTTGATCACTTTCACCTCTTAGAACTCTTTAGGTTAACACTGCTCTTTCTTGGTTCTCCTGTCTGACCACTCCTCAGTCTACTTTGTTGGATCTTTAGACAAGATATGTCTCTGTCCTGAGCCTTCTTCTCTTTACTGTTTCACTTGGTGATCTCATTAGCTCCTCTGTGTTCAGTCATTGACTATGGAGATGATTTTCAGCTCCCTCTATCCAGATATTCTTTTTTCTGAGCTCCAGCTCTGCATTATTTTTTGAACATCTTGACCTGGTTGTTCCTTAACCCTTCTTTTTTTTTTTTCTTTTTCTTTTTTGCAAGGCACTGGGGTTAAATGACTTGCCCAAAGTCACACAGTTAGGTAATTATTGTTTAGATTTGAACTCAGGTCCTCCTGACTTCCGGACCAGTGCTTTATCCACTGTGCCAACTATCTGCCCCTTCTGTTAGCCCTTTTCAATTTAACATTCTCAGAAAAGAACTCTATCCCCAAAATGCTTTATTTTTTCAAAAAAAATCTCTACCCCCCAAATATTCTCCTCTTTCCAATTTTCCTAATACTATTAGAATGTACTGCTAGCCTCCTAGTCACTTTGCCTTGAAGCTTGGTGGCATCCTTGACTTCCTTCATCCCACAAGTCAGATCTGTTGCCACATGGCCACAAGGTTAGTTCCGACCCCTAGCATTTTGTCCTCAGATTCTGGAAAGATTCCTTACCTTTTGTCTCTCCCCACTTTAAACTTGTAGGTGGTGAAGTAGATGGAACATTGGATATAGAATCAGGATGATTTGAATTCAAGTCCAACCTTAATTGCCTACACTAAAAGCTCCCTTATATATCACTTAACCTCTGCCTAAATTTCCTCATCTATAAAATGGGGATAATATTGACACCTATATCCCAGAGTTTTTTGGGGGGAGTAAAATGAGCTCATATTTGCAAAGCACTTTATAAATTATAAAGCTTTAGATAAATGCTAATTACTACAACAAAACAGCAACTAAAACTACAATACTACTACCAGTAATACCTCTACTACCCCTACTACTGTTTTCTATAATTCATCCTCTGCTCAGCTGCCAAGGTGATTTTCCTAAAGCATAGGTCTGATCATGATACCTTCTGTTAATCCTTCACAATTTGGCTCCTTCCTACTTTTCTTTTTACATTTTATTCTCCTTCCATGCCTGGAATATTGTTCCCCTTCCCTTTTGCTTCCTAGATGGATTCCTTTAGGATTCAACTTAAATTTTACCCTTTGCTGGGGCATTTGTAAGTCCTATTCCCCCCTCCCCCCAACAGTGTCTTTATTTTTAAGTTATTTGCTTTTGTCTTCTCCATTATAATAATAGTTTCTTGAGGACTTTTTCTTATATCTCCAGTACTTACCACTGTGTCTAGCACATAAGTGATAGTTTACATATGCTTGTTTATTGATCAACTGACTAGACATGGTAGAAGAAATATGTGTAGATATGAATATAAAGTGAAAAAAATATTCAATTTGAAAAGTAAAGTTTGAAAGGAAAAAAGTCAGAAAATGAATCTTTAGAAAACTAATAATAGAATCTAGCTAAGCCAGCTTCTTTTGGCAATATTTATTTGCAAAAGACCAAGAAGTGAATGAAAAATAGAATATAAGTTTTTATGTGTACTTAGCCTAATATTTAAAGTCCTTTATGATTTGTTTCCAAACCACCTTTCCTATTATCTTTCACATTATTCTCTTTTCACGTGTGCAGGCCATGAATTTGTAAATCCTCTTCTCCCATACCTGTTATATCATTTCTTTTAATTGAAATCATAAGGAGATGTTGCAAAGACTATAAAATACCTTTTTTTCCCCATTATTTGAATCTGAAAACTTTGTATCTTGGAAATAGTCAGTGGCTAGAGTATCAACTAGTGGGATGAATAATATTTAATTTCCAGAATCTTTCAACAGTAATTTGTTACAAGTAGTGGTAGTACTTACTAGGCAACTGGATGATGTAGTGGATAGAGTGCCAGGTCTGGAACCAGGAGTTCAAATGTGATCTCAGACACTTAACCAGATGTGAGATCCTGGGCAGGTCACTTTTCCCTGTTTGCCTCAGTTACCTCATCTATAAAGTGAGCTGGACAAGGAAATGGCAGATCATTCTAGTATCTTTGCCAAGAAAACCTCAAATGGAGTCATACCTGAAAATCATGACTGAATTGCAACAGAAGAATATATACTCCTTAAACTTGTCATATGATATTTTTTTTTTAAGGTTTTTGCAAGGTAAACGGGGTTAAGTGGCTTGCCCAAGGCCACACAGCTAGGTAATTATTAAGTGTCTGAAACCAGATTTGAACCCAGGTACTCCTGACTCCAGGGCTGGTGCTTTATCCACTATGCCACCTAGCTGCCCCCATATGATATCTTTATTGTTACTTTTATCACAGATAAGTCACTATGGAGTTGAAAGAACAAATGAATAAATAAAATAGCATTTGTTAGGTGTTTACTATATGCCTAACCCGTACTAAGTGTTAGGAATAAAAATTAAGAAGAGAGATAATCCTTTCTATGAAGGGTTTTATATTTCAATATATGAAATATGGGAGTGGGCTAAATATAGTGGTCTGTTACCAATCTGGATTCCACAGTCAGGGAAAGAATTCAAAAGCTGATTGACTAGTTCCTCCAGGGCATGGTTCTCCAGGTTTGGATCAAAGGCTATAAATTTAGAAAAATTTCCACAGATCACCACACATTACTTAATAATTCTTCCTAGACATACTGGCTTTACATTTTGGGACTTTCTGTCTTGTACTGATATTTTGTTTTCACAACCAAGAATTGGAATTTGTAGGAAAGACATAGATTTGTGTGTAATCAGAAGAACTGGAGTAACATTTCCATTGTAAGCAAATTAAAATCACCCTAACTGCATGAGAGATAATATATAGATATTGTGTACAGAATGTTTGCCCAGTTGATTTTTTAGGAGGAAAAGACTGGCAGGACATTTATTATATTTTCATTTTGCCAGTTAATTTACCCATCCACAGGACAGCATCAATGATACAAAGCTTCTGGTAAAACAAAAGTAAATGGGAAATGTTTATCTTATTCTGTTTTATCAGCTCTTAGAAAGAATTTTCTGTTTTTTATGAAGGATCTTTTTTTTTTTTTTTTTTTTTTCCCTTAAGGCAGTGGGGTTAAGAGGCTTGCCCAAGGCCACAGGGCTAGGCAATTGTTAAGTGTCTGAGGCCGGATTTGAACTCAGGTAACTTCTGATTCCAGGGCCTGTGCTCTATCCACTACACCACCTAACCTCCCTATATCTTTTGCAAACTAATATACAATCATTTGTGTTGAGGAATAGACAAATTGACTTTTTTTAGGAGATAGAACAGGAGCTTCATCTTACTTTCGTTTATCTCTTTTAATAGTTGTATTTAAGTTTCCAGTCATCATTTCTCTTCCTTTTATAGCTTTATCATATTGAGTTTTTACTTTTTACTCTGTAAAGCTTGGATTTATCATTTTCTTCTCTTCATGTACTCATTTGAAAAGTTTTTCAATGGGAATCTGGATCTAAATGAGATTGTACTGAATGCAGAGATTAAACTTTTCCTTGAATTTCATAAATTTTATATATCATTAAACAGTCTTCTGCTAAAAGAAGTGACTTTTCTCATTGGTTTGAGTAGGATTCCTTGGAGTAGGATTCCTAGCAGTGTCTTAGATTGAATAATCTTTGATATTTTAATTTGACAAGATACATTTCATAGAAACTACTTCCACATGTACCTTTAGTATTTCACTTTGTTGTTCGGATTATGACATTTTCCTTTCAGTGTCTTTGGAAATAAGTTTAGAAACCATTTAATAATATCTTATCTTTAAAGAGTTTGCCTCAATAGTAGTCACAACTTTTGTATTTCAAAGTTATTTTTCTATTAAAATAAATCTATTTCCAATTTAAATTAGCAAAATTATTTTTACTTGTAGCTGTTTTTGCTCTTAGAAAGTAGTAATCTCTTTTGTAAATTGCAGAATTAGTGGGTTTTATCCCTTTTTAGTTTCTTTATTATGGTAAAACTTCTTAATTCTTGACTAACAATAGTCTAAACTATTTTATTTACAAAGTTGTTTCTGGCAGTAAGATCTGTATACTAGATAAGGATATTTTAATTTCCAGAAACCTTTGCTAGTGAAATTAAACTTAGATACTAAGTATATCTTTACATTTAAGTAAACACATAAAATTTAAGTCTAAATTCTTTAACATGTCAGTCCTGGCCATTTAAAGTATGACTACAGTTTTTGTTCACAGCCTTATCTCCTATCACTCCCTTTCATGTACCCTGCACCACAACCAAATGGATTATTGGCTCTTCCCTGAACATGCCCTCTACCTTCCTACATGTGCATATTTGTTTTTTAGACAAATATTCAATATGTTATTTTCTTATTTCTTTTTACCTGTCCAACTCATTACTATCTTAAAAGGACTGGCTTAAATACTACTTCTTCCAAGGCTCTTTTCCTGTTTTCTCTAGGAATAAGTCTGTTTTTTTTAGCTGTGTCCCTGTAACACTATGCTTGTAACTAAGATGTATTACATTTTGATTTGTTTTCAACTGTGCACATGCCTAATCTACCTGAAAAGCTTCTTTTCAGTGGTGTTCATCTTTGAACTTCCTCACTACTTTATACTTGGAAGATGTTGAATTTTGTTGAACTGATTGTCAGCAAAATTATGCCCAAATTTGTAAATTTTATTTTTAATAGACTTTCTTTTATAGATTATACACTACTGCTCTTTTTGGATAAAGAAAAAGAAAAACTAAAATTAAGTCAGCAGAAATTTATTAATCGCCTTTTGTGTACAGGATACATCATATTAGACTATGAAGCTGTGAATAGAAGCTATTGTTCTTCTTTCCTAAGTATAGATTACAATGACTTTAAATGAGAATAATGTAGTGTCTATTTTAATTGAGAAACTAGGACAATTTAAAGAATTGCCATTTAGGGGAAGCTAGTTGGCACATTGGATAGAGCACTGGCTCTGGAGTCAGTAATTACCTAGCTGTGTGACCTTGGGCAAGTCACTTAATCCCAGTACTTTGCAAAAACAAACAAAAAAAGAATAACCATTGAAAGCATACTTTTGAATAGGACATTTTATCCTGGTAGGAAATATAGGAAGTTATTTTTTTAATTTAAAAATTTGAGTTCCAAATTCTATCCTTCCTTCCTCCTCTCCTTCCTCTATCCTTTTCTTGATAGTAAGCAATCTCATATGGGAAGACTCAAAAGAAAAAAAATGCAATGAAGTTAAAAATAGCATGCTTAAGGCTGTATTCAAGCAATATTAGTTCCTTCTCTGGAGCCAGATACTATGCTTTAACTTTAGTCCTTTGAGATTGTCTTGCTGAGAATAGCTAAGTCATTCATAGTTCTTCATCAAATAATATGGCTATTACTGTTTGTTTTCCTGGTTCTGTTTATTTCACTTTTTATCAATTCATATTAAGTTCAGATTTTTCACATTACATTCAGATTCTGCTTATCATTTCTTATGGTTCAATACAATTCCATTTCCATCATATACCATTTCTTGTGTAATCATTTATTATTACTGTAAAGACCAAAAGAAATGCCAGCAGATGTGGAAGGCTTTCCTAGGAATGATGATGATCTGAATGGCAGCTAGCACAGAGCTAGAGATTATATAGGGTTGGGTTAATTTTAAAACTTTAGTGAACTTTTTAAAAGTCATTGCTTCATCAAGAATGTATGGGGACATAGGGGGAGGCTAGGTTGCACAGTGGATAGAGCACTGCTCCTGGAATCAGGAGTACCTGAGTTCAAATCCGGCCTCAGACACTTAATAATTACCTAGCTGTGTGGCTTTGGGCAAGCCACTTAACCCCATTGCCTTGCAAAATATCAAAAAAAAAAAGAAAGAATGTATAGATGTAGTCATTAGACTTAAGATTTTTGCCATACATGTGCCTTTGATTGGCCAGTGTAGAAACCAAACAGTTCCATAGATTCAGAATCCTAGACGTGGAATGAATGGTTTTAGAGCTCAGTTTTAATGTAAACACTAGTTAAAAGGCAGTAGGATCATATGGAATTTGCTTTGGGCTAGGGGTGAAAAAGATTTCTGTTCCTTCCTTGGCTTTACTATTGTAATCTTGTCACAGAATATTTCTAAGCCTCAGTTTTTTAGTTCATAAAATGGGGAGAGTAATTATTGCTCTGACTACTTCCCTGAGTTATTTTGAGGATAAAAATAGTTTTGTATTTGGAATTGTGCTTCCAAAAAGTAAAAAGCACAGTACAAATTTATTAAAATTTTTAATTAGAGATACTTGGAAATGACCTTGTGAAATGAAAACTTTTCTTGGGTACTGATAAGAGATGTCAGCTACCTATCTTTTACTCTGTGTGCAACAGCCTTGTTTTAGTTTTTTTTCATTTCCCCTTAAGATGATAGAAACATGTCCTGGTGCTTATCATCTCTGGTCTGTAAAAGTTCCAGTATATTTTTGGAGTTTTTTTGGTTTGTTTGTTTTTATAGAGCATCTTTTGTGGAAGACTTGACTTGAGTGTTTCTCCCAGTAACAAATCTTTGGCATCACAGCCTTGTTCTAATAGTGGCATGTGGCACAAGATTGATTTAACAGAGTCTGAGGTTTGCTCTTTTCAGACATTTGTTCTCTCAGCAGCCACTGTGCGCTGCTGACATGGCCACCCACTGCTGCTGCTTTTTTTGCCTTCTAGCACAGCTTCTGAGACTAAAGCACTTTGACACCTGCCATTTGGAACCTTTTCTTGCTGAAAAATGTCAGCATTTTCAGACAAGATGAAGACAGATAGAAATCTTGTCTTTTTTTTAAGGCTGTAGTCAGGGCATTTGTTCATTGATGGATGAATTGGAATAGTTTTATTGCTTGTTTTGCTACTTTAGAAGCAGAAAAATACCAGCACACTCATCCATTTTAGAGCAGAGTGTCTTGTTTGTACAAATGAAGATTATTTTTTCTTTACTGTATTTTATGGTAGGTGTGATTGGAGAGTATTAATACCCTCCATGCCCTTCATTTAAATAAAAACTACTCATTAAGAAATTACTGAGTCTTTGTTAAGAGAAGTTCCTATTACAATATAGTTTTCATACCACTGCATAAATCATATTACTCAGTTCTTGGTTATCAAGAATTTATTTGTAGAATAGTATTGAACTTTCAAAGTGTCTCTGGAGTTTATGTTGCTTTTTAAAACTTAAAATTATAGAGAAGATTAGTTAAGAAGATGACCAAATAGTTAAGTAAGAAGAAAAATGTTAAGCTTATGTTGGCAGGATCAGTTATGTGACCTTGCCTGACTCCTTTCTTCTGGTTTATCTTTGGGCTTGATGGTGCATAGTTCAAATGATAAGATCACAAGTTGGGAGGATTAGCTAGCTCATCATTATCATGTGAAAACTCACAGTTTTATAGTGCTTCAATGTTGGAAGAAGCACAACTATATCATCCTTGTAGAACTGACATGATGCACAATATAGACAAGCAGCTGTGTCTCCCACTGAGGTTGGGGCCAGTAGTAAAAAGTCAAAATGAAATTAGCTCCTAGTTTTAAGAAGCTTATATTATTTTGGAGGAAACAATTTGTAGATATTTTAAATATGAAGTAGATATGAGATGAGTGTAAAATAATTCTAAGAGATGGGCAGCTATTCATTAGCACAATGGATAGAACTGAAGACCTGAATTCAGATTTAATCTCTGCCACTTAACTGACTGTTTAACAGGGCAAGTCACATAGCTTCTGTCTGCATCAGTTTTATCTTCTGAAAATGGGAAATAGTAGCACCCTTTCTCCCAGGGTTGTGATTAACATAATATTTATAGAGTTCTTTGCAAGCTTTAAAGCACTGTTTAAATTCTAATGCTAAATATAACTAATAATAATAATAATAATAATAATTATTATTATTATTATTATAATAGACAGCAACTACTACTTTTTTTTATTTGTTTGTTTTTTAGGTTTTTGCAAGGCATTGGAGTTAAGTGGCTTGCCCAAGGCCACTCAGCTAGGTAATTATTTATCTGAGGTCGGATTTGAACTCAGGTATTCCTGACTCAAGGGTTGGTGCTCTGCCCACTGTACCACCTAGCTTCCCCTGACAGCAACTACTTCTAATGGGGAATCAAGGAAAAACTTCATATAGAAAGTTAGTACATGGACTGATCCTTCGAAGGGATTCTAAGATGAGAAAGGAGAACATTTCAGGCATAAGGCCACCTTGTACAAAGTTAGACAAGTGATGGAATTCTATAAAGAGGAAATAAAAAGAAGGCTATTTTGGATGAATAGAGTGGTTGATGGGTAGTAATAATAGTATGAAATTTACCTAAAAAAATGTAGATTGGAGATAGGTTACAAAGAGCCCAACTGAAGAATTTATATTATTTTCTAGAGGCACATGGAATCAACTGAAGGTTTTTTGGTGGGGGGAGGGGGTTGTGCCATACATTAAGACTAATGATTCAGAAATATCAATTTGTCATTTGTTTGATAATCGACAATTTTCACAGACAGAGAAGACAGGGCAGCCATGAGTTCCATTTTCAGCCAAATAAGGTGGTTATTAAAAGATCTGGATTCTTGCTGTGATGCTATTGACTAAATCTATTGACTCTACCTTCAGACTGAATTAGGAGTGAAGCCATTCTATATTGGGGGATTTTTAATACCTTAGTAACAAAATTTTCTTATTTATATTCCACATTATATTTAATGCATTGAATTCTTTTGTGTAAAGAATAGCCCACTACAAAGTTCAAGGTTTGTTTTTCTTCAAATTCTAGAATAACATGCAATTTTATTCTTATGTTATCCATACTTTCTCATTTATTATTGGAGTCTTTCCATCTTTTCATAGATTATGTAAATATTTCAGACTTCCCTTTTTAATTTATTTACAGAAGTTTGGTTTTTTAGTTGTTGTCTTTTTCTGAATAGCAATTATTATATTGCGGAGACTGTGTAGGGTAATGGAAACAGTAGTGAACCTGGAATCAGGAGAGACATGAGTTCAAATTTAAGCTCTCTCATTTACTAGATGAGCAAGTCATTTGATCTCTCAGAGTCTCAATTTCTTTATCTGTCAACTGGAAATTTCAAATGGTTGTAGTCTATATTGTAGATTGGGTTTATTTTAAAGGAAGTTGTTTTACCAAGTGGTGTAGAAATGTGAATTACTATATTGAGATCATTTTGAAGGAGCACATGTTTGTAATTTCATGTCACAAAAGTTTCTTGTATCCCCTTTTCTTTGAAAAATAAACATATCTAGAATCAGCTTATTTAAAGCCTCAAAATTTAGTAATACAAAGTGTATTACTAAATTTTGAGGCTTTAAACAAACTGATTTCACCTGGATACTTTATCACAAAGTGGTATCCCATCAAAGAAAAGAATATGCTGCTATTTTTCATGTGAGTTATTCTTAAAGGTTGTGAGTTGAAAAAAATGAATAAAATTGGAGATAGATCAGGATAATTCATGCTTATTTCTTATGTAGGACCATTTTCCTTATACTCTCTCCTGCCTCATCAATTACTTCTCTTAAAATTTCTGAAATGGTATTTTTTGGTTCCTTTTACAATGGTGTCAAAAGCTTCAGGAGATCAGATGATTTCTGAAAACAATGGCTCTGTGACTTGTAGTATTTTAATGCCCAGTACCTGATTAAATTTGACACATGACAATTTTAGAATGTCTGGAATTTTATTTATTGAAAATTGCCTAAAAAATTAGATGTTTGATTGGCTGGCTAGTTTTTAGTTTTTTGGTACTTTCTCCTAAAAATGATAAATTTGATTTTTATTTAATTTTATCCAAATATGCTTTATTTAAAAAATGAGGCGACCTTTTGAGATATTTAGGAATTGGAATTTCAAATTAAAAAAAACAACCAAAACCAGACTTTCTGCATGACCAGCATTTATTTATTTTGAATTTTACAATTTTCCCCCTACTCTTCTCTTCCTCCACCCCACCCCCAAGGCAGTCTGTTAGTCTTTACATTGATTCCATGGCATACATTGATCTAATTTGAATGTGATGAGAGAGAAATCATATCCTTAAGGAAGAGAATAAAGTGTAAGAGATAGCAAAATTGCATAAAAAGATTATGATTTTTTTCTTTTTTGAAATTTAAGGTAGTAGTCTTTGGTCTTTGTTCAAACTCTACAATTCTTTCTCTGGAAAGGGATGGTATTCTCCATCACAGATACCCCCAAAATTGTGTGGTCAGTATTTTAAGATGGTTGACTTGAGTTTTTGCAATTAAGAAATGTATGTTTTAGATTGTGGTTATTAATCAGAGATGGAGGTGGATTTTGTTGGCAGATTGTGTATATTGTATATTTCATTAGCCTTGACTTCAGAGGAAAGATTTGATTTCTGGACCATTTTAGTAATGTTTAGAAAATTATAGGGTGATGGAAATAAAAATAAGTTGATTTTTCTTACTCTTCTTTTGTCACTGTTCTAAACTTTTATGATCATGTCTACTAATTCTTTTGTTAGTGTGTAATGGTAAGTTACCTTTGTTACTTAAACAATATCAGCAAGTTAATTTACTATAGACTGGAAATTTAGATCTTTGAATGAAATTGTTCTTGCTAAATATTTATGGAGTATAGTGTAGTGCAGTCAGAAATGTGTTGTGATTCCCCAAAATAGATTGAAACATGTATAAAGAATTGGAGCAGAAGGAAGAAATACATGTTTTCCCCAACCTCTCAGTACTTCTTGCATTATTTTGTCGTTTAATTTGAATTTTTTTTTTTAATTATTGGAAGAGATTGGTTGGTATAGGGGCAGTTAGATGGCACAGGGGGATAGAGCACTGGCCCTGGAGTCAGGAAGACCTAAGTTCAAATCCAGCCTCAGACACTTATTAATTACCTAGCTGTGTGACCTTGGGCAAGTCACTTAACCCCATTGGGGTTCCAATTGAGGAAACCATTGGCTTGCAAACACCCCCTCCCAAAAAAAACCAAACCCAGATTGTTTGGTAAAAACATGGTACTGAATCGTTTTTATGCTTTAAAAATTAGATTACCATCTGAATAGAGAGTAGTAACAGATTATTCATAGGATTTTGTGCATGCTAAAGTCAAATTCTAGGTTAAGTTTGGCGATTGCTGCATAGTGTGATCATCTTAGGTCCTTTGTTTCAACTTAAGCAAGGAATTTAGTTACACTTCAGCACAAAAATTACTCTTTCAACTTCCAGTTTAATGTGTGTTTATCACATTTATTAAGTGATTTCTATGTATGATGTTACAAAGAAAAAAATAGAGATACAATCCTTGCCTTTAGGAAGATTAAAGGTTAAAATATATATACGCATAATTTTAATCAGGAGAAGGCATTAACTTTAAAACAGTTGATCATTTTTCATCTTTTTTTTTGTCGTGATCCCTAGTGAACCCTCTAGAACCTTCCCAGAATGTTTTTAAGTACACTAAATAAAATATAAAATTGCAAAAGAAACGAATTATATTGATTTATGATGATCAATACATGACTTTTCCTTGAAATTCACAAATTCCAATTAAGAGCTTCTCAAATGCATGGGTTCAGGAAAGATTTCCCTCCTTAAATTGATCCTTGGAGGAAACCAAAGATTAGAGACTGAGAAAGAAGACAGTGCATTCCTTGTTTCGAAGATAACTTAAGGAATTAGTAACTTGTGTTAGACATCAAACAAGTTTGGTAGAAATTAAGAGGAATATTTTTAAATAAATCAAGAAAGATGATGTGGACTCAGTTTTCAATGCCAAGTTAGAGTTTGTATTATATCTTAGAGACAATAGGGAGCCATTGAAAATTCCTGAACAGAGAAGTTAGCTGGTCAGATACTGGAAAGTAAGATTATTTGGCAGTAGTATGAAGGATGGAGTGAAGAGCAGAGAAACTAGAAGACCAAAGTCCAATTAGAGATTCTTACAATAGTCCAATTGAGAAATAATGAACATGTTTATCAAAGCATGTATGTACAATGCTAACCCATTGCTTAGGGGAGGGGAGTGGGAAGGGAGTGTGGGAGGAAATTTTGTACCTGAAAAATATACATGTGCATATGGATGAGAATAAATAAATAAATAAAATTTCAATCCTAACAAAGAGAAATGATGAAGGCCTAAAATTCCTTATATATCCACATAGATAACCCTGTTGGCAATTTTGTTCGATTTTCTGCTGTGAAGAATCACCCTCTGACTCGGGAATGCATGTGTAAAAAGAAAATTAGAGATTTATTAAAAGAAGTTATAATACAAAAGAAAGTAATAGGAAAGTTAAGAAGAGATTAAGGAAAAAGCCAAGTTGATTGCTAATTAATCCTGGCAGGTCTGTTGCCAGGTTATGAAGAAGTCTGGAAAGGAAGAGAGACCTTGTCCCTCCTGAAATCTCCTTAAATTCCCCCTCAGGGTCCATAGGATGAGATGTTGACCTGGGAGTGGCCCAGGTGCCAAATAGGAGTTTGCCTTTAGGGGAGGAGTCTCACAGATGGTCTCAGATGTTGTTTCCAATGTAGTGCAACCAAACTACTCCTTATCAAAAGAGGAGGAAATCTAGATTAGATTGAAGGTCAATCCTTGACCTAGATTAGATTGAAGGAGTATTTTTTCCCAGGGATAAAGGAAGAAAGGAAGATTTCCTTAACAGTCAAAAAAAATCTACAAAATTTGTCACCAATTGATTTCAGTATTCCCTATTCCCATGGTTCTCTGCATCACTAAGGCAGTGAGAGTGGCAATTTGATTTAGAAGTTTCACCTTCTTGCTGCTATCTCAACAGGATTGGAAAATGATTGGAAAAAGAAAGAGGAAAGATGTAAAAATTATTCTGAGGTGGTGAACTTGGATAAGAACTGGTGTTGCTCTCAACATAAATAGGTGTAGTGGATCTAGGGAAGATGATAATAAATTCTGTTTTAAACCTGATAAGCTTGAGGAATCTTTGGGAAGTGAAGATACCTACTGGACAATTGATAATACATCACTTTGCAAGGAGGTGGGAAGTTGTAGATAAAGTGTTACAGAAGAAACAAGAGGAATTAATTTGAGACTGGGGAAAAACTGAATAAAAGCTTTAGTCTATTCTTTTTACACTCATGCATGGAGATTGGCCCTAGGGCCATGGAACCAGTTTGAAAGTAATACTGAAGAGAAGAATCTTAGCAAACCTTAAGTGAGACAAATTTCTTACAGTTGGAATTAAAAGGAACTGAGTCATACTTAATTGTTCTCATGTGCTCTCCATTTTTCTTTTTGCTTTTAACTGCTTGTGGTTACTCAAATACCTGATGGATCTGTCATTTCCTCAGAATGAAGACCTCTTAGTGTGGGAATACCAGCTATTCAGGTAGATTGCAATCTCTTTATGAGTTATTAATAAACCCTAATTCCCGATGTACATCTTAAATGACTTACCTGGAGGAGCTAGATGGCACAGTGGGTAGAGCACCAGGTCTGGAGAGACCAAGATGTGTGGCCCTGGGCAAGTCACTTAACTGCCATTTGCCTCAGGTTCTTCTGTAAATATTAATTCCTCTCCTCCCGGTGTTGTAAAGCTCAAAGGAAATGTTTCTAAAGCACTTCCCACACTGACTGGCTTGTAGCAGGCACTAGATAAATGGTAACTGCTGCTGTTGTTATTGTTGTTGTGTCACAGAGGTTTCAACCCCAGGTTTCTTGACCCTATTCAGTATTCTTTTTGTTATACTGCAATTTTTTTCCCCTCTTCTTTCTTCCACCATCAACTTTAGAAAAGGCTATTTAATTTTTAATTGGGAGTTATCCTAATGACCAGAAAAGACTTTCTTCTTTTAAGAATCTAGAGTAGGGGCAACTAGGTGGTGCAGTGGATAGACCACTGATCCTGGAGTCAGGAGTACCTGAGTTCAAGTGTGACTTTAAGGGGGTGGCTAGGTGCTGCAGTGGATAGAACACCGGCCTCTGAGTCAGGAGTACCTGGGTTCAAATCCAACCTCAGACATTTAATAATTACCTAGCCCTGTGGCCTTGGGCAAGCCACTTAACCCCATTGCCTTGAAAAAAATCTTTAAAAAAAAATCTGACTTTAGCCACTTAATAATGGCTTAACTGTGTGACCTTGGGCAAGTCACTTCAACCCCTTTGTTTTAAATAAATAAAAAATAAAAAAAACCAAACTAATATAAAAAGAATCTAGAGTAGTGCAACTTTTACTTAATTATAAAATTTAGATAATAATACTTTATTTTTGGTATTCCAGTTCAAAATGCTCATGAATATAAAAAAAATGAAAAACTGAAACTCTACATTTGACATATTTTCCTAGAGCAAAGTGATGAAGTATAAGTATTTTGTAGTCAATGAATTTATAATTGGGGAGAGAAATCCACTTGAGATCTAACATTGAAGCTCTTTAACTCTGAATACAGTCATGTGTCTAGTATATGAATTACAAAAATTTTACTAGACTTAGGGCATTGAGTGTCACAGCAATTTGTAGCAGGTGACATTTGCTTTGGAAGTCAAGTTTAATGTGAAAAAGTAATGTGTTAAACTTAAGCTTTGGTTGGAGATCTCCATCCACTAAAATAGCCTGGAAATTTTCTGACTTTGGAATAAAAGAATGAGAATTTGTCAAATTCAGTCTCAAAGGATGGAGTCTTGAATTTCTATTTACTTAGAGGTCAACTTCTAATGATATTTAATAAGTTTTTTAGAAAACCTTTTTTTCATAAAGAATTTATTGAATGACTACATGAAGACAAGCCTCAAATATACTTTATATGTTACCCAAAATGAGTGGTTCATACTGTGCATAATAGTCCCAATCTCAGTATAAATGGAATTGGATAATTGGGTAAACTTACATAATAGTCTATTTTATGGCATATGTTTAAACAGCATCTAAATGCAAATTGAGTTGTAAAATAATAGTAATAATAAGACCCATATTTATATAGTAGTTTAAAATTTACACAGCCTTTTAAAGTATTAGTAAAATGTATAGCAAAAATTCTTGAGGAGGTAGAGAAGTTGAAAACAATTCTTTGGTTTTAACATAGTGAGGGAATACTTTTTCCCCCCATTTGGCTTGGGAATGTTTTTTGTTTTTGTTTTAGTTTTTTAAATAAACTCTTTATTTCCTGAATTTTAAGTTAATTATTAGTATAGAGGTGGTTATTTTGCCACTACAAGCCATGCCATTATTTTCCTTTTTATGTACGCAGTATCTTGGGGATCAGAAGTTTCTCCAGGCCTTCAGTTTCCTCAGCAGTGTTAAGCACAGGTGTGCTTCTGACTAATGTAGGGCATAGAGGAGAAGGAGGAAGGAACAAAAAGGGAAAGAAATGGTGGGAGGAAGGAAGTGTTTATAAGGGGAAATGGTTCTGATTATACTTTTGAGGCTCCCTGGTTTCCTAGGCTATTGTTTTCCACTCAGTAAACTTAGCATCCATATACATGACGAAGACTTTATAACCTCATTTCATTTTTTCACTTGTCTGACTCCTAGTATCTTTGAAATAACCTTTGAGATTGTCATTTAACTTCCTATATATTATTGATCAGAACTGAAAATATCAAAATAAAATTAAATGTTATAGTCTGGTATTTTATGATATTTAAAGGCACATTGCATATTTTAGCAACCTTGAAAATGATAGCCAGGAAGTTGTTTGTTTTTTGTTTGTTTTGTTTTTAGCATCAATAGTGTGTCAGTGTTTATTTTTCATTCTATTGATGTTAAATTTTCTTCTCCTATCTTCTTATTTTTGTTTCATAGAGCACCCAAAAAGTACATTCTAAAGTTCTGCTCAGTTGCAGTTAAATTTTCATAGTATCATAGATTTTCATCTATTTTCTGTCTTTACTTGTATGTCCTATTGGTCCCTCTAAACTATGTTCAAAACTAAACCTAATATCATCTCTTCAAAATCTGTTTCTTTTTTTTTCTTCTGTTTATATTATTATCCTTTCAGACTGCAAAGGTTAAAGCTGTAACATCATTCTTTACTCTTCCCTTATCATTCACACCCAAGCAATCGCCAGATTCTGTTGATTTTAACTTCACAGTTTTCCTCAAATCTTTATTCTACTTTCCCTACTTCCATTGTCTACCTTGTTCAGATCCCACTTGGATTAGGGTAGTATTTTTTTTTTTATTCATATTTCTATCTCTAGCCTTTCTTCTTCCAAACTAGCTCCATCTACATTTCCATTCTTGTAAGCCATACTGGCTTACTTGCTATTCTTACTTATCACCAGCCTTCTCCTACACCCTACACCTGTGCATTTACACTAGCAGGTTGTGGACTGGAGTGCTCTCTCTCACTTTTGCTTCTTGTCTGGCCTGAATTTCTTGAAGACTCAGCTCAGATCCTACTTTTTGTAGACCTTTCTCACACCCTCTTGTCTTCCCTGTGAAATTATTTTACATTAACACTATATATATATATATATATGTATGTATATATACATATATATATATAGTGTAGTTAATTTGTTATATTTTTATATAATTATTTTATTTCCTCCCTCCGTTAGAATGTGAGCTTGAGAGCAGATTTTTTTTGTTAGTTATTTTTATTTGCAATTGATCATAGATTGACATATATGTATTTATGCATATCTATAAATCTATATCCACATATATCGTTTCAGTCAAGCAACTCCTCTTTAGTAATTGATCAATATATTGTTTAAATTGCATTGCATAGCTGACCTTCAGGGTTTTTAGACAAATGAGAAATGGTCTCTTCACCATAGTTTGTTATGGCATGATACTGTAAAACTACTTTTTGTAGTAAGAGAAACCCCATAAATTAAAAAAAAAATCAAATCCTAATGGTAACTTGGCCAACATTGTAGAATTTAAATCTGAAATCTGGACCTATGGTTTCTTTGGTCCTTCAAGATGCTGTGCTTGGAGTTTAAACTCTTTTGAAAGTTGACTTAGAATTAGACTCCCACCAGGTGGTGCTCATGCCACATATTTGGAAGTGAAAGTACACTGAAAACAGCCAGGTAGTTTGTATAATTCTTTTTTTCCTCTCCTTTCTTCCTTCCTTCCCTCTTTCTTTCTCTCCTCCCATTTCCTCCTTGGTTCCTCCAACCAGACTGCTTTTTGTTGAGCCTTCCTTCTATTGATAAATACCAGTTTATCCTGTCTATTGCTGGTTGGAACCCAGGTGCTGTCCCTTTGTCCACTGTAGGGCTCCTTCAGGATAGAGGCTGTCTTTTGCCTTCCTTTGTATCCTTAGTGTTTAATATAGTGCCTGACACATAGTAGATGCTTAATAAATGTTTACCAGTTAACTGATTAGTCCTACTCTGATTGTGTTTCTCCTGGAGAAATAAGTCTGCTAGATGGTGGAGGACCTAAGGAACTGAGTGCTACTTTGAACATATTTGCCTTTGATTTTGAAGAAGGAGGATAATTGGCAAAGTAACATTCCTTAAGGGTTTTTAAGTCATGAGTTCTTTTTCTTGGATTAATTTCTATTTCTGTTTAGGTGTTGATAATAGATTAAATAAAGTACAGACTTTTCCCTCAGGGAGTTCACAATCTAATTTGTGGATGGGTGGGGATGATAAGATTTGTATACAAATATATCTGTAATGAAAGGCAGTATGCAAAGGTCTAAAGAAGAGCTTTAAAGTGCCATGAAAAATCCCTTTGATTTAGTATTCTCCTGAAAACCTTTTTAGAAGAAGCAGGGTACTTTTCTTTTCTGCTTGGTAGGCAACTCTATTGACTTAATAGTTTGAAGTGTTCAGGAGTCCAGTAGTGAAAGGTTACTAATAATCTTTAGTGAATTAAATTCATATATAAGGGGATAATTTTTAAAAGTTATTATCTTAAATCATAATTCATTTTTACTTAAAGATATATTGAAATTTAAATTTTTTTATGACATCCTTCAGTATCATCTTCTAAACAGTAAAAGTGAGTTTCTTCCAGTGGTAATATTTTGGTTATGTGTCATGGATATTATTTCTCTATAAATATACAGCTATCTGTGTACATCTCTACACTTGCCCCCTTTTGTAGAGCAAAGAAAGAGCCTAAGTAATGAGAATTTGGGGTTGAGCTGGCTCTCACTGAGAAATTTTGTTCATGTTATTGAAATTCTTTGTGTGCTGCAATTTCCTATCTGAATAAATGGGAAGGATTTTAAAACTAAACCACTTGTGCAATTTGAGAATCACTAAAGAAATTTAACCAAAAGTACTGTTAAATATTGATGGATGAGCAATTCTACCAGAGTATGATTCCAGTATTATTGTTTTTCCTTGTCTGTAAAGATCTAAGAACTCAGCACATTTTTTTTTTACTTTTTAATAGATTTCATGAAATTTTGTTTGGTATTTTGAATGGTTAGAGCCATATCTGTGTAAAATAGTTGCCCAACTAGCTAGTTTCAGTTTTTTTTCCTAGCCAGCAATGCTGTTTTTGAAGTATGTTGTTTTAGAACTCATTTTTGCCATCCTTGATTCAGTAAATTCAGAATCAGACAATATTGTAATAAAATCACTAGGAATAAGTTGTGTGAAATATACAGGTAGGAAGCATTATTTCTACTCCATTCTGAGTAGTGAAGGCATGATTTTCCCCCTATGACTTATTGTTTTCAGAAGTGTTAAAGTTTCTAATCTCCCATATTCCACATATTTAGGACAAAACCTGAGCTGGACTAACTGTTATATCAGTTTATTTTGGGATCCATGTTCATTCTTCAAAAGATAAGGATCCAGGCAGCTAGGTGATGCAGTGGATAGAGCATTGGCCCTGGAGTCGGGAGTGATTGAATTCAAATCAGGCCTCAGACACTTAGTAGGATTGGTAAATTATAAGAATGAAAAAGACTTGGTTTCAGGGACAGCTAGGTGACATAGCACCGGCCCCAGAGTCAGGAGTACCTGGGTTCAAATCTGGTCTCAGACACTTAGTAATTGCCTAGCTGTGTGGCCTTGGGCAAGTCACTTAACCCCATTGCCTTGCAAAAAAAAAACCTGAAAAAAAAAAGATAATAAGGATCTCTCACATACATCCTTATTCATCAGTTTGTCAAGTTCAGAAAAAGTGCTCAGAGTTTACCTTGATCAGTCTGAAATATACATAAGATTTGTTGACAACTATTCTGTTTTCTGTAGCAGATACATTAATTTCAGTTTTCTCTCTTATGAAGAGTAAGTTCACTAGCAGCTTGTACACTTACCAAAGTTTCAAATTAATCCTTTTTAAAATCTGTTTTGCTATTCTTTTTAAAAATTTATTTATTTTCATCCATATGTACATGTATATTTTTAAATGACAAAATCTCCTTCTACCTCCCCTCCCCTCAGTGGTGAATAATCAGGTTAGCATTATACATACATATTTTTGATAAACATGTGTACAGATTAATCTTAATTGTTTAATTCCATTCCTACTACTAGAAGAATCCAACAAACTATATCTCCCAGTGCTTCCTATGCAAAATTGCTGATTCTGACTTTTCTGTTGCTGTTTTTTTCATTTGAAGTACATTTATATTTGTGAATTTTTGAATATCAGTTTCAAAGGCAGAGGCCTAGGCAGAATGAAGAGAACTCTTTTGGGTACAAAGAGATCATTTTTGCTCCTAGCAAAGTTATCTTTTCTGGTGGCAATCTAGTGGTGAAACCCATTGATTTTCAGTGATTGTCCCCTATCTCCCCTGCAGCTAAGTGAATTTGGATAGAACACTAAGCCATAAGTTAGGAAAGAACTGAATTTAAATCTGACCTTTGACAGTTACTAACTGTATGACTTAGGCAAGCCATTATTTTCCTTAGTTTTTTCTATAACATGGTTGTAATGATAGCCCTATAACTATAACACGAGTGTATTAACACTTACAAATGAGCTATTGTAAAAGCTTCAGGCACCAAATAATGTTTTTGTCTTTCACTTTCGAAGAAGACTATGCCATCAAGGGAGTGATGCCATGACAAGCAGATGAATTGGTTTTGAGTGAGGGGATGCTATGCGGTCACTAGCCTCGTTTTTCTCCTCCAGAACCATCTGAATCCAGTGGGCAGATACAAATCAGGACAACTGGAGATGGCCCTGGATGCCTGGTAATCAGTGACTTGCTTAAGGTCACATAGCTAGGAGGAGTCAAGTGTCTGTCCTTGGATTTGAGCTCATCCTCCTGATTCCATGGGCAGTGCTCTGTCTACTGTACCACCATTACTTCCCCAATAAATGTTTATTTTCTTCTTTCCTTCCTTCCTTTCTTCCTTTAACTCTGTCTCTTAAGTTCCCAGGCTTCTTTCAAGACTGAATCCAAATCCCAGCTTCTCTGCAGGAGGTTTCACTGGTCCCCTTGGCCACTAGCACTCCCTCTCCCACATTTTAATGACTTTTTTCTGAAGTTGCCTTAGTTTTATAATATATAGTATGAATTTCATCCTTTTCTGTATTAATTACTCTAGGACCCTGCATTTCAGTGAACTCTAGAATATTTTTAACCAGGAGTAAAGTTAATCACCCCATTTCATTATTATATTCTCCCTTAGGACTTAAAGCAACCTTACTTGTCATTTAAAAAAAAAAAAAGAAGGTGAGGGAGAAAAGGAAACAAAAAATCCTCAAAATTTTCTTTGACATTTCCCATAGACTTTTCACAATTGAGGGGAATCAATTGCTCTTTTACCAACATAAATGAGTAGTCACCCATGGGTGGGTATTTGTAAACCTGACTTAAAGAAAACTAATCAACTTACAATATAAAATGTCAAAATTGTGCTGGTGATAGTGAGAACTTGCAAAATATTACTTTTGAGTAGGGGAGAATCCTATGAACTTTAATTACTGATTGTGAATGGAAAGAATTGCATTTTTTTGAGGGATTTTCAAATATTTATGGGCAATATTCTTGGAATTTTGAGATGTTTTAAATTGTGATATGGTGGTAGTGGTAATAGATTTTGTGTGTATTTCAAATAATTTTTTATTTCACAATGTATCTATATGTGGGGGGGATACTTGTTATCTACGATTGAAAGGATTTTTGGATTAAGGCATACTGGCTCTATTGAGGATTTGCTCAAAGAGATTCATTAAGAGAGTAAAATCCAATTAATTTTTATACAAATTAATATTCACTAGAGATCAAATCCTGCGTCTTAAAACATGAATTCCATTTGATGGAAGTCAAATATACATATTATTTCTATTCCTGAACAATTTTAAGAAATATTAATGATAAAGTAAAGTCAAATAATCTTAAATATTTTAATTAGTGGGCTTGTTAATTTCACTTTTTTGAGAGCAAGAAAGCAATGTTTTGTGCTGGATCTTATTTGTGTTATATTACTTTAGAGTAAAATATGTTAAAAATATTAAGTGTTTGAGATTAATATGTTATACCTGAATGCCATTTGTCATTTGTCTTTGGAATACATGGAGTAAACATGTTTTGGGTACCTCTGTATCTTTAATAATTTCATTTTCACTGTTATATAGCCTCTTTAAGAAAAAAAAGAATTTTGTAAATAAATTATTGTTGTATTTCAGAATTTCCATAATTTTCTTGTGATTTTAAAATATTCATATTTGAACTCTTAAGTGAGATGGAAGAAATTAGATTTTTTATTTTTGTTCTTAAGAACTTAGCCTGGAAAAAATCATCATCACTCCAAATTTGATTTGTTTCCTTTAGTTTTTGCTATGTATGTCTCTTAGAGATTTCATATTTTATATTGAAGCAATCAGTTTTGAGGGCTTTCTGTTCATTTAGATTATTTAAGCTTTCAGATCTATACTTAATAATGAACTGTTTATTGGACCCAAGGTATCCAATAACTAAAGCATATGAAATTTACTACATTTTGTATTGATTTAATATTATTGTTAATCTAAAAATGTTGAGTACCTCATGTCACATCTGTTTTATATTCCTGTGTTTAAAAGAAGTTACAGCATGGTTTTTGAGAGGAGGTATATAATAATATCTCAGTTTTTCATAATAATTTTGCCTAGCCTATTGAATTATAACATCTGAATCAATTGCCAAAACATCTATATACTTCACTGCTAAAAGCGTACAGTTAACTAAACTTTTTGTATCACTAATTTTTTTTTAAAAAATTACTTTCCCTAAGCATTTACAGTTTTGGCTATTAGGCTAGTAGTAAGAAAACAGAAGTTTGTTGTAAGACTGAAAGTTAACTTTTACTTTCATTTACAGACAGTGTTTACTTCAAAAGTGCCTTACCTTTTTAGAAGTTATGTTAGAGTAAGTAAAACTATCACTTCTTATTTTTGTTTTCCTTAAAAGCTTCAGGATTTATTAATGTTGTTGCATTTTATTTGAAATACTTAAGGGGAAAAATTGCATCTTCCTTATTTTTAATTTAAAGGCCATAGAAGGGAGGATTCTTATTGATCCTTATAGAATCAGAATTGGATAGGAACTGAGAGGTCTCCTAAATCAATTCAGCAAGTATTTATTAAAGACCTGCTATGTAATAGGCATCAATGCTAGGTACTGACTATTCAGAAGACCAAAAAATGAACTCTCACTATTTACAAAACTACTTAAATGGAGATTCTTTTTCTTAAGAAAATTCCCTTTGTAAAATCCCTTATCAGTTGTCATCTAGCTTTTATTGTTTCTGCAGTAGGGAATTTCCTACCCCTAGGGCTAATTCATTCTATATCTGTACACAGATTTGAATATTTTAAAGCCCCCCCCTTCTGAATGAATTTAACTTAGTTTTCTTCCTAAAATGTGAGAATCAACTGGTCTCTAAATCAAAATCTGGTCTCTAAACAAACCAGAGATTAATAATTCATAAATTTCCTCATTCTGAACTCTATTTTATAAAGAGACAGTTATGTGGGCAACAGATAGAGAACTGAATCTGGAGTCAGGAAGACCTGAGGTAGTATTCACAAGCACTTATTGCTTGCATGACCCCCTTTGAGCCAACCTTTCCTGGTCTCAATTTCCTGATCTTTAAAATGAAGATAATAATAGTACCTCCCTTTTAGAGTAGTTATGGAATGAAATAAGGTTATAAAGTGTTATGTGAATCTTAAAGTGCTATATTTTTTAAGATCCTAAGATTACATTTCCCCCCACCCCCTTTTTTTTTATTATGGGGCCAAATTATTCACTTGTTTTGATTTTGCAGTTCAATAAAAATGATAGTTTTTATAATTTATATTGATAATTTTATCTAATTTATATTTATAATTTTACCTAAATCCATAATAATTTTTATCTTGTCAGATATGACCTAGTAATTTGTAGATGTCATTCTGAATCCCAGTTCTGGTATTTAGTATGTTTACTCTTTGAATTTTCTATCCTCAAATTTGATGATATTCATAAAATATCAAAATATAGTGAAAGACTTTTGAATTGCCTCCTACTTTAAAAAATGAATTTTAGTAGAAAACATTGAACATTAATACAATCAATATAACTTAACTGTTTTCATTTATACTTATTTTTGTTTATATAACATTTGCTTTTTATTTTATTACCTTCATTTTTTTTTTTAGCATATCCTCTTCCTTCCCATTGTAATGACTATTCATCCCTTGTAATAGCTACTTAAGAAAGAAAGAGGAAATAAAAAACAGTTCAGGAAAAAAACCCCAACACATTTTGACCCCTACTGTGTGTGTGTGTATGTGTGTGTGTGTGTGTGTGTGTGTGTGTGTGTGTGTGTGTGTGTGTGAGAGAGAGAGAGAGAGAGAGAGAGACCCCCAATTTGAGCAGCCTTTAAGATTACAGTTGTTTCTGTTACAATCATAATTCTCTATTTCTAGTTAATTTACATTATCTCCATCCAATTTTCTTCTTTAAAAAATTCCATTTAACACATTTATTTTTGTGCTCTAACCCCCAATTTAAAAGGAACAACAACAGTTAAAAAAAACCCATAGCAAAATTTCCTATGTTGTCTTTGTCCAAAAATGTAACCCATTCTTCATCTTGAACCTTGGTGAATAGCCAAATAGAGGATTTCATCTGTGATCCTAGAAGCAAGAGGGAAATCACTAGAGTTTATTGAGTAGGGTAAATAATATGATCAGATCTGTGATTTAGGAACATAATTTTGTCAATTTAGTGGAGTATGAAGAACTTCAGACAGGGAAACCCTTTAGAAGGCTATTGCATTAGTTGAAGTATGAGATGATGAGGGCAACTAGTATAATGGCAGTGCCAGAGGAGAGAACTGGATGTGATATATACAGAAGAATTTATGAAGGTAGAAATGAAAAACCTTGAAAGCAGATTGAAGATGAATGAGAATGAGAAATTGATGATGGATGTTGAGTTGTGAACTTGGATGACTAGAAGAGTAACTATCTTCTTGATATGAAAAGGAAATTTGGGAAGAGTAGAGATTTTGAGGGAAAGATAGGTTTTAGATATGTTGGTTTTGAAATGACTGAGACTAGAGCTTCAGAGAGAAATTTGGGTTGGATATATAAATCTGGACATCATCTGCATTCAGATGATTATTTAATAATTCAGTGAAAACCGACTCCCTGAAAGATGATACAATCACCAAGTAGGATACCTTAAAGGAGCAAGAGAAGTAGACCCAGGACAGATCCCTTGTCAGGCAACATTAATCTGCATGACATGGCTGAAAATTCAGCAAAGGAAGAATGAGAAGAAACAGTTATAGCTAATAAATCTGCTATAAGAAAACATGTCTTGAAAACCTAGGGAGCAGGTAGTGTCCAGAAGAGGATGATTGACAGTTTCAAAAACTGCAGAGGTATTATGAAATTTGGGGTTTGAGAAAAGGTCACTCATTTTGGCAGGTAGTTGGCAACTTTGGAAAGAGTAGATCCAATGGAACGATGAGATCAGAAGCCAAATTGCATAGAGTGTAGAGCGAATGAGGGGGAAAGTTGGATTAGAAAAACTGGAGTCCGTTGAAACCTTGTATGTTAGGAAATCATGTATTCCACAGGAAATGAACCAAAGGGGATGGGGAGACCAGCTTACTGCAATTTGATCTGACCAAGCTAGGATGCTCTGAGATAGCCTATTGGTGGTAAAAGCATACACACACATGACCATTACTTTTTGCACACTTTTATAACTAACCTAATTGGATTTTCCTCTAAGGTTTATCCTTGACTTTCTATTTTCTTTTCTTTTATATTTTCTCTTTTAGTAATCTCATCAACTCCCATGGGTTTAATTCTCCTTTCTATTAAGATGACTCAGACCTATTTATCCAGTGTCATTCTCTCTTGAGCTTCAGTCCCATAACACTAACCTTTTAGAAACTTCAGACTGGCATCCTGGAGTCATCTTAATCTCTCAACATGTCCCCAAAATGAATGTTTTATCTTTCCCTCTAACAACCTTTTGAAGTTTCCTGTTTATATTTTCTCAAACCATATATATGCCCAAACTTGCTGTTTCTACCTTCCCAACATGACTTGAATCTGACTCCTCGTCATTTATAATTAATATCTTAGTTCAGATTCTTATCTCTCACCTTGATTATTATATCAGCTTCTTGATTTTTCTCAGGACTATTCCATCTTCTTCTCTTTGATACCCTCTTCTTTTTTGGTTTTCATGATATTACTTCCTAATGGTTCTCTTCTTGACTTCTCAGACTGCACCTTCATAGTCCTCTTTGCTGATTTCTTCATCCTACTAACTCTGGGCATCCCCCAGGAAATTGACTTGGATGTCTCTCAGTGATCTCATCAGGTCTGGTGGATTCAATTTGTATATAATTTCCAAATCTACTTATTCAATCTTAAGTGCTGTGGTTTCATCTCCAGCTGCCTTCTAAATGTCACGAACTCTTAACTGTCTTATCCATAGGTTCAACTCAGATCTGTCCAAAATTAATAGTTTTACCTTTGTACCATCTTTCATATATGCTCCTTTCTCTCCTCTTGATACTACCACCCATTGTGGTGCAGGTCCTCATTACTTCAAGCTGTCTTGGGATAGCTTAATTGCAAATCTAACATGTCACACAGAGCCCTCTTTCACACTGCCTCCTTACCCTGTAAATTCCAATGATCCCTATTACTACCCAGATCAAATATAAACTTTTTTGTAGCATTCAAAACCTTTTATAATCTTATCTCTTCTATCCTACTTATCCCCATGTTTTCTGTAATTCAATGACACAAACCTCTTTGCTTCTCCTTGCCTAAGACTCTCCTGACTTCTAACTCTCAGAATTTGTACTCACTGTCCACATAATAAATTCTCTCCCTCCTCGTTTCTGCCTTCTGGCTTACTTAGCTTTCATCAGTTCCCAGCTAAAAATCTCGTCTTCTACCAGAAATTCTTTTGAATTCTCCTTAATGCTTTCCTAGAGCTGATTATTTCCACTTTATCCTTTATATATCTTGTTGGTTGTCTCCCTGACTAGGTTGTTATGTTCATATATGGCAATGTATCTAGCACTTCACACATTAATCTTTGTTTTTAGTCCCTGTTACCAAAAGAACTGTTGCAAAAATTGTTTGGAATGTATGAGACATTTTTTGTATTTGATCTCTTATAGTGTATTGTTTTAGTTGGAGCATCTCTCGTGTGTGTGTGTGTATATATATATATATATATATATATATATGTTTAAATGTATTTCTTGTATACTGAAAAATATTTCTTTTCCTCTGTTCTTTCTTTTATTTGGGATTCTAATCCATTCATATTTAGATTCATAACTATTAAGCTTTTTTTTTCATGAAAATACATATGAATACCAGTCTCATTCCTTTTCTTTTAAATCTGCATTTTATTCATTGCAGTTTGTTTTGTTACACAAATCTTTTTCCATTCTTTTTCCTATAATTTTTCCTCTGCCCTGTTAATTTTGCTTAATCTCAAATTTCTTGGAATTCTATTAATCTTCTTTCTCTTCTTTCCCAACTTTGCTAGATTTATTTCACCTTCTCTTTCCTTTCACCTTTTCCAAAGTCAAGATTGGTATCTAATCCTCCCTTTCCCTTTTCTATTCTTTCCTGGAATCACTCCTGCCTTCCTCTCACACTTGCCCTCCTCCCCATTTGTCTTTTTGTTTCTTTTCTTTCATATATATATATATATATATATATATATATATATATATATATATATTATATATATATATGTATGTATATGATCTCCATACTGTTGGAACTCCCAGAGACTATCTCCTTTATGTTATCTTTCAATTAGTAAACTCTTTGATTCCATGAGTTTAATTGTCTCTATTCAAATGTCTCTCAAACCCATATATTCACCCTTAGTCTCTCCTCTCAGCTTCATTCATTCTCCAGATATCTACTGGGCATTTCAAAATGGGTTTTCTCTAGGCATCTCAAATTTAACATATCCAAACACATCTCATTATCCCCTCCCATCTTTCTTTTGAATATACTTATTTTTCTCAGTCAACTAGTCTGTCAATAAAGTATTTATTAAGTACTTATGCTGAGCACTGTGTTAAGTAGTGGATATTTTAAACATTTTAATAAGGGAGCAATGTGTAAATTAGTAGGTACATACAAGATACATACAGAGTAGATACAGGTTATCAAGTCATTGCCATCTCTTCAGTCACCTAGTTTTGAAATTTTGCCATCCCTAGCTACCTGCTCCTCTACTTCCATCTACTTTACTCCTACCCCTCAGTTCCTCTGTGCTCTCTAGAGTACTTGCTCCAAAGGTGATAAACTTGGCTTTCATCTGAAATGTTTCTCTCTCTTACTTCTTTCATCCTCTAACACTCACTAAATCCTGTCTCCCTCCTAATGACATTCTATCACTGGCCACCCTTACTAGTACTGTTCTCACTTTCACTCAGACCCTTGGCTTACTGATTATGTTATCAGAGTTTGCAGATCCTTATTCCCTATTGATGGTTCCAGATCTTCCCTCTACTATCATCACTCATGCCTCTGATCCTTTGAAGTAAACAATATTCAAATTTGTCTTCAGTCCAGATTGTTCTTTCCTTCTCTGTTTGCAGACCTGCCCTCTTGAGTAGATTTCAATATACACATTGATACTATTCTAGGGAGCCAAACTTCCTAAGTCCTTAATTTGTTTAGTTGTGATGATCTACTCCTTCTTTTCACTTCCACCACATGCAGGTCAAGTATGTAATTTTGCCATCATCTTACTATAATTTTTTTTTTTACTAATCATAGCTTCCATTTTGTTTTTTTCTTTCTGCTTTATGACCCTCTCTAATCCTCCCCTTCTTCCTCACCAAGACCTCAATTTCTTCCATAACTTAATTCTTTACAATTTTATTATCTCTGTAAAGGAGAAGGGGATAAGCATGGATGTATTGGCCTACCATGTGCCAAATATCTACTGGACACTTCAAAATGGGTGTGCTAAGCACTTTATAAATATTATTTCAATTAATTCTTGCAATAGTTCTACTGGATTGGTGTTATTTTAATCTGCATTCTATAATTGAGGAAATTGAAGCAAATATATATTAGGTGACTTGTTCAGGATCATGCAGTGAATAAGTGTCTGAGGCCCAAATTGAACTCAGGTTTTCCTGGCTACAAACCTAGTGCTCTGAAGATGATTTTGTTCGTCTTTCTTAAAAAAGACTGTGACACCAGGGATGTGATGCCATGACATGCAGGTGATTTGGATTTGAGTGAGAGGGGATGGTGTTTGAAGTCACCAGCCTTACTTTCTCCTCCAGAGTCATCTGGATGTCTGGAGATAGCTCTACATGTGAAGCAGTTAGAATTAAGTGACTTGCCCAAGGTCACATAGCTAGTATGAAGTGTCTGAGGCTGGATTTGAGTTCAGGTCTTCCTGACTCCATGGCTGGCATTCTATCCACTGGACCACCTAGATCTCTGTTCCCTATCTCCAATCTTTGGTGCTTCAATTCAACTTAAGATGTTTCTCTAAACTGGAAAGCCTTTGTCTCTTGTTCTATCCCTGATTATGTTGTATAGAAACCTGACATTGGATCACTTCTAGCATTCTCCACTCCATTCAGTCATATTCATATGCTTTTCAACAGAACTGGAGAAAGTTATAACTGACTTTATCCACTACAAATACAAATTAAATTATCTCAACTAGGGCCTCACTGCACCAAGATATTCTTTCTATTCCTTCCTAATTGATTCTCTTTTTCTACACCCATTGGGCCTGTTTCTACCTTTTTTATCTTTCCTCAAGCCCTGCCTGATCCCTGCCCTCCTACCTTTGTACTAAGATACTTACCTCATACTCATTTTAAAAATGGAGACCCCCTTTCCCCTTTCCCATATCCACTGGTGTTGTCCCTGCTGCCTACAAATACATCCATACCTTCTCATTTTGAAAAATTCCTCACTTGATCTTACATTCTAGTAGTTGTTGAATTTCTAAACCCTTCCTTCTTTTTTTTGTCCCAGACTATGATATTGTCCTTGAGTCCTCTCTCACCAGTGTGCATATCCTTTGTTGGTCTCCCTTTCAAGTCTCTTCCCATTCTAATCCTAAATTGTAAGTCTGATAGTACCACCCACTACCATAAACTTCCTTCTAAGGACTGACTCTCCTAGCTTTCTCCAAGCCTCAGCACATATTCCCCTGCTTTCAGGTCTTTTCCATTCCTTCTCCTGCTAGTGCCTCTCCTCTCGGATGATCATTAGTGTTCTCTGTATTTATCTTTTATGTCTGTAGCTGTTTACATCTTGTCTCCCCTCTTCACATGTGAGTTCTTTAAGATCAGGCATTTTGTTTTTACCTTTCTTTGTATTCTCAGTGCTTTGTACAATCCCTGACACTTTGTGAAATCTTAATAAAAGCTTATTGACTTGACTGACAGAGTATACACTCAACAAATGTTTATTGACTAATTTTGTATATTTCTTGTGACAATTTGTAATATATCTTCCCAAAAAACTTTTCCTCTTACCACTTAATCTTTTTAGTATAATGCCATCCTCCTTTAGTCAGCCCTATTCTGAACTCTTCTTCTTCACCCCTTACCCAATTTTTTCCTCAATTTTAAGTCAAGTAAATCAATCAACAAGCACTTATTAAGTGTCTACTCTTTTCTAGGCACTGTACTAGACTCTGGGGATAAAAATAAATGAAGTGTTATGTATAAATAATAGCATGAAGGCTGGTCTGCTTGATTACAGAATATGAAAAAGAGAATGATGTATACATAACAAGATATAGATGGATTGATACAGGGTTGTTAAGGGCTTTTGAAATCAAATAGGAGTTTATAATTCATCTTAAAGGCAATAGGATCAAAACAAATAAACAAAAAACGCCTTCTGTTTGTCATTTAAAGCCTAATACAGCTTGGTTCCGACCTTCCTTTTTAACTTTTTCTCATCCCCTCCATCTCTTTTTGTATTTCTCTATGATGCCTTTTTTTTTTTTTTTTGCTGGTGGGGTCAACTATGATCTGTTTTGCTGAAATCACTTGTCTTTAGATCACAGTAATTTAAAATTCCCCCTTCCCACTTGAACTCCATGATTTTCTCTAGCAGGTTGCTTCCCCTCATCATCTCTACTCTTTTGCTATTCTTCAATTAGTCACTATCTACTGGCTGCTTTTTTTGCTGGCTTACTACTGGTGACTTTTTTTTAATTAAAGATTTTATTTATTTTGAGTTACAATTTTTCCCCCAATTTTGCTTCCCTCCCCCCACCCCCCCACAGAAAGTAATTTGTCAGTCTTTACATTGTTTCCATGTTGTACATTGATCAAATTGAGTGTGATGAGAAAGAAATCATATCCTCAAAGAAGAAACTTAAAGAATAAGAGATAACAAGATCAGACAGTAAGATACCAGTTTTTTCCTTCTAAATTAAGGACAATAGTCTTCGAACTTTGTTCAAACTCCAGAGTTCAAACTCCACGGTTCTTTATTTGGATAGATGGTATTCTCCATTGCAGACAGCTCAAAATTGACCCTTATTGTTGTGCTGATGAAATATGTGTCCATCAAGGTTAATCATCACCCCCATGTTGCTGTTAGGGTGTACAGTGTTTTTCTGCTTCTGCTCATCTCACTCAGCATCAGTCACTGGCAGTTCTTGCCAGCTATTATCCTATATCTCTCCTTTGCTTCATGACTAAACTCTTTGAGAAAACAATCAATCTACCATCAGTGCCTCTTACTTTTACTCCTTCTTACCTTCTAAAATCTGACTTTTAGCTTCATCCCTCTCCAAAGTGACCACTGATCTCTTAATTCCCAAATCTAATAACCTTTTTCTCAATCCTCATCCTCCTTAACCTTTCTGCAGTCTTTGATACTGTTAATTATCATTTCCTTCTAGATACCTTTTCTTCTCTAAGTTTTGGGGAAACTGCTCTCTCTTGGTTCTCCTATCTGACTGTTCCTTTTCAGTATGTTTTTACTTTATTCTTCCATGTGACACCTTCCAATTATTGCTTTCTTATAAAGCTCTCTCCTAGGCCTTTTTCTTTTTTCTCTTATCTATACAGTTTCACTCAGTGATCTCATCTGCATCCACGAATTCATTTGTCATCTCCCTATGAATATATTTACAAAAAAGTATGTATGTGTGAACACATACACACACATAGACACACATATACATCCTTCACCTCTGTCCTGAACTCCAGTTCCTCTACTCTAGCTGCCTTGAGGACATCTCAAACTTGGGGGGTCTTGGAGACATCTCAAAATCAGCTTGGTTCAAATAACTCATTATATTTTCCCCAAATTATTTCCACTTTCTAAACTTTCCTTTCACTACCAAGGACACTACTATTCTAGTTACCCAATTCTTCAACCTTTGGCATCATTCTCAGCTTGACACCTCATTTCCAAATATGTTGCAATTTATATCTCTGCCATCACAGCAAGTGTCCTCTGTGCCCCAGTCTCTATTCAATTACTCTTTAGGGCAGAAATTTAATAGTTATCACTGATTTCCTTGCTTCAAATCTCTTTTTACTCTTTGACCATACCATCCTTTTGTTTGAGAAGCTTCCATCACTTTTTGTTCTCTCCAGGATCACATATCAAGGCCTCAGGATGGTAGAGAGTATTTGTAAGGTGATTTGCAAACCTCAGTGCTCTGATTCTGTCATCATCATTTGTCATCTTCATCACGGTTCTCTATTCCATTCCTTCCTTTAAATCTTATTTACACCTTATCCCTTTCTAAGTATTCTGGGATTCAGCTGTCTTGGCCCACATGCAGATTCTAAAAAGTGACAGTCCCTCTCCTGTCTCTGTACTAACTCTCTTGTTTTCAACATACTCTACCTCTACCTTGCCACTCTTTTCTTTCCTTGACTTCCTTTAAGTATCAGCCCAAATCTTACTTTCTTAGGAAGGCTTGCTTTCCTGTTCTCACCAGCTCCTGTTTAGCATGTTTTGATCTCTCTCTCTCTCTCTCTCTCTCTCTCTCTCACACACACACACACACACACACACACACAAAGATATATTTTCCAGATAGATCATATATGAAGTAACTAAATGGAACATAGGTGGCAGGATGTCTAGTCAAAAAGACTTGAGTTCAAATCATGCCTCAGACTCTTGAATTAACTGTATGACACAGGACATGTAGCTTAACCTAACAGTGCCTCCATCTTCTCATTTGCAGAATGGTATCATAACAGTATCTTTCTCTAGGCTTGTGGTGAGGGTCAAATGAACCAATGTATGAAGAGTGCTTTGCAGACCTTAAAACGCTGCTCATATTAGGACTCTTATTGTTGTCACCATTATTTTCTTCATTAGGAAATATACTCCTTGAGGGGAAAGGCAGTTTTTCCTTTTTTGTATGCCTAGCATGTGACTGACACATATGGCTCACTCACATGTACAAGCTTTCCTTGTTCTGTATTGAGGATGAGAGCTCTTTCACTTTTAGGTTTGTAGGCAACACAGGGCTTATATTAAATGCTGTTTCAGTAATTGATCGGATATTTTAAAATTCTGTGAAATTAAAAAAAAAAGAATATTATTTTCTGTAATTTTTTAATATTAAATTTTTGTGTTAAAAGACAACTTTGTAATGTTTGAGTTCTGAACTTCAATGTTTACATTCCACTTCAGAAAGCTTCAATTTTTTCATCTATTAAATGGGGATAGCATTAATATGTAACCTGCAGATTTGTTTTAAAGATTAAGTGAGATGATGTATGTAAAAAGCTATATAAATAAATGACTATTAGAAAATCAGTTTCTTTGAACTTTGTTTCTTAATATGTTTCTAAGACCAATGATAGTACCTATTATGCAGTAATTGTGAAACTTAAATGAGATGAGATGTATGAGATAAATGAGATGATGTAAATGAGATTTATAAAGAAATGACTTTAGAGGGGTGGCTAGGTGCTGTAGTGGATAAAGCACTGGCTCTGGAGTCAGGAGTACCTGGGTTCAAATCCGGTCTCAGACACTTAATAATTACCTAGCTGTGTGGCCTAGGGCAAGCCACTTAACCCCATTTGCCTTGCAAAAACCTTAAAAAAAAAGAAATGCTTTAGAAACCTTTATGTTTTATGACCATCAGACATGGAGCTATAGCTCCATTTTCTTTAGTTGTCTTGCCTACTTTTCATTTATCTCCCCTCTTTTACAAGTTCCATTTATTAATGATTTGCCAATTTTCTTGTTCTGTAAAAAAAATTATCCATTTGTTTTCATCAGTAATTCAATTTTTCAAATTTTTCCATTTTCTTGGTTATTTTCTCATCTTGAAATATTTTTAAGATTATTCTTTTGTTCCCTTTCTAATACCTTTAGGTAATTTCCCATTCATTTTCTCTTTAGTTTTTATTAATTTAGGCAATTAATGTATTTACCTTTGAGATCAGGTTTTACTGCATTTCCTAGATTGGTATTTTTGATGTTATCTTTTTCTTTTAAATAATATCATTTTTATGATTGCTTATTTAATGGAGGCATGGATCTTTTTCAATTTACATGTGGTTTTATAACTTTATTGCATTATGGTCTGAAGATGGAACTTGTAATGTTATGCAGGGCTTCTCATGATCTAGTATTTTATATTTTATAAGCATCTGTCACGTACTTGAAGAGAATCTATCTTATCGGATTCTATGACATTCATTCCATATTCCAAAATAAATAGACAATCTTATTATTTCTTTATTATATATCTTTTTATTTGATTTGTCACATTCAGCTGATGGAGTCACCTTATCTCTACTATAGTCAGCATGTTATTGCTTATCTTTTTTCCCTTTAGTACAGATCTGGCCACATTACTTCTCTTTTTAATCAATGCTAGTGGTTTCATATTCTATTCTAGGATATAATATAAAATTCTCTGCTTTGCTTTTTTTTTTTGTAATACTTGCCCAAAGTCACACATCTAGGTAATTATTAAGTGTCTGATGTTGAATTTGAACTCAGGTCCTCCTGACTAGGGCTGGTGCTCTGGGCCACTTAGCTGCCCTATTCTGCTTAACTTTTTTGTAATTTAAGGTAATGGGATTAAATACCTTGCTCAAGGTCACATAGGTAGGGAATTATTAAATGTCTGAGGTCAGATTTGGTTTCAAGTCCTCCTGATTCCAGGGCTGGTGCTCTATCTATCTACTGTGCCACCTAGCCTCCCTGATCATCTGCTTTACTTTTAAAGGATTTTACAACCTAGTTCAACCTGTCTTTCTGAAAGATGTTAGACAACATTCCCCTGCTGCTGATCAATCAAACTGAATTTATCTCTGTTCTCACACATGATTCTTCATCTCATATCTACATACCTTTGTACCCGTGTTTGTAATGCTCTCTCCTCTTTTCACTGACATTCATCACTACTTCTCTGAAATCCTACCTTTTTGCAAGAAGCTTTTCACATTATCCTGACTCTTCTATGCCTCCTAGATTATCTTCCAAATACTCTGTCTGTATCTTATATATATCTAGTTATTTCTATGTTCTCTCCACTGATAGAATGTAAGCTTTTTGAGGAATGGGACTTGTTTTACCTTTTGTTTCTCTAGCACTTTACTTCATTTGGCACATAGAAGGGGAGTAAAAAATGCTTGTTGACTGATGAACTATTTCAGTCTTTATATTTCTATCCCTGTTACCTAGTGTAGAACAGGGGCTTACAAAATGCTTGCTGATTGATTGAGATGCTAAAAGAAATAACATGCCACTCCTGGCTTAGAATCCAGCCAAAGATGTCAGGGCTGATAGACAGGGTTACTCTATATGCAGCAATTATGGTTGCAATTTCTCTTCTTCTTTGTATGATTCTCTGGCTTTCTTTTTTGTATTTTTATTTCCTGCTTGGTTCTTCCCCAGATTTCCTTAATGGGATGAAGTGAGTGATACTTCATGAAGGGATTTGGGAAGAGCTACCCTCCCTGACTTTCTGACTGATCATCCATCTTTTCCTGGAAGTCCTTTCCCTTCTAATTTGCTTTTCTACTTGGGCAATTCCTCAACCAATGATCTCTGAATAAATATTTTAGTAAAAGGTACTAGCCATACAAAATTAAAATAAAATTTCTTGGATATAAATTCAAGGGTGTTAATATATTTTGAAGAGACTGTATAATTGCATTTAATCCCCAGTCATACACAAATGAGTAAGTCGGATTGAAGAGTGAAATAAGGGCATAATGAGACTATTGGTTCCTTATGCTCTGATATACTTACCATTGTGATCCTTTTCATGTGGGAGACTGAAAAAGATATGGTCCTTGAAAAAGATGTGATCAAGACTGGGTTAAGAATGAATTTATGTTGTACATAGGTTGAAATGAGTTCAGTGCTTGGCTCACAATTTTTATCTCCTGGCCTTCTGCCCTCTAATTGGAAATTTTGACATAAATAGATACCCTCTTAAATATCCTAACCTTCAAGAGGTAACTCATTCTACAGGACTGACTCCTTCATCCCATCTTAGCTACTCACAAAAATAGTCATACCCTTCTTCTTGCAGATAATCACCTACAAATATAACATTTCCATGTTTATGATCTCTGAAATTCCTTTCTCTCCTAATAATCTATTGGCATTTCAACTCTTCCTCTGCCTTGTTTTTTGTTCTTGCTGTGCTTTCCAGTTTCTTGACCCCTTAGTTCTTTGTAAGGTATCATTTCCATAGTAGTCACATTCTCTTCCTTTCCTCAGACTACATGGTGAACCAGTTCAAGTATACAATCTTCTCTTGAATCCTTTCTCTCCTTAAATGATATTACCCTAGGCCTCAGCTTTTCTTCAAAAAAAAAAAAAAAACCTCTCACGTGATTGTTCCACATCAGTTTTACCTTTTGTCTTCTACAATAAGTTTCTTCACTTATATCCCTCAGCCTTCTGATCTTGCCAGATCAACCAGAATGACCATTTACAAAATTACCACTGCTTTCATAATTGCCAATCCATTGACCATCTTTCAGTTCTCATCCTTGCAGGTCTCTATCTGAAGTCTTTTGAGTATTGATGTCCTTCTCTTCCTTAATACTCTTTCTCTCTAGATTGTCTTTATACAATTTGTTTTTGATTCTCTTCTTGCCTATATCAGTCTCCTTTTGCAATTTTATTCAGGTCATGCCTCCTGCCTGTGGGTATCCCATAGGGTTCTGTCTTGTACTCTGTTCTTTTCCCTTTGTATTCTTTGAAGATTTCATCAACTTCCTTGGATTCAGTTGTTATCTCTGTGCTGATGATTCATAAATCTACTTATCCAATTTTAACTTTTCTGTTCAATTTCTAGTTTGTCCCCTTAAACTATCTGTTGGACATTTGACCTGGACTTCAAGAAAACATTTTAATTCAATTTGTCCAGAACTGAGCTCATCTTTTCTCTCAAGCACTCTTTTCTGCTTAACTTTCTTTTACTTCTTGAAGATACCACCATTCTTCCAGGCTCACAAACTAGGTTTTGTCCTCTCTTCTCTTACCTCCCATGTCCAGTCTGCTGCTGAGACTTGACAATTTTACCATTGTAACTTCTCTCAAATATGTGTCCTTTCTCCTCTGATATTACCTTCACTCTAGTGCGGACCATCATCACCACATGCCTAGACTATTACTATTATTTTTTGGCACATGAATTTGGAAATTTATGTACAACTTGCTATTCCTTTAAAATATATTATAAAATTATAATGCACCTTTCTTTTCTTTTTTTTCTTTTGTTCTCTTCTTCCCTGCTCCCCCTACTTTGGCTATTAGCAGACATAAATACATGCGTGTATGTGTGTGTCTAAAATAATATGTATATATACATGTATACATATACATATATGTAGAATGATTTTGCATGTATATTACAATACATAAAAATAATTTTATCCATCTAATTATCAATTCTTTTCTGGATGCAAATAGTACTTTCTTATATTGTGGTTAATTTGAGTATTTAGAGTAGTCAAAATGACTTAGTCTCTCAAGTTATTAAAATGGTATTGCTGTTACTATATGCAACATTCTCTGAATCCTGCTTATTTCTCTTCATTTCATGCCAATATATCTATGGTTTTCTAAAATCTGTGAGCTCATTATTTCTTATAGTAAAGTAGTTGTATTTCTTCTCGGTCATATACCACAACTTGTTCAGCCATTGCCCAACTGATGAGCATCCTTGCAATTTCCAGTTCTTTGCCACCACAGGAGCTGCTATAAATATTTTAAAACATTATAAGTTCTTTTCCCCTAATCATCTTTGGAAATAGACCTAGTATAGTGGTATTGCTGGATTAAAGAATATAGATAATTTAATAGCTCTTTGGACATAATTCCAGATTACCCTCCAAAATGGTTGGATCAGTTCACACAGTTCCATCATCAATGTATTAGTATTATGGTTTTTCCACTTTGCCTCCAACATTTGTCACTTTCCCCCAACAATTACTTTAGCTAATCTGATAGGTATAAAAAAGTATCTCAAGGTATTTCTCTAATCAGCAGGTTCAGAACATTTTTTATAGGACTAAAAATTGTTTTGATTTTTTAATAGAAAATTGATAGTTCATATCCTTTGATCATTTATTAATTGAGGAAGGACTCATATTCTTATAGATTTGACAAGCTTTTTATTTGAGTTATGAGACCTTTATCTGAGAATCTGTGTATAACAATTTCACCCTGATTTTCTGATTTCTTCTGATGTTGGCTACATTTGGCTTATTTGTACAAGTTTTAATTTGATGTAATCAAAGGAATACATTTTATGTCTAACTTAACTCTCTCTGTATATATTGTTTATTTATAAAATGTTTACTTATCCCTAAATCTGATGGCTAATATGTTCCCCATTCTTATTTTAATATTTCTCTTTATATCTTGGTAAATGGTGTAAGATATTAGTTTATACCCAATTTCTGCCAAATTGCTTTTGAGATTTCCCAACATTTTTAAAAACCAAAACATAAATTCATATCTATAAAACTTTTCTATACTTTTAAAAAATTTATTTATTTAAGGTAATGGGGTTAAGTGACTTGCCCAAAGTCACATAGCTAGGCAGTTATTAAGATTTGAACTCAGGTCCTCCTGACTCTAAAGCCAGTGCTTTATCCACTGTGCCACCTAGCTGCCCCATCTGCTTTACTTTTGAAGGATGTTTACATCTTACTTCCAATCTGACTTTCTAGTCTCTTTGGAAAACATTCTTAGCTACTCCTGCCTATACTTTTTAAATACAAGTTTGCTAATTTGATTTGCGTATGTGTTTCTCTCTTTTCCACTGATCTCCCTTTCTATATCTTAGCTCATACCAATAAGTTTAATAATTACTGCCATATGGTTTAACATCTGATATTGCTAAACCATCTTCCTTTACATTTTTTTCATTATTTTCTTTGATATTCTTGGCCTTTAGGTTCTTTTTTATTTTCTTCAATTGATTTTTTTATTTTATTTTTCCAATAACATGTTATAAAAGGTTTTCAACATTCATCCACATGCATATGCATATTTTTAAGTTGCATAATTTCCTTCCACCCTCCCTTCCCACCCCCCTCCCCTCAGCATTGAACAGTCAGGTGAATAATGAACATTCACATTTATGTTTGACATGTTTACCAATTAGTCATTTTCTGTATGTGGAATTAGGATTAAGGCAAAAGAAAAAACTATGAGATATGAAAGAAATACATAAAATACCTAAAAGAAATTATTAAAAAGTGAATGTAGAATTCATTCAGATTATTTGGGTTTTGTTTTGTTTTGTTTTGTTTTGTTTTGTTTTGTTTTTCCTTCTCTTGGAATGGGGATAGTGTTATCCATAGTCAGTTTCCTAGGGTTGTCTTAGCTCTCTATACTGCTGAGAGCTGCTGCATCTATTAGGGTTGATCAATTCACAATATTGCTGTTAATGTGTACAATGTTCTCTGGGTTCTGCTCCCTTTCAGATCCTCTAACTCATTCCATGCTTCTCTAGAGTCCAACCATTCATGGTTTCTTATAGAACAATACTGTTCCGCAACCTTCATACAAGTTACCATAACTTATTCAGTCATTCCCCAATTGATGGCATCCCCTCAATTTCCTGTTCTGTGCCATTACAAAAAGTAGCTGCTGTGAATATTTTGGATTTTGTGAAACCTTCTCCATTTTCATGATTTCTTTTGGATATTGACCTAATATTGGAATTGCTGGGTCAAAGGGTATGAACACTTTTATTGTTCTTTGGTCATAGTTTCATATTGCTCTCCAGAATAGTTGAATCAGTTCACAACTCCATCAACAATGCATTACCATCCCAATCCTCGCACAACCTTTCCAACATTGATCGTTTTCCCTTTTTTTTGTCATCTTAGCCAGTCTGATAGGTGTGAGGTGATAATTACATTATTTTAGTTTGCATTTCTCTAAGCAGTAGTGTTTTGGAACTTTTTTTTCATGATTATCTATAGCTTTAATTTCTTCATTTGAAAAATTGTCTGTTCATATCCTTTGACTATTTATCAATTGGAGAATGACTTGTAACTTTATAAATTTAGTTCAATTCTCTCTATATATATTTTAGAATTATCAGAACCCTTACTTGTGAAAATTATTTTCTGTTTTCCTTCTAATTTTTGCAGCATTAGTTTATTAGTGCAAATTCTTTTCAATTTAATATAGTCAAAATCATCCATTTGTAATTTATAGTGTACTCCTTTTCTTGCTTGGTTATAAATTTCTCCCTTTTCCATAGATCTGACAGGTAGAATATTTCTTGGTCTATTTATCTATCTATTGATAATATGGTTTTGCACTTTATTTCTACATCCTGTCCCCATTTTGAGCTTATTTTGGTATAAGGTGTGAGATGCAGGTCTATGCCTAGTTTTTGCCATACTGTTTTCCAGTTTTCTCAACAATTTTTGTCAGATAGTGAGTTCTTATCCCAGAAGCTAATGTCTTAGGGTTTGCCAAACAGTAGATTACTTGTAGTCATTTACTACTGTTTCTTTTGAACCTGTCCTAATCCACTGATCCATTATTCTATTTCTTAACCAGTACCAGGCAGTTTTGATGACTGCCACTTTATAGTATAATTTTAGATCTGGTAGAACTAGTCCATTTCACTTTACTTTTTTTTTTCATCACTTCCCTTGATATTCTTGACCTTTTGTTGCTCCAGATGAATTTTGTTACTATTTTTCCTAGCTCGATAAAATAGTTATTTGGCTGCTTGATTTCTGTGGCACTGAATAAGTAATTTAATTTGGGTTGAATTGTCATTTTTATTGTATTAACTCAATCTGACCATGAGCAATTGAAATTTTTCCAATTGTTTTGATCTATTTGTGTGAGAAGTGCTTTGTAATTGTGTTGTTCATATAGCTTCTGGGTTTGCCTTGGGAGGTAGTTTCCCAAATAGTTAATGTTTTCAGCAGTTACTTTTTTTTCCTTTTTTTTTTTTGCAAGGCAAATGGGGTTAAGTGGCTTGCCCAAGGCCACACAGCTAGGTAATTATTAAGTATCTGAGACCAGATTTGAACCCAGGTACTCCTGACTCCAAGGCTGGTGCTTTATCCACTACGCCACCTAGCTGCCCCCCAGCAGTTACTTTTAATGGAATTTCTCTTTCTCTCTCTTGCTCTTGGACTTCGTTGTTCATATATAGAAATGCTGATGATTTATGTGTTTATTTTATATCTTGCTACTTCACTGAATGTGTTAAATGTGTCAGGTGTTTTTAATTTTTTTATTTTATTTTATTAAGGCAATGGGGTTAAGTGACTTGCCTGAGGCCTTACAGCTAGGCAATTATTACATGTCTGAGGTTGGATTTGAACTGAGGTCCTCCTGACGGCCAATGCTCTATCCACTGCAACACTTAGCTGCCCCTAAAGTAGTTTTTTAGATGATTTTTAGGATTTTCTAAGTTTAGAATCATATCATCTTCAAAAAAGAGAAAGCTTTGCTTCCACATTGTCAATTTTGATTCCTTCAGTTTTTCTTTTATTGCTAAAGCTTAACATTTATAATACCATATATTAAATGGTATTGGTGATAATGGGCATCCTTGTTTCACCCCTGGTCTTACTAATAATGCTTCTAGTTTATCCCCATTACATATAATATTTGTTGATGATTCTAAATAGATAATGCTTATTATTTTAAGAAAAACTCCATTTATTCCTATACTTTTTAAGGTTTTTAATAGGAATGGATCTTGTATTTTATCAGACTTTTTTTAAGCATCTTTTGAGAAAAATCATGTGATTTCTGTTGATTTTGTTATTGATAATGTTTGATTATGTTGAATGTTTTCCTAATAGTGAACCATCCCTGCCTATCTGGTAAAAAATCTTCCTGATCATGATGAATAATCCTAGTAATAATATGCTGTAATTTTGTTGCTAAGATTTTATTTAAGATTTTTAGGGAGATTTGCTTTGTTTTGGTTCTTCCTGGATTAGGTATCAGTACCATAATGGTATCATAAAAGGAATCTCCTGTTTTTAAAAATAGTTTATTTAGAATAGGAATTAATTATTCCTTAAATGTTTGGTAGAATTCTCTTGAAATCCATCTGGACTGGAGATTTTTTTCTATGGAAATTTATAGATGCTTTCTTCAGTTTCTTTTTCTGAAAAAAGTATTTTATTTCCTCTGGACAGTTTACATTTTTGGAATATTCTTCCATTTTACTCATTATCAAATTTATGGACATACAATTTGGCAGCATAGCTCCAAATTTCCTCTTCAATTTCCTCCTTATTGTTGGTTAGTTCACCCTTTTCATTTTTGATACTGGGGATTTGGTTATCTTCTTTCTTTTTTTTAATTTACTTTAGCTGAAGCATGTTATATTTTGTCCAACCTTTTACCTTCATCCTGTATGTGGCTCTCTGTGTTTCTTTCAGTCCCTTCTTTCCTTTCCCTCCCCCCCCCCCCCCACTTCCCTGTAGAGTAGCATAGATTTTTAAACTCAATTGGTAATGTATCTTATTGCCCTTCTGGGCCAAATCTGTTGAATAGAATTTACTCAGTGTTCACACCCTCCCTCCTTTCCCTTTACTATAGATTTTTGTGCTTCTTCACTTGGTTTTATTTATTGATAGTAATGCTATCAATCAAGTACCATAAAACAAAGTACCATCATTCAGAGGCTTGATAAGTTCAAAGTTCTATCAATCAAAATACAATGACAGATTGATTGATTGATTGTTCCTTTGATAAGCAGCATTGCCTCATTGCCACTGTCTCAAAATGGCCAATGGATAGAGCACTTGCCTTGGAATCAGGAGGACTGGAGTTCAAATCTAGCCTCTTGATACTTATTAGCTGTATGACCTTGGGTAAATTACTTAACCCTGATTGCTCTGTATCCAGGGCCATCTCCAGTTTTCCCGATTCATATGGAGGAGAAAATGAGACTCTTGATTTAGCATAGCATCCCCCTCACTCTAACCCAATTCATGTGCTTGTCATGACATCTCCTCCCTGATGTTATGCTCTTATATTATTGTCAATATTAAAACACTTCTCAAGTTATTAATCAACTCAAATTATAATCAATGTTTACCTTACCCCTTTTCAAGCACCCTCCAAGGAGATACAGTTCTTTAGAGCCAAAGCATGTGCAAAACTAAATCATTTCTTGAACCCTTTGTACTGCTGTGCCTCCCCCCCCATACTTTCTCCCACACTCCACTCCGCCTGCTGTACCTATAGAGCCTCTAAGTGCTCTAAGCATTCTGAAGAACTCTTTAGAACTCTGCAATTCATTTTAAAGTATGGGAGACACTGACTTCAGACTACCCAGCATAGGATACCCTCATCAGAGAAAGTGCTAAGCTTTATGAGAAAAGCAGAATTAAAATAGGTCAGAGGAAACCGAGACACATAAGTTTAGAGTAAGCAACCTAGTTTTTCATCTGGGTTTTTTGTCTGAAACATAGAGATGTCATCATGGTCCTCTTCAATGGAAAGACAAGAAGCAACTATAATACCATTATCCTCTAAATCCAATCTCTTCTATTATATTCATCCTTTTTAATATCTTAAGAGAAATATAATTCTCAAGAGTTAGAATTGTTACATCTTCTCTTATAGGGTTGTATACAATTTGATGTTGAGTAGCATTTGTTTCATTTACATTATAATGAATCTCTTGAGTCTTATATTGGAGAGTAAATTCTTTGTTCAGTTCCAGTGGTCTTTTTATCAGGAAATTTACTAAGTCCCCAATGGTATATGCTGAATTTTGCAGGGTTATAAATTCTTGATTGTATTTCCAAGTCCTTTACACTCCAATATATGGTATTCTTGGTCCTCTGATCCTTCAGTGTTGAAGTTGATAGGTGTTATATAAGTCTGAATGTGTTTCCTTTGTATTTAAATCACTTCTGTTTTTGCTGCTTGTAGTAAACTCTCCTTTATTTGAGAATTCTAGAATTTAGTTATGATAGTAGCCCTTGTAGTTTTTATTCTGGGATTTCTTTCTGGACAAGTTCTGTGTATTCTTTCAGTGGCTGTTTTGACTTCTTGATCTAGCAGATTTGGACAGTTTTTTTTTTATAATTTCCTGAAAGATAGTTTCTAGGTTTTTTGGTAATTTCCTGAAAGATATTTTCCTGGGTATTTTTTTTTTTTTTTGATCTAAGCTTTCTGGTAGTACAATAATTTGTAAATTAGCTCTCCTGAGCTAGGTCGTTTGTTTTTCCTAAAAGGTGCTTTGTGTTTTCTTCAATTTTTTCAGTCTTTTTACTTTGTTTGATGGAATCGTGTAGTCTTTTAGATTCATTGGTTTCTATTTGTCTAATTCTAATTTTTAGGGTTTTGTTTTCTGCAGTTTGCTTTTGTGTTTCCTTTTCCAATTGGTTAATTTTACTCTTTGCTGAGTTGCATTCCTTTTCCAGTTGGTCAGTTTTATTTTTTGAAGAATTACATTCTTTTTCCAGTTGGTAATTTTTACTTTTAAAGGAACTGATTTCTTTGATCAATTTTTCATAAATTTTCCTAAGTGATTGTCATTTCTTTTTTTTTCCATTTTTCATCTTGATTGCCTGAAAGCTAATTCTGGGGCACAGGGAGTATTGACCAAGCTGTTGCCTTTGCAGAGATTTGTTTCCTTAAGTCCAGATTCTACCTATACATTGGTTTGTTCCCAAACCATTCCTGACATTTGCCCCCTTGTTCCCAGTGTTCAGACTTTGTTTCCAGTTGGACCCTTCTCTGCTGGCTTGCTGATTAGCTGCCAGGACCTATTGTCAAACTGTAGGGACCTGCACTGCTCTGTGTGTAAAAGGCTCCTGGCTTTCCCGCTCTCTGGAGAAGCTGGGTTTTACCCCCCCCCCCCCCCCCCCAAGAGACAGACCTTCACCCTGAAGGTCCTCCATGATGTCTACCATTGAAAGTTTCTTTGGATCATGTCTTTTTTTTTGGTAGGATCTGTAGCTTTAGTGTCTGTACAGAGGCTTCATTTAGCTTTGTGTAGGATAAAGCATTGGGAGCATGGGAGCTTCACTCTGCCCTGGAAGTCTCACTTTTGTTTTTCAAACGAATTTTGTTACTGATTTTTCTAATTCAGTAAAATAATTTTTTTGCTAATTTAATTGGTGATGACACTGAATATAATTTAAATAAAGTTGTCATTTTTATCATATTGACCCTTCTTCCCTTGAATAATATTTCTTTAGTTATTTAAATCTGATTACTTTGCATGAACTTCTTTCATAATTTCGTTCATATAGTTCCTGAATTTGTTTTGACAGATGTATTCCCAGGTATTTTATAGTATCTAGAATCATTGTTATACATGTCTGGAATATTATAGTCATATGCTGGTTGGTTTCCCTAACACGAATTTCTTCCCACTCTACTTAATCCTCCATTGAGCTGTCAGTGATCTTTTAAAAGTGTAACTGTTACCATGTCATTCCCCTTCAACCCTCTTATTCACTAACTTAACCCTCTCTAAACTCCAGTGGCTCCCTATTATCTGTAGAATCAAATGACATCCTGTTGGTCATCAGAGTCCTTCATAACTGTTGCCATCCCTTAACCACCCTAACCTTCACCCCCTTCCTTTTGTTTTTAGAAATTCTCCTCATATCTCTACATACTTAGTGATCAGTGACACTGGTCTCAGCAGTTGGGTGGCTTAGTAGTTAGAGCACTGTCCTGGCCTGAGTTCAAATGTGATCTCTCACACTTTGTGACCATAAGCAAGTCCCCGGGCTTAGTAGTTAGAGCACTGTCCTGGAGTCAGGAAAGCCTGAGTTCAAATGTGATCTCTCACACTTTGTGACCATAAGCAAGTCCCCAGGCTTAGTAGTTAGAGCACTGTCCTGGAGTCAGGAAAGCCTGAGTTCAAATGTGATCTCTCACACTTTGTGACCATAAGCAAGTCCCCAGACTTGTCCTCATTTTCTCAAGTGTAAAATTGGGATAACAATAGCACTTTTTTCACATTTTGTTATGAGAATTAAATGAGATTTAATATTTTAATATTTGTTAAGTACAAAAAATGCTTGTTCCTTTTCCCTTTTCCTTTCCTTTGTAAAGAGACTCTCTTTTTGAACTAAATGTTCCCTGTTCTCAGAAAGTTATCCATAATCTCTGCCTTCTGTTCCACTTCATGTCTCAGCTAAAATACTGTCTTCCACAGGAAGGCTAGTACTGTGTGTGTGAGAGAGAGTGTGTGTGTGTGTGTGTGTGTGTGTGTGTGTGTGTCTTTGTGTCTGTGTCAGTCTGTGTGTGAATCTGTATCTGTGTGTTTCTCTATAGCTTGTGTGAACATAGTTCTTCACATATTGTGCTTTTTAAGAACTCCATGAGAGCAGGCATGGTATTTTGCCCTTCTTTGAATCCCTAGGGCTTAGCACAGGGCCTGATACAAATTGTGTTTAAGAAATTTTTTTTTGACTGTTGAAAAAAAATAAATGCATGTTGCCACTTCTCATCTTTTTTCACATCAGACCATTAGTTATTTTCATCATAGAGCACAGCTGTTGTGTTCTCTTCACATTAGCCCTGTAGTGCCACTGTAAGAGACTGGACCACAAATATCATAGAGGTAGTTTTAGAATTTAGGTCTGCTGTTCTGAAAACTACACATATGTCCTTAGTGTTTGATTCTCATGCTTGATTAAATCAGCATCATAAAATATTGAGATCCTAAGGTTTTCATTTTTCTTCCATATAATTTTGAGTAAGACAAGGACATAAATGACTATAAGTAAGTTGGTAAGAAAGAAGGTATGATATACAGTGAGAGAGCTTTACTTTTATTTTCCATTTTCTTTGTGCTCATTTTCAATAATTTGCTATCCTTTTTTTCCTCTCCTTTTTCTCCAGCATTGTCAATGAAGCAGGAGCATCAATCTACAGTGTTAGTCCTGAAGCTAACAAAGAGATGCCAGGCTTAGACCCCAATTTGAGAAGTGCTGGTAAGAAAACACTATTAACCATTATAATAAAAGTAGACTTTGTGCCTTAAAAATAAATGTTATGTCAAAGTTGCCAACTTAGTTTCTAAGAGCTTCTACAGAAACAAAAGATTGTGCCAGCAAAGCATACATAGAGGGAGAGTAGTCATCAAAATTGTTGGGGTTTTTTTTTTAGATTTTGCAAGGCAATGGGGTTAAGTGGCTTGCCCAAGGCTACACAGGTAGGTAATTATTAAGTGTCTGAAGCCAGTTTGAACTCAGGTACTCCTGACTCCAAGGCCAGTGCTCTATCCACTGCGCCACCTAGCCGCCCTCAAAATTGTTAATGTACAGAGCAGGTCTTTGTGAATGAAAAAGTTTATAACTACTTCTTTAGACCTTTTGCTTAGGTGGAGCCGTACTTTCAAATACATCACTTCCACAAAAATTGGTATATTAAAGACTGAGTAATTAGAGTAGGCATTTTTCAAGTGGAGTATGTTAGGGAATAAGACTGATTTTTCACAAATATTTATAAAGGGTATCACCTAGAATTTCACATTTTGAAAGTAGTCTGGTCATTTTGGAACTTTCTGTGATTTTATTGCATGGGGCTTCTTTAATGATAATAATGTCTTCTTCATACCCTACATAAAAACGTATGTACCAAAGAACAGCCCAAAGAATCATGAATATCTGCATTAAGAGCCTATTCCTCATATTTATTGTCTTTGGCTTTGTGACCTTCAACAAGTCACTTAACTATTCACTTCCTTGGAGTACTCTCTAAGATTGAAAGCTTCAGAGATAGTCTTCACATATTAACAACATGAGATGTGGTAGTTGCACCAAACCAATCAAATTTATGTAAAATAGCTATTTTGAAAGAATGAGCTTAAATTGTTATTTAAATACATGTTGCCCTTAAATTAAAGAAATTCATGTAGGAAGTTTAAAAAATTATAAAGTACTTATTTACTTTTATGTATAAATTGGTTTTGGGTTCACTGCTTAACTTTTAAAAACTTTTTTAAGGGCAACTAGTTAGCACAGTGGATAGAACACTAGCCCTGGCATCAGGAGGACCTTAGTTTAAATCTGCCCTCGTACACTTAATAATTACCTTGAGCATGTCACTTAATCTCATTGCCTTGCAAAACCCAAAATACAGGCAAACAAAAAACTTCTTTAAAGCAGATTCAATGTTCTCTTTGTATTATATATACCTCATTTGTCTTGTCAGTTTGCCTGTTAATGCTTTCACTCAACATTTATTTTTCTGTCAGGCCTCTGGGCTAATATATCTACATAACTTCCTTCTTCATGTGTTTATTAAATGTTTACTATATGGAAGACAGATCCTTGACAGGAAAGGATGTTTTAGTGTAGCAGAAGAGATAAGGCAAGGACATAAATGGTCATAAGTAAATAAATAAGAGAGGAGATATACTCTGGAAGAAATTATTTCTGGTTAAGATGATCACAGAGGGTTTCTTCCACATAGTGGAAACTTAATAAGTGCTTATTGGCATCTGAGTTAGGCCTTAAAGGATGGAATGGTTTTTAACAGGAATACCTAGAGGGGGTGTATATTCAAGAAAAAGGAAAAATGTTGAGCAAAAAAGCTCAGAGGTAGGAAACAGTAGAGTGAATCTGGAGGATATGGTAAGTAGTTGTGTGATTGGGAATTTATGGTACCTGAAGGAAAGATTAGACCAAAGTCTGAAAGGCTTTCTTCCTTTCATCTTTCTCTTATATGTTGCTTGGAAATCTACCTTGTAAACATTTCCACTCACATGAATTGGTCCAATAACCTAGATAGGAAGGAGGAAGGAGAAAGGGTAGTATGGCTTCTAGGTTCTATGTCTTTGGAAAACCTTATTGTAAACAAATAATACAACATTAAAGTTACATTAGGGTAGCTGGAGGACTAGAAGAAACTTTTTTTGATTCTTAGAACCAGGTAGATTGAATGATCAAATGTTGAGGTATGCCTTTGTTCTAGTAATGTTTCCATTTGATGGCATTAAACATTCCATTAATCTTGGTGCTAGGAGATGGAGATGGGTCTGAGACATTCAGAACTGGTATAGGATTCAGATGAGTTTCATGGCATATGGCTGTTTCAGTTCATGCATTTGGCAGTACTTGAAGTATTAAATTCTTGGTCCTTGGTGATGATTGTATTGTACTGGGCAACTGAGTCCCAATAGAAAGGGGTAATGCAGTTTATTTTTAGGTTAAGTACCTCACATTGCTTCTCCACTAGAGCCTATCAGATCTCAGACTTTTGGATTACTCATCTTGAATGAAGTGGATACCATTAATTGTTTTGGTTACCACAGGATCTATTTTTCTCTAACCAAGTTATAAAAACCTTGATTCTCTCAGAGTTGGGGCATAGCAGTCTTTCTCAAGGATGAGAAGTGATAAACTACAGGATAGGAGGTTGTTTGAGGAGCAGTCATTTGAAGTTGTACTGGACTTTAAATGCCTTTCTCCTTTGTTTGAAGTCTTTCCTTAAGTAGCTTCACATAGTCTAAGTTTTAACAGACTTTCACTCTTTTGTATTAAGAAGTTCTAGTTGTATTTAACTCAGTTGCTCCTATGTTTTTGCCCCTGCAATTTCTCCCATCTGGAATTTCCCCTTCCTTTCTTGCTGTATCAGTCCTTAAAGATCCAACTCATATATCACCTCTTCAACAAAATGCCTGGGATCCTCATCTTTGATGTTGTCTAATTTGGACACTTTAATACTACTTGAACGCCACTTTATTATTTCTGTGCAAGTTTTGATCCCTTACTAAAGAGTAAGACCTTCAGAACTGAGACTTTATGTAATGTCTAGAATCTCAAGTGGCAAAACGAAACCCTCATTTTACATATGAAAGTGCAGTGGCACAGGATGGGGAGGGTAAAAAAGAGAGAAAGAAGTAAACATTTATATAGATGGCACAGTGGAGAGTTCCAGGCCTATAGTCAGGAAAACTCATCTTTGTGAGATCTAATTTAGCCTCAGACTCTAAAATAGCTGTGTGACTCTGAGGAAATCACTTAACTCTGTTTGCCTTAAGTTTCCTCATCTGTAAAATGGACTGGAGAAGAAAGTGATGAATATTCCAGTGCCTGCCAAGAAAACCCCAAATGGTTCCAAAGAGTCAGACACACACCTGAAACCCTTGTTGCTGTTCAGTTGTGAGATGTCATTTTACATATGTTTGTCTTATATTCCCCAGCTGCAAAATGGGGCAAAAAACAACACCTACTTCATAGGATTGTTGTGAGGATCAAATGATCATATGAGGTAAAATCTAAAAAGGCACTCGGCTGATACAGAGCCTGGCAAACATATATTAAATGCCCAGATTTACACAGATAGCAAATCTCAGGGGATGGATATGAACTCGAATCTTCCTGACTCTAGGCCCAGCACTCTGTCCATGGCCCTGTATCAGTTAAATGTTGTGCCTAAGGTTGCACAGCCTCTAAGTATTAGAAGAGGTCTTAGAACCTGGGCTTTTCAATGTCTACTTAACTTTCAACTAAACCATGCTCTATCTTTATATCTCACCACAATTGGCTAGCATAGTGTCTTCTACATCCTCAAATCAAATGTATGTGTTTCTGTATGTGTTTCTGCTCATAGATACTTTTAGTTTCATCTACATTCACTCAGCAACTAACAGCATGGTGTAACTGAAGATACACTGGACTTAGAAGATCCTGGGTTCTGCTTTCAGTTCCGACACCTTAATTAGCTGTATGGTTTTAGGCAAATATCTCCACCTTTCTGGGCCTTAAAAGATTCTTACATATATCAGGTGTCCAAAATCCTAGTGCAGTTTTAAGCTTTTAGTAACATCAAAAGTGTAAATCTTTTTTTTAAAGATTTTATTTATTTTGAGTTTTACAATTTTCCCCCAATCTTACTTCCCTCCCCCCATTCCCCACAGAAGGCCATTTGCCAGTCTTTACATTGTTTCCATGGTATACACTGATCCAAATTGAATGTGATGAGAGAGAAATCATATCCTTAAGGAAGAAACATAAAGTAGAAGAGATAACAAGATCAGACAATAAGATATCAGTTTTTTTTCTCAATTAAAAGTAATAGTCCTTGGTCTTTGTTCAAACTCCACACTTCTTTCTCTGGATACAGATGGTATTCTCCATTGTAGACAGCCCCAAATTGTCCCTGATTGTTGCACTGATGGAATGAGTGAGAACATCAAGGTTGATCATTGCCCCCATGTTGTTTAGGTATACAGCATTTTTCTGGTCCTGCTCATCTCACTCAGCATCAGTTCATGCAGATCCCTCCAGGCTTCCCTGAATTCTCATCCTTCCTGGTTTCTAATAGAACAATAGTGTTCCATGACATACATATACCACAGCTTGCTAAGCCATTCCCCAATTGAAGGATATTTACTTGATTTCCAATTCTTTGCCACTGCAAACAGGGCTGCTATGAATTTTTTTTGTACAAGTGATGTTTTTACCCTTTTTCATCATCTCTTCAGGGTACAGACCCAGTAGTGGTATTGCTGGATCAAAGGGTATGCACATTTTTGTTGCCCTTTGGGCATAGTTCCAAATTTCTCTCCAGAAAGGTTGGATGAGTTCACAGCTCCACCAACAGTGTAATAGTGTCCCAGACTTCCCATATACCTTCCAACAATGATTATTTTCCTTTCTGGTTATATTGGCCAGTCTGAGAGGTGTGAGGTGGTACCTCAGAGAAGCTTTAAGCATTTCTCTACTAAGTAATGATTTAGAGCAATTTTTCATATGACAGTGAATTGCTTTGATCTCATCTGTAAATTGCCTTTGCATATCCTTTGACCATTTGTCAATTGGGGAATGGCTTTTTTTTTTTTTTTAGATTTTTCAAGGCAATGGGGTTAAGTGGCTTGCCCAAGGCCACACGGCTAGGTAATTATTAAGTGTCTGAGGTCGGATTTGAAACCAGGTCCTCCTGACTCCAAGGCTGGTGCTCTATCCACTGTGCCACCTAGCCGCCCCAATGGCTTTTTTTAAAAATAGAATTTGACTCAATTCTCTGTATATTTGAGGAATGAGTCCTTTTGTCAGAAACATTAGTTATAAAGATTGTTTCCCAGTTTATTACATTTCTTTTGATCTTGTTGGTTTTGTCTGTGGAAAAGCTTTTTTAATTTAATGTAATCGAAATCATCTAGTTTGTTTTTAGTCATGTTCTCCATCTCTTCCTTAGTCATAAACTGCTCCCCTTTCCATAGACCTGACAGGAAAACTAGTCCTTGATCTTCTAGTTTGCTTATAGTGTTGTTTTATGTCTAAATCCTGTATCCATTTGGATCTTATCTTGGTATATAGGGTGTGAGGTGTTGGTCTAATCTCAGTTTCTTCCGTACTAACTTCTAATTTTCCCAGCAGTTTTTATTGAAGAGTCAAAAGTATAAATCTTACAAAAGCATATTCTGAAATTATAATCTTACAAAATATATTTTTTGAAAGTTTGATTATTTAAAATTTTATACTGTTTTTGTTTTGTGAATTTTTTTATTTTAACAAGACTAGGCATCCTTTCATCATGTGTTGCATATTTAACAATTTCTGGTAGACACTCTCAGACAAGTGGATTGGTATAAATGATTCTTTTGCTTAGCTACCTCAATTACTGAGTTTCTATTTTACTTTTTCTTGTGGGTTCACAGCAAAATTATTTTATAACCATCAAAACTTCATTTTGGGGATAATCTTAAAATTAGGATTACAAATTTAATCCTTTTGGTTTGCAGCTGATGAAAGTTTGTACAATTTTTGCAAATCTACTAGAACACAACATAATGGAACACAATACTGATGTTAAAGTTTCCTTAGAAGATTTGTCAGTATTTAAAAATTTTAAATAATTAGCCTTGGACTTTTTTTTTCATATTTGTGGAATTTCTCTAGGGCATTCCAAAAGTCTTAGTACAGTCTTAGTGTAATTAAAAGCTTCAGAAAGACTTTTGAGTCACCCAAGATATCAGCTCCTCAGGTACAAAATAATTAGGTACAAGTTTTGTGGATATTTCTTATTGCATTTTCTAGAGTGAACTTCATTTCTTAAAAATCTTTTGAGTATATGCCTCCCCTTAAGTCACATTGCTTCTCTTCAAATTTTAGAGGTGCTAAACATTATTGTTGAACTTATAAAGGAAATCTCGATTAACAGTTTTGTTAAGTAACTTTATGAACATGTCCTTGAATGCTCTACTGATAAAACTTTGAACAGACTTTTGTGTTAAATCCCTTTCCTGGACTCTTATGTTGAGTCCCAGTTCTGGACTCTCTCAATCTTCCCCAGGGAAGTGTTGGAAGGGTGGGAGACATGGACTCCATCAAGATCTCCAAGTGCTTCATTTATTTACCAAAACACCAGTGCTTAAATACCTTTGCAGTATCTAATCCACTCCCACTCCTGTGGCATTTAATAAGTTTCTGGTGTTCAAGGACACCAGGTGAAGATAATTCACAATGCTTCCATACACATCTATTCCGCAACACTTTTGAAATAGTAGTATCCCTTGTTCTGGGCAGTTATACAAGGTCAGTGTCCTCTTTGGCTCTTGCCAGGTGGCATCTTGTTCTCAGAGTCACTGAAGTGATGAACCTGTAATTTCGTTTGACTTGTAAAAATATGAACAAGATTTGTATGAACAATCCTCAATTTGAACAGATGGTGGAAAACAACTTCTTTGATTACTTTGTTTCATATAATAAAACTTGGGCATTACTAACAGGTTGTAGTCTTTTTTTTTCAGGTTTTTATAAGGATAAAAAATTTCCCCGTTTTCCTGAAACTTCAGTCAATGAACAAACTTTTATTTTATAAAAATTATGGTTCTGACAGTTTGGGTCTTCAATAAAAGCTCCATTAAAACTTCTGTAGGAAAATAGAATTATTATTAAAAATAACATTTTATTGCACAACTGGATAGCATAGAGATTTTTTTTTCATTCTTCTTAGATCAAATATCATTTCCCCATTGTCTAATACACTTATAAAAGTAGTTTTTATATCTGAAAAATAGAATTGTGCCATTCATTATTTCATTAATTTTAAAACAAATCTTATGTTACCAGTTTTAGGGAGGAAAAAGTACATTGTAAAGTTAATTTTTAAAACAACTTGAGCTTGCTAAAAAAGTGCAGCTCTTGAGCATGTCCTTAAAATAAGTTCTATAATTTAATTACATTGAAGGGGATATATGATAATTCAAAATTTTGTTTCAAATCCTGACCCAGAGAGAAAAAAAAAATCAATAAAAAGTTCTATATTTTACTTTTTTTTTAAAGAATGTGAATTTTAGGTCAACAAGATAACTTAGACTCTGAAATCTTAATTATTGATCATAGAACCAAAGATTACAACAGATTCATATGGGAATTACTTAATTAGAGCAATAAACTTCATGGGATTACTTTTTTAAGTGTTAGGAAAAATCTTGGTTTAGTCCTATTTAAAGCTGTAAGCATTAGGACTCAAGCCAAAGCATTTAACTTGCTAAGCCTCAGTTTTTTAATCTGAAACTTCTGAACACTTCTTAACAGCCATTGATATTGTATTCAAATAAGTTATGCACGTTTTTATTTTATTTTATTTCCAAATTCCATAACTAATTGTATTGCCTTTTCAGATAATTTATAATTTATTTTTTTTTAGTTTTTTTTTTTTTTTTTTTTGCAAGGCAAATGGGGTTAAGTGGCTTGCCCAAGGCCACACAGCTAGGTAATTATTAAATGTCTGATACCGGATTTGAACCCAGGTACTCCTGACTCCAAGGCCGGTGCTTTATCCATTACGCCACCTAGCCGCCCTATTTTATAATCTAAATGAGTATATCTCTAGGTGATGTTTGATCCATAGAAGATAGTTTCATCTATGAAAACAAATTTAATTATAAATTGGCAATATACAATTAGCAGAACTTTCTACCAGTTAGTGGTCTTCATCTTTGGCTTTCTAAAAGTGAAAATAAATACTCATGATTTAATCCAGATCTCTTTCTCTTCCCTTGGCATCCCTTCCCTTCATTCTTTTTTTTTCCCCAAGGCAAATGGGGTTAAGTGGCTTGCCCAAGGGCCACACAGCTACGTAATTATTAAGTGTCTGAGACTGGATTTGAACCCAGGTACTCCTGACTCCAGGGCTGGTGCTTTATCCACCTAGCCCCCCCCCCCCCCCATCCCTTCATTCTTAAGATGAAGACTATACCCTCCAAAAGAGAAAGAATTATTAAAACTTTGAATTTTCTTCCTTTCTCTTCTTTCCTTCTTCCTTCCCTTATTCTCTTCTTCCCTTTTATCCATCCATCTCTTTTTTTCCTATTGCTTCCTTTCATTAATTCTGTTTTCCTCATTTAATCACTTGTTCAATAAGGGCCTTGTACTTAGAATCAGGAAAATCTTGTTTTAGTCCTCTTTAGTCTATAGTTTGTGATCCAGGCCAAAACATTTAACCTTTCTGAGCCTTAGTTTTCTTTTTTAAACTGAAAAACAGATGTGGTATTAATACCTGTCTCATATGGTTGTTGTGAAGCTCAATGAGAACATTTTCGTATCTCAAGGATCGTACTCTACACATACTCTGCACATCCCTGTTATTCTGAAATTCCATAGGTCATCATCCATTTTCGATTCTCCATCCTATACCTTCCATCTCACTCAGCTTTCCTTTCCCAAAAGTTCCAGTCACATACCAAGTACTCCCTCCCACTGTGTTTTCTGCAATTCTTATTCCATAGGCAATAGATTTTGCTTTAACCAAATTTTTTTCCTTTCCTCTTCATCTTTTAGCTGTTACTGAATCAAGCATCCCTGATGACAGTTTCCCTGGTCATCCTTTAACTCTTGGGGTATCACAGGTTATATACTATAGTCTCTTCTCCTCTCCCTCTGTATGATTTCACCTGCTGTTCTGTCTCATCACATTCCTAGCATTTAGTTGTAACTCTATGCTTAGTTTCTCAGTTCTACCTATCCTACCCCTACCTTCCTCTTCTCCAACTCTTTCCTCTTTATACAGTATGTAGCTTTTTTGTATAATTTGTTTGCTGATTGTCTCCTGTTAGATAAGGAACTCCTTGTGGACTAGGGCTATCTTTTGCTGCTTTTAGTTTTCTCCAATGCTTCACACCAGCCTGGCACATTAGAGGTGCTTATTAAATATTTATGGAAAGGATTTTGCAAACCTTAGGGAATTACATATTTATCACCTATTAATTCCCTAAGGTTTGCAAGGTTTGATTGATAGAGCCAAAGTCAATCTATGATGTGATGTGCTTTACTGTACATAAGAACTAGAACTAGCCTTCAAATCAAAGTTTCTTGATTCCAGTGGTGATGTTATACTTTATTGAATATGATTTTTCCCCCCACACAAAAAGGAATTCCTTTTTGCTAAAATGTGTAAATGTATCCAGCCATGGGAAAGATATCTCTGCTATTGAGTGTAAAGGACATCCTTGAACAGGCTTTTGCGAAGTGACTGGATCCTCGATCTACCAAGCTTCATTACCTCGTTTCCTCTCTCACCCTCCTGTTTTGAGGTCTTCACTGTCTTGTCCCTCCACCATTTTCATTTTCCATTCCTACAATCACTGCCCTTTGTTTTTTCCGTTCCATTATGAACTTTCTAACCTAAATTCTGTTGTCAGTAAAGTCACCTTCATATTAGATCTTTTTTAATATATTAATATTTTGTCCCTCACAGAAATCTGAGAATCTCTGAACGACAGCTTCATTCCTGGCCACCCTCTCCATTACTAATTTTTTCATGTTCCCTAATACACTGGCCTGAAGTTCTCCCCTGCCACTTTTTTATCTGTCCCTTATTGTTCTGCATCTTTATCTTTCTTGAGTGTCTCAGTGTCCCAAAATGTGAGCTTCTTATGGACAGGTACTGTGTTTTTGCCTTTCTTTGTATCACAAATACTCAGCCTTGTGTCTGGCATAGTTATGCTTAATAACATCTGTTGTTGCTGGTAATTTTGGTGATATCAATGACACTGATAATTGTACTAGCAGAATATTTATTTCATCAATCCAATAAAATAAGCAATTATATGCTTACTATGTACATTGCATTATATTATTCCTGGGGAGAAACAAAATTTACCTTCTACTTTCAGAAAGATAACTTGTTAACAAATATACCTATAGTTTGAGGATAGAGAAAGAATAATCAACTAATGGTCTCAGTAAAAAAATTTTGTAGGTGGTGACTTACAAATAACCTCAAGTGAAGCTCAAGATTTTATTTTTTTAAATTTAATTTAGTTTAATTTTTTCAATTATATACAGAGATAGTTTTCAACATTAATCTTTTTTTGTAAGCTTTTAAGTTCCACATTTTCCCACCTTCCTCACTTCTCTCCCCTCCCCATGACAGTGAACTTTTTGACATAATTTATGAATAATCATATTTGACATATTTCCACATTAGTTATGCTGTGAAAGAAGAATCAGAACTAATGGGGGGAAAACATAAAAGAAGCTAGGGATATTAAAAGGTGGAGGTGAAGAGAGAATTTCATTCTAATCTTAATGAAATGTCTATGCAGGCATACAAAGTCAAGTGATATAATTGATTGATAGTCACAACTCAATATGGTAGAGTCTCAAGCTGTTAATACATCATTTACCAGTAGTGAAGTGATAAGTCAGAGATTAAGTGACTTCATCAAGATCACACACAGTAAGCACCAGTGGAAGAATTTCTACCTGATTTCCCCTCAATCCAGTCTCAACATGCTTTCTCAGATTATTATAACTGTACTTTTGTTTTCCAGGCCATTCTCCTTCTTTTTCAAAGAAATTTAATTTCTTTGTTTCTTTTCTGTCCCAGTACCCTATCACTTGAATAGACATATTGACGTCCCCTCACGCCCCCTTACATTTTAGGATCATTAATGTCGTTCACTTCCTTGTCTTGCATCTTTACCTAAGCTCCTGAAAGTCAATAAAATTTATGTCACCATCATTCTTGAGCTAATTTTTTTTGTTTATAAAATTCTTATCTTTTTATTCTAAATCTATTTTTCATCTTCTCTGTGGTCTCCAATGTCTCTGTCTCCCTCCCCTCTCCCTCCATCACACTTCTTTCTCCCTAGTTTCTCTTTTTGCATCTTTCTGTCTCTTTGTCTTTCTTCCTCCCTTCTTTTTTTTCCTTCATTCTCCTCCATTCTCTCTGCCCATTACAGCAGTTTTATCCTCTTCTCTTTTTCTTGACTCTGAATAGTTTACAAATTCAATCATACATAAATGAATCTAGGAACTTTTTAGGAATGAATTAATTAAATGTTTGACCATCAGGTGAATGACATAATAAATAAAATTCTCCTTTTGACAGAAAAATAGTTCCCCACCCTTGTCTAGAGGCATGGATTTGTCCATGTCAGTTATTTGGTGAAATTCATTTTTTATTCTAGTTATTTGTTGTTTAATTTTTGTGTCTGATTCTTTGCGACCTCATTTGGAATTTTCTTGGCAAAAATGTTAGAGTGGTTTGCCATTTTCCTTTTCCAGCTCATTTTATAGATGAACTGAGGCAAACAGGGTGGAGTGGCTTTCCCAGGCTCACATAGTAAGTATGTGAGGCCAGATTGGAACTCACACAAATGAGTCTTTCTGATTCTAGGTCCCATACTCTATCCATTGTACGACTTAGATTTAGTTCCTTCATATTTTTTCTAGAGTAAATGATAGATTTCTAACCTTAGACCTTAAGCACTCTCACCAGTCTTTCCAAACTTATTCCGTGTTACTGTTCTTTGTATATCCCTGAGTGACCTTGAGCAAATAACCTTCCCAGTGTTTTAGACTATTAAACTATACATTGAGGGAAGATTCTGACCTTCATTAGGAGAGAGAATTTTGTTATCTAGGATTCCTCTATGTCAAGGAAATTTCAGATCTAAGCCCCTTTCTTATTAACACCTCTCCTATTATACTTTTCTAAAGTGACTACTAGATGTTACATAAGTTTGCCATTTCAATATATTCATCCATTAGTCAGTCACTTAGTAGAGACTGAATAAGTACTTAGTATGTATCAGTTTCTTTATTAGGTTCTGGGAATAAAAATGCAAAGAATAAATCAATCCCTCCTTTCCAATGACCTTAAATGTAATGGAGTTGAGAACAAATATATATATATTTATATGAATAAAAATGAAAAGAATAAATTCATGGTAGTTAATAATAATGATATCTAGCATTTATATAGTGCTTTAAGGTGTGCAAAGTACAATATGCTTTACATATTCTGTGTCTCATTTTAATCCTCACAACAACCCTATTATATATCAGTGGTGTCAGATTTGCATAGAAATGGAGATGGCTACATACCATAATAAGGATTCTTGTGAGCAACATATTGACCATGAAAGGTACATATAAACATCATCTATGTTCTATTGTATTTTTGTTACATATTTCCCAGGGTGTATGGGTGTTAAGAGAAGTCTAGTACCTCTGTTGTGAGGGCTGCTGAATCCAGTTTCAGGACTTTCACCTGCCATCCAACTCTTAACTTTGACTCCCAGAAGCTGTAGATAGATTTCTAACCTTTAGACTAAAGCTCTCTAACCAGTCTTTCCAAACTTATTCCATGTTACAATTCTTTGTATGTCCCTGAGTGACCTTGAACAAGTAACCTTCCCAATGCTTTAGACTATTAAACTATACATTAAGGGAAAATTCTGGTAAATGGACCAAATCAGGTTGAAGGTAACCCAGGAGCCTGAAACCCATTCATGAGTCGGGGATGTCTGCCTTTATCATGTGAAAACTTCCCATGGTAGAATGGGCAGATATGAATAGTATGTTCCAATGGGGCATATAGACAGTGGAAGTAGGCACTGTGGAGTGCTTAGAACTTGATTCAACATCAAAGACCCCAAGATCATCTGCTCCATCCTGAGACATTGCCAATTGTCTTGAATTTTGTTTTGCCACTGAACTTTGGAAGAGAGAGTGAAACAAATGGACTTTGTTCTGTCTCACTTAAATACAATTTATGCATAAATCAGAAATCATCATTTATTTTTACCATTTTTATGTACCTCAAAATCCTATGACCACAGGCAAGTGACAAAGCAGCAAATGTAGATACACTGTAGTCACAACATTGCACACAGATGGCCCAGGCCATAGGATCATCTTAATGGACTGAAGCAGTACTGGAATTTGTTGCCTAAAGAGCCTCTTTTAAGGGACTGCAGTGCTCAGAGCTCCTAGCATGAAGAAGGGCCTATTGATGGTGCTCTGAAAGGTGTCTCCTTCAGGTAACCTACCCTGCTTTACTTACTGTAGTAGATAGGGACCCTAGCCTGTGGTTCAAAGACAGTAAAATATACAAAAACTTTTGCAAAGATGATTCCAATCACCATTGGTACATGGAATGTGCACATCCTTATGGACAACATGAAATCCGATAAACCTAAAAGACAAACAGCCCCTCTTCCAAGAAAACTTAGCAGATAGTACATCCAAATAACAACCTTGAATGAAAGACTAGGAAATGAAGACTACTTTACCAAAGTTAAAACTGGATGCAAGTTTTTCTGGAATTATCTCTGTAATGAAGAGTTCCATGTAGGTGGTGTAGGTTTCAGAGTCAAATGTAATCTTGTCAGGAAGCTCTCAAAAGAGTGATTGAAAATGTGATTTTGACTTGCAAGAAGAAGCCACCATCATCTGTGTGTATGCTCCCACCATGATGAACCCTGACGGAAGACCCTTATCTTTTACCAAAAGTGGACAAGCTTAGAATTCTGGATGACTTTAATGTTAAAGTAGACACAGACTGTCAGTCTTGTCAGGGAGTCTTTGTGAGAAATGGAATTGCAAATAGCAACAGTAACAGTCATTTACTACTGGAGACTTATGGACTTTATGATCTTCACCATCTTTATGACCATCACCATCTCATCCATTTACCTAAATGTAATAAAACTTTGCGGATGCACACTTGCAGCAGACATTGGCATTTGTAAGGAGAAGAGACAGTCATGATCTGAGATGACAAAGGTAAAACTTGGTGCTGGATTGATCACAGACTTATCCTCTTTGAGTTAATATTCTCGTTCAATAAAAGTGGCAGCCTCAAAGCAAGATGATTGCCAGAAAACTTAAATGTCAGTAAATTAGCATTCTTTTTCCATACATGAACAGTTTCTTGCTAATTTGTTTACTTGCTAACTTGCCTACACATGGTTGTCAACCATGGAAAAGAAAAGGGGTAGCATCTTTTCAGAGATTTGGTGTACATCACTGCATTTACCCATCTGGTCTAGGACACTTACAAACATCAAAATTGGTTTAATGAAAATGAGGAAATTCAGAAACTATTGAATGAACAACAAGAGCTCCAGATAGTTCATCCATCTATAAGAAGATAGCATTTAACTCCATTAAAAATAAAGCATAAGCAAAGCGCTTAGAGAGCAAGCTTCGTGGCCCTGTAAGAAGGCAAATGAATCCAAAATGCTTTTATGAAGTTGTAAAGATGATTTATGGGTCAAAGATTTATGATGCATCTTAACTATTCAGTGCTGATAGAACCACATTGATTGGTGATAAGAACATGATCTTGGAGAGATGAGCTGAACAGTTCTATAATGTTCTCAATATACTATTATGGATCAATGCTGAAACCACTGACCATCGAAGTCAATCTCTCTAGCCAAATTTTCAATTGGAGAAGTTTTGAATTCCATTTGACTCCTCATATGTGACAACACATTTGGTGCTGATTTTGTTCTAGCTGAGATTTAAAAGTCAGAGGGTCCATTGCTCATATAAAAGCTGACTGAAATCTTTGGAATTATGGAAGATATTCCCCCAGGGGTTCATAAATACCTCCATTGTCCAGCTCTATAAAGGAAAAGGAAATAAATTGTCCTATACCAAAAACAGGAGAGACTCTTGCTGATTTCATTGTTGACTTCTTATGAAACCTGTATAGCCTACCAATGCCATCCCAGGAAACTGAATCGCTTCCATTTGAATGAATTGTCTGAGGAAAATTCTCAAAATCCCCTGGCAAGAGAAGATACCAGACCCTGAGATACTTTATTGAGTTGAACTGCCAAGCATCCAAATTCTAATATAGAGAATTCAGCTAAGATTGTTTGAATGCTAAATGCATCTTTGCCTAAAAGTCTTATAGAAGATTCACATGAGGCAAATGCTCAGACAGAGATCCCAAGAAGTGACACAAAGACACTTTCAAAGGCTCTTTGAAGAACTTTGGAATTGATTAGATGACATGGGAGGCACTGGCACAGAATCTGGCATGGCATGCCTGCATCAACAAAGGTTTTGTCTGCTATGAGCAAAGCAGAATTACAGCAGTTCAAAAGGATTGTGAGATGCACAAATTTAGGGACAACTCCACTCCAGTGTTTATGTGGATTATTTGTGCCCAACCCATGGTAGAGCCATTTGAGTTTTTATCTATCTGATCAATCAGTTAGAAACAATATATTTACTTTGACTCCATCAGAGTGATACTACTTTGATCATCTTCAAGCCCAAATAACAACAAGCAACTAACTAAATATTTCTCAATTGCATTTTAATCAGGTTCTTGCTTCATTCTGACACCTCTGATGTAGGTTCTATTTTTATTCCATTTTATTGATGAGAAAAATGAAGCTGTGTGATTATAACCTGCCCAGTATCGTATAACTAGCATTCTAGTTTAATATAGGTAGTTGTGGGGTTGAGGGGTGGGCCAATAGTAGTTATAGACATTCAGCAAGTTTGTTTTGCTAGATTTATGGGCAGGATGGTATAGGAAATTTGAGGATAGAAAAGAATAATTTCTGTGGGTAGTGAGATAAGGATCTGTTAGGGGAAGAATAAAAGGATTACCTTGCTTCAGTGAATACCCAGTTGAAGTTAAACAACATGAATTTGTATCAGTTCCATTAGGAACGTTGTTGAACTTCCTTTGTTCAACCACTTGTGAGGCGTAGAGGAGGTAGATGGCAGAAATATGCCAGGGCTAGGATTGGTAAATTATAAGACTCAAAAAGACTTGGTTTCAGGGGCAGCTAGGTGGCATAGCACCGGCCCCAGAGTCAGGAGTACCTGGGTTCAAATCCGGTCTCAGACACTTAGTAATTGCCTAGCTGTGTGGCCTCAGGCAAGCCACTTAACCTCATTTGCCTTGCAAAAAAAAAAAAAAACCTTAAAAAAAACAAATTACTGTGTTCTGTGGCAAGATGAGGAGAGTTGAATAATTTGGGCCTGTTTTTTTTTTCCTCAAAAAAATTGAGAACTCAATTTTTATCCTTGGCTTTTTTCAAGACTCAGCTAAAACCCCACGTTCTATGGAAAGGTTTTACTAGATTCTCCCTACACCTACCCCTCAATGGTTTTACAGCAACTTTGTGTGGGTGTGAGTATGTGTGTGTGTGTGTGGGGGGGTCTGTCTGTCTTTATAGTATATACTTATATATTATTCCTCCTCATTAGAATGTGAGCCCTTTCAGAGCAGAGATCAGCCTTTACTTGTAATCCCCTGCATTTAACAAAGCACCTGGCACAATGTAATCATTTTGATAAGTGGCTGTTAACTCCTAAATTGTCAGTACTTCTCAAAGGGGTTAAGTTCATTTAATATTTCTTCTTATCTGTTTACTATGTTTCTACTATTTCTTCACTTCTATCAGTGCTAGAGAGCAAAAAGAATAGTATAGTAGAAGGAACACTGGTTTTGGAGAGTCCGTGTTCAAAGTTTTGTTCCACTGTTTTTGGCCATTGATCCTGGTTATATCATTCCAACTCTTTGGGCCTCAATTTATTATTATAAAATAAGAGAGTGGTAGCATGATGTGGTAGCTAGATTGCTGATCTTAAGTACCACATCTAACACCTCCTTGACTTCAGGCAAGTCACTTCACTTCTCATTGCTTTAGACTATCTCCTTAGACTCCATCCTGTTTGGTAGATAGAATGTCCTCTCCTGATTTGTCTATACCAATGAAATCACATGTTCAATCCCTATTCCCATTCTGTAAAATAGAGTCAGTGAGAGCTACCATTGCCATCTTTCACCCACACAGGACTTTTGTGCATAAAACACTGTGTAAATGTGAGTTATTATCTTTAACAAAAGCTTATGTGTTGTGCATTGAGGATGAAAAAGACTGTATTAGAGACTTTTTCTTCTATTCTAATGAGAAATTTTATTTAGCTACGTTAGCCAACGCCTGAGTTTTCTATGCTGAGAATTAATTTTAAATTATATCTTTGTCATAATCCAATATTTCCTTTTTATGTAATTTAAAGAAAGTTCTCTAACTTAAGTTAGAATTCTCCAACTAAATTGGTAGGTTTTTTTCTGGGAGAATAGAGGGAAACGATTAAGCACTTACATCACTTTTAAATACTAGTAAGTAATTATGTGGTGCTGCTTTTCACATTAAACCACACTTGTTTTCTAATTCTGTTTTTTCAGTTTCCATAGCAAGACGTGTACAAGATCCGTTAGCTGAGCTAGTGAAAATTGAGCCGAAGCACATTGGAGTTGGAATGTATCAGGTAAAGCAATATGGAGCTTTTAATTTAAGAGAAATTTAAGAAATTTATCAATCTTTCTAATTACACCCAACCCCCCAAAAAATTCAAATTAAGGATCACAAAGTTGATGCCCAAATTCAAAGATAGATATGGAATTGGTAGTTAATATTTATAAGTCATCATAGGGATATTTCCCTCCCCATTATTCTTGTTTTTTAAAGGTTTTGATTGAAACTTAGAAATGACTGAAAGTCAGATTTATAGCCTATTAAAAACATTAGATAAGACTAGTAACTTGATAGGTAGACCATTCTTTTCACATCATTATAGTGGTTGTGGGGAAAAGGAGAAAGTTGGCTCTTGTGTAAATGAGGATGAATTATTGATCTTCTGGGAAGATGTTCTTAACTTAAGATACTAGACACTTTTTCTTGTGTTTCAGTGATTTACGTAAGAGGTGCTGATACAGTTATTTGTTTTGTCATTGGACATTGTGGTGGGAAAACATTTTATTTTTTTCCCACTTTTATAGTTATATGTTCATAAGTTAAGTACAAATGAGATATTTGTAAATTATTTAGCATAGTGCCTGGCACATAGTAGATACTTTATAAATGATATCTTTCGTTGTTACATTTACAAAGAATATTTATATGGATGGACAAATAGGCATTATGAGCATAAATTGTCTCCTACATTCATATTTTTCTTCCCTTTGAAGTAAATTTAAGATATCTTTAGATATGAACTGAGTTGATATTCAGCATCTAACTCATGGGGGGATTTGTAGTAGTTCTGAAGAAACATTTTTAATATATGGTATATGTCACAGAATTGGAATTTTAGCTCTAGAAGGGACCTTAGCTATCATTTAGTAACTCCCTTCCCCTAGCTTATTGTTTACACATGAGAACAGTGAAGTTTGGCTAACAGTGGCAGAGCCAAAATTAAAACCCAGATTTCCTGCCTTCTGGTCCAGGCTCCTACCATAGGAAAGTCAAATCCCATGATAGTGAATAACATTACAACAAAAATCTTTCTATTACTAAAACATATCCAGAGTCTCAAATAAGAGAATACTTAATTTCAAGCTATATTTGACATGATGAAATTCCAGTATAATCAAAAGACTTGGCTAGAATTCATTATAATGAGATTTGACCTGTAATTGCTTTAAACACAAATTAGGGGTGTGTGTGTGTGTGTGTGTGTGTGTGTGTGTGTGTGTGTGTGTGTATTATAGTACTAATTGTAATAGAGATGAGCAATTGTGGACAAACAGTGCTGAAAAAAGACATGAAATCTTTCAAAGAAAGGAAGTTAAGTACTTAGAGGAAATAGTAAAGACCATAAAATTACTCTTTCAGTACAGTATGAAATACTTTTGGTTTAACAATAGCTAAAATTCAAAAGACTCCAGTCCTTATCCTATAAAATTTAGGGAGTTGATTTTAAAAACACATGGCTCTTAGTTATGGAGAGGAAGGAAGGTGGTATAAAGATGGTCAGACATCATATCCCCAGCTGACCTAAAAAGACTTCTTTGCTGGAACATGACTTGGTGAGACTCCCAAGAAAACACTTTGGGCTAATAACAAGATCATGCATTGTTGGCTGTACAGTGGCCTGTGGGAGAATGTCTTATTTTGTGCTGAGGGTTTAAACCTTACTCTTGATTTATCAGTATTCCATAGGTGAGTTAGGATCATTTGATATTTCTTCCTACTTGGTGATCATATTTTGGTTATTTCTCAATTGATTAACTTTGTGAATTCAAGCTTGAGAAGGATCAAGACAAAGGAAAAAGCTCTGGTTCAGCCCTTTATTCTCTTCCCTTACAGCTTTTATGAAACCTTTAAGTGATAGAGAATATATTTCACCAATAAGAGTTTTGGGGATTTAAAAACTAGATACTTTTTCCCTTATTTTTTATAAATTACTGAATATTTTCTCATGATGATATCTTTTTCACTGATGAACTTAGTGAAATTTGAATTGTGTAGGTTTATTTTCTTACAGAAAGAGTATTTTGAAAAGAAAAATAGTTTTTAGTCATGTGAGAACATTACTACCTTATGCTATGTCCTTTATGACATGTGTGGGTTATTGCATATACTTTGTTTTAATAGTAAAGAAAATTATTTTGAAATGATTGTTTATTGACCCAAACACTTTTTCCCTTCCATTTCTGCATTATGCGTCAGTGTACTGTCCTTTTAGTATTCACACAAGGACTTTATTTGTAAACTCCATTTTCATCCTGAAGCAAACATTTTTGAATTTTTAAAGAATTATAAATATTATATATTTATATATATATAAATTATAAATATTAATATTAATTTTTAGAATTGGAAGGAATGCTAGGGGCTATCTGGGCCAACTTTCTTAACCTACAGATGATGGACCTGAGACTCAGAGAAGTTAAATAATTTTCTCCAAAGTCACAAAAGTAGTAGTATATAAATCTTTGTTTAAAGATTTTTGACTTTGGGATTAGTGTTCTTCCCATAGTATTTTGCGGATGCCAACATTTAAGCTAAGAGGTATCTTGAAAAATTATTCACCAAATGAACTTTCTGAAATGTTTGAGACCCTGTTCTGCCTTTTGAATTTTTTTGTAAGTTGACACACATACAATAATTAGTAAAGCTTGATTTACTCCTTGAAATATATGTATGAAGTCTAAATTTTCTAGAAATTCAAAAATATTTTCTTTTCTTTATGAAAGTGAAATTGGGATAATTTATTTCAAAGAAACAAAAACCTATTATTTTTAATGCCTACAACATGAGTCAAGTTTTAATGAAAATTTTGTTCATTTTTAAAAACATATTTTCATTTATTAAGATAATTTTCTTATTTCTGAAAATGTTTTTGAACTGTAATTTTACCCTTTGATAAAGCTATTATGATAAAGTAGATGTGAATTAAAAATTTTTATTATCAGTAACACTGCGTTATTAACATTGAAAGATTTAATTTCCTTTTTGTCTTCACTCTGTTGATGTTCCACACATTTGCTAATCTTGGATAATGAAACTTAGATGACCAATTTCAGTTTCTTTTCAAGTTCACTGTCCATTTTTCTTGTATCAGGACAAACGCATAGTATTTAGTTATTAAAAGTTTAAGGGACTTTTAAGTAATTCTATTTTAAATGATTATGATGGTTCTTTGAAGTCAATTTTAATGATTTCATGAATTATATAAATGTGCATAATGTGTTTTCAAAATCTCATTTTCAGAACCCAAGTTTTATTCCAAACTAAATAGTCCCTTAAAGCAGTTTTAATATTTTCTTTAAAATTACCATTTCTCACAGAAGGTGGCTATTTTCTTACAAATTCAGAGTGCTTTACAATGTATATCTGCTTAACCTCTTAAAAGGATACTGCTTGTGTTGTCAAACCTAATCATGTTATTAGGTGATTCTGCTAAAACCTTTTTGAGGAATGCACTTTGTTGGTGAGCTTGTTTGATTATTAAGAAACTTCTTCCAAAACAAAATTCAGCCATCAAAATAAAAAAAAAAGAACGCTGATATTAATTATTTTTGCTTACAGAAGATCTTCTAGGGAAAAATTCCTAGAGGAAAATGTTGTTGTAATAATTGTACTACAGAACAGTTGTAGTCTGGTAAAAGTTATCTTTAACTGAGATTGTTTTTTGTGACTAAATAGTGACTGTTTAGAACAGTTGTAGTTTGGTAAAAGTTTTCTTTAACTGAGATTGCTTTTGGTGACTAAATAGTGACTGTTTATATCTGTTGTGAGTCATTGATTTTCAGATACATATTGTTCATAATGTTGATGAAGCTGTGAAGTCTCAGTAATTATTACTTGTGTGACTCTGAGGATGTCAGTTAAATTCTTGAATTTCATTGTTCTTCTGGTATGGAATGCATTACTTTTTTCACAGGATAAGTATGCTTAAAAGTACTTTGTAAACTATACAATTACATATAAATGAGTCATTTTAAATCATATTTACAACTGACCATTTATTATATTTTTAAGCTGTCTCAAAGTCAGTAGTTCACACCTTCCTTTGTAACTACATGCTTAAAAATTAAGGGTTTTTTTGGGTGCAGTGAGTGTTGGCATTTAGAGTCAGCTTGAACAAAAATCAAATGTGGTTATTCTTTTTCTTTATATCTTTATAAATGTTATTGCTGCTTGTAGTTGAATTCTTGTTTCTCCTTCCATTTCCTCATCTCATAATTTCCACTTGTACAACCACCATTACACAGTATAATAAGCAACTTTTTTTGTTTTGTTTTGTTTTCAATTTGGATAGGGAATTTCTGATAAACATTTACTTGAAAAAAAAGAGAAGTACCAATATGGCATTATTTCTCTGATATGAATAAGTACCAATATGGTATTATTTCTCTGATATTAATGATGAACAGCTAAATTCAATATAATCTCTCAAAAATAATAAAAGATGTTAGTGTCATCTCTCAACCATTATTCCTTTCATTACATTTTTTATTGCAATTAGTATATTCTTTTTCAGGAATTAAAACTTCAGAAATCTGGCTATCTTATAATATTTCTCCTTATATTAATGTTCCCAAATTTTGAGCATTAAATAAGTTCCAAATCTTGTGAATGATTGTTTTTTTCTGTGGAACTGCTTTTTATATATAGTAAATTAAGTATGGGAAAGGGGTCATTTATAATCTAATACTGGTAAAAATCGTCAGTGTTAGAGATGAAGTGAAGAGGTGAAGAAGAAAGGGTAAAAAGCAAACACTAAAGAGAAGATATATGAGATAAGGAAAGAAATTTGAGCCTTCATATGTACCTATTTCAAGTTGAATCTCTTATACTTTGTCAACCTAGCTTCTTGAAAATCCAGCAGACCTTTGATGTCTAAAGACAGGCCTAACAGAATTTAGAAAAGTTCATTACCCATTTGGTGGTGGAGTGATGAATTTTTGTCCCACAGAAACACATGAAGACACCTAAGATGTAGAGGTCTTGAACTCTGTGCCTTTGAAGAGATTAGTCCTAGCAACAAAGTCAGTAATGCACTGAAATACTGACCATATACTTGGAATGTGCACCCAAAATTTCATTTTCAATCAGAGAGTGAATTGATTCAGAATAAGCCTAGAATTGTAGAATGAGTGGAAAAAGCTCTATCCACAGTAGCAGAATCCTAAATACTTTCAAAGGTATTCATTAAGTAGGTCATTCTGTCACCATAATGGAACTGTATAAAATAGTGGATTGGACTCCTGATCTGAAGAGGATCATCAGTCAAGCTAAACTTGGGAAACTTTAGGTAAAAAATTAGTCTAGGAAAAGTGAGGCATTATCCAGTCCAGGATTGGATAATTTTCTTTTATATCTTACCCTAACTACTTTACCCATATATATTTCATATAGGTATAAATTCATCCATACAGACATACATATACATGTATAGGGCCTTTTCCCTTTTCTTCTTAGCTCTTTATCAACTGTTCTCAAGCCCATGGTATTTAAGGGATAAACATCTTGGGCCACAGCTCACAAATTTCTATAATTACAGTCTTCTTCAGTGAGACAAGAATGAAAAATATGGTATGATAGTAGAGCCAAGGACATTGTTATAACATAAAATACAGAGTTAATAACAAGGTGTTAAATCAATCAGTAAGCACTATCTCCATTTCCAAAAACTGATACTTCCTCCCTAAAACTCCAAGATTGCATTAGGCTTGGATATTACTTAGATACTTCAGGGTTTTTTTAGTGCTCCCACAAATCAGAATCAGAACACAACAAGTTGGTTACAACCTGGTTTTAGATTAGTATTTTCATCTTAATTGAATATTCTTTGTTGATCAAGATGTCACTGAAGGGACATGGGAACCAGGTAGTATTATAAAGAACATTGATCATTTACCCTTATATTTGGAATTGGTAAACAGTCAAGCTGTAATTTTTCTTCATTCAAGCAAGCAGAAAAATATTGAAATTACGCTGGAATTTTAACGTAGCACCTAGATGAATAGCCAGATTTCTGCTACCATGTCTTCTGGTATCGCTCTTGACCCCCTAACCTAGTTCAAGCTGCTTTGGGGAGTATTGTGGACTTTGGTTACTCTCAGGTTGTATGTTTAAAGCCTCTGGAGTAGATTATTGTTAAGAGTCCCTTCCAACTCATCAACCAATTTACCCCATAAAGTTTTTCTTTTATATAGTGTGATTATAGTATGAGTAGGAACTAGGGGGAAAATATCTTTTATAGAAATGTTTCTTTGGGGGCGGCTAGGTGGTGCGGTGGATAGAGCACTGGCCCTGGAGTCAGGAGGACCTGAGTTCAAATCCAGCCTCAGATGCTTAATAATTACCTAGCTGTGTGGGCTTGGGCAAACCACTTAACCCCATTGCCTTGCCAAAAAAAAATAAAAGTTTCTTTGTGTCACTTGACATCATCATATCATCAACATGTTTCTTGGAGAGGACAGTAAGGTTTTTTTTTTTAACTAACATAGTAATAGCCTTGTTATAGGACTGTAATGTGAAACTTTATATTTTTATTAAGTTAATTAATTTATTCTATGGCATTAAAAAATGACAGCAGAGACTGCCAGCCAAGATGGTGGAGAGAAGCCGGTCCAGGGGTAAGGTCTCCTGATCTTCCCTCATAAACAAGATGAGACAAACCTCTTCATGGAAGTCCTATCAACAAAACCCAGAAAGAGAAGCAAGCAAAACAACAGGGACCTCAAGGTCTGTGTTTGGGGATCGGGATGTGGCAGGCGCAGAGTGCCAGCAGCCAGTGGGGCAGGGCCCAGAGCCAGACTGCTCTGAGAGCAGCCCTGGGGAAGCTTTTTGCTCTGGGAAGCTCTTCGCTGTGGGAGTCACTTGGCTCTGAGAAGCGACCAGAGAGTAGAGGAGGGGCTGCAGGATAGGTTGCAGCCTCTGTCACCCCCTACTGGATGGGAGGACATATTGCATGCAGTGAGATAAGCCCCCAACACCGCCTACTGGCCATCTGGAGATACTACACAGAGAGTAAAGCCTTTAGGAATCTCATTACCAAACCTCTATGAACCAGCCGCTCCCCCCAACACAAGATCTTAGGAAAATGGAGAAAGGTCAGCAGAAAGGGGGGACCATAGAAAAATTCCTACAAGGAAAAGACCCTAATTCAGAGAGACAGAACCCCTCAGGAGAATGTGATTTGGTCTCCAGCACAGAAAGATTTCCTTGAAGATATCAGGAAGGAGTTTAAAAATCAATTGGTAAACTTGGGAAAAAGAAACCCAAGAGAAAATGAACACCTTGCAACAAGAAAACCAGTCCTTGGAAACTACAATTGGACTAATGCAAAATGAAAATAATTCTCTCAAAACCTCAAATGATCAAAGGGAAAACTCTTACAAAAATAGAATTGACCAGTTGGAAAAGTAGTTGCAAAAGGTAAATGAAGAAAATTCTTCCCTAGAAAAAAGAATGGAGTTTATAGAAACCAATAACCTCATGAGACAACAGATATTTGTTAAACAAAGCCAAAAAAATTGGAAAAATAGAATCACTGACCTCGAGAATAGATTGAGGAAAGACAATCTAAAAATTCTTGGTCTTCTGGAAAACATTGAAGAGAAAAAAAACCTGTTCACAGTATTACAGGATTTAGTGATCGAGAACTGCACTACTATCATGGAACCAGAGGAAAAAATACATCCCCTCCAGAAAGGGATGCCAAAACAGAAACACCAAAGAATATTGTAGCCAAATTCCAGAACTTTCAGAAAAAGGAGAAATCTTCAAGCATCCAGAAGGAAACAAGTTAAATACCAAGGGCCCACAGTAAGGATTAAACAGGATCTGGCAGCATCAACATTAAGGGATGGAAGGGCCTGGAATGCAATATTCCAAAAAGCAAGGGAGCTTGGAATGAAGCCAAGAATCCACTATCCAGCAAGGCTGAGCCTTCTCTTCCAGGGAAAAGTATGGACATTTAATGAATTAGGAGCCTTTCAACTTTTCCTGATGAAAAGACCAGAGCTTAATAGAAAATTTGGGCTTCAAACAGGGGATTCAAGAGACTCAAAAAAAGGTAAAATTTCTATAAAAAGGGGGGGGGGGAGGGAAAAAACTGTTATCAAATAAGATGAAACTGGCAATATCCCTACCTGGAAGAAAGACTTTTAACAACTTTTGAGGATTGTAACTCTATTAGAGAGAATGTAGTTAGTCAGAAGAGATGATACACATGACTTATTTGAGAAACTGTTATCCACTAAGGTGAAACTGTATATATCCTTACCTGGGAGAAACACACTGATAACTCTCAATAATTGGAATTCTAGCGGAAAGTATAGCCAGAAGTGATGGATACTTAAGACCTTTCTGTGACTCAGATAGAATGATTTCCCTCCTTACAAAGGGGTTCAGTACAGAGATGGGAGGATAAAGAAGACTGAATGGGGTGAATCTCATTACATTAAGAAGTACAAAGGACTTATTGCAATAGAGTAAAAGAAGGGAGGAGGTGAGAACCGCTTGAATCTTACTCTCATCAGATTGGCTTTAAGCTAACATATCACACTCAGTTAAGAAACTTATCCTACATTTAAAGTGTTAAAAGAGGAAAAGGGGAGGGGGAGGAAAGGGAGATCAACAGAAGGAAGGGAAGGAGGTAGGGGCTTGGATATAGGAGGACAAACACACTGAAGGTGGTGGTATTCAGAAACAAAACACTAGTAATATGGATGAGGGGAAAAGGGGGGGATACAAACAGGTGGAAGATAGCATGGAGGGCAATAAAGAGCTAGTAATTATAACTTTGAATGTGAATGGGATGAACTCTCCCTTAAAATGTAAGTGAATAGTATAGTGGATTAAAAACCAGAATCCTACAATATGCTGGTTACAAGAAATTCATCTGATGCAGAGAGATACATATAGAGTAAAGGTAAAAGGTTGGAGCAAAATATATTTTGCTTTAGCTGAAGTGAAAAAAGCAGGGGTAGCACTCCTTATCTCAAACAAAGCAGGTGCAAAAATAGATAGCATTAAAAGAGATAAGGAAGGAAACTATATTTTCCTAAAAGGTACCATAGACAATAAAGTAGTTTCAATACTACATATATATGCACCCAATTGTATAGCATCCAGATTCTTAGAGGAAAAGTTGAAGGAGTTACAGGAAGATATAGACAGCAAAACTCTACTACAACCTCCCACTCTCAGATTTAGATAAATCTAACTATAAAATAAACAAGAAGAAAGTTAAGGAGGTAAATAGATTGTGAGAACACCTAGATTTGATAGATCTATGGAGGAAAGTAAATGGGGATAGAAAGGAATATACATTCTTTTCTGCAGTGCATGGCACTTATATAAAAATTGACCATGTACTAGAGCATAAAAACCTAATGATCAATTGCAGAAAGACAGAAATAGTGAATACATCAGGGCGGCTAGGTGGTGCAGTAGATAGAGCACCAGTCTTGGAGTCAGGAGTACCTGGGTTCAAATCCGACCTTAGACACTTAATAATTACCTAGCCATGTGGCCTTGGGCAAGCCACTTAACCCCATTGCCTTTAAAAATTAAAAAAAAAATAGTGAATACATCTCTCTCAGCTCACAATGCAATAAAAATCACATGCAGTATTGGGCCAGAGAGATGTAGACCCAAAACTAATTGGAAACTAACCTCATTTTAAAGAATGAGTGGATTAAACAAATTATAGAAAGAATTAAATATTTCATCCTAGGTAATGACAAAATTGAAACAACATACCAAAACCTACAGGATATGCTCAAGGTGGCTGTCAGGGGATATATTCTATCTTTAAATACTCATATGAATAAACTTGAGAAAAAGGAAATCAATGACTTAAATATACAAATAAAACAATTAGAGAAAAAACAAATTAAAAACTCCCAGTTAAATACCAAATTAGATATTCTAAAATTTAATGGAGAAATTAATAAAATCAAAAGCAAGAAAATGATTGAACTAATAATAAAACCAAGAGCTGGTTTTATGAAAAAACTAATAAAATTGATAAACTTCTGGTCTATTTGATTAAAAAAAAAAGAAAACCAAATTGCTAGTATCATAAATGGAAAAGGTGAACTCACCATCAATGAGGAGGAAATTAGGGTAATAATTTGAATTATTTTGCCCAACTCTATGCCAATAAATTTGATAATCTAAATGAAATGGAGGAATATTTATAAAAATATAAATTGCCTAGGTTCAGTGAAGAGGAAATTAAACACCTAAATAATCCTATCTCAGGAAAAGAAATTCAACAAGCCATTATTAAACTCCCTAAGAAAAAATCTCCAGGGCCAGATGGATTCACAAGTGAATTCTATCAAACGTTTAAGGAACAATTCTATATATAAACTCTTCGGAAAAATAGGTGAAGACGGAACTCTGCCTGAGCCTTTCTATGACACCAATATGATACTGATACCTGAACCAGGAAGAGTTAAAACAGAGAAAGAAAATTATAGGCCTATCTCCCTGATGAATATAGATGCAAAAATGTTTTTTTTTTTCAGGTTTTTGCAAGGCAAACGGGGTTAAGTGGCTTGCCCAAGGCTACATAGCTAGGTAATTATTAAGTGTCTGAGACCAAATTTGAACCCAGGTACTCCTGACTCCAGGGCTGGTGCTTTATCCACTATGCCACCTAGCCTCCCCAATGCAAAAATCTTAAATAACATCTTAGCAAAACAACTACAACAAAGTATCACTAGGATAATACATTTTGACCAAGTAGGATTTATCCCAGTAATGCAGTGTTGGTTCAGTATTAGGAAAACTGTCAGTATAATTTATTATATCAATAATAAACCTATCAGAATTCATATATTTATTTCAATAGATGCTGAAAAAGCCTTTGACAAAATATAGCACCCATTTCTACTTAAAACAATAGAGATTTTAGGAATAAATGGATTGTTCCTTAGAATGATTAGCAGTATATATTTGAAGCCATCAACAAGTATTGTATGCAGTGGGGAGAGCCTTGAGACATTCCCAGTAAGATCCAGGTGAAACAAGGATGCTCACTATCACCAGTACTATTCAATATCGAATTAGAAATGTTAGCTTCAACAATAAGAAAAGAAAAAGAAATTGAAGGAATTAGAATTGGGAAGGAAGAGGCAAAACTCTCACTCTTTGCAGATAACATGATGGTATACCTAGAGAATCCCAGAAAATCACCTAAAATACTACTAGAAATAATTAGCAACTTTAGCAAAGTTGCAGGATATAAAATAAACTCTGATAAATATTCAACATTTCTATATATCACTAGCAAGATGCAATAGAAGGAGCTAGAAGAGAAATCCCAGAAATCCCTCAAAGTAACCTCAGATAATATAAAATACCTGGGAGTCTACCTTTCAAGGCAGACTCAGAAACTTTTTGAAAACAATTACAAAACACTTCTCACACAAATAAAATCAGACTTAAATAACTGGGCAAATACCAACTGCTCATGGATTGGCCCAGCAAAAATAATGAAAATGCCAGTTCTACCAAAATTAAACTACTTGTTTAGTGCCCTATCAATCAAAATTCCAAATAATTACTTCAGTGAGTTAAAAAAAAGTGTAAGTAAATTCATGTGGAGTAATAAAAAAGTCAGGAATCGCCAGGGATTTAATGAAAAAAAAAATTGTAAAAAAGGTGGTTTAGACCTACCAGATCTAAAATTATAAAACATCAGTTATTAAAACTGTCTGGTATTGGCTAAGAAGTAAAGCGGTGGATCAGTGGAATAGACTAAGTGCAATAGCAGGAAATGATTATAGTAATCTGTTGTTTGATAAACCCAAAGAGCCCAGCTATTGGGATAAGAACTCTATCTCCTATAAAAACTGTTGGGAAAATTGGAAGTTAGTATGGTAGAAACTTGGAATAGACTAACACCTCACTCACACCCTATACCAAGATAAGATCAAAGTGGATACAGGATCTAGACATAAAAAACAATATTATAAGCAAACTAGAAGATTAAGGAGTAGTTTACCTGTCAGATCTATGGAAATGGAAGAAGTTTATGACCAAGGAAGAGATGGAGAGCATCATTAAAAACAAACTAGATAATTTTGATTACATTAAATTAAAAAGCTTTTGCACAGAGAAAACCTCTGTAACTAAGGTCAAAAGAAATATAGTAAATTGGGAAACAATTTTTATGACTAGTGTTTCTGATAAAGGACTCATCTCTAAAATATACAGAGAACTTTGTCAAATTTTTAGAAAAAAAGACAAGCCATTCCTCAGTAGACAAATGATCAAAGGATATGCAAAGGAAATTTACAGATGAGGAAATCAAAGCAATCCAGAATCATTTGAAAAATTCCTCTAAGTCACTAATTATTAGAGAAATGCAAATTAAAACATCTCTGAGGTGCCACCTCACACCTCTCAGATTGTCCAATATGACTGGAAAGATCAGTGAACAGTGTTGGAAAGGATGTGGGAAAACTGGGACACTTAATACATAGTTGGTGGGAGCTGTGAACTCAGCCATCCTTTCTGGAGAGCAATTTGGAATTATGCGCAAATAAAAACGTGCATACCCTTTGATCCAGCAATACCACCTGAAGAGATTATGAAAAAGGGTAAAATCATCACCTGTACAAAAATGTTCATAGCAGTTCTATTTGTGGCGGCAAAGAAATGGAAACTGAGGGAAAGTCCATTAATTGGGGGAAGGCTTAACAAACTGTGGTATATGTATGTGATGGAACACTATGTTCTATTAGAAACTAAATTCAGGGAAGCCTAGAAGGATTTGCATGAACTGATACTCGGAGAGCTGAGCAGAACGAGAAGAACATTATATACCTAACAGCAGCATGGGAGTGATGATCTACCTCAATGGACTTGCTCATGCCAACAGGACAGCAAGCAGGCACAATTTTGGGGTGTCTGTGACACAGAATGCCATCTGTATCCTGAGAAAGTTGTGGAGTTTTTAACAAAAACAAAAAGCTGTCTGGGGCAGTTAGGTGGTGCAGTGGGTAGAGCACCAGCTTTGGAGTCAGGAGTACCTGAGTTCAAATCCGACCTCAGACACTTAATAATTACCTAGCTGTGTGGCATTGGGCAAGCTACTGAACCCCCATTTGCCTTGGGGAAAAAAACCTAAAAAAAAGTTGTCTTATTATGTAATTCTTCTATATCTCATGCTATATGTTTCTTCCTTAAGGATATGATTTCTCTCTCATCCCATTCAACTTAGATCTATCCATACTATCAGAATGATGTAAAGACTAGCAACTTGCCTTCTTTGGGGGGTGGGGGGAGGGAAACGAGATTGGAGGGGAAAATTTTTTAAAAATTAATGTTAAAAAAATGAATGATAGCAGAAAAGCCCAACAGTATTTCTATTTTCATTAGCAGCTGACAGTCAGCAAACACCTTTGTATGTGCTTAAATTATGCTTAGTATTGGGGATTTAAAGGAAGACAAAAATCCTACCCTCAAGGAACTCATATTCTAATGCGAAAACCCATCTGCAAATGTGAGAATGCATGTAATGTGTAGGTAGTTTCATACATATCTATATTATGTATGTATATATAGTATAAATAGAAGGTAAAAATTTCAGAAGGAATGCACTAGCAGAAGAAGACAGATAAAAGTTCTTTTTTTAAAGGAACACATAGGATTTAGAAAAAGGGAGGGAGACCCTTTGAAATGAAGGGAATAGTCAATAAAAATGCATAGAATTGAAAGAATATCATTTGCAAGGAACATCAAGAAGACTAAGGAGTTATAGGACTGGAAAGGTGGGGAAAACAACTAGGTTATAAAGGTTTTCAAAAGTTGAGAGGATTTTATATTTAATCTTCCAGGTAATAGGGAGCCACTGGATCTGGAAGAGAGGCTTAAGTGGGAAAGATAGTTTGGTTTTACATGTAAGTTTAAGATCTTTAGGATATACAGTTTGACTTTTCCAATATAAAACTGGTTATTTACTTCTAAAATTTTGGGGAAAGATTGTGTTAGATATATGGAATGGGGAAACATCTGAAAAGAGAGAATAGCCTGAATACATAGAGCTGAGGAGTCCCTCATATACTATAGGATAAGAAAAGAGATCCAATAAAGGAGATTTGAAGAGTTGTCAGACAGGTAGGAAAAGAACCAAGAGAGAGCAGTGTCACAAAAATCCATTGATTTTGTAATACTTATGTCAGATATTCTATTTTGATATGAAGTTTCAAAATCCTGGAAACTAAAAATATCTGTCATTTGAAGGTTAGCCATCATTTTTCCTTAAATTTTCTCAGTTTTACAAGCCTTTCACAAGTGAAAGGACGAGAATAAGTACTTATTTAAGCTCCAGATGGTTTAGGCACCATACTAAATACTTTACACACACTATCTCATTTGATCCTCACAATAGCTTTAAGAGATAGATGCCCATTTTACCAGTGGGGAAACTGAGACAAACAGAAGCTAAATGACTTACCAGGGATCACACAGCTAATATATGTCTGAGGTCAGTGGCCAACTCAAGTCTTCCTGACTCCAGGCATGGGCATCTTTTTTCATTGCATCACCTCGTTGCCTCATATCACAGTTTTATTTATGCAATAAAGAACAAAAAGAAGACTTTCATTTCCAAACCCATTGAAAACCAAGAAAAACTTTTTTTTTTGGTTTTTGCAAGGCAATGGGTTAAATGACTTGCCCAAGGCCACACAGCCAGGTAATTATTAAGTATCTGAAATTACATTTGAACTCAGGTCTTCCTGAATCCAGGACCGATGCTCTATCCAATGTGATACCTAGCTGCCCCCAAGAAATACTTTTCAGTGAGCCATATTTCCATAGTTCTATATAGTTTTTATGACTTAGAGTACTTGCTGCTTTTGTTTGGGCTTCCACCCAAAGGTAGAGCTAGTATTAGTTCTTCCATGTCAATAAACTTTGGAGGACTATTTGTACATGGCTTTTTTGCTTGTAGTTGCTGCACCATAACAGTACTTTGTCACTGCCCAGTAGCTCTTATTTACCCTTTGATCTCTTTTTGTGTTATTATGGCCTCCACTGCAAACTCTTTTTCCAGATCTTATATTGCTAACCTTTCTCAATTATGGCCCTTTTTGTAGGTTAACCCTCTTTCATCAGGTGGTATTCGTTATTTTTCTCCCTAGGGCAATAGTTTTCAAAGTAGGGTCTGCAACATCATCCCAGAAATAGCATATGATCAGCCACCTGAAGATGAGATTTGCTTAGTATCAGTCCTAGTCCAGTACAACCAGACATCTCCTAACCCCAAATAGGATGAACCATCTTCCTCTGTTGTGTTAGCTATCATTCCTTCCCTCTTAAGAGCTGGACGATAGCCTCTCAAATTTATAATCGAAACCAAGGGCCAGGGGGCCATATGGCCTGTAGTGTGATTTTATGTGACCCCCTTTGGGTTTATTAAATACTTTAGTAAACAAAGCCGAGCTACCTCAGAGCTCCCACTAAAATGGCAGATCAAAATATATTATCTATTGTTTCAATAAAAACTTTTAAAAGTAAGGTTGGACAGCCCTGATCCAAACTAATCTCTACCCATAGCAGCTATGAAAAAATTTTGTTTCTACTCTCTGCCCCCCCAGATTACCTCTTAGATGAAGCAAATTTTTCTTCAAGGGATGGCTTTATATTTAGGGGCACTGATGAGCAAATGAGGGCCCTGCCTCTCCCATTTTCAATTCATGAGTCATACAAGTTGATCAGGAATGGGTTAATTATGATCTACATTAAACATCAATTACATTATTTTTCTCAAGAAACCTACCCATCTTCCAACCTTCTTTATTCATATTGGGGATTCCAACTTCCAATTCACTCAGGTTTTCACAAAATTTGGGTCAACTTTGACTCTTCATATTCCTTTATCCCTTAACCACATCTGAATTAGTTACTAAATCTTGTTATTTCTGCTTCTACATCTCCTGAATTCTTCCTTTTCTCTAATGAGTTCAGACCTTCTTCACCTTTATCCTATGCTATCAATAGTTGGCCTCCCTACCTCAAGTCTCTTATCCTCAACACAGCTCCAAAAATGATTTTTCTAAATTACACAACTGACCAGCTCACTCCCCTACTAAGTAAATTCTAGTGACTTCCCAGTCATTCTACATTAAAATATTATTTCACCTTTATTTCATCCTTTTACAATTTCTATTCCTGTGCAAATTTTATAATGTGCAAAATTAATGGCCTTGAAGTAAATCACAATGTATAAACAAGTGAATATACACATTGAGATGGTGTGCTCAAAAATTTTTGCTCATAAGAATGAGTAAACTCAAACTCAAAAAAGTTTGGAGGTCATTTCTCTAGTTTCTGTCACAGAAAGAGAACTCTTTCATTCCTCTGATCCAGATTTCTTACAACTTTTTGAAACTTGTTTTAAAGCTCACTTTTTCTGTTCCCACCCTCCATATAAAGGTTTCTTTTAGGTTTCTTTGGGAACATCTCCTTGGGCACAGAAATCAGACTTTGTTTTCCATTTGGGGAGACTTCATGGTGAGTCCTGCCCCTTTGCCTTCCTCTGTAGTAATTTGTGCTCTTTATTCCATATGATCATCATTGGATGAAGTTCTTCTATATAACTTTGTATTGCTGGAGGTTTAAAATAAGAATCTCTTAGAAGGAAGATATTTTTCCATCTTACTTTCTCAGTTGATTACTTACTATCAATAAGATTTAGTTTGTCTATCCATTCAGAAGTATTTTGACTATGTGAATTTTAGGTTTCTTTCTAGAGGTTCTTAAACTGTGGTGTAAGAACTTGTTTTTTAAAAAATATTTTTACAGTAATGATAGTATAATTTACTTCTTTTATAATCTTATGCATTTAAAAACACTGTTCTAAAAAGGACTCCATAGGCTTTACCAACCTGCCAAGGGGTTCACGACACAAAAAAGAGTAAGAATCTCTGCTCAAACTTCATCTTCAATTTTCAGATTAGTAAGCCATCTTATTGCTCAATGCACTGGAAACTTTTTTTTTTAATAATCTAGATCAAGGCAAGCATACTTCTTCTCATACTGGAATTAATAAAAAATTATTTTGCTTTAAGTGGGATATTTCTCCAAGTTATATATAAGACTTTCATTTCATTCATTATTTATTTGGCATTAATTGGGCCACAGGGTCTGAGTATAGTTAGATTTTTTGGAAGTGAACTTGCAAAGATTTTTTTAAGGCATGATGTTCAACTGAGTGTTGTTAAATCTCAGAGGTGTGATTATGTCATAACAGCTATAACCTCCGGGCTTGCTTTATTACTTTTATTAAAACAAATCTGTATAGTGGTGCTATGTAGATTTTCTCAATGAAGGAAATGAGGTGCTTAATTTATTATGTGAACAGTGCTTTCAACTAACCACAGCATGATTCACTGAGGCCCAGTGGGACCCCATGGTTCTATGGTTTCTTATTTGTGGACCTCAGATTTCAACACCAGAGCATTCAGTTTGTCTACAGAATGGTCGATGTTTTTGAAAAGTGAATGATCCTTATATCCTTTTTCATAGCATTTCTTTATTCCATCATGGGCAATCAATAAATGTTTAATTATAGCAATCAATCCTTACCAACTAATTAATGAAAAAAAGGATACATATTTTGGAAAGCCTGAATTTTCCTAGGTAGTCTTCATATCTACCTGAAAAGAAGGCTGAAAATAAAGGGCTATCAGAGAAAACATAATGTTTCTTTATTCTGATGACCTCTATGCTGTTGCATAGCTCCTGAGTTTCAGATACATTAAGGGAAAAGCATGGATTTCAATTCCTTCTTTTTTGTCAGTTTACATTGAAAAGTAGAACATATCAATATAGGGGGAATGCAATCCATATTAGTTTTTTCAGAAACTAATATATTACTAGAATCGAGATGGGATGCCAAAATCATGTGATACCATAAAATTAAGTATAATATATGGGGGGTGAAATAATGTATGGGGGAAATTTAGAAACGATCCATCTGGCCAAGTTTAGAGAGTACAAAGCACTTGTTATATACTTGCAAATAGCAGTTGAAAGGCCAAGAAAACGTTGCTTGTTCTGGAGTAGTGCCATATCCAGCATCATCTTTGGTGATGTGAACCTGTCTAGAGGAGAACATATGGAAAAGAGGGACTCTGTCCAATAGGATGCTCTAAGGGTTTTTGCATTCTCCAATACCAGTCATGTACCATAAAATGACTGGGAGATCAGTAAGACAGTTAACTGAAATTCCATGTTCCCAGTACCTGCTGCACACTTAAGTCATGGTGAAAGTTTGGATCTTGATGGATTCTGGAATTTTATCTATGCTCTTTTGAGGTAATATTTCAATCAAAAAATTAATCAACAAGTATGCTGATCTTGCACTGTGTTAGGTGCTGAGAATAGAGATTTTAAAAATGAAAACAATTCCTATTCCCTTAGTCACATTCTGTCAAGGAGAAAACATGTACAGATAGAAGTATAAACAAAGTAAATAGAAAATATAAAATTAGGAAAGAAGAGAGGGAGTCAAAATTCTTTACTGGAATCACGTGATTTATCCATCCATATCACATTCTGACCATAGATGTACAGTGTTTGTACATTTTCAGGGTAGTTGGAGTTTTGTAGAGATTGATCTAGGTCAACAAAAAATTAAGGTATAGTTGAACCCATCACCTTAAAGTCATTCTTAAACATTAAGAACATCAAAATCATTAATTATTAGAGAAATCCAAATTAAAGCTTCTCTGAGGTACCACCTCACACCTCTCAGATTGACCAATATGACCAGAAAGGATAATGATCATTGTTGGAAGGGTTGTGGGAAATCTGGGACATTATTACACTGTTGGTGGAGCTGTGAACTCATCCAACCTTTCTAGAGAGCTAATTGGAACTATGCCCAAAGGGCAACAAAAATGTGCATACCTTTTGACCCAGCAATACCACTACTGGGTCTATACCCTGAAGAGATGATGAAAAAGGGTAAAAACATCACTTGTACAAAAATATTTATAGCAGCCCTGTTTGTGGCAAAGAATTGGAAATCCAGTAAATGTCCTTCAATTGGGGAATGGCTTTAGCAAACTGTGGTATATGTATGTCATGGAACACTATTGTTCTATTAGAAACCAGGAGGAATGGGATTTCAGGGAAGCCTGGAGGGATTTGCATGAACTGATGCTGAATGAGATGAGCAGAACCAGAAAAACACTGTACACCCTAATAGCAACATGGGGGCGATGATCAACCCTGATGGACACACTCATTCCATCAGTGCAACAATCGGGAACAGTTTTGGGCTGTCTGCAAAGGAGAGTGCCATCTGTATCCAGATAAAGAGCCGTGGAGTTCGAACAAAGTTCAAGGACTATTTCCTTTAATTTAGGGAAAAAACCAGATATCTTATTGTCTGATTTTGTTATCTTAGACTTTTTGTTTCTTCCTTAAGGATATGATTTCTCTCTCATCACACTCAATTTGGATCATTGTGCCACATGGCAACAACGTAAAGACTGACAGATTGCTTTCCATGGGGGGGTGGGGGGAGGGAAGTAAGATTGGGGGGGGAATTATAAAATTCAAATAATACCTTTAATAAAAAAAATTAAAAAAACAGTAAAAAAAAATCATTAAGAGCATCAGATGATCACTATTTAGAAGACCCTGTCCCCTTATTGAGTAATTGAGGAGTAGTGCAGGATTGGGTGGATTTAATGAAGGAATTTGACTCAGGAAAAAACTAAAAAGCTGGAATGAAACCCCTCTTCTGAGGCTTTTTAAGTCATGTAACCATGAACAAACTTCTACCAATATCGATTCCCTTAACTGTACCTCCTGGTAAGATACCTCATAAGATTGTATTGAGGCTCATCTATGCACATATGAAGCTGTTATACACTGCAGGGTGTAGATATTGTTCTTAGCAAGCCAAGACACAGACACAGTGACAGAATCTGAGGAAGAAATTAGAGCCAATACCCAGAGCATGAAAGGTTGTATAGTCATTGAATGAAGTCATTTATATTATCTCTAAAAGCAAACAGAAGTTGACTTGCCCAGAGTCACACTAATGAGCATCTTAGGTCAGATTTGAATTCAAGTTTTCCCAACTAGGCCCAGTACTCTATCTACTATGTCACATCTCTGCTTTGGTCACTGTCCTATAAGGAATGACAATGAGTTGGTTTCAGAGAGACCTGGAAAGATCTATATAAACTAAAGCAAAAGAGAGTAGTATCAAGAGAGCAAATTAAACAGTAAAACAGTGTAAAGACAAAACTTGAAAATACTAAGATCTTTGAAGAAGATAGTGATCAGTAATGATTCCAGTAGGAACATTTATTCAGAAGTTCAGAACTGAGTGAGCTGTGTGAGAGGGAGGCTCTGAAGGTTTTGAAACAGGAAAAGAAAGGCAGGAGTTCCTGATTCTCGTCAGGAAATCAAGCATGAAAGCAGTTCTAGGAGATGAATGACAGGGGTTAGTAATGGCTGATCCAAATGCACCATTTGGCATGGTGAGGCCTGTGTGCTAGCTACAAGAGACAGAGAGTCTACTTCTTCATTTTAGAGAAGAATTGAACTTCTTGTTGAGCTAGTGAGTCCTATTTCAGCTCTTGTAGAGAAGTGGGCCTGGAGCCAGAATGGGACTCCTGAGGAAAAGCTGTGAAGACCATCTCCAAAGCACAACATACACCAGGTGAGGAATTTGGGGGAACCAAATAGAAAAGGATCAGCAATGATTACATTAAATTTAGGAAAGGAATGAGATATGGGCAAGTGTAACAATGTGAACTATGTCAGTCAACACAATCTGTAGCTAGATTGGAATCATCTTAAAAAGTACCCATGCATGAATAAGACAATCCTTCATAACAAATTATTGCTCCTTTTCTTTTCTCTTTTGGCTGTGCCAGGTCATCTTCAGTTCTTTTGCCTGACTGGTTTTGCTCATGCTCTGCAGTATTTTAGTATACACATTAAAAATCTCATTCCCATCCTTCTACCACTCTTGTCAGTCATTATTTTCTCTTAGAATCTCTCTCCTCCTTTAGTTCTTTCAGTTCTTTCCTATCCAGGTGCTTGTAAAAGAGCTCCTCCCTCTCCTTTCCCTTTTTCCTTTTTCTTCTCTTCTCTTCTCTTCTCTTCTCTTCTCTTCTCTTCTCTTCTCTTCTCTTCTCTTCTCTTCTCTTCTCTTCTCTTCTCTTCTCTTCTCTTCTCTTCTCTTCTCTTCTCTTCTCTTCTCTTCTCTTCTCTTCTCTTCTCTCTCTCCACCCCGGCCCTCCCCCTTTTCCCCCTTTCTCCCTTTCTCTCCCTTTGCCCCTCACCCATCTCTTTTCCTCTCCCTCTTACTTGTTTCCCTCCTCCTCCTCCCCCTCCCCCTTTCCTTCTCCATTCTTCTCTTTCTCTTCTCTTTCCTGTCTCCCTTTTCTAACTCTTAAAGAGTTTCCCAGGGAATGGAAAGGTTAAATGAATATCCCAGTGTAACAGAGACACGAATAATTCAAGCCTTCCCGAATCTAAGGCAAATATAATTCTCTGCACCTGTTTTATTCTCTTTCTGATTCTTGACTGCCTTTGTATTTGAGGAAGGTAAAGAAGAAAAGAGAGGATTTCTTTTTTTAAACTAACATTTAAAAAAATTTTTTTACACAGTTGTCATTTCCCAGTATTCCTTCCTTCTCTTGAAATTAAAACCTGTTCAGCAAAGCATACCACTAAAATGACTGTAACAACAGTCTGCAAAGGTGGAAGGAAATGTGTTTTACTGTCACTTTTCTAGAAACAAGATCAGACATTATGTGGAGTTCCAAATCGTAATATCTTTTAGAGATTTTGACATTATTATAGTTATGTTGTTCTTCTGTTCTGCTTTTTTTTTATGGTGATCAGATGCAGAAAAAAATCACATAGGCTCATGATGAGGAGGTATGAACCATAAAATTTAAATGAAACTTCATTTACATAGTAAGACTTTTCATTTTTTTTAATTATTGAGAATTTTACTCCTTATTAAAAGTAATGAAAACAGTACTCCTAATAAGCATTCATTTTCAAGCAAAGTATTCCCATATCATCTATGTTCAAAAGTCTGTCAAATGTACATAAATCTCATGCTTGTTTAAACTCTCCCTTAGAAGACAGGTAGCGTAATTATCACAAAGCCTGTTGGAATCATTGTTGATCACTGTCTTGTTCAAAGATCTTAGTATTTTCAAGTTTTGTCTTTACATTGTTTTATTGTATAATTTGCTCTCCTAGTACTACTCACTTTCTTTTGCTTTAGCTTATACAGATTTTTTTCAGGTCTCTCTGAAACCAATTCATTTTCTTTTCTTACAGCACAGTTATCAAAGCACTAATGTAGCACAGAGTACAGAGCACAGAGATCTGAATTCAAATTTGTTCTAAGACACTCACTAGTCTGACTCTGGGCAAGTCATTTTAACTTCTGTTTACTCTAATCCATTGGAAAAGGAAATTACAAACCTCTCCAGGAACTTTTCCAAGAAAATTTCAAATGGAATAATAAAGAGTTGGAAATACCTTAATGACTGAAAAACAAGTGTATTTTTTAAAGTTTTTTTTTTTTGCAAGGCAATGGGGTTAAGTGGCTTGACCAAGACCACACAGCCAGGTAATTATTAAGTATCTGAGGTCAGATTTTAACTCAGGTACTCCTGACTCCAGGGCCTGTGCTCTTTTCACTGCGCCACCTAGCCACCCCCAAATTATTTTTAATAGGCACATTTATATGCTATATTCTGTGTGGCTACAAACACTTGATTTCATTTCTTTCCTTTTTTTAAATTATTACATATTGTATTTTTGAATCCTTTTCCTCTTTTTTGATGTTTTTAATTATAAAAGCTTTAAAGTTTACTATCAATTACTCAAGTGAATTCTACTTCCTTTAGCCTCTCACTGAGCAATAGAGATTCTTCCAAACCTCAGAAATATCAATTCCTCATAGGATAGGCATTGTATTCCTCTGAAATTTTCTGAAAAGGAAGCTTCACTCAGGCCACACAACCAAATCCCAAGCTTTACCTCTTTTACTCGTTTAAGGGGGAAAGAGATACTATTCCTACCATATACATTATTGAGTTTCTCCAGAATTCTTTATATTTTTCATTTCTTAAGGTTCAATTATATTATATTACATTCATATGTCATAATTGATTCAGCTATTCCTCACTTGATGTTAGTGTTTTTCCCCCCGTTTCCTTTCCTCTTATGGAGTACTGTGTTAATGAATATTTTGGTATTTTGAGATCCTTTCTGTCTTGGACCTCATTGTCAGTCTGTTACTGTGTTATGTAAGTGTCAGAGTTATAAAGAAAGACAAGGTTGTTCCTAAGAACACATTCTTTTTAAATTAATTTCTTTTAGAATACATTTTTATTTTTAGTTCCAAATTCTCTCCTTTCCAACCTCTCTCCCGCCCATAGAAAAGGCAAGCAATCTGATACCCATTATACATATGAAGTTATGTAAAACATATTTCCACATAAGCATGTTGCAAAAAAGCAAGTAAAATAAAAGAAAAATTTTTAAAAAAGGAAATCATTCTTCAATCTGCACTCAGTGTTCATCAGTAGGAACATATATTCAAATAGGAAGACAACATGTAAAAAACTAAGTACATACAAAATATTTGCCAAATATTATGGCCATCTGTTATAAATTTTTGTAAATTTTCTCAAATGATTCCAAACTCATTTCCAGAGCATTTTAATTATATTTTAGCATGGATTTTGTTGATTTCTCCTACATGCCCTACCACTGGTCACTTGTCTCTTCCCTTTTCTCCTTCCTCTCTCCCCCCCCCCCCCCCACCTTTTCTGGGGTAGCTGAGTGGAGCAGTGGATAGAGTACTGGCATTGGAGTCAGGAGGACTTGAATTCAAATGTGGCCTCAGATGCTTGACACTCACTTGCTTTAGGACCTTGGGCAAGTCCCATATCTCTGAATGCCTCACTTCTAGGGCTATCTCCAATCATCTAGATTCATCTTTCCCTGTCCCCAGATGGCTCTGAAGGAGAAAGTGAGACTGGTGACTTAGCACAACCCACCCTCCATTCAAATCCAATTCATATGCTTGTCATGCATCACCTCCCTGTTATCTTGGTCTTCTGGAGAACTCTGGACAAAAAACAACATCAAACTCTTCCCCTCCCGTTTTTTTTTTTTTTTTATCTTTCCTTTCTATCTTATTTTCCCCCCCTTTAGATTGTAAACTTTTTGGAGGCATAGGCTGTCTTTCTTTTCTATATTTGTATCCTCAGTACTTAGCACAGTGCCTGACTCATGTCAACCAATTAATTTATTTTTTTGACTGATGTTGCTATTTTTTTTTTTTGCCTTAGCTATTTTTAAATCCCTCACTAAAGGCTTCCCTTGTCACTTGGAAAATGTTTACTAGGATCTGACTTTTTTTATTCCTTTAAAGTTTGAAACCAAATGTAATTAAGATGTTATAGCTCTCTCTCAAATGTGCTTTGCTTGATTATATTATTAAAATGAATTTTTTTGAATGAACACATGCTAATTAGTAGGAGATTGCCTGTCAGTTTAGTATGAAGCAGAAGATATGGTTTTCTTTCTATTTGTTTACATTGAATTTTTAAAGTCTGAATTTTATTTTTTTATAATGAGCTAAACAAATATCAAATAAAACATCAATAAAAAGTATTGTTTGTTTAGCTATATTATATACAGCTTGCTTTTTTAAAAAATAATTTTTATTGATGTGTTCTGTTTCTCACATTATCATATGTATCCTTCCTGAGAGCCATCCCATATGACAAAATAGTGTTTCATTTTTGTTATCCTTTTTTAGAGAAGATAAAAAAGCACAACTGATCAAAACATTGAAAAAAAATCTAATGATATTTGTAGTGTTTAATACCTATGAACACCTCTCACCTCCACAAGAGAATCTTTCCTATCCCTATTTGTATCTCACTTGATCTTTGTAATTTTGTATATTTACTTTTGATTTTTTGATGTTATTCTTTCTTTTACATTGTTGCAGTCACTTAGTATATTGTTTTCTTGACTTTTCTTATTTCACTTTCTCAATAGTTAATATTGATCTTTCTGTGCTTCTCTGTAGTCGTTATACAAATTACATACTATATACTATGTAATATTTGCATCATTTACCACATGATGGGCATCTACTTTGTTTCCAGTTCTTAATTATTTTGAAATATATGAGTTCTTTATTCTTATGGATGACTTCTTTGGGTTGTTAAGCCCAGAAAGAGATCTCTGGTTCAAGAGGTGTGGACATTTTAGTCATTTTATTTGAATAATTGCAAATGATTAAGAGTTTTTAATTTTTTTTCCAGGTCTCTGAATTTTTTTTTAAGTTGTGATTCTCTCCCTCTTCTGCTGTAAATACAGTATTATGTTCCTTCAGTTATTTTGATTTTTTTTTTTAAAGGTGATGCTGTTGCCACTGGCTCTTTTCCTCTTTCCTGATCTATTCTTGTCCTTTTAGGTAGGGTTTTATTAGTTTCTTTCTCCTGCTTTTATCTGTTTATGTATTTCTGCCTTCTTTTTTCTCTCTCAGTCAAGTAGATTCCTCCTCCTTCTTCCCTTTAGCTAATTCTCTTTTTTAAAATTAATTTTTAATTCATCTTTCCAAATAAAATTTCTTTTACCTTCATTATATATATCTTGTCTTTTTGGCCATCATTCCTTGATTCATGACCCCTGCCTGCAATCATCTGATCTCTCACTTTTCTCTCTCTAGTACTTATTTATTCCCTCCAAGTTTTCTGCCACTGACTTGTATGACTTACCTTTGAATTCCTCTTTTCTTTTGTGTTTCCTTCTCAGAACAATATCAATTTTTAAAGGTTTCAGAAAAGATAATACTCCAGATGGGACACCTCCACTCCTGCTGATCTGTTCCTTCTCTTGTTGACCTTTCCCCCTCACTACATCCTACATTTGCCTAGAAGTCTTCTCCCTGGGTTCATGTTCTCCCACTCCTCCAGGTGGCAGTTGCCCCAGGGGTTCTAACTCTCCACCTCACTACCACCACACTACCAGGACAAATAGATTTTTCAGACACCAAAACTCAGACCTCATTCAATGTGAAGTCCTTATCTCTCCCTCCCCCCCAAAAAAGCATTCAGGAATGGAACCCCCTCCTTCCTCCAAAGTAAAGTCTCCTTCCTTTCTTACCCTTTTCAGCCTTTCTCCCCTCCACCTCACTTATTTCCTTGTAGTTTTTTCTTTTTTCGGAGGTCACCGATGTCACCTTCCCCTCATTCTAAGCCCTTTATTTGACCCTAGTACATTTCTTGTTCTTCTCTATCTTCTTGCTCCCCACTCCTTTCCTGTAAACCTTTTCATATTGTAATATGGTTCCACAAAAGAAGTAATTTATTTGTTGGCAGGATGTTAACAGGTTCAGTCCATAATCATCCCCCCCCACTATTGCCTCTTCCCCATTTTCTGTCTGTTCCTTCCTCTCTTTGTATACATAAAGAAGAAATTTCTTACTGTTTTTGCCATTGTCACTCTAGTGCTGTAGCCATTCTTGCCTGCATTTTTACTTTTTGGGGTGTTTGAAATGTAAATAATCTCTCATTTCTGTTTTTCTTTCTAAAAATATTTTTCCAACTCTGTTATTGAAAGTCCATCTTTTGTCATGACCAGATGTATAGGATAGGTAATCCTGGTCTGCAACCTGAGCTCTAGTGCTCTTGCTCTCAAAATTTGTTTTTAAATTGAATTGTTAAATTTGATTTAATCACTTTGTATCTTGGAGTTTAAAGCCTTAGGTTTTTTTTACCCTGAGTGAGTATGGAGTAGTCCTTGAGTTCTGTATGTTTTGCTTGTATAGTGACCATATTTTCTTTTAGTTTTTTTTTTTTGCTTCTCTTCTAGACTGCTTTTCCTTCCTTCCTTCCTTCCTTCCTTCCACTTGCCATTGCAGATTCAAGTTTTTCTGTTTTCATTATTTTTTTTATTTCTCCTTAAAACTATTTCAGAAACATCATATTGTAGTTCTACATTCTCCTCAACTTCCATAGGGTTCTGTGTCTTGTCAAGTGTTGTCAAGTTGTTTTTCCAACACCTTTTCATAACTACTTAAGCTACTTTACCAGATTTGGAAATTCTATTTTCTTCCTTATTACTGTTTTTCCTGTTGATTGATTTGTTTATATTCACGGTCTCTGAGATTTTTCCTTCCAGGAATTTGGTACTTGCAGCCTTTGTTCCCCCCCCCCCCACACACACACACACATACACACCCCTTATTCTTCTTATCTCTTAATCCTGACTCCCTCCTCTCTGATTGTTTGGTAAGTGTTGGATCTTCTTGCATCTCAGCCTCCTCCCATACTCTGCAATTCACAGATCACTAAATTACCGGATCCAGTAATTACAATTGGCTACAGTACTTGCCAGGCTCTTCCTCAGGTTTGTTTGAGTGCTGTACAGTTCTCCACAAATCCATTGGCCTGTCTGGTGACCCATCCCATTTCCTACAGTTCACTGCTACTAGTTTAGAGTTTTGCAGGGTTGGTGCTTCTGGGCTAGAGCCCCTGCAGACTTTTGTTTCTGAAGGGTCATGAGCCACCTGGCTATTGGGACCTAAGAGTCAGGATCTCTAAGGCATAAAGCTAGTGCTCAAGATACCTGTGGTTCAAACACTGTGTAACCTTAAACACTCATCTACTTCATTTGAAAATTGAATAACATTCATAATAACTGCCCTGGCAACAAAATGGTTGTAGTGAATATTATTGAGTCAGAGTTGGGGAAAATCTGAAATCATATTTGGTCACTTGACATACTGTATGACCATGGACATGTCACTCTCAGTGTTCCAGAAAACTCTCTTAAGAGTTCAGATTATTGGGGCGGCTAGGTGGCGTAGTGGATAAAGCACCAGCCTTGGAGTCAGGAGTATCTGGGTTCAAATCTGGTCTCAGACACTTAATAATTGCCTAGCTGTGTGGGGTTGGGCAAGCCACTTAACCCCATTTGCATTGCAAAAAAAAAAAAAAAACCCTAAAAAAAAAGAGTTCAGATTACTTAATAGTTGCTGGTCAGCATCAATAAGAAAGTTTGTCCAAAGGAATTTGCTGCACCACATTCAGTTTTTTAAAAGCAAGCAAAGTCAACTGTATGTCTTGCAGGATTCTAAGAATAAAATGAGAGCAGAAAATATTAAAATATTTTGATAGATTGTTTTTAAATACCAAATATTTTAGTAATTAAAATATTTCATATGGTCAAGATTTTGCCTAAAATAGTGGTGTCAGACTTAAATAGAAACAATGCCATTCAAATGTATGTAAATCCCTGCAGACTGCAGTCTTCCGGAACCATATTGGACACCTGGAATAAAAGACATGCACAAAGAAGGATCTCATGTTTTGGTCCACTTTTCCCTTTGATTACAAGTGTCTTGTTTGTTCCTATTGATTGGACTCAGCAGATTTGAGATGTATTTTAACTGCTTTCTTTTATTCTCTGTCTATTCTACTTATTACTCACATATTCTCTGTTTGAATGTTAGTTACTAGACAGTATCGATTATTTCATTTGTTGATTTTTCTATCTTCTCTCCTTATCCCAGTGACTGGAGCTAGTAGGTGTTTAAAAATATTTGTTGGTTATTTTGTTACTTTACCAACTCTGACACTGTATCCTTGGTCAAGTCACTTAATTTTTCTGATCCGTCTCTTCCTCAAATGTAAGATGATCATAATATTTGAAATTTGAAAAAGTACTTTAAAAAGAAAATACTTTGAAGGGCTATATAAATGTAAGTTATTATTCTTCTTTCAAAATGTTGAATATTTAAACTTATCAAATAGCCACAAATTATTTAGTTGAAAAACTTCAAGGTTGCTTCATTCAGAAGTATCTAAACTTGAATTCTCCTAAAGGGAGAAAGGAAGGGTGTATAGAGCAATGTTTAAAAAGAAAGTTTAAGAATAATGATGGTATTGCAGTAATTATATCCAGGAATGGTCTATAACTTAAGCTATTTCCTTATAAATATTGTAAGGAAAGACTTCTAACATCCCATTTGAAAGTGAATTTCTTTCTGTTTTCTGGGTGAATTGTTATTTATGGAAGATTTGTTTTTAAGTCATTAAGTATTAACAGTTCTTCATCTGATATTTGAAAATACGATTTTTGTTCATATATAAGTTTGTGTCTTAATATATTGAAGGTGGTCATAGACAGGGCAATAATAGATTTTTAAAAGCGTCATATTTTGGAGCATGATCTAGCTATGGGGTTGTCAATAAAAAAACAGCTGTCTGTTGACAGTTAGTTTTTCTTCTTATAATCAAGCAGTTTTTCATCATATAATTACTTGCTAATTCTGTATTTTGGAAGTTTGTTGTGGATTTACATTTGGTTGTAGAGTGGATGCCAAAATGTCATAGTTTGGATAAAAAATTAGTGATTTTTCTCTAGTCATTCTGCTGAAATCTGAATGTAAGGAGTAACATAAGAATGATGTCTGAAAAAAATTTCTGAAAAGTGCATGTTAAAAACTGATACATTTAAGGGGAGGTATTGATTTTTAATGTGTTTCTTTTGCCTTAGATTGTGCCATTTGTATGAAGGAGTGGGGAAGAATATGGGCAGGGGGGATGGGCCTGAGTGAGAAATTCTTGTTCTGTTTTATCTGACTCTCACCAGTAAGGGGGGGGGGGGTCTTTTTATCCTTGGTTCTTTCCAATGTAGTTGAACAGTGCTATTGCAAACAACAATATAGATTTAATTTTGATTTATTAAGACATTTTTCCCTTACAAAATGACAATCTGATATGGAAGCTAAGAATGAAAGGGAATAAAATTCTATTAAAAATTATTTGTGAGCCAAAGATGACATTTCTTATTTATTCAGTGAGCTAAATAGTTGAATAAAGACTGAAAGCCATTTTAACCTTAAAATAGTGTCCTTCCAATTTCTGATACAGAGTAGTCCATTTTAGAAATAGACTTTATTTCATTTTGAATTATCCTAAGTTAAGGCTCATTTTAAAAGAGTGACCCTGTGTTTTAAGAAAACAAGCAAGAAAGGTAAATTTACTGTTTATTCAAAGAGTCCTATGCTTCAAAATAGACATTTTTTCAGCCATGGAGCCATTGATCTACTACGTATGGGAAAATTTTTCCTCTATGGACTTGAATCAGTTTAAATATATTTATAGTATGATGTCACTTCAAAAAATTCCACTGTCAAGGCTAAATTGCCATTTATTTGTATTTTTATATAATCCAAAATAACTGTCAAAGGTATACCACAATTTCTGTTTAATTAAGCTTATCATATAATTTAAATGATACTTAATTAACCTTCCTTTCCTCAAAGATATTCATTATTTTTCTTAGTAAGATTTGTTTTTGTTATTTTTATTTTTAATGTGTATTAATATACCAAAAGAATGCTTCATTTATGATTCTTTGATTCATGGTGAATAGTTAGAATCATATAACCTTCATTTCCCTTATTCATTATGTAATACTGAGGCACAGATTTTTCTCAACAATTCTATGTGAACTTTTTCTTAATTTTTAGAGAGTATTTATCAAAGAACCTTTATCTTAGGACAGAATCATTCCCTGTATCAATGAGACTCTGGCAGTGATTTACTCTTTTAAGTTGATAAATTTTTAATTTGAAGAACAGTAACTCTAGAGCAGACTTGGTCATTATTCTTTGAGATAGTAATGTTGCACATACCTTATAGCTACTTTACTTAATCATATGCATTCAGGACAAGATTTCTTTTACCTTAAAATATAAACCATGTATACATATACATATATTATATATACATATATGAAGAAATATTAAGAATCATTTTATGCATGCAGCTATAAGCTGTCATATAGTACTCTATCATTTACTCAAATCTGTTGTCTTAGTAATATTCAAATTCAGCTAAATGCATTGTAAAGGATCCATTTTGTAAGTACTTTATTTCTTAGATGCCCTGAGGTAAGATCTCTTTAATTTTAAGGAATCAATGGAACTATAACTTAAGTATTAATAAATTACTATTGTTATGTCTAATTTCTCTAAAAAAAAAACCTAGGTTGTTAAACATATCTTGGGCAGATATAGCCTTGGTCTATACAGATTTGTTCTTTTCTGTTCTACTTCTGTTATTTTTTCTGTCATTGTGTCGCATTTACCCCCTCCCCACCCCTCTCTATGCAAATTTGTGTCTTTTACTCTTCTGAAGTGGTAATAAATAGCAATTTTTTTGTTCAATGTGTTTTTTTACTAATATTTTCTTTAAAAGTTATAACCTAAAATAATTATTAGAGACATATCTGTCATCTTTATTTTTAGAGCAGCTTTATGATTATATACTTTTTACATGTCAGTCATTGTCTAAGATTTCATTTTTGTCCTGCTTTCCATTACATACCATGAATTATATGAAATTAATTTAATCGCTACCACAAACAGAAATTAAATATGCCCTAATCCAGAGTTACGTTGTTTGCTTTTACAACTGTAAGTCATAAGTAATTAATTTTCCTTGGAAAATTAATTCATTTACCATTCCCAGTAGCATCATATATTGACACAGGGTTATAGATAGCTAATATTTTTTTTCAGCATGTTGACCTCAACTTTGGAACACCTTAAATTGAAACAAATAGAAGTTACTATAATTTGTGGTTATTTAAAATAAATGTTGTCTTTATTACTGTCATCCAGGTGACTCAAATTATATTCAGACTTTACAAAATATCAAGTAGTCTATGTTTAGTTATGAACTATTTAAGTGGGGAAAAATAGCTCTAGATATGTTCTCAACAGTACTTTTTCTTGAATTTACTTTGAACAAGGTCAAGCACTTACTTTTCACCAAGGGAGCAGGTAGCTTACTTGTCTCCATTTTACTTGAGTGAAAAACTAGACTTAGAGAAGTTTGCCTGAAGTTTTCCCCTCTGTGAATAAGAGGGCTTACTTAAACCGCATGGGGTCTGCCAGAAGAGAGAGAGGACTCAGATCGCTCAACAGAGCTCAATCTTTTCTCAACTTTAAAAAGTACCATTAGGTACAATAGCTATTTTTAAAGTATACCTTCATATGTCTTAGATTCCCTACTGCCCTTGTTGCTTTTTTCAAAAAGTTCTTTTGTGAATTCTCATTTGATTCCTTTCCATTTTAATAATCTCGATTCACTTGTTTCTCAAAAAGTTGAGTGTAGCAACTGGAGACATTTTTTCTTCTTGTTCTCTAGGAACTCAGAAAATATTAGTAAACCAAATTCAGCTTTCTTTTGCATTTGCCAGGAGATTACTACCAAGGAGAGTTTTTTTCCTTCCCCCGGTTCATAAAACTCTATAAAACATATAGCGTTTATTGCTTTATTTATATTTATGTATGTCTCTGAGGGAAAATTCTAGTGGCAGCAGTGTTAGTTTGAATAACCAGTACTTTTCCTATAAATATGCCTTTGTGGATTGATAATTAAATGTTGCATAAATTTATTTGGGAGGTTGGGGTCAATTTGATGTTATTTATGTCTTTAGGAAGGAAAATGAAAATACGATATAAAAATGCAATTGTTAGAGACACTTTTGAGCCTCAAAATTGTATTTATTTTGTTATTGCTGCTACCATATCTACTTTTCCTATTTGGAATTTACAACATTCAGCAATTTGGGGAGTACTTTCCATGTAAGACAAAATCCTATGTTATCTTCTTATGTTATAAAGAGAGGACCAGCTTCTTCCACCCTTGTGTATGGTGGGACATATTTTCATACATTTATACCTTAAGCTACAGTCTTCTAGAGAGAGAGAGAATTATTAGTATGTTAGTGATTCTTGTCACATAGGGAGAAGTCAGCATCTTATATTATACTATATATATGTATATATGTATGTGTATACATATATATATATATATGTATATATATATATATATATCTGAGGATTTTTTTTTATAATAGCTTTTTCCAGAAGGGTACTCATTTTGACAGCAGGGGACATGGTTTCAGTTGCCTCTGTCACTTAGTGTGCTTTGTTGGTTAAGTCACTTCGCTTCCTTGGACCTCAATTAGGAAATTGATCTGTAAAATGAAAGGATTGGACTAAATGTCGCCTAAGATCCTTTATTGGCATCTGTGATCCTATGTAGCAAGAATTTAAAAAAATGCAAGAAATCCTCTAATTTTCTGACTCTTTAATACATTCCAAAAGAATTTGTTCCTATTAGTATGTCCTTGCATCTTTTTATCTCTATTTTTACATATTTGGTTATTTTTTCATGCTAAAGATGTTCATTTTTCTTTATGACTTTTTTAAAGGAATGTACCTTTCTGAAAAAAGCAAGTTATATTGGAGTGTTTACTAATTTGGGGTGGAAAAATTAATAATAATGGCTTCCATTTATAAAACAATTTAGACTGGAAGACTTATTTTTGGGGCACAATTATTTAATTTTACTTGATTTTTTAAATTACGAAGATCTTTTAACTCAATGTCCATTATTACAACTTTTTAATTTTACAAACTGTCTTTAGAGGAAAACTTTGATTATGCATTTTGAACCAAAAGGTAGATATATCTGTTATATGCAAATATGGAAGTGTGTTGAGGATGTAGAAAGGGGAATGTATTAGATTTAAAATAATTTACTTGTTATTTATTTGGTATGCTGACAGGTATGCCCTCATGAAAGTTTCAGTTTACACTGGGCAGTTGACTGGGCATTTCACAGAAATGTTAACTGAAGTGATTAAAATTGAAACACTTTTTGTACATTTATCTTCAAAAGCAAAAGGTTCTATTTCCACTGCCATTCTGTTTCTTATTTTGAAATGGGATTGTTTCAGGTGTAAATTTAAGTGCTCTATTTTGTATTATACTTTATTATCTGTGTAGCCCAAAGCTATAGGTATAGTTGATATTGAATACAGTTGTTTATTCATGTATTTGTGCCATATATATTCAGAAGTATGTGTGTTTAGATGGAAAATATTCTAAAATCTTTGGGGAAATTCTTTCAGAAGCTATCAAGCTGCTCCAGTCATATTTGTCTATTTCCAAAGAGTGCAGATACATATACATTCTTTTGACAAAACAGAAATTTCATGCAAAATTAGGTTTTTGAAACTTCTTTTTCATATTGGTTAAGGTATGGATACCTCAAAAATACTTGGAATCTGCTGGATATAAATTCAGGTAAAGTTTATTTTACATAATAGGTATTTGAAAAAATTTGTAGAATCATAGACTTAGAGGCCAAAGGACCTTTATAGATCATAATCTGTTCCAGCTCCCCATTTTATAGGTGAGGATACTGATATCCAGAGAGTTTAGGTAATTTATTTAAAGGCATAGGTTGTAATGGCTAAGAGCCAAGGTTTGAACCTAGGTCATCTGACACTAATTCCAGACCTTTTCCATTGGATCATGCTCTAGCATTTTGGTAAATAAAATATCTTAAATTAGCTTTGTATTTGAACTTTGAACTAGAAACATTTAAGTATATCCTTTTTGACATGTAATTATGTCATATACTACATCTTTAATTACCAGTATGTATTCTCATTTATCTGAGTAAATCTAGGTTTTTTTTATGTCTAAAGTCATAATCATGGAATAGGTTACTAAATTGTGCTTATATTTATACTTCGATATTTTATAAGACTTTAAGAGCAAAGAGGTAGTAGACAACAACTTCTGTAGGTTACCATGATTTTCCTCTTCAGACACCCTCTTAAATGAATCAGACACCTGAAAGTCTGTGATTCTATACCATATAAACTTGGATAAGGGTGAATTGATTTCAGTTGAATTTTAAGAACTCTTAGAAACTTTGCTAATGACAATTTTCAGTTAGAGCTGATAACTAAATCTCCATATTGGGAATTATTTTATCTTTCATTGCTCCTCTATCTTGATAACTTCCTGATATATTCCATTTTTATGGTTTTGATAGCTATATTAACTTTTTGATTGTCAAAAGTCTCTCTGCATTAATATTACCCTTTCCTTGTGTAATATCATCCTATAATTTCTTAGCTGAAGGATCCATACTTATGAGTCTTACTTCGAAGAATGACTCAAATGTATTGGAAAAGCCTCATTGTCTCCCCCATTAGTTTGTAAGCTCCTTGAAGGCAGGAATTATCTGTCTCCTCTTTTTTGTATCCTTAGAGTTTAACATAGTGCCTGGCTTATAGTAGTCACATAATACATGTTTACTGATTTGATTGGTTTTCATGTTGCTCAGGATTGAAAGTAAATCCAGAATTCAGGCAAATTGATAAATCACTAATTTATATTTGTTTAGACATTGTTGTTGGCTTATTGTCTCCCTTATTAATTTTCGTATTTCTTGAGAACATGAATTTTTTTCTATTTTTATCCCTAATGTTTAGCTTAGTGCCTGGCATATAGTGAATAATAAATATTTGATGACTGCCACTACATAACCAAGTATTGCTTCTCTACCATAGGCAGAAAGAGACTTTTGTTTTTTAAAAGGTAGAGATTCTATTAATCAGAAGCTGCTTGAGTTTTTCTAGATTTCCTATGCCTGGACATGTTTTACATATTTTTTTATCTTTTTCTTTTTGAAATGCATCTAAAAAATAGAAATCTTTGTCATTTATGTGTGTATTATATTTGTTGTATTTTTTATGTTATTACTGTTTGTATGATTGAAAAGTTTTAAAACTAGAAATGTGCTTGTGGATAAAGATATGCCAAGATGAAGCTAAATTTGAAATAATTGGATTAAATTTAACTTATTAAATGCTTACTCTATGCAAGGGACAATGGGAGGAAAATATGTAAGAAATATGGGGGGAATACAGACAGTGCCTGCTATAAGTACTTATTCTGAAGGGCCACCAAGAAGTCTGTAATGATTGACATGCTTTTTGGTACTCTTCCTTTCTTCCCCCTCACCCTACCTCCTCCCCCCGCCTCCCCTTTTTTTCCCTGCGTCAGTGTTAGTCAGTCAAAGTATATAGACAAAGCTGAGTGAATACCAGTTTCCCCAGTACAGGGGCTATTTTTTCAGGAAGTCTAACTCAAACCAGATGTTTTGCCTAGACCTAGAGTTTGTGCCTGCCAAGCATCTCATCAGAGGTCAGAGTTCTGGGCTCCGGGCCCTGCTAGAATTCTTTCACAAATTGCTATTCGGTGAGGTTTTAATCCTAATGGAAAGAATAATGTGCTTGTAAAATCTGCAGTTATTACAAACACAGTATACATATTGTGGACTTCAAATGACTACATATTTCATTCCCATAAACAGGGAATGCAGATGAATGCCTTATGTGATAGCTTTAGACATTCTAATTTAAACCAAGTATATAGTTTATACTACTGTTAACCATTTGCATTCTTAACATTCTCATAAAATAATTATTATCTTTGAGTAGCAACCAAATAAACAAACAAACAAAAGTACATCAGACTGAAAAATCAACAGATTCCTGAACAAAAATTGTAAAGCCAATATTTTAAAAAGCCATTTGGTTTTTTAAGATGTTTTTATTTCCTTAGAAATTAAACATTTAATATCTTTGAAATTTAAAATCACATTTTAAAATTGTCATTGAATGTTGTAGTGCTGGATGTAGTTCTTAAAACAGAACAAGTGAGAATCTTAATGATAGTAGCCACCCAGTTCTGGTTCATTTTCTCTCTGTCTCTGTGTCTCTGTCTCTCTCTCTCTCGCTCTCGCTCTCCCTTCCCTCCTCCATCTTTTGAAACATAATTCAAAATAGAACTCAAATGAATGAGAAGTATTATTTTATTGTTTTTAAAATAGGAAAATGTCATCAATATTCAGGTAATTTTGAATTATGGCAGCTACCTAAAGCAGAATGATGATAAGTTGGTGATATACCATGTACTTAGGCTGCTGTTCTGGCTTTCTTTTTTGGTAACATTTGAAGTAACATTTCAAATAGTAAGACCTGTCGCCTTTGGGTTGCCACTATTTCTGCTGCTAGTGTTCCTGCTATTACTTCTGGTTGCTGATTGGCAATCCAGGAGAAATTCTCAGGTAGCTGAAGCTGTGTGAAACTTGAGAAGTCCATTTGAACAAGAGGTAAATATGGTAATTAGGCCACAGCTAGAAGATTTAGGTAAATATGTCATTTACTTCAACATAGGAAGTTATATGTTAATAGACATTTTACCATCACTGAAATCAGAATGACAAAAAGTTTGTTTTGAAAAAATAAAAGGATTCATTCATTTTTAGAAGTCTGATTCCATTCTGTGCTAGATCATTTTGTACCAGTTGAAAATACTTTTGAATTTGAAAAGTTGAGAAGTTATTTGAGAATGCATACTTTTTTAGTTCATCATTCGTGTCTTATCCTAATTGCATTTGAATGACAGCCACTTGACTATATGTTAATGAATATGAATCAACAGGTTGTTAGTGATCTTGCCAGAAAGAAAAGTTGTAAAAAGTAGGAATATTTTTTTTCTTTTAAGTTAAAAATGCTGAATTCTCTAGCATGGTTATATCATTTTGATAGAAATCTGATTTTAATTTTAATTACTTTTCCTTTTAAAAATAACCTTTATTATGGACTAGAACTTTACTAGATAACTGTATTAATATCGAGGATAATCTGCATTTCTTCAAATAGGTACCATTGCAGCAATCTGACTGCATATCAGGAATAAAAAAGTTACTAAAATATGTGATATGGTTAGTAAATTGTTGAAGTGATTTGTGCTTTCAGGCTTTATTGAAGCCATCAGAAAATAAAGAGTATTTTTCACTAATCTTAATACTTTTGTATGCCTAGAAAGATGGACATTTTATTAGAGGGGTTTTTAATAGCATTTATACAATTCTGGTTTTTTTGTTTGTTTGTTTTTTGCTTTAGAGCTAAAAGTTGAACTTTTACTTTCCTCCATGGGTGCATGAATGTGTAATGCATTTAATAATCTATTAATTTAACTTTATTTAAAATTTGTCTGTGATGATCTTTTTTAAATTTCTTTGAAGAAACTATAAATGTATAATATTGTCACTCTTGCCTTGGTATTCTTAAAGAACAAAATAATGTTGATTTAATTTTTGTTTAAGCAAAGCATAAATTTGCATTTTCTTTTTTGCATAGGTAAGATGATCCTACTGTCAATTTCTATAATGATACAGAAAATAAATATTGTAAGCCTCAGACTGTATTTCATTCTATTTGCCATAAACTTTCAGGTGAAATTTTTTAGAAAGTTCAAGATTACAATCACTTAATGAGAAACAAACAATTTCATATTAATGAGTTCCCATTTTCCAATAATTCTGTCATTTGTAACTTGAATCAGTCATCACCCCAGCAAATGGTTCTTTCAAAACATTATTTGCAATTTTGCCCTCTGTTTTTTGTCCTTGATGTTGTGAAAATGGCCGTCTACTGTTACAGGAATGAAAAGAGATCCCATTCAAACATCTTTTGTGTTTCCACTTTCAGTGAAAAATGTTTTTCAAACCTGCAGCTGGTTATTTCTGCAGGAGTTCCCACTTATGCTCAGCTTTGATTGACATTTTGAAATGGCAGCTTTTCATGAAAAGCTGTTAACTTGTAGAATTCGGTTATGGTACTAAGACAGACTGACTTTGTTCTGTGGCTGGGACCTGTCCAAACTAAATAGAACCCTGCATCTGAGTTTAATAGTGCTACTCAGCCGAGATAGGGCACTTTTTCTTTTTCTTTTTTCTTTTTTTCAAACTCTGGTGCTTCTGATGTGTTTTTAAGCCTGACCTGATAGATACTCATCTCAGCATCTTTTCTGTTCTATAATTGCTTTAATTGGCATTTACATTTGTTCTCTGTTTCTTTCACTTTCACATGTAACTAAAACTGCCTCATCTTAAAATGTGAAACTAATTGAAAATGATGCAGGGTTTTGGAATTAATATTCTAGTTCAAAGAAATGGTTTTAAACTCATAACTACTGACATGCAATAGTGAGGCTCCAGTGACCTTGAAAGATGGTGCTGAATGAGAAATTATTAATCATTCAGCTAATATTTATTGAGCTCTAACAGTTGAAATGCACTGTGCTAGGTACTATGAGAAATAATAAATAAAGCATAAGTCTTGCCCTTAAGTGACTTGTATTACTGTCCCTTTGATTGATACTTGGATAAAGTAATGATTAAATATTGTTAATGTCTGTATTCTATCTCATGAAAGGCACTGAAAGACTATAGTAGATGAATGCCAAGTAGACCAGTTGTCACAAAAATGAAATGTTGACTGGAAAGTGGAAGCTAGATTTTTGTCATATTAATTTGGAAAAATATTGTAAATAAATCATTAATTAAATGATTAACTAGGGCCCCTTCAGTCTAATTCCCAAACAAAAGAACCTTTACATATTAAGGCTTGGTACTTTAGAAAATTATTATTATATTTATTATATTAAAATTATATTTATTCTTACAGTTAAAAGCTTAACACCTCAAAAATAGTATAAAGATAACTTTACATATAAGGAAGGTAAGCCACAGAGAAATAATGAATTATCTGAGATCATTGGATAGTAAGCAGTAGTGCAGAATTTGAATTCTGGTCTAAGTCAAGTTAGATTTCCTTTCCTTAGTGCTTTGCTGCCTCTCATTCCCCAGTTGACTGAACATTCCTGTGAATTGCCATAGACAGGACAGCTATTACTATCTTTATTTTCTCAGTAATGAAAGCAAGCTAGAGGCTGTGCAACTGTAATTGGCAAGGTTGAGACTAAGGCTTCAGTTTCCTAGGCCTCTGTCAGACAAAGGGAAAATCCAGCTTTTTTCTTGACTCTTTTTTTTGCTATTTAGTTTTTCTGTTGGGTTGTCATCTTAAACATACATTAGTATAACATAGTTCTGGAACATAGTAGGTGTTTAATAAATACTTATTGACTTGAATTATCTATATTATTTTACCTGCCTGAGCACTTGAACTCTAATTCATGGGATTTTCGAGCTGGAATGGACTTTAACAAATACTTTAATCAAGTATCTTTAAGTCTGAATTATATATTAGACCAATAATATATCTATGTATTCCTTATAATCTCAAAGTAAAGCTCTCAACTGCTTTTAGGGTACTAGCAGGAAAGCGATTAGGGAGAAGAAAGACAAAGACAAATAGGAGAAAGGATCCTTAGAGAAAGTCATATTTTTTTAAGCTTCAAATTTTTAAGAAGTAAAGACATTTTGAAGTAAAGTTTGGGAAATAACAATTTGCCCTAATCACTTTATAATGCAGATCAGGAAACTAAGGTCCACAGATTTTGAGTTGCTTTCTGTTGCCTTTGGGATAAAATATAAACCCTTCTGTTTTTAACAACTTTTATCCTTTCTTTTTAACTTCATTGGATATAATTCCTAGATTAAGACCTAGTTAACAAAATTAGCTGATATAAGATTGTAGCTTAGAGACCACTGAGTTCAATTTCCTCAATTTACAGATTTGGAAACAGGACCAGAAGTAAAAAAATTTTTGCTGGATCACACAGTCAGCCAGAAGGTGTCTGAGATAGAACTTGAACCTGAATTTTCCAGATTCCAGAGTCTGTGCCATTCATACACCATGTGAACTTTTAATGTTCTTTGAGACTTGTCATCAACTTGCCATTTATTCTCTTTGGGCCTCAGTTTAAGTCTGAGAAAGGGTCAGTTGGACTAGATATCTTTTCTCTTCTTGAGGACAAAAATGGGAGCAATGGTGGATGTTCTAAAGAGACAAATTTACTTTTACTATCAAGAGGCCCTTCCTGATAAATGGAACAGTCAGCCTCTGGAAGTTGTAGATTCCTCTAATTTTAATATTTTTTAAGCATAGTTTTGATCATTTGTTGGGAGATTCTTTTTGCATATGAGTTGGACTCAGTCATTGAGTGTTCTTCCATCTCTCAATCTGTAATTCTGTAAAATATCAATCAGCAAGCAATTATGTGTCAGATGTTCTAAATTCTGGGGATACAAATCAACAATGATAATATTTCTCACCCAATAGTTTATCTGTCTGCTTTATGGAGAGGGGAATAAAATATGACCATTCAAAAAACAAAGACTATTACAAAATGCACAATGGATAATTTGATTACATTAAATTAAAAAAGTTTTTGCACAAACAAAACCAATATAACCAAAATTAGAGGGGAAATGGAAAATTGAGAAACAATTTTTACAGCCAATGTTTTAGATAAAGAACTCGGTTCTAAAATATATAGAGAATTTAGTCAAATTTGTATGAATACAAGTTGTTCACCAATTGATAAATGATCAAAGATATAAATAGGCAGTTTACAGGTAAAAAAATTAAAGCTAAATATAGTCATATGAAAAATTGCTCTAAATCATTATTGATTAAAGAAACAAATTAAAATAGCTCTGAGGTATTTCATACCTCTCAGCTTGGCTATTATGATAGAAAAGGAAAATAATAAAAAATGTTGGAAGGGATGTGGGAAAACTGACACTAATGACACAATTTGGAACTATTCCAGCAGTCCCACTAGAGAAAAAGACCTGTATATACAAAAAATATTTTTGTGGTGAAATTGAGGGATACCCATCAATTGGGTAATGACTGAACAAATTGTAGTATATGAATGTGATGGAATGCTATTTTTTAAGAAATGATGATGGAAAGATTCACATGAACTAATGCTAAGTGAAGTGAGCAGAACCAGGAAAACATTGTGCATAGTAATAGTAACACTGTATGATGCTCAATATGATAGACTTAGCTCTTCTTAGCAGACAGTTTCAAAAGACTTGTGGTGGAAAATGCTATCCACATTAGAGAAAGAACTATGGAGTCTGAACTCAGACCAGAGCATACTATTTCACTTCTTTTTAATTCATTTTTTGTCTTTTCTTTCTTAAAGTTTTTCCCCCTTTTGTTCTGATTCTTCTTTTACAACATGACTAATATCGAAATATGTTGAACATGGTTGTACATGTCTAACCTGTATTACATTGCTTGCACTCTTGGGTAGGGGGGGATGGTAGGGGGATGGAAAAAAATTTAGAGCTGAAATTTTTACAAATTGAATAAAGGAAACTATTTTTACATGTGATTAAAAAATAGAATACTATTAAATGAAAAGAAATATTCCTAATCCTCAGAAAGCTTTCATTGTAATGAAGATGTCAACATATGTATATATCAGTTCACAAAAGATATGCTAAGAAAACTGTAGAGGACATGGTGCTAGCAGTTTAGAGGCGGGGAGGGGAGCAGGACCAGGACCAGGAAAAGCCTCTTGAAGAAGGTGACACCTGAACTCAGTCTTAAATAAAGCCAGGGATTCAGACAGTAGAAGGTTGGGAGAGACAGCATTCTAACCCTGGGTAAAAGAAAAAGCATAGAGTTGGGAGGTGAAAGACTTTCTTTGAGGAACAGTAATAGGTCAGTGAGACTACATTGTAGTATGTAGAGGGCATTAAAGTCTAAATAGTGAAAGAAAGGGACCAAGTTTTGGAAGGTCTAAGTGCCAGAGGATTTCATATTTAATTCTAGAAGTAATAGAGAGCCAGTGGAGTTTATTAAATGGAGGGTAACATGATCAGATTTTTATATTAGAAAAATCATTCTGTCAGCTAAGTAGAATTTGAATTTGGAGTAGGAAGAGACATGAGTCCAGAAGACAAATTCAAAGAGCATTTGAGTAACCCTGGTGAGAAATTGATGAGGGATTGAACTAGAGTGATGGCTTTTTTTATTGAGATGAGAATATATACAAGAGAGGTTGTAGAAAAATATTAAATGTAGCAACTAGACAGACACAGCTTCTTAGATCCCTGGTAGCAAGAAATTTACATTCTAATCAGGATATGACATGTCATATGCTTAATATATATGTGCTTAAACCATAAGCATAACTATAATAGAAGACCAAACATGATAACTTCAAAGGAGAGATCCTGACAAAATATATTGGAAATTTGAGGTGAAAGGGATTGATTTTACTTTGGGCAAGTTATGTGCTAGAGTGAGGTGAAATCATGAAAGAAGTCATGTTCCATGAAAGAAAGAAGGAATTTTAACAAGCTAGGAATTCATGATGCTAGTTAATACCTTTAACAAACAATTGCCTCTCTATTTAGCACTGATTAGTATCAGTATTTAGCAGACTGCAGTCTTCTATAATTCTTAACTATATGTGAAAGATCCTGCTGTGAACCATCAAAGCTGCATTTTTGATATGCTGCATTAAATTCTTTCTTAAAAGCAAGCACTAATATATTTTCCAAAACTGTTATTCAGTTGTGTATGCATAAAGCAGTGGTCCACTGTAGAAATTTATCTATGAAAACATGCTTATTTTCATCAATAAGACTCATGTGTGTGCAAAAGCCCTTAATAACAAGTTATAGAAGTAAAGTGAATATTTTGCCACTAGTGCCTTTAGTACCTTTTTATTTTAGTAAAAGTGCATTTATTATCTTATTCATTCTTTTGAAATGTTCTCTTTGAGATATATTGTGAATCCACTCTTCAATGCTTGAAGATTGTGTTGTCTTAGGACAGATTGGTTCCATATGTACTTGGTACTGAATTTCTTTGTTTTAAATGCCATTGCCACTAAATTTAGGGATTGGAAAGTCTAAATAAAGGTGGGTCTACTGTTTATTGATGAGTCAGTCACTGCAGAAACACCAACAGATCTGTTTTATTTTTTTATCTGTTTGTTGTCCTTTTGGTTCATGTCCAGAGGTTCTTAAAATAATATAGCTGAGTTGGATTTCATGGTGGGCTCTCCAGAGGCCAGTTTTTTTCAACTTTTTTTGATGTTTTATGTGACAATCCTATTTTTAACATTGTATTATCCTTCAAGGCATTGCAAAAAACTAGTATTCTGATGTGGTTATCTCCTTTCTATCTTGTCATTCTAGGATAAAGATTAATCAAATAAATTTTTTTTGTTTTTTTCTGAACAAGATGGTTTCTGAGTTCTTTAGACTACTCATTATGTTAACTATTTTCTTAAACTTATTTAATATAATTTATATAAATATATGTAATTTTTATAAATATATAACAATAAATTAAATATTAAAATTTCTTTAGATAATAAATTCAATGTTTGGATTTTCCATTTTCCATTATCCAGTGTTATCAGTTTGTTTGATCTGATATGTCAGAGCTTTTTCCAACTTCAATTTCATTTGGTGTCAACTCTGACCTTTGATCTGACTAGAAGTGATTCCAGAGTTATTATACATTTAAAACCAGTTGATTCAAATTTGTTAAGATATGTTCTACTCTTACCTTATTGTGCCATTTGGTTTTCAACATAAGAAGTGTCTTAAAGCCTCTTTCATTAAGAAAGTCTTAATTACTAATAATCTATAGGCATTGAGTTATTCCTTGATCCTAACCTAATTTTAATTATCCTTTGCTATCACCAGGTATCAAAAATATTTCTTGCTTTAATTTGATTTATTCAACTTCTTTGAATGTTTTTATTCCTCCATCCTTTGCAAAAGATTTTAATACTGGAGCCTCAGTTATTTTCATAGTTTATTGTTTATATTCATGGTGAATAATCCAAGCTACATGATGAACAAAATTTCTCATGAAATAAGGTTTCTTCTTTATTACCTTTGGGGCCATCCTCCCCTTTAAGGAAAACTTTTAAGCTATCCTATTTAGTAAAATTTCTTTCTATCTTCAGGTTTTATTTATAATGGGAATGCAAACTTGGATATATTCCAATTATTTCAGTATGATGTCATATTATAAGTTGTTAGACAAAGATCACAGATTGACAGTACCAACAGGAAAATTAGTGCTAGAAAATTTTTTAATCTATGGTAGAAAAGTAACTAAACTGTACATTCTCATTGATTCTGCCACTATGTGGGATTACCCAAAGAGGTCAAGGACATAAAGATGCAAATTATTAATAGCAACATTTTAAAAACTAAAAATCTGAAAAAAATAGATGCCCATTGATGAAGCCATGGTTCAGCAAATTATACTCCGAAAATAATATTAGCTATATTGAACAAAGGACATGGTAAATGTGAAAAGGCCAGAGAAACTGAAAGAAATAAATCTTTAGACTGTTTAAATTTTGTATTTTCTAGTCTGGCATTTGTCTTATCAATATTATTTGTATGTGTTTGTAATTTCTAAGTTTGATCCACATGAACAACATTTTTTAAAAAATTATTATTTTGTCATTCTGAAAGAAATTTTGTGATTTGTTGTTTGGGGAATATAATATCTTTGTCTTCTATTACTGGTAAAAAACAGTATTGTTTTAGTAGCCCATTTTCATGTTGAATCTTAATTTCTCACTGCTCATCCCTTGCCAAACCTCAGCTTTAAATTACTTTCACCATCCTCTTCCTCCGCTTCTATTCATAAACCACTGGAATGAAGCTAGGGCAAGTCCTACTACCATGTTGATTGGATGCATATTATCATATTATCTAATCTCAGCAGGATCCTTAGTAAAGTAAGTTAGTCATTTTAGTTTCTCATTTGATTCTCACTCCTCACAGAAACTATTCCAAATCTTCTGCTTCCTCTGCAGGTAGTTTCACTTGGTGAAACTACACAGGTCTTTCACTTGTTTCCTGTCCCCTACTTCTGTCACCCAAGGATCTCGCCTTTTGTTGTTGTTCATCCTTCATTTTATTTTCTTTTTTAAAAAATTTGGGGGCGGCTAGGTGGTGTACTTGGGGCGGCTAGGTGGCGTAGTGGTTAAAGCACTGGCCTTGGAGTCAGGAGTACCTGGGTTCAAATCCAGTCTCAGACACTTAATAATTATTTAGCTGTGTGGCCTTGGGCAAGCCGCTTAACCCCATTTGCCTTGCAAAAACCTAAAAAACAAAAAAACACAAATTTGGTATTATTTTTCAAACTAGTAGTTTTTTAATCAGTCTTTTTTCTTTTGCAAAGTTTTAAGTTTTGCATTTTTCTTCTCTCTCTTCCCTCTTCCCTTCCTCTAACAAAAAAGCAATCTGCTATAGGCTTTATATGTGTAACTATGCTTAACAATAAATCCATATTGATCAAACATTTACTCCTCACACCAGGTTCTAGTTCTCCCTGAACATTCCATATACCTACACTCCTTTGCTTTAATGTAAAGATGGACAACATTTGACAAGAGCTCCCTCTTCTCCCATTCTCTTCATTTCAAAACACCTTGATATCATCTCCTAATTTTCCTCACTCTCTAAAAAAGAGATTGTTCTTCTCAATATTCAGCTCCTCTTCATGAGTATTTGCTTTCATCCTCTCCTTGTTCCCAAATTGCCTCTTCATTTTAAACCTCCTTCCTAATGGCTTTCTAATGTATCTAAAAAATCTTTACTAGAGCCAACCATCCCCACAAGTTGTTCTATATCTCTCCTCCCTTTTTCAGTCAAACTCCTCAGAAAAGTTGTCTTGTGTTTAACTGCCTCTATTTCTTCTCTTTTCATTTAGTTCTCAACTCTTCATTCTCTGCATTTTGAGCCTATTCCTATACTGAAGCTGCTCTTTACAGTGTTAGCAGTGACTTCTTAATTGCCAAATCTGATGGTCTTTTCTCATTTCTAATCCTCCTTGACCTGTTATTTCTGACCACTGTTTCCTGCCTCCTACCTTTCTGACTGCTTCTCACTCTCCTTTACGAGCTCATCATCAAATTCAAACTCCTTAACTCTGGGTATCCTCCAGAATTTGTTTGCAAATAAATCCTCTTCTTTTTATCCTCTGTACTCTCTCTCTCTCTCTCTCTCTCTCTCTCTCTCTCTCTCTCTCTCTCTCTCTCTCTCTCTCTCTCTCTCTCTCTCGGTAGCCTCATCATATTCTTGGCATTTTACTATCATCTCTTTGCAGATAACTCTCCTTCCTTCAGTTTTTATATCTCAGAGACATATGTGAGCTCGACTGAACTTTATTGCCTTTCTCCCCAGACATCCCTATTTCCATCAAAGGCAACGATACCCTTTCACTGTCTTAGATTAATACTTTTCAATTGATTAATTGATTAGGCTCCAAAAGGGATTTTGAAAATTAAGACTAAAGCCATTTACTGAAGAATTTGACATTAATAGTTTTCCTCAAGAGTGGGATCTTAACTCCTTTATTTGCTACCTGCAGTCCTAATATGATGATGGAGTCTGTTTTTTCATCATCAGATATGCAAACTGATGACCTGGGAATGCAACAGTACTGACTCATGTTACTTTTGAATGGTAGATGTAAATAAAGTTTGGCCAAAGAATATAAAATTGGTAGGGAAAGATATTTTGCTTCCAATCTCCTATCTGTGCCCATGACTGTCCCATTGTTCTTCTTGGCTCTGGTCAGGGCCCTGCATCCCTGGGCCCACCCTTTATGGCACTGTTTCTCTCTCTCTCTGACCCCACCTGTCTTTGAACAGGATGTCAGCCCCCTCCCTCAGCAACCTATGGTCTCTTCCTGCTTGCCTCACCCACATCTATGGGAAAATTCATATTATGTAAAAAATAGTCCACTACATATACCATGAATGGTCCGTGCTCTGAAAACTAGCCTTTAGTAACATGTTAGACAATTAACTCAGTTTGCTCTGTTGAAAATGAAAGTCCCTGTGACATAAGCCTTAAAGGACTGACCTTTGAGTCAGGGTTCAAGTTCTGCTTATGCCATTTGTATCACCTCTACAATTAATCATAATCTTAATGATAATAATAATAATGGCATTTATATACCATGTAAAGGTTTACAAATGCTTTACAAATATTGTTTCATTTTGACTTCACAACAACCCTTGAAGAACAGTGCTGTTATCTCCAGGCAGAGGTTAAGTAACTTGCCCAGGGTCACCCATTTAATAACTATCTGAGACCAGATTTAAATTCAGTTCTTCCTGACCTCCAACCTAGCTGTCTATCCCCTGCACCAGCTAGCATAAATACATTTATGAAAAGCATTTTAGTACCCCAGGCAACTCTCTTAGACAGGGATTCCCAATCTGAACTGTATGAACATTTGGGTAACCCTTTCATTGTGCATGATTTTCTTTGTAATCCTATGTATTTGATTTATGCAGCTAAAAACTTTGTTCTGAAAAGGGATCCATGGACTTCATCAAACTGTGAGAAGGGTCCATGGCACATAACAGCATTAATAATGCTGGCTCTAAGACTACAAATAATAGGCATGTTGTAGAATTTGCATTGGTGGAGGGAGTTCCCACACTGTACACATTCCATTTAACATGAAGTCATAAAACCATGTCTCCTTTCTATCCCCACACAAAAAAGTCGAAGTACCTTTTTTAAATGACCATTTAAAATATTTATTTAAATACAAGTTTATTTTTCTATTATTTTAAGTTTATTCAAATCAGATATAAATCATTAACAAATATAACATTCCCAGGAGTGATAGAAACTTTAAATGGTTAAAACTCCCTAAGGTCAGCATATTTATAGAGATTTCTTATATACAGTAAATTAATCTGTGTTATTATTCAACTGAAATTAGAGAATCCCAGGATTTAAAGCTAGGAAAAGAATCTTAGAAAATAAAGCAGACCTGCACTTTTACAGATGATTAAACAGAAGCCCAGAGAAGGGCTCAAAGTCTCCAAAGTCGTCAGAAGCTTTCAGACCAGGAGATGTAGAGTACTTCCTTATTTGAAATATATCAAATAATCTTTTCTGACATAATTAGCTTTTCATCTAAATGTAAAATCCTCTCTTGCTGGGTTCTTCGGTCCTTATCTGATAAAGGAGGGAGGAGAAGTGAGGGAGAGAAGAGGGGAGGGAAGAAGGGAGAGAGAAAAGCAAGCAAGCAAGCAAGAGCTTATTATGTGCTTGCTTTATTCCAGACAGTGTTGAAGGCTTCACAAATATTACCTCAACTCTAGAATTTGGGTGTTATTGTTCCATTTTACAGGTGAGGATGCTGAGACAACAGACAGAAAGATAAACTGAGTGAGATCACACAACTAGGAAATGCCACAAATCAAATCTGAACTCATCTTCCTAACATAAGGCCCAGCCAGCCCTGTACCCACTGTGCAACCTAGTTACCTTCATTTGAAGAGTAAGCAAGGGAGAAAAGTCAACACCAATGCCCACAATTTCATCACATTAAGAAAACTCCAAAAGTGAATGAGTATTTTTTTCACACATACAAGAACATAATAGAAATAAAGTATTAAGAGATCTTAAGATAGTTAAGTTAGATATATATATCTAAAATTGTTTGGTAATTTTCCACAGTAGCCTTATTGATTAGCCTGTAGCTTATTTTATCTTCTCTGACCCATCTTGTGGTTCAAGGTGCTACTTATATTTGTATGAATTTCCACCTTTGTTTACCTCTGTATATATGTATGAAGTCACTTGTTTAATTTTTTTATGGTGTTCTGACAGAAATATCTGAGAATAAATTGCTGTCTGGCTATTGTTTGATGGTCTGAAAATTATTGCACAGGTGGATCAAGTGATTACTTTTTCTCCTTGATTGTGAGTATTAATTAGGTTCTAACCTTGTCTTCTGTAGATTCACAGAAAGCATTTTGTGACAATTCCAGTAACAGGATTTCAGGGATTACATATGTTACCTCTTCCTATACCTACATAGTCCTTTCAACAGATCTCTCTATATAGGAAAAACTTTGGAGTCCTATATATAGTTAAGAGATTTTGAGTATTTGTTATCTGTTATTAAAACATTCTGAAACTTTTATAGATGAATTTTATATTCAGGTAGTTATAGAAGTCAGTTCTGTCAGTAATAGTGATGTATTTCACCATGGCTGATCAGACCAATAGAAGCTCAGACTGTTCTTCCACAGGTTGGGCACAAAGTCCATGTGAATACTAGTATCACAGGAAGGCAAGATAAACCAAAATTTAGAGTATGGGGTTTTGCCAGCTCTTAGTTATATGAATTTTTAGCTGCTAATCATAGCTTTCCATGCACCTAGTAAATTCTCAATTCATGTAACTTACAATGATATATGTTATGCAATATCCATCAATTTATTTCATAATTTTTTCCAGTCTTTAAGTCCAGACACCTTAAGTATAACCTAATTTCTATTGGCAATGATCTGATCCTGAATGACTCTGAAAAATACCTCTGTTTCTGTGAATAAATTTGCATGACTTAATCATTTTAACCTATAAGTCATGTACTTGAAGAACAGCTATTGTTTCCATTTTTCCTTTTTGACAAGGTAGTGCTAATTTTTCTATAGTGTCTTGGTTTCATAAGTCCTATATGCTGTTAATATCATATGGGTTATTATTCAGCTATCTTCTATATCTATTGTAATTCACTTTCCCAAAAGAAATTAAGAGATTTGTTTGGGTATTAATTTCTCTAAGTGTGTTCTATTAAGCTTTGATATCACTAGGTTACTCAGTCTCTTCACACAGTTTTGACATTTTCCTTAAAAACCTTCTACTTGATTTGTACTGCCTGGAGTAGGCCAGTGTCCTTTTACGTATGGCATTCATACATTGGTTCTATTTGACTTCAGATTAAAGTTCAAACCTTCGCTCTCTATTCTTTCTTAGCTAACATTAGTAATTTTACACTTATAGAGTCTGTATAAGGGGCAGCTAAGTGGCACAGTGGATAGAGTACCATCCCTGTAGTCCGGTGTACCTGAGTTCAAATCCTGCCTCAGACACTTAATAATTGCCTAGCTGTGTGACCTTGGGCAAGCTACTTAACCTCATTGCCTTAAATAAAATTTTTAAAAAGATAATATTAGAGTCTGTATGGCTTAATACAGTGGAGAATATCCTTCATTAAACCTGACACATATATGAGTTGTGCATTTGAGTTTTGTATTCTCCTTTTAGCTATATTGAAACTTAACATTTGCCTCATTCATTTAGAAAGATTTAATGTTTATTGTTGGAGAATAGGCAACCAGATTGATTTCGAAAACTTGGAATTAAGAAGAACAGAAGTTTGAAATTGATTATAATAGTGTGAATCAGTGGTAATTTGACAAAATGCACCTTGCTAGAATGTGTTTTCCTGTTATTTTTTGGCCAGGGTTAGGCATAGCTTTAGGGAGAGTAGCTGGCTATCTACATCAACATGATCTAAATCTCCTATCTGTACCATTTCTTCATATTTGACAGAAGTAGCTCACATTAAAAGTACTTCCTGAAAGTTAGAAAAGAATGAAAGAGGGGGAAGGGAGAAGTACATGGGAATTTTGTATTTAAAAATCATCTCTCTTCTAATTTATGTTATATGGAATATATGACTACTCTCAATATCTAATAATTAAATATACTACTTTTAGTCACTAGGTGAAGAATCCAGAACTCTAAATCAATTCTATAAATGCTGCTCCTTTGTTCATGATAAGGGTTTGGGTGTGAATTATCTCATCTTTCAGAAAAAAAAAAATTTTTTGAGATTGATTTTTAGTTCATTTAATGTTAGAGTTTAGTTTCAGAATGTGAATGAGAGTTTTGTTCCTTGTACTCTAGAAATATTTCCACATAAGTGGAACTTTTTGCCCTGCTGTAGCTTTTGCTGAGATGATATTGAGTAGCTGATATATCCGTTAAGGACAATTTGATAATAGAAAAGGAATTTATTTAAACTCCAGCATTTTGAATATGCCTTACTTAGGTGAGGAAGTTGAAGAGCTCAAAAAAAGACAAATTCAAGTCACTTCAAATTTAATCTCAAGGAAGAAGAGAATCTGGTTTTTTATAAATTATGACTTTTCACTGGAGAGATGAAATTGGATCTTTTCCATGACCTGGGATCTAATTTGCCATCAATATGTGAGAGATGAGCATTGGTTTCCTAATGGGAAAAAAAAAAGTGATTTCAACTACCAACAACCATTTCCCCCTTAACTCCCCCAGAGAAGATACTACTAGTTGTAGATTTCACATGTGAAGAGAAATTTGTTATGTTTTGACCTCTTCAGTCTAGTAAACCCCCAGATCAATTTTATTTCTTTCTGATCTGTTCCTTACATGATTTTCCCCTAATATTTCATTATTAGAATTTTACAGACTTTTAGATTTGTAAGTACCATAAATTTGTCAAAGATGATGAATGGTAAAAATAAAGTTCCTTGCTGTGTACAATATAGGTAAAATGTTTCAAATGACAGATCTACATCAATTACAGTATTGTTTATGGGGTGGTGAAAACCATATAAAGCTAATCCAAAGTTTCATTTTGTTAGCTTTCAAAAATTTTGGTCACAGAGGACAAGGCAAATTAATTTCTTCTAGTAAGATCTTTTGCTTTTTAGGTTATTTCTATTTGGGAAGGGTCATTATTAAAACGTACTTTTTTCTTTCCCATTAACAAAACTACAGCAGTAGCAAGTTTCATGTACTGCCAGTCACAATCACTGTATTTTATGATTTTGCTTAACTTTTTTTAATGGGATGGACCTATGTAAGTTTTGCTTATAGCAAAGTAACTTTTGAAATCCAAAGATACCTGCCACTCCTTATGTAACAAGTCCAAATCTTTCATCTAATTTATTTTTTAAAAAAAATGTTTTTATACTTTTTCCTTTTTTTTATCAAAGATATTTCTTCTTTTACTCCCTCCAAAGTGACCCCTCCCTTGTAACAAAGAAAACTAGTTAAGCAAAACCATATACTATTAGTGACCATATCTTCCAATTTAAACAAAATTCTATCCAAGTACCTTCCTGACTCTCAGCCATGAAGAGGAGAATGTATTTCATTATCCATTCTTCACAATCTTGATTCTTCACAAAACTCGGAGTTTTAACTTTTTTTTAGTGATTGTTTCCATTTATAAAAGTTTTAGACATATTTATCTTTTAGATTCTGCTTATTTTACTCTGTATTGGTTCATGCAAATCTTCAATATTTCTTTGGCTGATTTACTCTATAGAATTTTAGTTCATGGGGACATACCCTTTTCCCTTTAAAAATCTAAAAAAGTTGCAATATACAGGTATATGCCTGAATATACCTGTTTTTCTATTACTTTATTACAAGCTGTAGGAGGTATGAACCTTTCACTATATTTCTATCATTTGCACCATGGCAACCAGTTTCTTCCTGTTAATGAAAAACAGATCCAGAACAGAATTTCTCATTGCAAATTCCATCACCTTTTGAAAAAAACCGTGTGAAGAAATTTCTTGCTTGCATTTTTGATAGAGAGAGATCTCTGGAAAATTAAGTAAGATCCAGTGATTGCCTATTGATTCTGAGATCTCATATGTGTTCCTGAGTTCTGCAGTGAAAGCCCTTTCTAGACTAGTCCTCTTCTACCTTTCTAAACTTATTACACAATAGTTGTTTCATGTGCTCTGTGATCTGTCCCTGCTATATATTCCTCACACTTCTAGTGATAATGTTCACCTTTTTCCCCATGCATATTTTGATAAAATACTTAATCTATGTCTCTTTCCTTGTTTGTAAAATAGGGGTTGAACTAGATTATCTTTAAGGGCCTTATTATCTCTGAAAGTACATGAGGCTGGATATATGAATAATAATCATTTCTATGTAATACTTAAGGTAATAATAAGATAATAAGATGCAGCAAAGTTTGAATTTTTATGCATTCTTTTGTATTTTTTAAAAGCCATTTTGTAAATTGAAATTTGAACCTTTTTTCCCCAGACTATTGGAGAACAGGAGAAAACCTTAAGTTGAAAGGAAGTATTTATTTTTACCAACTCACTCAGATTCTGGAGTATCTCTACTTTGATAATGTGCATGCTTATTGCTTTACTACTGTAAAAGAAACTTGATAATGTAGTTGTTCTAAGTCATTCACAGGATCTGTGTCCATCATTCATAGCTTGTCTGACTTAGCAGAACATTATAAGTGACAAACTGGACTCAGTCAGACTTTCAAAATAAGCTAGCTAGTCTTCTGAGTAATTTTGTTTTTTGGTTGAAAGTAATTTGGTTTTTTGGTGACTGAGCAGAAAGAAAAAGGAGAAAATGGCAGATAGGAAATCTTATTATAGAGAAATAATTGCCCTTTCAAATCAAGTAGCTGGTGATTTTGAAAAGCCATTTACATATTTTATGTTTTTCTTAGAGTATAAAGGAACAGTTATCTACTTATCAAGAAAATAATTTTTACAGTAAGAAAATGCTAAAACATAAGTTTTTCTAAAGCTCATCTGTAAAGTTAGAAATTTTATTGGAAGATTTACCCTCTAGATGACTGTGTAATATTTAATTCATAAAGAAATCGTGCCATTCCCAGATGATGGACAAAAAGAATTCTTAAATTTTTCAGAGCTTAATTCAAAGGCTACCACTTAGATGAACTCTGTTTTGATCCCTATAGTTTTTATTTATTTGTTTATTTGTTTTTTATTTAAGGCAATGGGGTTAAGTGACTTGCCCAAGGTCACACAGGCAGGCAATTAATATTAAGTGTCTGAGGCAGAATTTGAACTCAGGTACTCCTGCCTCCTCCCCACAGTTTTTGATGCCCTTCAATTGGAAATTGCTATGCATGTGTTTTGTATATGTATATTTTACACTTATCTGTGTTCTTGTTGTTTTCTGTAATAAGCTCCTTAAGAACTGAGATCATTTTTATTTTTATCTTTGCATCACAAGAGCCTGGTATTTAATAAGCAACAAATAAATTTATGAATCTTTTTGAATGAATAAATAATAAAAATTTAGTGATATGATCTTTTTTCTTTGTACCCAGAGCAGAAATAATCTTTTTTGTATTAATAGAACATATGAGAACATAAAGTACTAGTATTCCTTGTGATAGCTAAGCACTTTGGCAGTTCAAGATAAATTCTATTAAGTCCCTTATTCTCTTTGTCTCTTTATTTGATAACAAATTGACCAAATCCTATCCTCATTTGTAAATCCATGATGACATAAGTTAAAGTAATTCTTCACAACAACAGAATAGATGGCCACAAATCATAGAAAATATTAAATGGTATAACATGTATATTTTATAACATACAGGCATAGAATTTAAGGCCTTTTAAAGGTTCAGTCTTTTCTTATTAATCATTAAAGATTATTGTAAAGCTAACTGAGAGTAACAGGGTGATGTGAAGCTTTTTTATGTATCTAAAATGAATATGAAGAAATTTGTAGGAAAGGAGGATGCTTTTATACCCTTTTTGGGAAAATGACTTTAACTAGGTTAAGTAATATTTTTCTTTATTCTGATGGATTTGTACTTTCATTAATGTAAAATCATTTCTGTCTTCTTACTCTGTTCAATATTTTTCTGTTTCCCCATATGTGTCTTCTCATCAAGTCATGAAAAAGGAGTTCATAAAGAATAAAGCACAAGTTTAGATAAAGACCAAGAGAAAGATGGAATGGTGAAAGATTTTTGATAAAATAATTTCAGCACTCATGAATATGAATAAACTTTTATGGGTGATAGCATGATCAAAAGTATAACCATCTTTGTTGCTCAATTGCAATAAAGGAATAAATCATGGGAGTTGAGTAAATTGAGAAATTGGGTGGTTAGGATTTTGAGGGAACATCATCAGTAAATGTATTGAAGTTCTCTAGTATTAGGGCAGATTGGAGTGGAGAGAAAGACTGAATCAGACTCTGAGTTCTTTGATGCTGAAATGAAAATTTCCTGGGGGTTGAAAGATAATAAGCCACCAGGATTTGGATTAAGAAGTAAATTTGAATAGTATGAACCACACAGAAGAAGCAGTTGCTGGATATTGGTAGAGGGAGAGTTTGGAAGTAGTGATGGGTAGCAAAGAATATTCCGGATCGCCTGCCACAGCCAGTGAGTTGTGATGTTTGAGAGAATATTTGGCCAGTATTAGGATAGGGTGGTGAGAGAAGTGCTGTTATCAAGAGAGAACCAGGTCTTAGCAAGTACCTGATGGTGAGAAAGGAAGAGATTTAAGGTAAGATACATTTGTTAATTAGGAAATGGTGTTCCAGAGTGGAAAGGATGGGTAGATCTGACATTAAATAACATTGGTGATTAACATTGAAAACTTTAGGAGTAAGAAAGTAAGCAGTTAGAACTGGGGACTGAGATTTTTAACACTGATAGCAAGGGGTCTAGAATGCTGGGGATAGAGAAAATAAATGGGCATCAGAATATGTTAGTCATCGAGGAAAGAGTGTTTGGAAAGGGGTCTGCTCAGGAAGAGCAGGTGAGAGAGAGACTATTTTAAGATCCTCTATTGAGGTACAATCCTCACAGGAGGTAGTAATTATGCGTTATTGGAAATCAGGCTTACAACAGGAAGGAGCAGATGGTTATAAAACCCTGGGCTTCTAGGAGTCTGGTCTGGCAGCAGGAAGTAGTAGGGGTTGATGGGAGAAGAAGACCTGGGGTCAGAACTGTAAGCAGGGAAGAGAATAATCAGTTTTGATCCCTGATTGGTCAGTGAAGCCAGCCTTGAGAAATATTGGGGGGAGGGGTCTCCCTCTTAAGGGTGTAGATCTTCACCCTCCATGGGTGTAGATCCTCTAGCTCTCATGATGTTACTTGTCAGTGGGACTGACTATTTTTTAACCCTTGCTCTAACTACCCAAGATCTACTTTTTCCCCTGCAGTCATAAACTTATCTGAAGAGTGTTTTTATGTCATTTTTGTGCAAATATTTTTGCTCAAAATCTTTATGCTCATCTTGCCACATCTCTGTTGTCAATTAGGTGTTATCTAACTTTAATGTTTTAGAGATGTCACATGATTTTGGCCATATTGTACTACTGAATGCTTATTAAAAAAAGATGGGTCTTTGTACCATAGATACACTTGAGTTCATTTAAAAATTTATCAGAATTATCAGAAGGTAAAGTTTGTTTAGATCATTAAAGAAAACACTGAGCTTAGTGGAAAGCAAATTTATCTTGTAGTCAGAGTGACCTGGGTTCTATTCGTTGCCTCCAATATTTATTTGTTTATATAATAACTCTATACAAATCATTATATTCAAATCTCAGATCTCTCATCTAAAAATGAGGGTAGCTTTATTAACTACATCAGAGCTATTGTGAGACTCAAATGAGATACTGTATGTAAAACACCTTACAAACCTTAAAGTTTTGTATAAATGTGGGTTATTTTTTATGATTTTCATGGTGTCAAGGGCCATAGAATTTGATGTTGCTTACTTCAGTTTGGAGAATTGATGGTTCTCCCACATTAACCAGGAAGGGGAGGTATTTGTTTGTCTCAGGCAACTAAACTATATTTTAGAAGGTGGTTAAGAAGTGGAAAGCAATTTGTTAATATTTACCTCATTCTGAAAGTTTTTTTAGGCTTTAGATTTGCTAGACTTTTAATTTTATTGGAAAGAAAACTTTGGTGCATCTTAAGTATGACTTGTCCACCTTTTGTCTCATCCCAAATCTCAAAAAAATGGAAGTAGAATGCAATCACTTTTCAATTATAGTATTAATGTGTGGTTAATTGCTGAGGTTAGGTTATTTGTGTTCATATATACATGAGTAAGATAGGACTATTGTAACCCAGGTTTCATGCTCATTTTGATAGTTAAATGTATTACAAGGAAGTTATCTACTTGCTTTTTGTTATTGTTGTTCACAATGAAAGGGAAGGTAAAAGGCACTGTTTAAGAAAAAAAATGGAGCAACATAATAGACAGTCAAGAGTTTTTTTTTTTAAATTTATAGAGCAAGTGCTGCCACCTTCCCACTTACATAAATGTATCCACTAGGGGACATAAGAGAACCTAGTACACAGAATGAACCCCAATGTGATTATATTAAAATGTATATTTTATTATATATATTATACTAAAATATATATAAAATAGATTATTATGATTGTGTTTGAAAAGCTTCATTTTTAAAATATGATTCTTTAAAAAACTGGGTTCTGGGAAGTATCAATCAGTGCCTGCTAATCAGAATTATGAATTAAGTACTAGTCATAATTATGAATTAAGTACCAAGCAAGCAGCTCATCAATTAGCTAGTGGTAGATAGCTATTTCTCTTGTTCATTTACTGAATTCTCTGAAAATGCAATTAACATGAGATGCTCCTGAGTCTAATAATGATTTTGAAGAAGTCTGCGATTGTCCATTGAAAGGGGCTTACTAACTGTTATGGGACATTTGAGGGGAGGATCAAAACCAATCAAATTTAGTTCTAATTTATTAAATAACACTTTGATATTGGAGAGTTCTATTGATGAAGTATTTGTATATTTTGTCTTTTTTTAAATATTGTATGGTTCCTTAAGGGTAGTAACTAGGTTTTTCCTGTAATTTATATGAAACATCTATCACTATTCTATGAATTATGTGTATTCACTATCTTTGGACTATGGACTGAGCTTCCAAAGAACTTCACTTACCTTTGAGATGGTTTATTCCTCAAGCTGAGAATGGTCTGCTCAGCATAATTGATTGGCCAGTGACTACCCTTACATAGTTATGATTGTTTTTCAATTAGTTAACAAGTTAGATTGTCTTCAGAATTTTAAGTATGACCTAGTATTTCGAACAAAGGGCTCATTTCTAAAATATACAGAGAACTGAATCAAATTAAAAAAAAAAACCAAGCCATTCCCCAACTGACAAATATTCAAAGGATATGTAAAGGCAATTTATGGATGAGAAAATCAAGTGATCCATAGTCATGTGAAAAATTGCTCTTGTTAGAGAAATGCAAATTAAAGCATCTTTGAGGGCTCCAACTGGCCAATATTCCCAGCAAGGACAGTGATCATTGTTGGATGGGATATGGAAAATCTGGAACACTAACACATTGTTGGTGGAGCTGTGAACTCATCCAACCTTTCTGGAGAGTAATTTAGAATTATACCTAAAGGACAATAAAAAACCTGCATATCCTTTGATCCAGCAATACCACTACTGGGGCTATACCCTGAAGAGATCATGAAAAAGGGCGAAAACATATCTTGTACAAAAATAGTCATAGCATCCCATAGCATTCAAAATAAATAAATCTTTAAAAAAAGATAAAAAACAATTTTAGTATGAAATAATATAAGAATAGCTACTTTAAGTAGAATTAATAGAAAAAAATAACTTATCTTTAATGAATGTGTGACTATATAGAATAAAAGACAGAAATAAATGGTACCACTACTTACATGATATATAAGTAAGCAGAATCATAGGCTATATAACTTTTTTGTTTTTAGTTTTTTGCAAGACAAATGGGGTTAAGTGGCCTGCCCCAGGTCACACAGCTAGGTAATTATTAAGTGTCTGAGGTCAGATTTGAACTCAGGTACTTTTGACTCCAGGGCCAGTGCTCTATCCACTGCCGCCACCTAGCCGCCCCATAGACTATGTAACTTATAAAAAAGAACCTTAAAAATCCTTTTTACCAACCACCTTCTTTTTTTAGAGATTAAAATAAACTAAAGCCCAAAATTATTAAAAGTAACATAACTGTGATCATCATACTTCATTGTCTCCGTTTCCTCATCTGTAGAATGGGAATAATTGTCTTTAGCTATCTAAGTATTATGAGAAAAGCATTTTCATACCTTTAAAGTACAAATATGAGTTCTTATTAGTGCTAGTAATAATAATAAAGAACTGTTATAAGTTTTGCCAAATGCTTTACACATACTATTTCATTTAACCTTCACAATAATCCTGTGACATAGATAATACAGGTTTTTAACAGATGAGGAATAATAGAGGTTCAGAGAGATTAAGTGATTCATCTGTGGTTACAAGTAGTTAAATGTTAGTGGCAGAATTAAAGCCCTACCTCCCTACTTAAACCCAGCATTCTTTCTACCAAACCATGGCAAGCTCTTCTGCATCACAGTTAACTCTTAAAAATTCACTAATTTACACTGTGTGGAGATAACAAAGTAAAGAGAGTATGAATGTGTCTGCTCTTAATTATAGAAGAACTTCTGAAATGTGATTAATCAAGCAAAGCCTAGAAGATATATTGCTCATCTATTTTGACAGTGATTAGTGTCCATTTGCAAGTGCTTTTAAATGCTACTTATTTTTCTGTCAGCCTTAAAGAAGTAACTAAGTTGCTTCTAATATTTTACTCATTTTATTCCTGGCAACAAGGAAAGCTACCTCAAGAATGATGAAACACTAACAGTGTGCCTTGAAAATATTTGCTATTACATGTAAATAATCTCTTTTCAAGTGGGACTCTAAGGTATAGTGTTTAATGTGGTTGGATACAGTGTTTCTGTGATACTCGAATTAGTTTTGGTTATCAGATATGAGAAAAGGAGTACAGTGATCACTTTTGTACTGCTGTTTGGACAAGTGAACCAGCGTCAGTCTTGAGCACACAGTTTTCTGTTTTTCCAAATATTTCCCAGTCAGTTTTGCCTTTCATGGGTCATTCAAAGCATGCTTCCTTGGATGACTCCTTTGAGCTGCCATGTGTCTGTCAAAATGAAGTGGGTGGTTACTTGTGAGCTAAAAAAAAATAAGTCTTCTTTATTTGAAATTGGCTGTACTTTTCCTGAAAACCTCTCCCCCCCTCCATTTCAAACATAATTTTGGACTTTAATAGGCATAAAGAGTTTTGAAGAAAGACCAAGAGTGAGAGGTAATAAGAACATACAGTCTGCTTACTGAGTATTTTTTTTTTAATTCTAAGTAAGAATGTTCATTTAGCAAGTGATCAGAAATAAAACTACAGATGTAGTTTCATATCTGAAAGAAAACTTTGCTGTTGAATGAATAGCTCATCAACAGAATAATCACCCATGTCATTTTCAAATGGTAGGTACATAAAATAATTTTTCTTATCTAATAAAATAATATTTTTGCTTATACTGTAAAAATTTTTAAACTATTTGAAATTTTAAAACATACAAAAATATTTTGTCTTTGGAAGAATTACTCTTTAATGGTATAAAATGTTTTAAGGACTTTGCTGGAACAAAAAAATAGAGTGGTTTTTTTAGCAGTGCTTCAAAAATTTGTGGTAGAGTAATAACAAAAATATGGATACTGACCTTGAAAAAGCTGACTAGTACAAATGACTGCCTATATTTTTTTAATCTCATAAATTTTAGGTAAAATGATATGACCCAAACAACATTTCCATAAATTTAAAACAGATTCTTTTCCAAATAATTTCTCCAAAAGTTCAAGGTTAAAATTTTCTTTAAAATTTTTCTTTTTTTTGAAGAATAATTTTTTTTCCCTGGCATGATAGCCTTAGGAGATTGGCAGAAGGCAGTTCTTTCTGTCCCTAACATCCTCTCATCTGGTTTGTTTCTTGCCTGGCCTCTATCATAATACAGAGTACTGCTCTTATGTTGAGTTCCTTATTCAGAAAACTCAATTTGAGCTAAGAATATCAGCAGAAGGTTGTATATATTATGTTTCATCTTTGCTTCTTGGGTAGTCATATCCTCTTTGTTTCAATATGACTATATTTGATACCTTGATATAAAGAACTCATCTTTTTCCTACTAAATGTATTTTTCTTTATCTTTTTAAAGAATTTTTATTTTTTTATTTCAATGGAGTTTGAGTCACTTACCTAAGGTCACACAGTTAGGCAATAATTAAGTGTCTGAGGCTGTATTTGAACTCAAGTTCTCCTGATTCAAGGGCCAGTGCTCTATCCACTGCACCACCTAACTTCCCCTTTCTTTTTCTTTTGAAAACATAACTTACTCTACTGTAGCCTCTCTCAAATTGGGTCCAGGCAAGGGAAGGTAATAGATTGAACCCTTGTCAACAGCTGATACATGACGACATCTTCACAATTCCTTGTGATTCTAAGTGGTTGGTTGGTTGTTGGTCCTTCATTGAAGAAGACTAAAATGATATTAGTATATTGGTGTCAAGGTACAGTGTACCTTGACTTTATACCCTTTTCAAATTAAATAACTCACCTTTATACCATTTTCATCTTTGATGAAGGTATCTGACAACTTTGCTGAAAGCATCATGCTAAAAAGAATGGAAAAATTGCACAAACCTTACTTGGACTCCATTGGTGATTAGAAAAGTATGAGAACATTGTTTCATTAGCTAGTATCTGTGCAAGTGTGCGTTTCATGAAGTTGGCAAACAATACCAAACTTCTCCAGGCAACTAAAATTTGCTTTGATCTTCCACAAGCCTTCGCAACTAACAGTATCAAAGACCTTGATCATATTGATGAATGTTATGTGCAAAAATTCTCCTGGATTTATTGGGCAGCAAACAGCATATTGACTATTCCTCAACCTGTTCTAAAGCCACACTGGATCTTGGGTAGATGACCATCTTCTTGGTGAAGGATCAGTCTATTTAGGAGGACTCTGGCAAGAGTCTTGCCATCAGTGACTAAGAGAGAGAAACTCCAATGTGATTGTCCGAGGACAACCTAGTTACTTTTCCATTTGAGAGATGGACAGTAGAGGTATCTTAGGGACAGTCTCTTTCATGTAACCAGGAAGATTTCAGTTTTAGCATGAGCAGTGAACCCTGCCTTGTAAATATCAACTGGAGTAGAATCAGCACCAGATACTTTGCTCTATGAGAGGAGCCAAATGGTTGCCAAAGTCTCTTCTTCAGTTGGGAGTTTGACTTGAAAGAGATTGACTTCAATCTAAGGTATATGGTCATTGTTGAGAGCACTATGAAAGTGTTCAGCCCATCCTTCTAGGATCATGTCCTTATCATTAATCAATGAGGCTCCATTAGTGCTCAGTAGTTGAGATGCACCAAAGACCTGTGACCCCAAAAATAGCCTTCAGGGCATCTCAAAGCATTTTGAATTGTTAGTATCAGAGTAAAAGAACTTCATCTGCCTCCTTACTGAACCAAGAATTCTGCATCTCTTTCTGTTTGTTTGTTTTTTTAGGTTTTTGCAAGGCAAATAGGGTTAAGTGGCTTGCCCAAGGCCACACAGCTAGGTAATTAATAAGTGTCTGAGGTCTGATTTGAACTCAGGTACTCCTGACTCCAGGGCTGGTGCTCTATCCACTGCCCCGCCTAGCTGCCCACAATGAATCCTATTTTACATAAACTATTTTTTTTTTTTTGCAAAGACAAATGGCTTGCTCAAGGCCACACAGCTAGGTAATTGTTAAGTGTCTGCCACCTGATTTGAACCCAGGTACTCCTGACTCCAGGGCCGGAGCTTTATCCACTATGCCACCTAGCCACCCCTCTGCATCTCTTTCTAAGCTTTACTTGCATGCCAAAAAAAGAGCTGGTTTTGATAGCTAGATTTGATCTAGCTTCTGAAGCTTATAACTTTGTCAGTAACTTAATCTAAATGGTTTATTATTCTTTGTTATTATTATTATTATTATTATCATTATTAGTGAGTCTTCGGAAAATATCCCAGATCTTAATTTGCTCATTTGTTAAATGGAGATAATGATCTTTTTTTATCTGTTTTCCACGTCAGTTGTTTATGGAAGAAATTAGGGCACTGAGTTATATTATTTCCTTCTACTTAACTATCTAAGTACAAAGTAGAGATGATTTCTCTAGACAATATCAAAGAGAAAAAAAATGACAATTATCGAACTACCTGATAAATGACTAAGAAGAATCTAGAAATCACAATTTAGGAAATAAGAACATTGAAGGCAGCTAGGTGACACAGTAGATAAAGCACCAACCTTGGAGCCAGGAGGACCTGAGTTCAAATGTGATCCCATACACTTGATACTTACTAACTGTGTGACCTTGGGGAAGTCACTTAATCCCATTGCCTTGCAAAAAAAAAAGGAAAAAAGAAATCAGAAAAATTTCCCAGATATCTTAAAAACCAGGTGGCAAAATAAAAACAGAATTAATTTGGTGACTACTTTAAAAGAAATCTAAAATGAATACTCCCAGGAATATTAAAGTCAAAATCCAAAAATTCCAGTTGAAATTAAAAAAAATGCCCCTAGTAGCCAGGAAAAAAAATTCAAATATCAAGAAGCCACGATCAGGAGGATCATACACAATTTAGAAGTCATCTCTACCAAGGAAAGGAGATACTGGAATAAAACTTTTCATAAATTAGTAAAATTATGAGCTTTGGGGGAATCTCAGGGGAACAAAATAATAAAATAGATGAATCATTAGCTTATTATGGTATATAATTATGATATCAAATGAAAAATGTAAATTCTCTACAAATTAATAAGACAAATTATTGGTTGCCATTTCACTCTATTTGACATTAAAACTGATGATTTAAATGAAGCATGTTAATATTTACAAAAGGATTAATTGTCTACATTAATTGTGCAGGAAGTAGAGGATTTAAATAATTAGATCTTAGAAAAAGAAATCAAACAAACCATAAATGAAGGTTAAAACCACAGGGGTTAAGGTTAAGGAAGGTAAGGGAGGGAACAGGACTAGAAGGATTCAAAAATAATTTCATACATTTAAAAAACAGTTAACATTACTACCTAAAGTGTTTGAAAAAATATGAAGAAAAGAAATTCTGCCAAATTATTTTCATGATATAAGTATGATCTTGATACCTAAACATAAAAAGGGAGACATAAAAAAGAGAAAGTAAGTTAATGACCAATATTCCCAAATATTGACATCAATATCAGTGAATATTCATGTAATAATTTAAAATAAAATATTAAAGGTGACTTTGGCAACTTAGTACAGTCTCAGCCTGGAGTTACACTTGGAATTATGGAAGATTACAAACTATCATGGTTAATTATAACCATATTAATAACAAAAACAATAAAAATACAATTATGCTCCTTGATACAGAAAATAACTTGACAAGATACTACTTTAACTAATGGAAATTTCTTTAATATGTTAAGCAGAAACTGTAAAAACAAGAACCAGCATCATCTGTAATGGAAATAAGTTTGGAGCTTTTCAAATATGATCAAATGTAAAGCAAGGAATAAGAAATAGGTTGGTCAGCGAAATATATTAGGTATATGTTATTTTAGAAGCATATATGCACTATAGCTATTGGAAAAAAGAACTGACAATCAAAAACTGTTGGGAAATTTTGAAAGCAGTCTGATAGAAACTAGTATAGACTAATATCTCACCCCATATACCAAGCAAAACTCCAAATGAGTGCATAATTTAGGCCTAAAGGATGATATCATAACAAATTAGTGGAGGGTAGAAAAAAAAAATTAAACTTGTCAGATCTGTGGTAGAAGAATTTATGACCAAATAAAAGATAGCTTCAAAGCAAGTAAAATGAATAATTGTGATTACATAAAGTTAATTTTTCCCCCTACAAACAAAACCAGTTCAACTAATAAACAGCGGAAACAGAAAATTGGACAGAAATTTTTGTGGCAAGTTTTTATTTGTTTGTTTGGAAGGGGGTGTTGATAAAAAAAATCTCTTTCCTTAGACACATAGGTAACCTTCAGATTTATAAAAATCAAGCTCATTCCTCAGTTGGTTGGCCAAAGGATATGAATAGGCAGTTTTCAGAGGAAGAAATCCAAATGATTGACAGCCAAAGAAAAATAATATGCATCACTGTTAAGCAAATTATAGCTACTCTGAGATACTACTCACACTCTTCAGATTGATAAAAGTTAACAAAACAATGAAAATGACAAATGCTAGAGGGGCTGTAGGAAAAATAAGTCCATTAGATCTACTATTGCTTGTATAGGCAGTACAAAGCAATTTGAGTCTATGCCCCAGGGAGGAGAACTGTTTGTTCATGTGAGACAGGTAAAAAAAGATGAGTGACAGAAGACAAAAGGGTGGTGTGAGATAAAAAAAAAAAGGGGGGGGGGAAGAAGAAGAAACTCTTAGCAAATAACCCCTGTTTTGTTTTTTCAGTAAAATATGAGACAAAATTCTTAGCTGAGTAAGTGAGGAAGGAATAGCTATGGGAAGTTTGAAGAGGGTCCTAAGATTTGGAAGCCCTGATGAAGTGAGTGGAATAAATGTTTCTTGTCCTTCATTATCAAAGAAGACTAAAATGATATCATCTATGTTTGAGACAAATTAGAATGTGTGCGACTGGCTGATCAGACCAATACAAGCTCAGAATGCTCTACCACAGTTGGGTTAAGTTTCTTCCATTCTGCTTTCCTCATAGAGCACAGATCCCACATTGATGAGGGCACGTCATGCTGGGTGGTCCTGTGGCAATGTCTCCCAAGTTGTACTATCAGTTCTAAAATTCTTCAATGGGACCTTCAGGGTTACTTGGTATTGCTTCTTCTGACCCCCTTGTGAGCACTTGTCCTGTGTGCTCCATAAAATAGGTTTTTTGGCAGGCGTTTGCCTGATATTCTAACATGTCCAGTTCATCCAATTGCACTCTGTGTTGTAATGTTGGAATGCTAAGCAGTTCAGTGCAAGAAAACCTCAGTGTCTGCCAGGTAATCATAATTCAGAGTTAGAGGATATTATCCCTCAGGAGTTCATGAATACCTCCATTGTCTTGCTCTCTAAAGGAAATGAATTGTTCTATAACAATCACAGGGGAATTTCTCTCTTAAGTCATTGTTGCTAAAATTCTTGCCTGAGTCCTCAGAAGGCTGATCCTTCACCTGAAAGATGGGCACCTTCTAGTGCCAGTATAACTTCAGAAATTGATAGTGTTTGCTGCCCAACAACTCCAGGAAAAATGCCAGGAACAGAACAGAGGTCTGTATACAATATTCGTAGATCTTACCAAGGCCTTTGATACTGTCAGTTGTGAGGGGTTTATGGAAAATTATGTCAAAATTTGGTTGCCTGGGGAAGTTCATCAGTCTCATGATGGCATGCTTGCCCAGGTTCTATATAGTGGATTTCGAGATTTTGCAGTAACTGATGGAGTGAAACAAGATGTGTCCTTGCTCCTATGCTTTTTAGCATGATGTTTTCAGTCATGTTATAAAACACCTTCACTGAAAATGAACATAGTCTCAAGGTCATCTACCGCACTGATCACAAATTCTTCAACTTGAAAAGGCTACAAGCCAACACCAAAGTGAAGGGAGTGTTGATGTATGATCTTCTGTTTGCAGATGAATAAGTTAACTAAGGAAGTGTGAAAGTTTTACCTAGCTGCAGTGAGGGATCATTTGAGGTTATTTAATGTAAAATTTTAGTGAACCCTCTCCAGATTGGTTATTATTTTCTCTACTTTCTTCATTTATCAGTAGGTATAATGGTGCTAAAGCTTTAGGAGATGATGAAAAGGATCAAGATAAAATCTTGGCAGGGCACAGACTATGAGGGGTTATGAAATATCCTGATTCAGATTCTTTTCTGATTGGACCTCAGACTGAATGTACTGAATTTTTAAGTCACTCATTCTGCCAGTGTAGGGAATATAGTAAAAATGGAAAGAGCATTGTGAGAAGAAACCTCAAGGAGGAAATAGAGTAATCGAGTTAGTTAAAATAATTTATAATTCCTTCCTCACACACAAATTGGAGAAATGATAATATTTAATCAGAAAAACTCTAACTTAAAAATTATAATCTTAAATATGGATGGATTAAACTTCCCAGTAAAATTTCAAAAGAGAATTAAAAAATTAATCCATATAATTTGCTACTTAAAAATCAAACTCTTAAAGCATTTAGATACAATAAAATAAGCTTATTTCCTTGTAATTACAGGGAATGAAGTAATCACTATCAAGATTATGGGCAAAATAATAACAAACATTGTTAACATAGAAGGAGTGAGGCAAACTATTTTATTTAAAGTAAACTTGCCCATTATTAATAGGTAAGCCCCAGATGACTTAGCATATAATTTTATAAAGGACACTAGTAGAGTAGCAAAATGGCAATTATAATAATGTAATAATTCTAGACTACTTTTACAATTTTCTTAGAGACAATGAGAAAAACAAAAAGATATAGATAATATAAAACTGACTATTGTGTTGTAAAGTTTTTTGGTGATTTTTAAATGAATTTTTTTTAAATTCATAAATCTCAGTATCACATGTTAACTTCATAAAAAAAATTTTGCCAAGATCTAAGGAAGTAAGTTAATGTTAAAAGACAAAACAATAAGTACTAAATTGTATAAGATTTCAGATAGTAATCAATTTTAAAATATTAAGTAGATCTTTACTTAAAATATTAAGTAAAAACAAACATCTAAATGGATTCTAGATATTCATTTTCTTTTTAAATTAGGTTGAATTATCTTTATTTGTTGTTTTTGAGTGGTATCTTCCAAGTTGATTATTAATAGAGAGAAGAAAACTTGGTAGTCTCTTCCCCTATGCCTGGGATTAGCTAACTGTAGGTTTTGTGGACAATATCAAAGATAGCTTTAGAAAAGTTGCCCACAATATCAATATGATTTCGCACTTCAGTATCCTGAGAAGTAGTTCCTTAGGTTCTGATAATTTGAATTCTTTTAGGATAACTGTGTTCTTACTGTCCTTTTATTATATTGAGCTATAATTCCATTTATTTCTGACCTTTTCAGCCTCCAAATCATTCTGTTCTCAAGGAAATAGAAGGAAAAGTTGAGTAGTTTTTCTTTTTTCTTGTCATTTGTTCTCTATGTCATTTTTGCCCTGAGATAGTTGTCTTTTTTCTTTAATTCTCTTCTTTTTCCCAAAGACAGCTATCTGAGTTCAAATCCAGTCTCTCAAACACTTGACACTCACTAGCTGTGTGACTTTGGGCAATCACTTAAACTGATTACCTCACATCTAGGCGTCGCCTTTAGTCATCCTGATCATATCTGGCTACTGAACCTGCATGACCCTGGAGGAGAAAGTAAGGCTGGTGATTTACCCTGCACCCCTGTCACTCAAATCCAATTCATGTGCACCCTCCATGATGTCATAACCTTCTTTGAGAAGGAAAGACAAACATCATCGTCGTCGTCATCTTTTCCCCAAATACATTTTAAATAATAGCAATTTTTCATTGTTCTTTTTATTTCCAAAAACTTTCTTCTTATTCTGAGCTTTTGCAATTTTGAAGTGTCCATTATAGAACCATGCTTTGTTTTTGTATTCATCCTTCTATAACTAACCCTTGCTTTTTTTTTCTCCTGAGCCTTTTTTTAAAAAATCAAAGCAAATTTAGGAACTCCTTTCAACCACAAAAGTCTCTCATGTCTCTTTCCATTTCTCATTCCTCATTGAATTATTTGTTTTTTCTTTAGAATATTAATCTTAAGAATTTTCCATTTTTTTCCCCTCACTCATATCCTCCCCATTGCCCTGGGCTGTCTTTCTTATACAATTTTAGGACAATTGATTCTACTCTACTGTATTTTTTTTGTCCTTTAGAATATTTTCTCCCCAAATCTAATGTTCTTGACAAACAGTCCCTGACTTGACTTGCCCTTTCTTAACAAGTATCATAAAATGAAATATTTACTCCTTCCCATTGTTTCCATTGTTTCAGCTTTAGTAATCAATCATTCAATCAGTCAATAAATATTAAGAACTTTATGCCAGATGTTATGCTATTTGCTGAATCTATGCCTCCAAAACTATAATAATTTGTTTAATCTTCAACCCAGCAGGTTTACTAGGTTTAAAAGTCAAACAATCTCTTCTTGGAATTTTCATGCTAATTCTTTCTTTGGTCAAGATCAGATCTACAATGCTATTTTCCCTTGTTGCTTCTCTCACCTTTTAAAAAATGGAATGATAATTTATGTAAAAAAAAGAATTAATTACTTCCTCCCCTTACTCTTTTTTTTTATCTTGAGTGAAAGAGTGCTGCCTCAAATTATGTCCCTGGATAACTGAAGATATTTTATACTTATATCTCTGTTCTAGGCTTGTGATCTATTTCCTCTCTTCTGTTCTAGAGTTCTGTAATATTTTCGTATTTTAATATCTTTTCTGTTTTTCTTGGATAATTGGGTATTCACTAATATATATATATACATACATACATACATACATACATATATATATATATATATATATTCTACTATACATCTTCAGTCAGGTTTCAGAATTTCCTCATATGAATTATGTCTTCATTGTGTACTATAGAATTACAGCATTTCTTTCCTTTTTTTCTGGATTAAGGTATATTTTTTCATTTTGAATGCTGTGGATAAGTTCACCTACCTTGGCAATATACTTTCTAGACATATACATATAAATGATGAGGTTGACACACCCATTACCAGAGCTAGCTCAGAGTTAGGAAGACTGATGGAAAGTGTGGAGAGAAAAGGTATTAGATTGCCTACCAAATTGGAGGTCTACGGAGCCATTGTGCTGACATCATTATTGTATGCCTGTGAAACCTGCGCAGTCTACCAGCACCATGCCAGGGACCTGAATCACTTCCATTTGAATTGTCTGAGGAAGAGTCTTAAGATCACTTACAAGATGAGATGTGGGACCCTTGAGTTCCTTTCTTGAGCTAAACTACTAAGTATTCAAACTATACTGCAGAGAATGCAACTTCCATGTTCTGACCACATTGTTCAAATGTGCAGAGTACATTTCCCTAAAAGATTATTTAAAGAAAACATATAGGCATGTATGTGCACAGAGGTCAGAAGAAGACATACAAGAACATACTTACGATTTTCTCTAAAGAACTTGGAATCATTTGTGAGACATAGAGACATTAGCACAAGACCAATTATCATGATGTGCTTACTTCAAAGAAGATGCTGTGCGCAATGAATGGAGCAGAATTGCAGTAATTAAAAAGAAATTTGAGAGTAGCAAATTTAAAGAGACACTTTCATCCCAAGTTTTCATGTGGACTATTTGTGCTCATCCTGTGGTAGAACCTTCTGAACTCATATTGATCTGACACACTGTACCTTGACCCCAACTTATTGATGTCATTTTTCATCTTCTTCAAGAGTAAAAGACAATAACCAATTCTTTCAGAGCCATTTCCCAGATATGGATATCTCACTGACAAATATGATATTAAATTTCCTCTCTTTCATTTGGATATCTATTTTTATCTTGCTTTTTACCCAATTTGGATGAAGGAATAGAGGAATTCTATAAAGAACTTGACAAAATCCTGAAAACTAAGTCAGTATATACCTTGATGCTTCTTTACAAAAGTATGGAAGTAGTGACTTGTGGATGTTAAAAATGCTTTAAAATGTAGTTTGAGATAAGGAAATAAAAGAGAGCAAAGACTTGTAAAACATTTAGAAGTTACATGACAACATATTATAGATACTTTCTTTAAGAAGTTTATCAAGAGGTGACAGATATGGTTACCAGTGTGAAAGTTGTTTCAGAATCAACTGTCTCTGTACAGTTTACTGGTTATTATAAAAGTCAAAATTATAGCCATTTTAGTTAGAAAAAGATGAGAGGATACTTCATAAAATTATAGTAGCTCCATGTCAACTCACTAAAACAAGCTATTGACTGAAAAATGGATAAATTGTCAAATGTGTAGATAATTATTAGTTGCATTTCTATTTTCAGAAAATTTAGAGATTTATCACAAATTCAACACAAAGTCTCCAGAAATCACTTCAGTCATCTCTCCCCTTCCTTAAATGGGCAGAAATACATAAATGTAAAGGACAAAGAAAATGCACAAAGTACAAACTTAAGAATTATATTAGAATAAGGTAGAAGGTTACAAGCAAAATTACCTAAAAAATAACTGTGAAAAATAGTACTGTCAGAGAAGGCAATGTGAAATCCACTTAAGTCAGATTATGCTGAGATTATTAGTCATTGATATTGCTTTTGGAATATGCATATCAAATAAGCACGAGAAGAAACAAATTTTCCTTCATCAACAGTGTTAATGAAATCACCAAATTTGAATGCTGCCACCTCAGTATATGAGGAAGTAGCACTGACATTTTAAAAGGTGACGTTTGTAAGATCTGACCAAAAATATTCAGAAAAAAATGTCAGGAATTCATTTTTAAAATATCTCCAAGATACAAAAGAAATAATTTATCCAAAAAAGTCTCCTGATGGTGAGTTGCACAGAATATAAGATTACCCTGCCAAATTTTTGTAAATTTTTTAGAAGATGAATTTGGCTAAGAAAAAAAAATATAGTCTGAGGTGGCTGTCTTATGCTTATGTTAAAATCATAATGCTTATGAAATTGCATTCTTGTTGCTTATCATGGATTCTTGAGATGTTTAACCTTGGAGATTTGATGATCTGTTGATATCAGCCTCAACATATTAAAATGAGGATCTATAATCTATAGTTAAGCGATTGACCTGAATAACTATCCAAATAAAAAATAATAATGATTGAAAAGCAATTATTATTCAGATTTTTCTGTGGTCCAACTTATTGAATGCAGCTGAGTCAATTATTGGGTTAGCCTATCCATATCTTAGATAGATGGTGCGGATAACTTAGAATTAAATGAAAAGGAAGGGTTTGGGTTTGATTGCTTCTTGGAGAATGCAGTGTTTGCATTTTTCCCAGGGAGCTTATTGGTCAAGAACTCTTTCATTAGTTATCCCCTTCTTTCTACTCATATATCTACTACTCCCAATTCAGGTCCATATTGTTACCTCTTGTCTGTACCACTTAAATAATCTCTTAATTGATTTATTTCCAGTTTTTCCTTTTCAATCCATCCTCACAGAGCTGAAGTTGATAATTACAAAAAACTAATTCTAACTAAATAATTCCACTGCTCAATGCTTTACTGATTCCTTATCACCTCTAAGGTAAAATTGAAATGTCTCTTTGGTATTATCAATAGACAATTACAACATCACAGGTCTTATGATAAACCAGATTTATTACAAGAGAAATGATCATGTATGTGAAATCAAAGAGTTCACGGTCTTCATATAAGTTTACATATTTATGACTGTTCTACAAAGAGAGTAGTAGAAAACAGGCAGGGGAGTTTTATGAGGGCAGAAAGGTGCAGTATCCTTCCTGAAGAGCAAGGCAGTGGCAAAAACCACATTCTTTTCTCTTGGAAATCACTGGATTATGAAGATAGGAGGCTCTGTTTACTTGCATAGGACCCTAGCTGCACAAGCAGTTTCCTAACCTGGCACAGACTAGCTGGTGCCTGAATTTCCTCCAAAGGATACACACACAGAATCCAACTTGGGTACAAACAACAAATTATGTCAACTGGAGGTGGGCTTCATTCTTGGCACCTTCAAGACCTCCTATTAGTACTCTAGGTCCAGTGATTCTGGAAAATATGGCAACTCAAAAATACAAGTTCAGGGGACCCCTTAAGAGCCCTTAACAGTACTTAAAGTTCTTCATAATCTAGCTCTGTCCTGTATTTCTAGATTAATTTTACTTTTTCCCCTTATGTCTCCCCTGCCCCCACATTCTTTTCCAGTAAAACTTGCCTACCTTCTTTTCCCCTCTCATACATAAATGTTCTATGACTCTACTCTTCGCTTTTGTGTAGACTGTTTCTCTTTCCTGGAATTCTCCCTTTTCATTCCTTCATCTTCAAATCCTTGGTTGCATTCAAGTTTCAGATCTAATACCAGGTCCTACATGCTCCTTTTCTGATCCTCCCAGTCATTTGCACTCTTTCTTCTCCATCCCTGAAATTGTATTATCATTCATATATCTTGTGTATATACTATAAATTTCTTTATACTACAAATGTAAGTTCAGTTAGGCAGGGACTATCTTTTTATTTTTGTCTTTGTATTTGCTTTGTGTGATGCATAACTATTATGTATCATAGGTATTTAATACTAATTTAATTGAATATTATACTAGTGATGATCATATGCATTTGAATAATGGTATACTCTAGATCAAGGCTTTCCAAAATATGACTTTTGGGCTGTATGAACCCACAGTGTTATTTTATGTGACCTGCCTGTGGGTTTTAATTTCATGAGGGAAAAATAAAATAATAATTTTCATGGAATGCATATTATATTTTTAAATTCCATTACTAATAAACAATCTCATTGATGTTAATTTTCTTTGGTGTTTTTAAACAGTATTATGGACAGAATTTTCAATTGCTCTATGGGTTGCGTTCTGTCTGTATGATACAGACTAGTCAGTATGCACCTACATTTATACAGTTGTATTATCATTTTGTTGTTTTGTGTTTACTTTTACACTTCATGCCTTTGCCTGTCATAGTGATGATGTGCATTCCTCCACTAAGAAATTAAAAGTACCTTGCCTTTTTGTAGCACTTGCTAAACCTAACTAAAGTAAGAATGCAAATTAACTGTTATATTAGTGTACTTGAATAATTATTTTAAGGCAGACCTAAGATTACCTAAATTGTTTGTCCATTTTTGAGTCAACTGTGATTTTGGATTTTCTATAGTTTTAGGATCTAGATTCTAGAGCAGGGCAAATAACTTACCTACTTTTTGCCTCAGTTTCCTCAACTGTAGAATAAGGATAATAATAATAAACAACAACCTTCAAGGGTTATTGTAAAGATTAAATGAGATAATATTTATAAAGCCTATAAAGTGGCTGATACAAAGTAGAAATTTAATGGATATCTCTTCTTGTCTTCCAATATTTTTGCAATTGTTATTGTTTTGCAATATGATATAATAGTTTTTGAGGAATTGAAGTTAAGGATCATCCAATGGGTAAAAGAAAGATACATTGTGGATGTGAAAAGGCTTACATCATATTATAGTCAAATAATCCCAGTGGATTTAAAGAATGTCAGGAATGAATGAATGAATGAATGAGTGAATGAATGAATGAATGAATGAAAAAAGATGGACTGTGTCTTGAGCAAGAAGATAATCCATGTACTGATCACATATTCCATTGTGACATCAGGAGAAAGTGAGAAAGATTTTCCGGCATTTTGAGTGGACTCTAGACCTGTTACAAATTTATACAAGATCTCACAGGGTGAGCAAATTGAGGTTGCAGTCAGCATCTTGTAAAGAATGCTCGTTTCAATTAAGTAAATATTTTGAGTACAATAATATTTTATTTTGAGTACAGGACCTAGATACTAATGAACTTTTTCTGTGGATTATCCATCTGTTTACATATCATAGTTTGAATAATGACCATTTTTTATCCTTCTGACTTTTTTCCTATGTAAATAAGCTGGACCTTTTTGATTGATTGTAGATCTTAATCAGTAAGCAATGTAATATTTTGGAATTAGATACAGTTATTAGTACAGTCATTCACAAATATCGAGTATTAGCTAGCAAATACCAAATCTAAAGAAGGAGTCATCAGGTTTCAAATTAGAATTTCCAAGTGTTTTCCTAAGTAAAGTGAGCTTTAATATATGAATTGGACTACCCAGAAGTTTTTTTGTGTTTCCTTCCTGGTTCTCAGATGTATGTCAGATAGTATAATATCCATTGTCCCTATCAGTAAATTACAATGATAATATAATAACAACTGTAGATACAACCCTATAATGGCACTCTTTCAGAGAAAGATAACTTTTAAGTTGTAAGACACATTGTTCTTCTTTGATGATGCTGAGAGGGCAGGAAGAGTTGCTATTATAAAAACCTACAGTGTATACGACTTAGTTTATTGGTTTAGATTCAGGGATGAGACTTGTAAAACTTGAACCCTAGTAATCTTGCTGTTAGAGTTGCATAGCTGAACTCATTATTGACATCAGTGAATGTGATTGCCTGCCAACACTGAAAATAATTGTGAGACAATTTCTATCCCAAAGGAGCTTGCATTATATATAAATGAGGGGAGACATAGGAAATTGAAACTATAGAAAGTCACTTTAGACTAATAGTATATATTCACCAAGCTAGACCACCATGATCTCTGGAATATGGAATATGGACAAGATTAAATTCTATCTTTTCCTTTGCTTTCATTGGACTATATTCTTTCTCCATTTTTTGAACTCTAGCCCATTTGTCAAATCTCAGTTCTTTCATGAACCTGCTTTATCTTCTGAAGTAATCTCTTCCATCTATGAAGAACAAAAGCAGTAATAATAATAATAACAATCATTATTAGCATTTTTTTGTTAAACCCAGTGAAATAGGTAGTACATTTGTCTTAATTTGAAGAGAAGAATAAGATAGAATATCTTAGCAAACTTTAACAATATGTGGTTTTTAAGAAGCATACTTGAAACAGAAAGATTCACAAAGGTTAAATTAAAATAAAGGACTTAGAACAAACAAAATAAGCAGAGGTGCTTGTCATGGTCTTTGAACTGGAAATAATAAGACCAATCCTTATTGAAAAAGATTAACAGGGAAACAGAATTGTGTTTTAAAGGCACCCTAGGTAACAAGTTGATATTACTGTTCAATATGTATGTACCTAGTGATACAGCTCCTAAATTCTTTAAATAATAAGTAAATGAAGTAAAAGGAGAAATAGTATAAGCCTTGATAGTTGAAGGCTTCAGCATGCTCTCTCTTTCAGATCTAGGCAAATCTCTCCTCTCCCTTAGAGGATAATTTAAAAACCTGAAGAGAATTTTAGAAAAGTTATGTATTGTAAATCTCTGATCCAGTACTGAATGAGAATCAAAATATCTCATCTCAGCTATGCATAGTACCTTTATGAGAATTGGCACTATGTAAGGAATAAAATCTTACAAACAATCCTAGTAACTAAATTATAGAACCGTAGATAATTTCAAAGAAAATGATAATGAAACATCAAAATTTGTTGGATGTAGTAAAAAGTAGACTTTACAGAAAAATTTTTATCTCTAAATATTTCTGTCAACAAAAGAAATATGTCAATAATTGAATGTGTAACTAAAAGAGCTAGAAAACCAGCAGACTTTTAAAATACCAAATGAGACAACAAATAGGAATTATGAAAATCAGACAAGATGTTAACGAAACTGAAAGCAAAAACAAAAACCCTTTGAATTCAGAATTCCTAAGGACAGAAAAAGGGAGGACAAATAAAATATATAATCATTAGCTAACTTGATTTTTAAAAAGGAAAACCAAATTACAAATGTCAAAGATTAAATAATTGAATTCACAACAAATGGATTCCCAAAGAAAAAGACTCTACTGCATCAGTTTGTAAGCACACAAATGAAACATTCAGAGAACAATTAATGACATTAACTGTTTGCAAAAATGGAAAAAAGAGCAGATCCTACCACATACCTTTTGTCTTACAAAAATGATTTTGATGCCTAAACCAGGGAGAGACAAAACAGAGAAAAAATATCAAAAATATCCCTAGTGAACAGTAATATAAAATTTTAAAACAAAATATAATAAGACATCATAGAAAACTACCCCAGGATTTTTAAACTATGAACAGGCTAAATTTATATCAAGAAATTGGAATTGGTTGAATATTATAAAAATAAAACCAAAAACAATAATAAAGATACATTTTTAGAGTCCTCAGTACTGAAATTTGTTTTGCTTAATTATAGTTATTTGTTACAAGAATTTTGTGTACCTACCTTCTTCCCACTGTCACCTCCTCAGGAGAAAATAATACATGCTTAATAATTGGAAAAATAAAAAAAATTTAGATAACATTGATATCAGCTCATACAGAAAAGATTTTTTTTGTTTTTTACAAAATTCAACATTAATTTTTTTAGAAACATTACAAAGTATGAGAATAAGTTGCTCTTCTCCTTAGTAGGATTATTTTATATTATGTATCAAAAGCTAGCCTTATATGCTTCACTCACCTTAGTGGCTGTTGGAACAAATTGTTCTCATCCACTTATTCTATCAGGGGGACATTCTCACATACTTGGAGCAGACACCCCTTAACTCATCAGTGGGTTTTAGGCTTTTTGGTTACTCTTAATCTGGTCTAGCCTATCTGCTAAAATGCTTTTATCAGATGTGACTGCTGTGCCTGCCCCAGCTTCTTGGAGCTACAGGTGAGAGTTGAGTGAAAGGTGAACCACCTAAGGAGGATGAATAGTCCTGAAAAATGCTTGGCAAACCCTCATACTAGAAATGCTAGTTTTCCCCCTAACACCCATTAGATTCCATTTGATATAGTATTTTGCACATGCTATGCTATTTTACTTAAAGATACAATTAAAAATTAATTGAAACATTTTATATGAAAATCAAGTACATTTTAACTGATGCAAAAAAAATCTCTATTTTCTTTGCCTTAGAGATTAAGAAAAAAGTACTGCATCAATTGACACAGCTTGGTCCTTCAAGATATTCTTAAATTCTAGTACTTTAGAATGTTTCAGGATATAAAATATAATCCCATAAATGATTAACATTTCTACACATTACTAACAAAACACAGCAAAATGACACTGAAAGTAAAATTCCATTCAAGATAACTTCCATTGAAGAAAGCATAAAATATTTGTGAATCTGCTTGCCAAGATAAAAAAGGAATTCCATGAATACAGTTTCAAAACTAAAGGCTGACCTGAATGACTGGAAAAATATTATTTACTCATGGGTAAGGTGAGCCTATATTATAAAGTAAAAATTTTACCTAAATTAATTTATTCAGCTACATACCCTTAAAACTATCAATGATTACTTTATAGTACTAGGAAAAGTAATGAAATTCACCTGAAGGGCCATAAAAAACAATAATCTTGTGGGAAATAATGAAAAAGGTAGGAAGGAAGAGATCCTGGCAGCACTAGATCTATATCACATATTACCTAGCAGTCATCATCAAAATGAAATTGAAAAAAGAATGGTTGATCATTGGAATAGATTAGGTATAGCACATAAAAAGCAAATTAACATAAGCCTTAAAACCACTTAATTCCTGGGGTAGAAATTCAGCATCTAATAGAAACTCCTGGGAAAACTGGAAAGCATTTTGGCAGAAACTAGGAAGAGAGCAATATCACATACTTAATACCACTATAAGCCCCATATCAATGCATAAGTTAGACATGAAGAGTCACATAAATGGGAGAACATAGCAAAAAATAACTGAGCTGATTTAAATTTATAAGAGCCATTCCCAGTTAGTCAAAAGATAGAAAAGAACACTTTTTTCTTTTCTTTTTTTTAAAGGTTTTTGCAAGGCAAATGGGGTTAAGTGCTCCTTGCCCAAGACCACACAGGTAATTATTAAGTGTCTGAGGCCGAATTTGAACTCAGGTACTCCTCATTCCAGGGCTGGTGCTCTATCCACTGTGCCACCTAGCCACCCTGAAGGAGCACTTTTGATTATGATGATGTCAGAAGTCACTTTAAGAGGAAAGATGATAAGAGGTGGCTAGGTGGCGTAGTGGATAAAGCACCGGCCTTGGAGTCAGGAGTACCTGGGTTCAAATCCGGTCTCAGACACTTAATAATTGCCTAGCTGTGTGGCCTTGGGCAAGCCACTTAACCCCATTTGCCTTGTGAAAAAACCTAAAGAGGGAAGGTGATGGCAAATTCTCTAGCAGTTTGATTGTTAAAAGAAGAAGAGAAGGGATACTATCTTAACGGGATAGTAGGGGCATATTTTTAGTGGATTTTTTATCGTTTTGTTTTTAAAAGAATAGAGAGATGAAAGAGTCTATGTTTTAAAATTTCAGAGCAGGCAAACTCACTGTGGGCAGGAATAGTTAGGAAAAGATCATCTAGTTTTATTAGAGAGGAAGGCTCCAAATTCTGAGAATTCAGTTTAAGTACTAGAAGTAAGATTTTTTCTCTTCTTTTTATACATTATCATTGTACTTAAAATAAATGAAGAAAATTATCATTAGGTACTGTATATTCCACAGGTCTTCAAGGGAGGCAGAGACAAAGTGATGTTATTTCGATAACAAGATATCCCTTTAATTTTTTCATTAGTCTTTGAATTTGTTTTTTCAGCATGATGTGTCCCAGACTTTACTCAAAGCAACTCTTGATAGTGTGGTGGAAGAGTGTGTCAGCTTTGTGGGAGTGGATATCAACATCTGTTCAGAAATTCTATTAAGGTGAGATGGGAATTTCCTGGCTATAGATCAGAGAGATTCATGGGTTTTGTTTTCCTCAAGTCTCAAACACAGCTTGAGCAAAAGGGCATGTGTGGGTTCACTTACCAGGTCCAAGAAATCAAGAAAAATACATATCACCTCTGCAAGGTACTGACAGCTCTTTGGACAGGGAAGGAGTTTCAGAAGAGAAGACATAGTCAAAACTATAGTAACATCTCACATTATCACTTTCAGTATGTAAAATCCAAAACAATGAACAGATTGAATCCATTGGTGTCACTGACTAAAAGTTAAGTAAATGTGCATAGGTTAACATAGATAAGAGATTTCCCATCATATGTTAATGGACTACTTACATACAAATTCATAGTAGTACCAACCAAAAAATACATGTTTCTAGTCACCCCAAGTTTTAGACTATTTCTTTTTCTTCCCCATGTCTTTAATTTTTGTCTGCTAAATTTGTTTTCAAATTTTTTGTCTACTAAATTTCCCTTTTGATAATTTTTTATAATGTTCCAAACTCTTTTTTCTGTCTTGTTCCTTAACTCACAAACTTTCCTTTTCTCTTTTTCTTTTATCTTATTTCTTTCATGTGTGGGGTCTGATTAAAATACCCATGAACCATACATGAAATTATGGTCAAAATCTATGTTTGTTCCACTCCTTTCTTCCTTTATCCAAGCTCTCTCCTGCTGTTTCACACTAAACAATTATCTGTTCTTTGAACTTATTTTCCTAGTATGAGGTCTTCTAGATCTGGGCCATTTTGTACACTAAGTTGTAGGCAATGATCCCTATACTGACGGTACTGCTTTTCTACTATCCATTATATAGGACATTCATGTTAGATATCTTTCTGTATTTAATGAGCTTTTTATACTAATGAGAACAAGCCCACAGGAAAAAATAGGTCACAGAACTTATGCTATATACCACCTTCCACTTCTGTCTTATCCTATAAGTTAAATCAGAATGGTCAAATTCATCACCTGAGTGGATGAGACAAAGAAGATGAATTATCTGGAAAGAGTGAAAGAGGAACAGACTTTTCATGCTTGATTATTAATCATTTTATTAGAATTTCTTAGTACTATTGCTACTTTATATTCCCTTCTCTCTCCTGTTGACCTCTTCCTTAATTCAACTTGCTTTTTGACCCTCCTCAAACAAGACACGTAAATTAAGAAAAACAGTAGTGTCTTTTTGAGTGATACCCAAATGAAATTGTCTGCTAAATTTCTGTTTTGAAATTTCTGCTAAATTTTCCTTTTGAAAATTTAAAATAATGTTGCAAACTCTTTTTCTGTCTTGTTGCTTAACTTACAAGCTTTCCTTTGCTCTTTGAGTGATACCCAAAAAGTGGAGTTTTTGTTTGTTTTTAACATATAATCACTACCATCTCCCTTATTTATTTTCCTCTTTAGGCACATTGCAGGACTGAATGCCAGCCGTGCTAAAAATATCATTGAATGGCGAGAAAAAAATGGGCCTTTCATTAATCGGGAGCAACTGAAGCATGTGAAAGGACTGGGTCCCAAATCTTTCCAACAATGTGCAGGTTTTATCAGATTCAATCAAGAATACATCAGAACATTCTGCAGGTGATTCTTCTAATTCAGTTTGTTGTACTTAAGAACTGAAAATCAAGTTTTTTGTTGCCCAGGTGAAGAAAGTTGAGGCCCTACAACCATTGAAGGTTCAGAATCCTTTGGAGAAAGTACATTTTGTAAATATTGCTTTATAATGCCCTGGTGCCCATTCTCTACATATTTTAAAATAATGTTGTTGCCATCTTGGGGAGCCAGACATTAAATCTAAGGATTCATAATTTATTAGAAAGATTTGCTGAATTTATTTTAAACTAAAAAGAGTCTTTAAAATGTTATCCTGAATAACTAGTGTTCTTTGCCTGTTTCCTAAGATTTTGATATTAGTGGACATTTCTTATTCTGAATCAAGGTTTAGGATTTTTTTACTTTTTTCTTGTAGAATGATTCAGGCCACACCCAAGTGGGTATAATCATCCCAGTAGTTTTGTAGTTACAAAGTATACTTCATCCTGCAATATTCTGGAGTCCATTTCTTTTTTTAGGTTTTTGCAAGGCAGTGGGATTAAGTGGCTTGCTAAGACCACACAGCTAGATAATTAAGGATAATTAAGTGTCTGAGGTCGGATTTGAACTCAGGTACTCCTGGCTCCAGGGTTGGTGCTGTATCTCCTGTGCCACCTAGCTGCCTCGAGTCTGTTTCTTTTTAAGGTTTTTTTAAAAGGTTGATATTAGCATAGTTAATCACTCTGTCATATGAAATAATTCCTTTCAGAAGTTCATCTAGATAGTTTACTCTTTACTGAATAGTTTTTGATAAACAAGGTTTTTAAATAAGTTATTATTTTTTTCTTCAAAATGAATTTCTATCCATTTTGAACTTAGTTTTTCCTCCTTATCTTATTTTTTCCCATTGACTCAAACTCATAACCAACCTCATAGCAGCAGATTTTGTATATGGAAAATAATTGATTTTACAATATTATTTTTTAATCTAATGCAGTGAACTTAATATTTTCTCTGCTTTGAAGGCATATTATGATCTATCAAAGGTGATTTAATGCACTTTTCTTAAAATAAAGGTTAGGGAGGTGCAGGAACTTTGCCTAGGATTCACACTGGTTAACATTATCCTGTACAGATACTGTTTTTATTGCTTTTAAAATGAAAGGCCCAAACATTTTTAAATAAATCGTATTTTGCCATTTTACATTCCAAAATGCATCAATTTACAGATCATATGCAATGCAATAATTGACCTGTCTGAACAGTTTTACACAGGTAAAACTTTTTTACCTATATTAGTTAATCAGTAGTTCTGCCAGAGGATTCTACAGCTTCAAGGTCCAACTGTTAATACAGTAAAACACTATAATAACAAGGATTTGGTTGAGGAAGATATTTTATATACTGTGAAGATAATTAGCAGTTTAATGGCTAAAATTGTCTCACAATTCATAGTCCTAGGTAATATCCAGAAAGTCTTCAAAGCATTGCCTCAGTCAAAGATAGAAGTTTTAATTCAACAGAATTGTCTGAATCCTAGTAGGTTATGAGCTTCATGATAACTCTGAGAGCCTCTGCTTTTTAAAGTAAATCTGTTCATCTCTGGTTGGTGTTACCCTTGCCTTTATGGCCTATCTTTTCACTGGTCTCTCTGCCCAGTCTTATTGACTGTTATTTCCTTTAATAAGGTATCTTCTCTAGAAAAGCACAAGAAACCTGAGTCCCCAGTTTCTTCCTTCTCACTAATATAATCATTTTGTGATTGGTTCAAGACCATGTTTTTAGGATCTTGATATTTGGATTGAAAATGATAATAAAAAAGTTTTAAAAAGAGACAATATCAGAAATGAACAATTTGCATTATCAAAATTATGTGGAAACAGGAAAGAGAAAAGTTATTGCCAGGAAGCCAACAATAGTATATGAGAAGCCACTTACTTCCTTTAACCCTTAAGATTCATGGGTCACAGAATCTCCATATGAATAACTTTATTTTCTCCAATAGATTTAGCTATGCAAACTTTGACTTTCGAATTCTGCTATCATAGTGCTAGTCACAAATAATATCCTTAATATGCATTGAATAAGTGATTTTTGGATGAATAATGAAAGCTACATTTGTCCTTTTTTGCAACTGAATGTTAGAGTAGGTTTCATTCATGTGACTGCATGCATGCACATAAACTTTGGCTTTAGATACATGTATGTTTACATGCATATATGCATGTGTGCATGTGTGTATATATGTATCCATACACATGCATATATACCTATACCTATATCTGTGTTTGTATATGCATTCATGCCAATGTAGGTACCCTTTGAATTTAAGTCAGTGATAAAAGGTTCATTTCTATGAAATGAATAAGTAGCCATATCTATGGTAAAGATATTATGATAACCAAAACTTTCTCTCCCTCTCTTCCTTCCTCTCTCTCTCCCTTCCTTCATTCTTCCTTTCTCTCACCTTCCATTTATTTGTTCCTTGCTCCTTTCTTCTTTTTCTCCATTTTCTTTTCTCCTCTTCTGTTGTCCTACCTATCACCCTTCCTATTGGCCTATCTTCCATCCTTTCTCCATTTCTTTGTGATAGCAGTCTGCAAAATAAATCTTCAGCAGGGGATCAAGTCCTGAGCATTGGTGTGGAAGCTCCAATGGATGTTCAGTTTACAGATGAGAAACAAGGCAAGAAAAAAAGCAAAACAGCCTCCAAAGCTACACTGAAGCCAAATCCTTTAGACCAAACTTGTATCCACCCAGAGTCATATGACATAGCTATGAGGTATGATTGAACACATGTTGAGAATTGTCTCCACTATATACCAACTGAAATGCCACACAGCAAATATATTGCTAAGAACAATTAAATCTTATCATTGCACAATGTTTTTTTAAATATATAAGGTTCTTCTGGTTCTACTCACTTCACTCAGTATCATTTCATTTCTTTTCAGATTTTTTTGAATCTCTGCCTGCTCATTATTTCTTTTTTCTTTTCCTTTTCCCCCTTAATATTTTATTTATTTTTGCAACTATGTACAATGGTAGTTTTCAACAGTTTTGAGGTTAACAGTTTTCTCCCTCCATCCCTTCACTTTGCCATACCCCTAAACAGAAAGCAATCTGATATAAGCTATACATATATAACCATACTAAACATAGATCCATATTAGTCATATTGTGAAAGAATCAGATCAAAGCAGAAAAAAATAGAGAGAAAAAAATGTAAATCCCTAAGACAACTTTTAAAAATTGAAGCTAATAAGCTTTGGTCTACATTTAAACTCCATAGTTCTTTCTCTGGAAATGGATGGTATTTTCCATCACATGTCTTTTAGAGTTGCATTTGATTATTGTGCTGCTGAAATGAATCAGTTCATCAAAGTTGCATCATCTGATGCTGCTGTTAGTATACATAATGTTCTTCTGATTCTGCTCACTTCACTCAGCATTAGTTCATACAAATCTTTCCAGGCTATTATGATGTCCTTGTGCCTTATGATTTCTTATAGAACAATGGTGTTCTATCACATTTATATACCCCAGTTTGTTCAGCCATTCCCTAATTGATGGACGTGACCGCAATTTCTAATTTTTTGCCCCCACCAAAAAAAAAAGAACTGCTCTGAATATTCTTGTACATGTGGGTCCTTTTCCCTTTCTTTGTGATCTCTTTGGAATACAGACCTAGTAGTGATATAGCTGGATCAAAAAAGTATGCAGTTTTATTGCCCTTTGGGCATAATTCCACATGCTCTTCAGAATGGGTGAATCGGTTCACAACTCCACCAACAGGGCATTAGTGTCCCTGTTTTCCCATATTCCCTCCAACATTTATCATTTCCTTTTATTATTTTAACCAATCTGAGAAATATGAGGTAGTATCTCAGAGATCTTTGAATTTGCATTTCTCTAATCAATTAGATTAAGAGCATTTTTTCATATGATTATATGTAGATAGCATTAATTCTTCCATCTTAAAACTGCTTGTTGATATCCTCTAACCATTTGTCAATTGGGGAATGATTTGTATTCTAATAAATTTAACTCATTTCTCTATATATTTTAGAAATTAGTTCTTTGTCAGAAGTACTGGTTATAAAAATTGTTTCCCAGCTTAATTGCTTTCCTCTTAATCTTGGTTGCATTTGTTTTATTTGTGCAAAAACTTTTAAATTTGATGTAATCAAAGTTATCCATTTTATATTTTATAATGCCCTCTAGCTCTTCTTTGGTCATAAACTGCTCCCCTTTCCATAGATCTGACAATAAAACTATTCCTTTTTCTCCTAATTGGCTTATGATATCATCTTTTATGTCTAAATTCTGTATCCATTTTGACTGTATCTTGGTATATGTTGTGAGATCATGATTTTTGTCTTGTTTCTGCCATAAAGTCTTAAAGTTTTTCTAACAGTTTTTATCAAAGAGTAACTTATTATTCCATAAACTGGAACTTTGGGTTCATCAAGTAGCAAATTACTATAGTCATTTGGTACTGTTTCTTTTGCACCTAATCCAATCCACTGATCCACCACTTTATTTCTTAGCCAGTACCAAATAATTTTAGATCCAGTGCAGATAGGTCACCTTTATTTGCATTTGTTTCATTAGTTCCCTTTATATTTTTGACCATTTGTCTGTCTGTGTGAATTAAGTTACTATATTTTCTATCTCAACAAGTAATTTAATTTAGATAGTATTGTCATTTTTATTAACTTAGCCTATCCATAAGCAATTGACATTTGCCCAGTTCTTTAGATCTGTTTTATTTGTGTGAAAAGTGTGTTTTAGGGGGTAGCTAGGTGGCACAGTGGATAGAGCACCGGCCCTGGAGTCAAGAGTACCTGAGTTCAAATCCAGCCTCTTGACACTTAATAATTACCTAGCTGTGTAGCCTTGGGCAAGCCACTTAATCCCATTGCCTTGGAGGGGGGAAAGTATGTTTTATAGTTGTTTTCATAGAATTTCTACGTTTACCTTGGCAGGTTGACTCATTTTTTTCATATTGTCTTCAGTTCCTCTTTCCTCCTCTTGCTGCTCTTATGACTTATGAGTAATATATAGGAATGCTGATGATTTATATTGGTTTATTTTATATACTGCAACTGTTTCAAGTAAATTTTTAAATGATTTTCTAGGGTTCTCTAAATTTACTATCATCATCTGCAAAGAGTGACAATTTTGTTTCTTCATTACCTATTCTAATTCCTTGAATTTCTTTTTCTTATTGCTAAAGGGAACATTTTAAATATAATATTGAGTAATGCAGGCATCCTTGTTTCACTCTGATCTTATTGGGAATGGTTTTATCTTATCCCCATTACATGTAATACTTGTTGATGATTTTAGAATACTGCTTATCATTTTAAGGAGCAATTCATTTATTCCTCTGTTCTAGTGTTTTTAACAGGAATGGATGCTGTTATTGTTAAAAGGTTTTTGAATATCTATTAAAATAATCATGGTTTTTGTTAGGTTTGCTATTGATAACTTTGAACCAATCTTGCATTCCTGATATAAATTTATCATAGTGCATTATCCTAGTGATAACTTTCTGTAATTGCTCTGCTAATGGCTATTTAAAAATTTTGTGTCCATATTCTTGAGGGAAATTGGTCTATAATTTTCTTTCTCTGTTTGGACTCTTCCTTGTTTGGTATCAGTACCATATTGGTGTCATAGAAGGAATTTGGCAGATCTTATTCACCTGCTTTTCAAATAGTTTATATAGAATTGGAACTAACTGTTCCTCAAATGTTTGGTAGAATTCACTTGTGAATTCATCTGATCCTGGAGATTTTTTTCTTAGAAGTTTGTTGATGGATTGTTCAATTTCTTTTTCTGAGATGGGGTTATTTAAGTATTTAACTTCCTTTTACTTTAACCTAGGCAGTTTTTATAAATATTCATCCCTTTCACTTAGACTATCAAATTTATTGGCATATAGTTTGGCAAAATAGCTCCAAATTATTATTTTTTTATTTCCTCCTCATTGACAGTGAATTCAACATTTTCATTTTTGATACTGGTGATTTGGTTTTCTTTCTTTTTTTTTTTTAAATAAAATTAACCAAAGGTCTCTCTATTTTATTGGGGTTTTTTTTCATAAAACCAACTTCTAGTTTTATTTGTTAGTTTAGTAGTTTTCTTACTTTTGATTTTATTAATTTCTCCTTTAATTTTCAGAATTTCTAAATTATTGAAGATTTATTTGTTCTTTCTCTAGCCTTTGTAGTTGCGTGCTCAATTAATTGATTTCCTTTTTCCCTGTTTTATTCATGTTAGCATTTAGACATATAATTTCCCCTAATAACTACTTTGACTGTATCCCACAAGTTTTGGCATATTGTCTCCTTATTGTCATTGTCTTGCATGACATTATTAATTATTTCTATGATTTGTTGTTTGATTCACTCAGTTTTTAAAAAATTAGGTTATTTAGTTTCCAATTAATTTTAGATCCAGATCTCCATAACCCTTTATTGCATGTGATTTTAATTACATCATAATCTGAAATAGATGTATTTGCTATTTCTGCCTTTCCTCATTTGATTATGAGGTTGCCGGTTTTTGTGTAGGTGCCATGTATTGCTAAGAAAAGATACATTCCCTTCTATTTCCATTTAGTTTTCTGCAGAGGTCTAATATATCTAACTTCCTTCTTATTTATTCTATAGTTAGATTTATCTGATTCTGAGAAAGGGAAATTGAGGTGCCCTACCAGTATAGTTTATCTTCTCATAATTCATTTAGCTTCTTCTCTACATTTTTGGATGCTATACCACTTGATGCATATATGTTTAGTATTGAAATTACTCCATTGTCTATGGTACTTTTTAGGAGTATATAGTTTCCTTCCTTAGCCCTTTTAATGAGACCTATTTCCTTCCTTAGCCCTTTTAATGAGATCTATTCTTACAATTACTTTGTCTGAGATACAATTGCTACCCCTACTTTTTTCATTTTAGCAAAGCATAATATATTCTGTTCCAGCCTTTTACCTGAACTCCGTGTGTATCTCTCTGCATCAAAATGTATTTCTTGTGAGCAGCATATTGTAGGATTCTGGATTTTAATCCACTCTGCTATCTGCTTGCATTTTATTGGGTAGTTCATCCCATTAACATTCACAATTATGACTAATTCTTTATTATCCTCCATGCTATTTCCCCTCTGTTTGGTACTTCCCTACTCCTTTCACCCTATCCCTCCTCCCCAGTGTTTTGCTACTGAAGAGCACTTCCTTTAACCTATCACCCCTTCTATCATCCACTTTCCATTTCCTCCCTTCTTCTTTCCCTCCCATCAATCTGTCCCTCTCCTTCCCCTACTAATATTTGAAGGGTAAAATAAATTTCTCCCTTTCCTGCCATTAAATCATTCCATCAAAATCAATGTATGTCCATACCTCCAACCTAAATATGCTTCCTATAATAGAGTTACAATTCTGAAGAATTATAAGGATCTTCTACCCAGGTAGGGGAAGAACCAGTTTAATCTTATTAAATTGCAGTCCTGCTTTTCCCCTCTTTACCTTTTCATGTATCTCTTAAGTCTCCTATTTGAAGTTCAAAATTTCTGTTCAGCTCTGGTCTTTTCATCAGGAAAATTTGGAAGTCACCTATTCATTAAATGTTCATCTTTTCTCCTGAAAGAGTATGTTTAGTTTTAGTTAATTCTCGGTTGTAATCCAAGCTCCCTTGCCCTCCAGAATATCATATTCCAGACCCTTTGATATTTAGCATTGATGTAACCAGGTCCAGCTGTAATCCTGGTGGCTCCTCAATATTTGAATTGCTTCTTTCTGGTTACTTGCAGGATTTTCTCCTTGATCTGATAATTTTGAAGTTTGACTGCAATATTCCTTAATGTTTTCATTTTGGAATTTCTTTTAGATGGTGGATTTTTTTTTTTTTTTTTTTAGGTTTTTGCAGGGCAAATGGGGTTAAGTGGCTTGCCCAAGGCCACACAGGTAGGTAATTATTAAGTGTCTGAGACCGGATTTGAACCTAGGTACTCCTGACTCCAGGGCTGGTGCTTTATCCACTGCGCCACCTAGCCACCCCGTCAATTCTATTTTTAATGGAGTTGTTATCTTTTTCCAATTGCCCAATTGTTTTTTTATAGGATTTGTTTTCTTCTGTAACTTTTTGTTGCAAATGTTAATTTTCTCTCACATTTCTTTTCCCAATTTTTCCTTTTATTTTTAAAAATCCTTAATGGCTTTTCTAAGAAGGACTGGAGGAGACCAATTCATATTCTCTTCTGAAGCTTCAAATGTAGCTCCCCTTTTGCTCTCCTTTTCTGAACTTGTATTTTACCCTTCCTTATTTCCAAGGTAACTTTCAATAGATCTTGCTTTTTTCTGGCCTTTCTTAATCATTTTGAGATTTGTTACTTCTTGTATTGAGATAGGGGCTTGCATGCAGACCTTCAAAGGCTGGATTATTGATTTGGAGCTGTTCAGATTGGGAGCTCCAGGGGGCTCAGTGGACAGGCTGGTAAAGGAAACCTGAGGCCAATTGCCCACTTCCTGGGCATTGGGACAGGTGGGACACCTGGGGCTATCTCAGGTCTGTGTAAGCCAGAATGCCAGGAATGCCCGACCCTCCTTTCAACTCAGAACTCCAGAGGCTCACTGTGAGAACTGGCTGTCCAGATCATCCATACAAGGTGAATGGGGGTCCTGGACACTCGCTTCGGAGCTCCCCAGCTGCCTGTTGCACAGCTGAGTTCAGCAGCCTTGGCTCTCAGGAGGTTAGTCCCCCACCTTGCCCTGCATTGGTCTCTCTTCTCTTCTCTGGGCTCCCCCACGCTCCCCTGAGACACACCCAGCTGGAGGATATTTCAGTCTGGTCTTTGGTGCTTTCTGTTGCTCTTGATAAGAGATTGATTCATGTCAGTTCCAAGGGAGACCCAGGAACACTGTGCACAGATCTTGGCTTCTCTCTGCCCTCTTGGCCAGAAGTCAAGTTAATTTATTGAGTTTTATTTCACTTGTTCCAAAAATATTGACTCAGCACCTACTACCAGTTACTTAACAGTCAGTCACCCAACACTTAACTAAATGTCCAGCATTGAATGCTATGACACCACTTGGTGTGACCCAAAAAGATGACCTCTTCTGTAATGGCTCACAGTGTAAAATGGACTAGTAGAAAAATCAAAACAAAGCCAATGAACAAATCAGTATGGGAAAAGCCATTTTTTAAGCACTTACTATGTAACAAGCATTATACTAAGTGCTGAGTCTGTAACGAGAAAAATTGAGATAGGCTTTGTTCTCAAGCTCTTCCTTTTATAGGGGAGATAGTGCATAAAAGTTCGGCTGAGGGGCAAGTAGAAAGGCCTAGATAAGTGTGCAATTGTGAGTCAGATGTCAAGGGCCTTAGTTGCCACTGGTAGATCAAATGAGTATGCCAAGGGATTGCAGGGCCTAGCCTGCAGAGGGCAATGCATGGATTCTCTATCTCATCAGGAGGAGTGGAGTTGATGGTTCCCATCTCATTCAAGCCTGGTGATCACCAACACAGCCTGAGCTCAGTTTGAAGGAGAGCCCTAGTGGATGTGAGTCTGTCTCTTCAATTCCCAGCCATCCCAGGGGGAGATGGAATTCAAAGACCACTTCTACCTAAGAGAATCTGGAAAGACTTTATGAAGGAAGTGACATTTTGAGTTGGGTTTTACATAAGAGTAGGATTTCCACAGGTGAAAAAAAAATGGGTTAGAAAGATAGCAAGAGAAAGAATTGCAGTGGAGGAAATTAAATTAGCCAAGATGACTGGTTAGGATCTGTTCAGAGAGGACTCACAGAAACAATTGAGCTAGAGATAGAATATGGGTAGTGTGAGAGCTAGAACTTAGACTAGAAAAATAGCTGGGATCAGATTTTAACAGGTAAACATACTATTTCCTCTCTTGCTTCTTGAAGGGCAGCAGTTATCTCATTTTTGTAACTGTAATTCCTTATGTCCCCATTCATCATTCCTCTAATTTCCAGACCAAAGTGCCCCCTCTCTGGCCATCATTGTTGTATGTGTTTTTCTCACTGTTAGAAGGTAAGTTGCTTGAGAGCAAGACTGCTGACTTTGTATTTGTACTTAACATACAGTAAATACTTAATAAAGACTTTTTCATTCTAAGTGGTGTTTTACCAGGAGCTTGAGCTTCTTTAATATTTGTCTCAAGATTTTGCACTCAGTGTCTGTTTTTTCCAGTGGCTTCTAGATGGCACAGTGGAACATTGGACCTGTAATCAGGAAGACATGAATCCAAATTTTGCCTCAGACACTTAATAATGTAGCCTAAGCAAGACTCTTAACTTCTACTTGTCTGTTTCCTCATCTTCAAAATGGAAATTATGATAATAATAGCACCTAAAAAGCAGATAAAATGAGAAGTAAAGAACATTTTTGTAAACCTCTAAGATACATATATTTCTTTGTTTATGAATGTACATGTATACTAATCCTTATTTTGGGAAAGTTCAATGAGCATGTGACAGTAAACCAAGAGAGATATCTTCTAGATGTGTCTCCTTTTTGCTGGTAGTTTCTCATTTCCAGGAATATAATAAGAATTGAAATGTTAAGTACTACATAGTCCCTGAAAATGCATCTATTGGGGCGGCTAGGTGGCGCAGTGGATAAAGCACTGGCCCTGGAGTCAGAAGTACCTGGGTTCAAATCCAGTCTCAGATACTTAATAATTACCTAGCTGTGTGGCCTTGGGCAAGCCATGTAACCCCATTTGCCTTGCAAAAACCTAAAAAAACAAACAAAAAGAAAATACATCTATTACTGCAGTGGAACATAGTCACCTTTTATTTCTATGTGATGTCTGAAAGAAATGATAAGAACAAAATATGGAACTAGAACCCATTCTGAGAAGTCAAAGAGTATAGTTTGAAGGGCATAGCTGCCATAAGTATAAATTCTACTCTTATTTACTGTTTGGGGGATTTTTACATGAGCTACCTCAGCCCATTTATCCATAGGGAATAAGTGGTCCAGAAAAAAATGATACAGGAAATTATGGAAAAATATTAATATCTTGGGACCTAGAAGAACTAAGGTCAAACTCCAATACTTCCTGCAGTTGATAAGAGTATAGCCTTAACCACCATGTCTAGGACTAAGTAGAACCTCCACGCACAGCATCCAAGCATACAGAAAGAAGCAAAATCTGACCTAAGCACTAAGCACCTCAGTTCAGAAACTGAGACTGGAAATAAAGTAAATGGAAGAAAATATAAAACTCAGTGAAGAAATATTGTAGACTTAGAGAAGACTAAGAGGTAAATATAGAGGAGAGTAACTCCAAAATGAGCCCAGGTAGAGGCTCAGAGAAAAAGGTGCTTTGACCACCAAAAAAAGAAAATTACTAGGGGACCTGTTAAGAAATTGACTTGAGGGGTGGCTAGGTAGGGCAGTGGATAGAGCACAAGCCCTGGAGTCAGGAGTGCTTGAGTTCAAATCTGGCCTCAGACACTTAATAATCACCTAGCTGTGTGGCCTTGGGCAAGCCACTTAACCCCATTTGCCTTGGAAAAACCTTAAAAAAAAAAGAAAGAAATTGACTTGAAACAAAAATGTATTGGTAAAGGAATCAATTAATAGAAAGCAAAGAATAGTGTGAGAAAAAAAATTATAGTTTAGATGTTGGTCAACCTTATCCAAAATTTCCTGAAAATAAGATTTTGATTCTGAGACAATAGATATTAAAACACAATTGAAAGCCTGAAAAAATGAAGAAAATATAAGTTTTGTACTTCCACAATTGACTTAGAAAGCAGTTTAAAGAGAGATAATTTATGAATAATCTATTAATTCTTTTTTTTTTCAACTGCAGAAAACTGAAGCTGGTGGGTTTTTTTTAATGTTTTTGCAAGACAAATGGGGTTAAGTGGCTTGCCCAAGGCCACACAGCTAGGTGATTATTAAGTGTCTGAGGCCAGATTTGAACTCAGGTACTCCTGACTCCAGGGCCAGTGCTTTATCCACTGCGCCACCTAGCCGCCCCAAGAGTCTTAATTCTTTATAAAAACCTGAATGCCATATTTCAAGAAATCATATCTATTAGATATAAGACAAATAGCAAATAAAAAAAAATCCACCAGATACTTCCTGAAAGAAATCCCAGAATGAAAATTTCCAGGAATGTTGTCAAAATCCTATTTTTAGTTCAAAGAAAAAAACCTTGCAAGGTGAAAGAATTCGGATACTAAGGAGCCACAATAGGATCACATTTGTGTAGCTGCCATTCCAAAGAATAGGAAAGCTTGGAATATAATATTTCAGTAGGCATAAGCTAAAGACATAATCAGTAGCCCATATGGCAAAACTGAGTTTAATCTGATAGAGATAGGAGTCAATGTTGGTTAGTTGGTTGATTCTTGTCCTTCATTATAAAAGAAGATAAAAATAACATCACTATGTTTGAGACAAATTACAGTGTGTCCAACTGTGACTAATCAGACCAGAGCTCAGAACTCCCAACCACAGGTCAGTCACATTTGTGAACACCTGGGGTGGGTACACTAAACTAATGGATGTCACAGTTCCTTTGAGTTGCTTCAGTTATACCTTCCTCATAGAGTGCAGCATCATCCTGGATGAGGGCATGCCATGCTGAGCAGTCCTGTGCCCATGTCTCCCATGCTGTACAGTCAGTTCTATAATTCTTCAATGAACGCTTCAGGGTATCCTGCTATCTCTTCTTCTGACCACTCATGAGCACTTGCCCTGTGTGAGTTCTCTGTAAAACAGTCTTTTGGCAAGCATATGTCTGACATTCTAACAATGTGTCCAGCCCATCATAGTTGCACTCCCAGCAGTAATGTTGGAATATTAAATAGTTTAGCTCAAGAAAGGACCTCAGTGTCTGGTATCTTTTCTTGCCAGGTGATCTTCAGACTCTTTCTAAGACAATTGAAATGCAAGTGATTCAGTTTCCTGACATGGCACTGGTAGACTGTCCAGGTTTCACAGTTATATAACAATGAGGTCAGCACAATGTCTCTGTAGACTTTCAGCTTGGTAGTCAGTCTTATACCTCTTCTCTCCCATACTTATTGAAATGGAGGACTTCCAAGCATTCCTGATTAAGAAACCAGAGCTGAATAGAAACTTTGAAATATAAATGCAATAGTCAAAAGAATCAATGAAGAGTTAAAAACATTTATCTATTGGAAGAGACTAAGTGATAATGTATTTTAATAAGGAAAGACAGCAAGTGTTCTCTTAGAATCAAAAGGTCTTTGGAAGTCATAGAGAAAGTTAATTAAGATAGGCAGAGGGTTTTGTGGTAGTTCTGTTTTGATAGACTTAGAAGAAGGAAATGAGAAGGAAGCAGGAATAAGGGAAAGGAATTTTTCACATAATGAATGCATGAGATAAAGAATATATAAACAGAACAACAGAGAAAGGGGAGGAGGACAGGCCTCTTTAATATCTGAATTAGTAAAAGAAAGATTAAATATACAAACTCATAACCAAATTGCTTAGAGTGGAATTATAATAAACTTGGCAGGAAATGGACAGGCACTAGGTGAAGGGGGGTAGGGGATTAAAGAAAGGAGACAGGAAGAGTCATAAACAAGCAAATGATGAAGGGACTAGAAGAAAAGAAAGCTTTAAAAACCTATGATTGGGGTCAGGGCAAGGGAAAAGGAGGAAAGCTCTCAGAGCAGAAACAGATTTTATTAATTGTATATCATTAGTGTTAAGCAAATTCCTTCCTTAGTGTCTTTTTCTTTGTAAAGGGGAGAGGGTAGAAAAGATAGGAAAAAGCATAACAGTGTAGGATGGAGGGAATATATAATTAATAGACTTAACTCATTCATAAAATGGGTAATGAATTAAAAAGCATAATAAAATAATACTTTATTACAAGAAACATTTGAAATATAAAGATTCTCACAAAGCTGAATTTCCAGTGGAAAACATAGTAAAAATTAAACATGGTAAACAACAATCACATATATTTTGCTTAAAAGCAACAAAATTAATGAATAGTATCAGTAATTTATATGCCCAGAATGACATAGCATCTAAATAGATTAAAAGTTAAATCATATAGAAAAATGCATGGTAAAACTATAATTGTCAACTTCCTGTCCCATTCCCCAATTAAGAAAGAATGATCAAATTCCCTATTACACATAAAAATACAAATCAAAAAAGTACATTTCCACATTGACCACATCTGAAAAAGAATATCTGAGTCTATACATTCTTTCACCCCACTATCAGAAAGTAGACAGCATGTTTCAGCATTAACTATCTGGATTCATAGTTAATTGTTTCTCTGATCAGAATTCTTGAGTCTTTAGGGGTGCTTGTTTTACTGCCACTAGAAATTTTTCTGCTTTTGTTCTTTTCTCTCTGTAGGAGTTCATACAAATCTTCCTAGGTTTCTCTGAAATCATCCCCTTCATCATTTCCTAAGTACAGTAATATAATCTGTTACATTCATATGCCAAAATCTGTTTAGCTCTTTCTCATTCAATTTTTTACCACTTCAAAAAAGTATTGTACTTATGATATACATTTTGTTAAGGTTTACTTTACTTAAGACTAGTTCCTGTCTTAATCACCTCTGCTTATTCCCCCTTCTCCCTTCTCTGTTCTCTGTCAATTTCTTTTTCCAGCTCTTTCCCTCAAATGAGAGTCAAATTTAAGTGCTACTTGCTTCCACCACCCCTTCTTCTTTATTTGTAAATAGTTCTACTTCTGTATCCGGATTAGATAATTTTTCCTAACATTTTTGTCCCTTTACACCTTCTTAGTGTTTTCCTCTTCCCCTTTTTTCCAACTCTTTTAAGATTATCAGGTTATAACAGAATCATTTCCAATTCTTCAGTCTAAACATACTCTGTCTGAGATCCCTGTTTATAATAGGGTTCAGAGCTTACACATGTATCATTTCTTATTAGAATACAACCAATTTGTCCTTGTTAAATCTTATGATAGTTAATTCATGCTTACTTTATGTTTTTCTTGACTTCTATGCTTCTATTTCAAGGTTCATTTTTTTCTCCTGTAGGGCTCTATTCAGTTTTTCTGGTTATTTTATTCTTGACTATATTTATTCTTTGCCTTATGAAGTATTGTATTACAAGCTTTCTACTCGTTTATTTTGGTGGTTGCCAATTCATATATGATCCTAACTGTACCTCTTTGGTACTTGAGTTCTTTCTTTAGATCTGCTTATGGTAATTTTTATTTGACTTGGAAGCTCTGGATTTTAGTTATAATGTTCCTGAGAGTTCTCATTTTAAAATTTCTTTAAAGTGATTTCCAATGGATTTTATTTCCTCTTTGCCTCTTGATTCTGAGAGATCTGGTCAGTTTTCTTCTGTAATTTTTTGTGATAGCATTTCTAGTTTGTTTTTTTTTATTCATGGCTTTCAGGGAGTCTATGATTCTCACATTTTTTCTTTATCTATTTTCCAGATCAGTTATTTTTGCTCTGAGATATTTTACATTTTCTTCCATTTTTTCAATCTTTTGGGTTTTTTTTTAACATTCTTTGTTGCTTCATTGAGTCATTGGCTTCTCCAGAATTGGTCATTCTAACTTTCAGAGGCTTGGGTAAGGTTTTGAACTCTTTCTAACTTAATAATCTGTTTTCCATTTTTTTCCTTCCATTAATCTCATTTCTTTTCCAACTTTTTTTCCCTACTGCTTTCATTTCAAATTCAGCCTCAGACACTGAACAAGTCACCAAATATCTATTTGCCTATTTCTACTTTTAAAAAATGAGAATAAGAAGAATAAGAAGAAGAACACCATCCTCTCGGTGTTGTCAAAATACTGATAAAATAGCTGTAAAATGCTTAGTCTAGAGCCTGACAAATAAATGCTGCCACAAATGTTAGCTATTATCATTATCATTATTATCATTAATGAAGTAATCAAGGCACTTGCAGATTATATCATAGTTTATCTAGAAAATCTAGCCAACTCAACCAAAAAATCAGGGGGCCATAAATAAGTTCAGCAAAGTAATAGAATATCAAAATAACCCAAAGATCTTTTGCATTTTACATAATAAATATTGAAATAAAAAAATCTCATCTACAATAACAGAAAAATCAAATGTTGGAAATTGATCTATTTCAAAATATACTAGCATAAGACAAGTGTACGATATAGGAAATGACATTCAATGTTCATAGCTGGAATTTAATCTAGTTAAAATGACAATATTCCCCACATTATTAAATGGCATGAACTTGCAGAGTAGAACAATAGATAAAGCGGTCTCCTCAGGAAGACCTGAATTCCAATTCTTTCATTAACAACTACTCTGTGTGAATTGAGTAATAATTTACTTAACCTGTCAATGGACTAGATATCTTGAATTAGACTATAGACAGTATTTGACTGTCTGCATTAGTATAGGTAGGAGGCAAACCAGTGAATTCACAGGTTTGATTCCTATGTTTACCACTACCACTGCCATCACCATCACCCAATTGAATCAAATAAAAGAGATATTTTTTAGTGAAATCCATGAATTGTGATGAAAAATGAGTAGGTGAAAATATTAGAGAGCTCTCTGGAGGAAAAAAAGCTGATGAAAGTAGCATGACAATCTCAAATTGTAAAACATAATATGGATTATCATCAAAATAACTGGTTTTGACTCCCCCCAAAATAAATAAATGGAATAGAATTGAAGCACAAATCAACTAACTTGCCCAAAAGATTAGAGTTTGTTAAAATTGAAGAAAATAAAAACTAGTGAATAAATTCATTATTTAGCAATATATTTGGGGAAATTGGTCAACAATTTGGTGAGAAATTTATTTAGATTCACATCATATACTCCATTTTTTAGTGAACTCCAAATAGACTTAACATTTATAAAAAGAACTGTGATAAATAATAACTAGCATTTATACAGCACTTTAAGATTTGCAAAATGATTTACAAACATTCTCTTTGCTCCTTTTAATATCCTTGAGGTATTTACATCTCCGTTTTGCAGATGACAAAACTGAGGCCAAGATAGAAGTGACTTGCCTGGTGATGCACAGCTATTAATATCTGAGACTGGATTTGAATTTGGCTTTCTGCCTCTATCTCTTAGGGTCTCTTTCAAAACTCTGCTCAATCACAGCTTACCACCTGAAGCCTTTCCTATTCCTCCAGCTCCTATTATACTCCCTCCCAAAATTACCCTATATTTGTTTTGTCTGTATTCTGTATGTACTTTTAAATATACATTTGTTTACTCCTATTGAATGTAAGCACTTTGAGAACAAAGATTATTTCATTTCTGTCTCTTTATCCCCAGGACCTAAGATAACATCCAACTTATAGTAAGTACTAAATAAATGACTTTTGATTAAGCAGCTTGTTCAAGGTCACTCTAGGCAATCCCACAGCAAGAATTTTAACCCAAAATTTGTGATTCCAAGTCAAGCAGTCTTATCATTGTACCACTCTACCTCCCATATGCTTTAAGAATCCCCTCTACAACATACCCAGAAAATTGTTATCCTGTTTAGCTTGAAGATTTTTAGTAGAATGAAAACATTTCATCCCAAGGAAACTTTTTTTGCCATTAGGAAATTTTTCCTAGCATCAATTTAAATTTTCCTCTTTATAACTTCTTCTACCCTTTTCTCCTGCTTCTATACCCTGTACCAAGCAGAGTTCAACTCATTCCTCTTTCAAGTAACTTTTTCTTATAGGAATCCCATATCTCTCCTAATCTATCCATTTTTAAGACTAAGCATCCTATGTTTCTTCACATAATCCTTTATATACCATTTATCCTTCTCAGCAAACTTTCCACCTTATCAACATCATTCCAAACTTCGGCACCTAGAGATGAGTACCATATTCTGGATGTGATCCATCAAGACAAAGTCCCATAGAACTAATCCTCATCACTGAATTTTTATTAGTATAACCTATGATAACTTTCACATGTTTATTGATAGCTGTTTCTCACTATGGTCTTCAGATGAGCTGGCAATTTACTAATAACATCAGATCTTTTTCAGATGCACTACTCTCTAACCATTCTTCCCCCACATTTTACTTGGCAAATGAAATTTTTGAGCTCAAATGTAAGACTTAATATTTTTTCTCTAATAAATTCTCTCTAATGTTCAGTGTTCCTTTCAAAATGTTTGACTCTTGATGAAATCATTCAGTGTATAAGTTCTATCGTCCAACTTTGTGTCATCTGGATATTTGATGGGAATGCCCATCTTTAGTTTTATGCAGGTTAGAGATAAAAATGTTAAGTAGGAGCAACAAGCACAGATTTTTGGACCACTTCACTTTTGGGAAAGTCCTTTTAAAGCTCCATTAAATTTGTTAGTACAACTCCTGATCATGTCTGGTCTTTCAAGCAGTTTTGAATCCATCTCAAATTGTACTATTTTCTAGTTGACATCTCTCTCTCTGTTCCCCAAAATATTCTCAAATGCCTTGCTAAAATCTAGATAAAAAATATTTTCAACATTACCCTCATCTGTAAGAAAAGGAAGTAAGATTAATTTGGTATGACTTCTTTTAGAAAGGTGAAGCTTTGCTGACTCTAGATGATCTCTGCTTACTTTTCTATATGTTCCCTAACCATCCTTTTAATAGTCCCTCAAAAATCCAGATTATAGATTTAGAGCTGAAAGGAACCTCAGGTGGTTTCATCCAACTACTTCATTTTGTGGTTGAGGAAACTGAGGCTCAAGAAGGTTAAAAGACTTGCCCCACAGTCACTCAGGTAATAAGTATATGAAATAGGAAGTGAATCCCGATCCTCTGCTACAAGAGCCAGTACTTTTCTCCATTTAACCATGTTGTTCCTAGTTTGCATATTCTGTGCTATTTTTCATTAAAAAATTAATATATCATTTGCTCTTCTCCATTCCTTTAGTATCTCTCCCATTTTCCTTAATCTTTCAAAGATAATTGGCAGTGATTTTGCTTTAAGTTCTGTTCACTCTTTTTTTTAATATTTGTTTTTCCAACTACATGCAGCAGTAATTTTTACCAATCTTCTTTTTTGCAAGATTTAGAATTTTATCTTTTTCCTTCCTTCCTCCCTTCTCCCCCCACCCCACAACAGAAAACAATCTGATATAGGCTCTACATTTATAACCATGCAAAACATAGATCCATATGGATCATGTTGTGACAGAAGAATCAAAACCAGACAGAAGAAAGAAAACATCAGTGAGAGAAAAAAAAAATGACATAATATATAAGATAACTTTTAAAGATTGAAGATAATAATCTTAGGCATTCATTTACTCAATTCTTTCTCTGAATATGACTGATATTTTCCATCATAAGTCTTTTAAAATTATCTTTGATTATCATACTGCTGAAATGAACAAGTTCATCATGTTTGATCATCACCCTACATTGTGGTTAATGTGTATAATGTTCTTTTGGTTTTGCTCATTTCACTTGCATCAATTCATGCAAGTCTTTCCAGGCTTTTCTGAAATTCCACCTCTCATGATTTCTTATAGAACAATAGTTTTTCATTACATTATATACATATGCATACACATGCACATACACACCACCATTTATTCAGCCATTCTGGAATTGTTGGGCATCCCTTCAATTTCCATTTGTTTGCTATGAATATTTTAGTACATGTGGGATTTTTACCCCTTTTCATGATCTCTTCAGGATACAGACCTAGTAGTGGTATTGTTGGTTCAAAGGGTATGCTTATGTTTATTTGGGCATAATTCCAAATTGCTCTCCAGAAATGTTATATCAGTTCAACTCCACCAACAATGCATTAGTATCCCAGATTTCCTGCACTCCCCCTCCAATACTGATCATTCTCCTTTCTAGGCATATTGGCCAATTTGAGAGGTGTGAGGTGGTACCTCAGAGATACTTTAATTTGCATTTTTCTAATTAGTAATGATTTAGAACAATTTTTATATGACTATATAGATAGCTTTGATTTCCTTATTCAAGAATTGTCTTTGCATATCCTTTGACCATTTGTCGGTTGGGGAATGATTTTTTTTTATTAATTTGACTCAGTTCTTTATATAGTTTAGAAATGAGTCCTTTGTCAAAAACATTGGTTGTGGGGCATCTAGGTGGCACAGTGGATAGAGCACCAGCCCTGGAGTCAGGAGTACCTGGGTTCAAATCCAGTCTCAGACACTTAATAATTACCTAGCTGTGTGGCCTTGGGCAAGCTACTTAACCCCATTTGCCTTGCAAAAAAAAAAAAAAAAACTAAAAAAAAGCAACATTGGTTGTAAAGATTGCTTCTCAATTTATTAAATTCCTTTTAATCTTGGTTACAGTAGTTTTGTTTGCACAAAAAAACTTTTATTTTAATGTAATCAAAATTATTCAGTTTTTTAAAAAATAATCTCTATCTCTTCTTTGGTCATAAACAGCCCCTCCTTCCATAGATGTAACAGGTAAATTATTCCTTTTTTTCCTAATTGGTTTATATGCCTAAGTACTGCACCCATTTTTGACCTTACCTTGGTAGACAGTGTGAGATGTTCATCTGTGCCTACTTTCTGCCATACCATCTTCCAGTTTTCCCTGCAGTTTTTATCAGAGTGAGTGCTTATCCAAGAAGCTGGAATCTTTGGGTTTATCAAGCATCAGATTACTAGAGTCATTTACTATTGTTTGTTTTGTACCTAGTCTATTCTATTGATCCACCACTTTATTTCTTAGCCAGTACCAAACAGTTTTGATGGCTGATGCTTTATAATATAATTTTAGATCTGGTATAGCTAGGCTGCCTTCCTTTGCATTTTTCCCATTGATTCTCTTATTATTCTTCACCTTTTGTTCCTCATATGAATTATTTTTTTCTAGCTCACTATAGTAATTTTTTTGGATGTTTGATTGGTATGACACAGGTTAATTCACTCTTTACGTATTCTACATTGTCTTTTACTTGGGCCTTGTAATCTGAACTTATCAATGACAACTAGATGTTGCTACCTTACTCTCTTCCTGTTTTAAGTATCAACCCCCCTTGTCATTTTTTCCATTTCATAGATAATTCTCCTTGTCAGAAAAGACAAAACCCAACTATGAATTAAATACTTTAATCTTCCCTCTGACATGCCTACCCTGAGTAATAATCCTATCCCTATCCCTTTTTTTTGTTCCTATTTTTCCCTTAGTATAGCTAAAATGCATCAAAAGGTAGTCAAGGATTTCAGATTTTTTTATGTTAATTTCCATCCTGGTTTTCCAGTGGATACCCATTTTCAGATATTAAGTAGAACACTTTTAGCTTGAAAGGATTCTGAACCTTCCAAGAACATGTTACCTCCTCAGTATCAAAAACTTCCTTTTTTAAGTGCCCACTTCCATGTAGCATTGTATCTAGGGCTCCAAGTATCTCAGATTTACAGTCTAGAACAACAAGCACTCAGATACACAAGAAAAGGTCATTATCTACTCCTTTCATTATGTCAAACTCTTTATTAAACCCTTCCATGATGGTGACTGTGTTGTCCTGTTAATTTTGAACAGTTAGTAAAATAACTTTACTTTCTCACCAGAAAAATGAGGCCCAGTATTTTTTTCCCAGGGGTTACCTTTCCTCAAAAAATTCCTTCCCTATTTGTGAAATAATATTTTGGCTGGCTTTGACAGCCAGAGGCAAGCATCAGATTTCTCCTGTTGCTTGAATCAAGTGCCAGGAGATCATGCGTTGTGTCGCAGATTACACTGATTTGTACATGTTGCAGCGAGGCCTGGCATGCTTCCAAAGAATCTGCTGCGTTAAGGATTTGATTCACTCCAGATAGTTAAGCTGGAAAGTTGTGTTATGCTCTTGATAGGACTTGACAAAGGCCAGGAAATTTAATGTCAAGTCTGTCACTCAACACTCATTGCAACCAAGCATCAGCCCCAACTTTGGTTTTCCTCCCTCTCAGCAGTTCAAGACACAAGTAACAAGCTTTAATTGTTTATCATTTCAGTATCAGAAATTGAAGTTAAAATAATAGGTCTCCAGAAGGAAATGATACATGTTGAGATATCTGAAATGCCCAGGTGGTTTATTCTATAGTCATTCTATAGCTATGGATAAAGATATATCATGGGATGAATTTTATCCACTCATACCCCTTGAAAATAATGAATTACTCAGTACTTCATTATTTTTTAGATGTATGTATTTCTAAAAGCGAACTATAATACTTAAAAGAGCTGTTTCAGGCTAATGGTTGGAATGGAATAGTCATACAATATATTTTAATTTCCCTGAAAACATAAACACCTACATGAAATTGAAATATTTGATTCATTAAGACCTTGTGAAAAGGATTCATCATGGTTTCAGTATTTAAAAGTAGAATTAACCAGCAGATAGATGAACACCTTGGTGTCACGAATAGAATCCATGGTCCTCTGCTGAAAGTTAATGAAAGCAGAGGAAACCTAGGGACTTAAGTTCTGCTTTTTTCTCTTCCCTCAAGTTCAGTAAACTTAAACCTGGGACAGTGGAGAGGGCAGAGGGCAACAACTTGTACATAAGCTTTAGTCAAAGAAGATTAGGATCATAGAGTGGAAAGGGTCCTGGATATGGAGTCAGGAAAGACTTGAACTCAAATCCCATCTTTGACAATTGCCAGTTGTGCATTCATCCTGAGACTTCATTTTCACTCAAAGAGCAGTGGAGAGGCAAATGAATGATGCGAATAGGCTACAACATATAACAAGGAACTTTTAAGTCAGGGAGGTCATCAGTCAAATATAGAAGTAAAGATGAGCGGGGTGCATGACTAGTGTGGAATAACATGAATGTTCCACTGGTATTCTTGTAATTTCAGGAAAAAGAAAAGAAGACCCCAAACCCACTAGGTAAATCCCCTTGGAGAAATTATAGGAAGGCATGAACCAGAAATGGCACAGGATAGTTTGCAGTGTAATTCATTGGAAGGAACATTTAAGTAAATGAGATCACAAATTCATTTGAAAATATTTAAGAATTTACCTAATATAAGCCAATCTGGTTTCTATTTATTGTTATCAATGTGCAAGAAACTATGTCAATCCTCATCAAATCATTATGAAGATAAAATTTACTAATTTATTTTAAGTATCCTATAAATCGTAATGTGCTAACTACCAGCATTACCTAGTCTTAACCTATCCTGCCTAATTTATAGAATGAAAACAGGCTTTGGATGGGTAAAGGACTTTCCCAATAGTACTTTCCTTTTCCTACCCAAAGAATAAACCTTTTCAGGATCCTATTTTTATGATCAGGGAAGATAGCTTAATGCTAAGACAATTGGGATCTTTACCATAGGAAAGTTGATCTTGTTCATTTTTTTAAAAAAATAACATTTATCCTATGCCTGGGCACAGAAGCTCTAGACAAAAATCATCACTTCCATAACTGTCGATCAATAGTCAGTATTCTGAAGGTGTCAGGAATTTATCATTTTCTAAAGTAGTCATAATTAGGTCATGTAGTATTAGTAGTAGTACAACCTTCACTAAGAGACATATAAGTAAGTATTAAAGTCAACTCCAGAGGAAAAATAGCACCTGTAGACAAAGTACATTTGATAAAGTAATTGTGGAATTTGTTTTTTTCTTTGTTTTTGTTCCCAGTTCTTACCAAAATAATTTCCTTAACTTACTATCAGATAGCAACTTATCATCCCCCATTGTCTCTTATAAAATAAACTAATGTTTATTGGTACTTGTCCTTCATTCTCGAAGAAGAGCATGATGATCAAGGAGGTGATGCCATGACATGCAGTTGAATTGTATTTGAGTGAGGGGGTGTTATGCTAAGTCAGCAGCCCCACTGTCTCCTCCAGAGCCATCTGGGTCCAGCGGCCAGATGTGGATCAGGACATCTAGAGATGACCCCAGATGCAAGATAGTCAGAGTTAAGTGACTTGCCCAGGGTCACACAGCTAGTTAATATTAGGTGTCTGAGGTCAAATTTAAACCCAGGTCCTCCTGATTCCAGAGCCAGTACTCTATCCACTTCTCCACCTAGCTGTCCCATAAGTTATAACTATAATAGCTAATCATTACAAAGGCATTGGCTTCTTAAGACACAGGTGATCTATATTCTTGGCTTTGTTCTCCATTGCTTGCATTGTAATCATGAGAAAGTCACTTCTATCATATTAAAAATGTCACTTCTAAAAGGGAGAGGATTCATTCCATTTTATATATGTCATACACTTTTCTATTACCAGAGTTGTTTGATTTCAACTCTACCATCACTAGTTTCTGTATTTCCAAACAGGGCGTTTTGATTTGTCCTCCTCTCCTAAATATTCACAGCCACTAATCCACGTTATGGCTTTACAGCCAGCAAATTAAATTATATTAGTTCTAAACACAATGTTTTTGAGCTGTAGAAGTTCCATAGTCTTTGAAACCACTAACTTAATTTTATCCAACTCTTACTCTGTAACCTAAGAACCAAACAAACTTTTTTTTTTCCAAACAAGAATAATAATAAATTGCTCCCAGGCGGTAACTCTGGATGCCAGTTTTCAGCTGGGACTTAAATCTTCTGTCTGAATTATAAATCCCTCCAACAGGAGAACTAATGAAAATTGACATGTTGCAATTTTTATTTTTCTAATATTTTTCTGATTTCACATTTGGAAATCTCTCAATTGGCTGTAGGAGGTATAAGAAAAAATAATGAGGTACTTTTAAATAAATAAAACAACTTATATAGGTAAATAAGTGTCATCCTTCAAAATATACCTTAAGCATCTATTTAATATTCTGATCTTATAGATATGAGGTATGATCATAAAGAAATGAGACAAGTTTTTAAATTCCCAGTTATTACCAAAGTAATTTCTTGAACACATACCCAGGAATATTTTTAAATAGCCACTTTGCAATTGCACACTTATTCCAATTATGTATCTATTGCTCAAACCATTTCTAGAACCTGTGTTTGGAATTGCTATTTAATCATCCTGTTATTTTGACTATCCCTGATCAATGATGGCAAATCTTCATCTTTAGAAAGCAACTCTTTTGGGAAATAGTATAAAATCAGTCATAATAAAGGATGGATGTTTGTTCTTAATAATAATGTATTTGGTTGAAAACAAAATGACTATGAAGTAATGAAACTGATTTTCCTGATGTGACTCTGAAAGCAGTTTGGGAATAGGAATTCCAAGGGTTGTAAACAGGACTATTATCTTTGGATTCATTTTGTTTTTCACAAAGGACACAGTGCTCGTTTCAGTATGTGCATTCAGTGTGTGAATGTGTTTTACTAGGGGCTCTCTTTTTATATAATCACCTTTTATTTTGGATTATATTTGGATTCAAACTAACCCCTAAAACAACATAAAAATGATCCACTTAACTATTTCTTTTTGTGTCTAATATACTAGTGTAAGATGCATTCAAATTTGGGATGATTTATAAAGCTTTCTTTTAAAAAGAAGTAAAAGCTAAGTTTTTAGGAATTCTAAGCAGCCCATTTTCTTACAAAATTGATACTAAGGACTAAATTGGTGAAAACAGTTTCCAGTAGTATCTGACCCAGTATACAATTAATGCAGCATGCCAGGAGTATCCAATTTCCGTGCATATGTAACCCTGCTTAGAAAAAAGAAGGAAACATTTAGTAGATTCTTCAGTTAGAAGCAGGTAATAGTCCCATGCTCATAAACCAAGTCTTTTGGAAGACAGACTTTTGTCTCTAATCTGTGGCAGCTTTTCTGTTGCTACTCTCATGTTTATGTTATACTGCTTTATGTCTTTATATTTAGAATGATGACCTCAGAAGACATTTTAATACCAGGTGAAAATACAAAGAGTGTATCCATCCACAAGCTATCTGTTATTTAAAACCCTATCTAATCAGAACTTGTATCATCAAAATACATCTACTGCTTTGGATACAGAGTCTAATAATTTTGGTGTTGGCTTGCTTTTTTGTTCAGTTTCAGGTGTGCCCAATTCTTTGTTTCACTGTTTGTGATTTTTCTTGTCAAAGGTACTGGAGAGGTTTGCTAGCTCATTTTACAGAATCAGGATGAAATGACATGCCCAGGGTCACACAACTAGGAATTGTCTTCCTGACTTCAGGACAGGCATTTGTATCAGCTTTCCCATCTACCTACCCTCTCTTAAGTATTACTAGTCATAGTTCACATAAATTATAGTATTTTAAGCTTTGCAAAGAACTTTGCATACATTAGAGGTACTGTTATTTATGTCCATTTTTTAGTTGAAGAAATAGCAATCAGTGTAATTGATTTAAATAGGAATATTAAACAAATTTAGTTGGTTGTATTGTTCAGCAATTTAAACCCATAAAATTGGTATTGAAATTGAAGTATTTGCAGCTAGTGGTGATATGTAGGATATCAAATATATATTTTCTGTTTCTTGCAAAAAAAAGATTACCACTAAAATTTCATTTTTAAAATTAGATTTTCCTTCAAAGTTAATTTTTGGAGGTTGATTTTTTAATTATAAAATTCTCACATTAATTTTTAGTAAATATTACAACTTTCAAATTCATACAAATTTGTTTAAGAAATAATTGAATTTTAAAATTTTCTTTTTGGTGATATATAATTACTCTAATATTGGTTAAAACTAAAGTATAAAAATCATCTATGATAGGACAGATAAGTAGTTAGAGTAAATAAATTAGACAACTTTGGAAGTATTTTACCCTTGTAGTGTGTTATTCTGTTTGGGACTGAAAATTATATTTGTTTCACCCACTAGGCACATGCTAATATTAAATTGTTTTTGAAGTGATTATGTTGCCTCACTATTCATTCTGTGGCATATTATGTTGCTACTTAATGTAATGAACACATACCTCTCAGTTTCTAAATAATGTTGGTAGAAATTAGTACATAAAAGTGACTGCATCTGAAGTCTTGGGAAGTCTTATAGAATTACTGTATCTTAATATAAAATTTCTCATTCCATATAAAAAGAAAGGGCATAAGATTCTTACGAAAAGTATTAGTCATTTCTCATTATTTGGAATTGTGTTTGAAAGTAGGAATGATCTTCAATCATGAGGTCTGTATTTTAACTTTGTACAGATGTGTTGCTAAAAGAACACGATGTGCTTATTTGTTGTATTTATGCTACTTTCTAACTTTTAAGTAAGATGGATGAAATTATATATTAAATAAAAAACATCAGCAGCTCAGCATGACTGTTCTTAGACTGAAAAAACTGTTGACATTCAGTGGCGCAAATGAAAGTTTGACTTATAATTCATTGATTTTGGAAAAAATTCATTTAGAAGTAATTATCCTGTTTGAGAATAAATTGCCATTAATTTATGCTGGTAATATAGTCATAGTAAAAAATGCATACCTTAATTTTTAATTAATTACTTTTTTAAAAATTTATTTGTTTTTAGCTGATGTTAATTACTGTCTCCATTTGTCATTTTAACATTTTATACTCCAAACCTTGAAGGTAAAAGTTTTATTTGGAACTTGGGGGGGGTGGAGACTGAGGATGTGAATTTCTTGATTTGCAAAGAAGGAAATTTTATAATTGATTCTGAAACTTTATTTCAACATTACTAACATTGCATATTCTCATAATCAAAATTCATTGTTTATTGTAGATGGTATTCATATAGGTAGGAGATATTAAATGGCATGGCCCTATATTAGATAATGCTATATCTAGCAAGATTAAGGCTATTGGGTAAAACCTATCCCCGGTTTTCTTTATGGTTCCTTTCTCTCTGAATTACTTTGATCGCCATTTTCCTGTTCACCCAACCTTGTAACTTTAACAAAGTTTTGTAAATAAAAAAATATTTAACCTTGTTCTTAGCAATGCTATATCAAAATAGAGTAGATCAATAATATGCAGCATAGCATTGACCCCAACTTGGTGTTTTTTATTGATTTTTGTGGCAAATGCCCCAGGCGTTGGATGAGAGTGAAAATGATTTATAAAGTATGCACACTGCTTACCCAGGCTACTCCCCCCCCCACATCTGTAACTACTATTAAACAGATTTCTAAAATGTGGAAATGACTGGTAGCATCTAGTCCCTCATACAGAGCCAAAAAGATCCAAGTTAGCTTGCTATATAAAGTGTTTCTGATATTGAGGCTAATACTTATTCACTGTTTAGGGAAATTTTGCCACTGTACCAGCTCTTTAGATTTATGTGTGGCCTAACACCATTTAAAATCACTGCTCATCCCAGAGATTTACTGCCACAGACAACTCAATAATCCAAAGCAGAAGTTCCTGAGTCATTTTGGTAACTTCACAATGTAGGTTAACCATTTTCCCATTTTCATTCTATGGTTGTGTTAACTTTTTTTTTATTTAGATCTTCTATTTTTATGTTATGTTCTTTTTCAAATATATACCATCTTCTTCCACTGCTCAGAGGACCCAGCCCTCAAACAGGACATCTTAACTCTGGAGAAACTTGGGGAGACCTTCTAAAAAAGAGTGTTTTTAAATGCCTAAATTAAACTCTTAGGATTTCAAAGGAAATCAAGCTATTGAAATGCAGTTTTGAAATTCACAGACTTGTTAAGAAACCTTACCCTGTATAACAAAGAATATGGAAAAAAAGAAAGAAAAAGTTCAGTCAAACTAACCAACATCTGAACTGAGTCTGACAGTCTATGTGACACCTACAACCCAACCCTAGACCTCTGCAAAGTGGGCTGAGAAAGTCATTTTCTCTTTTCTTTGGAACCAAATTTTGCTCATTGTAATTACATAGCTCCTAGTTTGCTTTTGGGGTAGGGGAGTGGAGATGATAGGGATAACTTTGCATTTGCATTATTCTGGTCACTGTGTATTCTGTTTTTTCTACTTCTTTCTTTTACTTTTCATCGGATTATAAGCTTTCCCAAGCTTCTTTTGTTCTTCAACATAATCACTTCTTATTTTGATTATGTTCAGTTACCAAGATTTCTTTAACTCTTTTCCATTCAATTAGCATGTATATTGGTGGGTTATTTAAAAAAAGCAGTTACAGAAATAATATCAGTTTTATTATAATTGAGATGTATATGATACCTTTATTCCAGAGAGCTTAAATCTTTTTAATTCATTCTACAAATTTTTATTAAAATTTTTTCTAAGCATGTGCTGAGTGCTGAAGGAGTTAAAAGTTCAGAGATGATATACTTCCTACCCTCATAGAGTTTACTTTTCCAGGAAGGTGACATAAACAAAATTATAACACAATATTGTATAATCTCAGTAGAAAGGCACAAAACAAGTATGTTTGAACTTTGTACTTGCCTCCAAAGAAGTACCATATAAGGGCTCCCACCCAGTTTGGTGTGAGGAAGCAGGGATTGGAAGAGGATCAGAGAAATGTTAGGTTTCTTGAGAATTATGTTTTAAGGATTGAAGTAGGAATTTAGTAGAGGAAAGGGAAGCCATTGCAAATCTTTGGAATAAGAAAGAAGCCTGGAGACTGAATGACTTGGTAGGTCATCAGGAAACTGAGTATTTTGTATATTTAACTGAAGGGAAAGAGGTAAGGATGGGAAAGTAAGGTGATCCTTGATGGTGAAAAAACATAGCACTTTTTCATTTATTCTCTTTGTCTTGCATCATCCTCACTTACAGGCAGATATACTGTGGCCTAGAAGGGGAAATGGGTAAACTATTCACACACACAAAGCCAAGCAAAGGAGGGGCATGCCTCAAGTCAGGTCTTCCCATTCTTAGTTTTGTGCTCCCTTCCCTGGATCACTATTCTGATGCAATACAGTTGGAGACCTGCTGCCTCTAATCACATTTATTAGTAATAAAATATTCCTCTTTGTTGGAGACTTAATATGTGGACACAACTTTTTTTAGTGGAGCAAGGGGCAGAGAGCACATTTGGAATAGATAAGCTGTGACCAAGGGGAAAGAGTTGGGTAGCTGAAAGTTACTCAGCTACTAGCTCTCCAGTTGTAGTCCAGTAAAGCAGGGTGTATGCCATGGAAGCCTGGTCAGCAGAGCATGGGTTATTCAGAAGGTTGAACAAGGAAGTTGGCTATTGGGAAAGATTGTCGTGTTCCATCTGCCATGTCAGTCAGAGAGCAGACAGCTGTTTCCTGTCCCCAGGACCTTGTGTTGCCTCAGTCCATCCATCAGCGGCAGCAGTCATCAGCTAACCTTCTCAGCTGTGCTGGGGAGAACCTGTGCATGAACATGCATACACATGCACACATGCACTTTCTCTTCTCAAAGTACCAGTTACACTTCAAGTCAGCAAAGATTCAGTGCCTACTGTTCTAGGTACTGGAATCTGGAATGTGAGAAATTTTCTTATCCAATAGAAAAGTTAAAGCATATTGGCAGTTATAGTGAGTTAAAAGTGCTATTTAAAAATGACAGTCTGAAAATTATGATAATATTCAGTTGTTCCAGTTGTATCCAATTCTTCTTGATCCCATTTGGGATTTTCTTTTTAAATACTGAAGTGTTTTGCCATTTCCTTCTTTCACTCATTTTACAGATGAGGAAATTGAGGTACATAGGGTTAAGTGACTTGCCCAAGGTCACACAGCTAGTGTCTGAGGCCATATCTGAATTCAGAAATCTCCATGCCAGATGCTGAGAGCACAGAAAAGAAAGATCAAGTCCAGTCAGGAAAGTAAGGGGAGTAGTAGGGGTGAGGAAGGGTGCATACATATGCACACATAGTGTGTGTGTGTATATGAAAACTATATATGTATGTATGTATATGGCTATAGATACATATTTATATGCTTATATCCATGTAATTTTAAGTTAAGCATTGAAGTATAGATATTAATGAAAGAAAATATATTCTAGGCAAAAAACAATATTAATAAAAACTAAGGAAGAAACATTGTGTGTTTAGAAAATGGCTAATATGGGAGCAGCAGTAGATAGAGCACTGGCCCTGGATTCAGGAGGACCTGAATTCAAATCTTATCTCAGACACTTAATAATTCCCTAGCCATATGACCTTGGGCAAGTCACTTAACCCTATTGTCGTAAATAAAATTAAAAAAAAAAGAAAAGAAAATGACTAATAGTTGGCTGAAGTAGAGACTATGTCAAGGGGAATAATGGAAGATAAAAGCTGGAAGTGTATGTTAAAGTCTAGCAGTAGAGGACTGTACATGCTAGTTTTAAAAGTTTGGAGTTTATTGATCCAGTAGATAAAACAGCTTAATAACCTAAGTGCTGGGTTTTTTTTTTTTTTTAAGAAAAGATATTTGTAAAGATTTTTTCTGAAAAAGCTGCTTTTATTCCCAGGAATGAGGGGCAAGGAAATTTTGATAATGAACAATTTTCCAGTCTAAGTAGTAAATTAGAAATTTTCTCTATGTAGGAAAGAAATTAACAGCCACTTCTGGAAAAACCAAAGATCTCTTTTCTAATAAGACACAGCAGCACAGCCTTGAAATCAGCAACAATTCATCAGCAATGCTGCAACAATCTTTCCAAAGGAGCATACTCCAGTTTTGATTAAGGTCAGGGTTTCCCATCAAGGGTCTTTTTTTTTCTTTTTGGTCTTTCTTAATCCTCTAACATCTTTTAGTTAGGGAAGAAAGGATTGGAAGCATCATTATCTGCCTGATTACTGACTTGACATTTTAAAACTACCATTAATCATGTAAAATGAAATTCAGAGATCTATAAATACCATTCTCCCTAGTGAAATAACAGGAGGAATGACTTTGGATTGGGAAGACATGGGTTCAAATCTGGTTTATGATATGCTTGTGGAAACCACTTAATCTTTTGGTGTCTCCAGGCATCTCTTTAGTACTATCAGATGAGTTGCTCATTTGTATCAGTGAAAGTGCCAGAAATTCCCCACACTAATAAAATCATAGATCTGAACTACATGACCTTACCCTTCTAGGTCTTTAAAACCAAAAGTGGGAATTTCAAATAAGCCATAACCCAGCGTTCACTGAGAGTATGCATCTGAGGCTCATTAATATAAAGTACATAAATCTTAAATCATAAAACTTCAGAGCAATTTAGTTGTATCCGTAAACCAAGGGGAAATGGTAAATAAGGTGATAGTATATCTACTTTTATCATATATTGCTGACATATCTGTGTTCAGTAACTGAATAATTATTTTATAGCTGTTGCTTGATCTTACTTTATTCCTCATTCCTTTGAAATCATAATTAAAGGTAATTATTTTTATTTTTATTGCAAAATTTGGATTATACAAAATGTGACTCTTGATGCTGTTTAAGAATAATTTTTGAGTTTCAGAGAGTGCATGATTTCCCCATCATGTGTGCATAAAGTCATTTATCTTACTGAAAATATGGATGCTCTAATGCAGCTGTTGAAAGTTGAGTATAGGGGTGGCTAGGTGGTGCAGTGAATAGAGCACTGGCCTTGGAGTCAGGAGTACCTGGGTTCAAATCTGACCTCAGACACTTAATAATTACCTAGCCATGTGGCCTTGGGCAAGCCACTTAACCCCATTGCCTTGAAAAATCTAAAAAAAAAAAGTTGAGTATATACAACACATTCGTTTGGTTTTCAGATTGCTCATTGCCTCTCTCACTACCCCCCCCCACACACCATTGCCTAATTTAACTTGCAACCAAGTTTTCTTCTTGGAGGATTTCAAAACACGACTTAAATAACACCACCATATGGATGGCTTTATTTTATTTGAACAAGATTCCTAATTATAAAATATTTTTCATACTAACTAGTAAGGTGTTTGAAAAAATTTGAGGGACTTCCATTCAGTTTATTTTAAAAAAAGATGAATAAATCTAGTCACTTATTTCAAATCTTGGGCTTTCTTTTATTCTTAGTTGATAGATATTCTGTTTGCAGTCTGCCCAATTCTATACACATGGACTGTTTTCTGGGTTTGAGTTTCATGAATAAAGCTTCTATATAAATATATTACTAGCTATTTTCCTAAAAATTGAGTAATTTAAAAAAAATCATAATCAAATGGATCTGTGTGACTTTTACCCATGTCCTCCTATATTCACCAAAGGGAATCTGCCCTCTGTTCTGAAGACTTTTCAGGGGTTTCAACATCTTGAAAGTACTAGTGGATCATTATGGTTGGCTACCTCTCATCATTCTCCATAGAAGCAACCCATCCTCTGATGACCTCTTTTACTCCTTTTTTCTTCAGAGATCCTTTCTTGATTATATGCTGCAGCTTGTTTGTAGTACATGAAACTAAGAAAAATAATCATCCCGATTATTTTAATTACTGCTTTGAACTTCATACTGTACTGGATTCTGAGAATGATTCCAACAGACATAGATCTTTACTAATCTGACAATAACAATAACTAATAGCAGTGGATTATTAATATAGTTATGGTTTGAAAAACTCTGTTCATTTCTTCATTTAATCCCCAGAATAACCATATGAGTAGGTGCTATTTATCATTCCTTTTTTTCAGATGACAAAAATAAAGCTAGGAAAAGTCAAGAAACTTTCTCAGGCTTACACAATTAGAAAGTGTCTGAGTTAGAATTTGAACTTATGCTTTTTTGTCTACAAGTTTAGTACTCAATCCATTATGTGACATAAGATTTAAAAAAAAATTTGAGACTGCCAGGTAGAGAAAATGAATGCAGATTGAATTAAAATTAATAGTCCACAACATTTAGCACAGTTTAGATCACACATAGTAAATTATCACAATATTCCTGATTATATATGTTGATCTCTTCACATTTCAGAGATGTGAAAATATAGGGATCAATCATGAAGGGAATTTAATGATACAGGATAAAAATATTAAAGGTTTTTTTTTGCTTTGTTTTGTCTTAACCATTGAAGGTTTTTATCTCTTATTGATGGCAACCTCTGTGAAATTGGACAGCCTGAAATGCAACAAAAAATAAATTTACTTCTTCAAAAGGAAGGAGTAGAAGGAATTGCTAAAAGTTTGGAAACAACAGGACATACATTGCAAATCATCATTGATGGTCTGAGTCAACCTGAAGGCTTTGACTTCCGAACAGGTAAGGGATGAATATTATTAACATTTCATCTTTACTTTTTCTTTTTTTTTATTTGTCCTTCAACAAGATATCTCACAGGCATCTCAAAATAAAATATGTCTAAAACTCGTCTTCCCCACAAAACCTTCACTTTTCTGAACTTCCCTGTTCCTGCTGAGGGCATTATTATCCTGCCAGACACTCCAGTTTTCAAATTTGGCATTTTGCTTCACTCCTCACTCCACCCTTATTCTCCTTCGCTATTCTTTCTACTTTCACAATATTGCTTTCATAACCCCTTCTATCTTCTCACGCAGAGATGTTCCAATTCAAATACTAATAATGTCTCTCGTAGACTATTTTAGTCACTTTCTAATTCGTCTCTGTCCCTCAAATCTCTGATCCATTCTCTACATAGCTACTAAAGTAATTTTTAAAAATATTGTAATAGGAGCAGTTGACTCTCTCACTTAATTATTCCCTCTTGCCTCTTGGGACAAATAGGAACTTCTCTGTTTAACTTTTAACGTCCTTCTGAAGCTGGGGCCAGTTTGCCTGTCCATTCTTCCGGTGCATTATTCCCCTGCTCACTGAGGTCCAGTGGCTCCCTAGGACTTTGGTTAATGCAGGTAGCATAATTTGGATTCTGTAAACGTAATCCCTAGTGCAGAATCAGTCAGAGTACCCCCATGCTCAGAGCCCTGTTTGAGCTTTAAGATCATTCAGTCATTTGGCAACCTTCAGAAGATGGCAGTCCATAAATGCACATAGGGACTATGACACTATAATGGAGGTGGAGCAGAGGTGCCCTGATCTCATTTCCTTATGATTATGGGTACCAATCAGCACTTTTGCCCTCATTTGAAAACTATTTACTTATGTTTCTAAGAGCATGGTTTGAAATCTGTCCAGGCCACTCCAACTGCTCACTGCCTGGGTGTGCCAAGAAGACACTCTTACTTTTTTTTTCCCCTTACTTTGCTTCATTGACCCCAGGCAAGGCCTATACCAAGATATCCTTTTTTTTTTTTTTATTAGTTTTTTGTGAGGCAAATGGGATTAAGTGGCTTGCCCAAGGCCACACAGCTAGGTAATTATTAAGTGTATGAGGCCAAATTTGAACCTAGGTACTCCTGTCTCCAGGGCCAGTGTTCTATCCACTGTGCCACCTAGCCACGCCCCAAGATATCTTTTAACATAATCACTACCCACCCCTCTTTTGACATTTAAAGCTTTTTAAAACCTGGTCTCTTCCTTTCTATCTTGAATGTTTATATTTGGCTCTCCAGCTGTATGACCATCCTGATGAACATCCATCTCTTGCCTCCATGCTTTTGCACCGACTGTCCTCCAATCCTGGGTGCCTCTGTCTCTTCTTTCCCTGATTTTCTTCAATCTTCTGCTTGAAACCTACCTTTAGCAGGAGGTCTTTCCCAGTCTGCCCTACTCCAGCTCTTCCTAGTTGCTGCTTTACATCTACTCAGCATTGTACATGTACACTGCCTAGATGTTAACATCTTGTCTTCCCTATTTGGGGTGTGGGGGACTTCCTAAAAGCTAGAGACTGGTTTTACTTTTTTTTTAATCCTTGGCATCAACTGGCACATAGTAGATGCTGAATCAGACATGTGCTACCTGACTGACTCTGCAATACAACCAAACCTCACATACAGTGCTCTAGCTCCTCCTCCTCCTCCATGCCTGGAGCACTCTCTTTCTTCCGTTCCTTCTCTTGGAAACCCCTCTTTCTTTCAGATGCCTCCACTTGCCAGTACCATCCCCCTCAATGTCTTGTGTTTGTTTTACATCTATAGATTTGTGTTCCTCTTGATTGTTTCATTTTTGTTTATGTATACCCATGCCTATCACAGGGCCTGGCAATGTAGTAGGTAATTAATAAATGCTTGTTGATTGATGATTTTGATTCTCATACCAGGAAAGGAAACTAGGCAAATATAGTTAATGGTTTACTATGGTAGATCAAGCTAGGGTTTCAGACTCCTCATTTATCTCAAATGAGGTACTATTTGTAAAGTTGTCATCTCTTATACCTTGCCGTGTGTGTGTGTGTGTGTGTGTGTGTGTGTGTGTGTGTTCACTTTTCTTTCCCCTTCTTCCATTATACCCAACTGACTACAGTCAAATATATGCAGATGTGTTACCCTTGGCCCCAGATCTGTGCTTCATAGCTCATTGTACATGATTCTATCTATACTAATGCCATCATCTTTATAGAATTCAGATGCCCTTGTTGAAGCAGTTAGATCATAACCTATTGAGTGAATCCAGTCTCTAAATCACTGCCTTCAGATCCTTTTATTAGTATGTGTCAAAACAATACTAAAGAAATTGGATAGTATTTCTGCATTTATTTTTCTCTTAGTTTAAACTGTTCTTTCACCACAAATAGAGCATTCTTAAGAACCATAGTAAGGAGGAAGAGTGCCTATGAGTGGAATCTACCTATATTTTCCAAAGTGTCTTAAGATTGCCAAAAAGCATAATATTCATGAGTAGTGTGTTTATAACATTTAGGATTGGAAAGAATCTAAGCATTCATTTTACAGATCTTAGATTTAACTTAGAAAAGTTTCCTAGTTTTTCTAATCTTCCATTAAAGATCTGCTCTGGAGTTGTCCAGTATCTCAGGTAGTATGTGTGTAATTGCCCATGGATTCTCAGAAGTAGTACTGTTTGCTGTTCTGGCAGGTCCTGTAAAGCTCAAAAAGTCTAACTTTGGTGTGAGGTTTTGCTTATGGATCAGCCTCACTTAGTTCTGAATGACCCATCAGCAAGTGATTGATCATCATCAGACAATTCATGAATAACATAATCTCTTAAAGGCATTCTAATCTGTAGGAGTAGAGTGAATATCCAGTCAGTCTTTGGAAGTATTAATGATTTATGTTGTCTTTTTCCTCCATTTTACATTTTCTCAAATATGCTTATTTTCCCAGGATCTCAGTCACCTTCTCCTAAACCTTTTCTCATTTTAAGTTTTTTCAGTTGATATTGTCAGTTCTATTTAGATGAACATTCTGGTAGATTCTACTAAAATATTTTTAATTTGGATTAGGAGTAGGATGTAGCCTTGTCTGTCAAAGTATTAAAATGTTGCTATTGCAGACTTTTCAAGGAGAACTTTGAGTTGTCCCCATGGCCCAAGCTGTCTTCAGAAACATGTTAAGTTCCTGACTCAGATTTTCCATGCAAAATTAAACTACACAGCTGATTGAGATTCCTTAGGGAATCTGAAGCAGCTGGTTGCCTGCCAAAAAGGGGAGAGGAAAGAGTTTTCAAGCATAGAACAGTTCCTCTGGGATCTGACAGCCCATCTCATCCTTGGGCCTGCTCCACTTTGAGATTTTACTTTGCATGGACATGGCCCTTTCTTAGTGTATTTATATTACAACAGTTTTCTTGCTTTTAGAATTCATTGCCTCACCATCAAGTAATGAGGCATATTTTCTCTCTACAGAACTCTGTATCAAAATCTATTCAAATTTAAGAGATTTTTTTTTTTATTTTGGAAAAAGATTTTCTCGTGTGTGTTTAATGGAAAAACCTGAATTTTAAAAAAATTCTCAGTTGTGCTGTGTTATTTGGGAGAGAGTGGGTGGATTGGGGGGAGTTAAAGGTTGAGAAGTAAAGAAAAGAACTGACCAGTTGTTGAGACAAATGTAAAAGACCCACCTCAGTGAGCTATCAGGATGGAGCATGACAGCTGTGAAAGAAGAAGAGATGAGAAGGGGGAGGGAATGGAGGTGAGGTGTTATAAATGGGAGTTTGAAAATAGCATGAATTCTTTATTGTAGCCAGTGCATCGTATTCTTAGAGAAGGAGTCTAAGGGAAAGTTGGTATGAACGAAATGCACAGGTAACCCACGAGCTTCGTTTCAGCTTATTTTTTAACTGAGCAGCATGCTCAGTCAACACACAGTATCAGTTTTCATTCTCTTTCCCCCATTCTCTCTGTTCTGTGAAAAATCTACAATTAATATTTTTTGCTTTGCAAATATTATACTCATAGCAACCCTAGGAGGTATTATATTAACTACTTTATAGATGAGGAGACTGAGAAACAATTGTCCATTAAGTATCTGAGTCAAGATTTGAACTCAGATCTTCCTCTACTCCAATTTTAGCACTCTGAAAAGACAAGAACACAGAGTCTAAATAGTCAAGAATAGGTAACAAGTAATGGAGCAAATCCAGTGTTATCTGGAAACCATTCCATTGTGTGCTTGTGTGTGTGTGTGTGTGTGTTCACTTTTAATGGGAATATGACATGTCTTCTTGGAAATGTGACTTCTTTGCATTTTATTGGACAAACACCAAAATAAAAGCTCATTTATTGCATTGATATTCTTGCCCAAAGTTAGAGTCCTCTTAATTAAATAGCCTGTGAAGGCAAAACCAGTGTCTTCTTCATCTTACATCCTCCCCAATGCCTCCTGCCCTAGTGTTCCAGGGCCAGTCCTTTTAAAACACAGTAGGAAATCAAAACATGTCAGATAGATGAATTTGAGAATTTTGTGAACAAATGGAACCTCCCATCAATTTTTCTACATCTTTCTTAGAGTTGAATAAATGTTGTGCTATCATTAGACCAAAATCATACTCATGTCTGTCATCTATCAGTGAGTGACTCTGTGGCCTCTTCATATTTTTTTATCTCATTTGGTTTTGAATTAATGTAACTTTTTAATGAGTTTCTTCAAGTTGTTTAATATGTCTGTCCTCTTTCCCTGGTCCAGTTGGATCCTCCATGGTTTTCATTTGGGTTGGGTGTACAGTGAGTACTTAGCAAGGGCTTAGAGACTGTTTCATATTGTAAGTAGAAGATACAATACTGTGGTTGATTTTGATTTCTTTGCCTTCCTTTCCTTATAGATTTCGATAAACCTGACTTCAAGCGTACCATAGTCTGCCTAGAAGATCTGAATGTTGGAACAGTTCTCACTGGAAAAGTTGAGAATGCTACTCTCTTTGGGATTTTTGTAGATATAGGAGTGGGCAAGTCAGGGCTGATTCCCATCCGAAATGTTACAGAAGCAAAGCTTTCTAAAGTGAAGAAGAGAAGGAGTCTTGGACTGGGCCCTGGAGAGAGAGTGGAAGTCAAAGTGATCAATATTGATATTCCTCGATCTAGGATAACCCTAGACCTCATTCGTGTTTTGTGAGCATCTCACTGGACACCCATTTTTTATTTAATTTCATTTTTTACCAATTGTAGGCTCAGATATGTGAGAACTTATGCAAGGATTAGAAACAAATCACATTAACAGGAGTTTCTGAACAAGTCCCTTCTTAGTTGCTGCCTGTTGAATAACTAAGGAGATTGAATATTTCTTCTTAAACATCTTGCCATATATTCCTTCAGGGAGACACATGCCAAAGAGCCTCCCTTAACCCATTTGGTGATAGTTTTCTGAGTGAAATTGGCTTGTCATTAATGAATTTAGCCATTTCTCCAACTCTTTAGAAAATCATTCTCTTCCTGTACAGCACAGATCTCCTTTAGGTTTTCTCTCCACACAGTTGGATTCAATGGTATGACTTAAGAGTCAGCCTAAGTCTGATTTATGAGTTATAGGTGACATTTCACATGCACTCTGTAATTGGGGTATATAAATTTTTTGTTCATTGCCCCTCCACACTAAAAATTTCTACAGACCCAAATGTATCTGTGACTTTGAGTTCAAAAAGTTATCAAAAAGTCTTATTTGTTTTGCTCTCTGTGATTAAACTTTCATGCAATAAATGAGCTTTTATTTTGGTGTTTGTCCAATGAAATGCAAAGAAGTCACATTTCCAAGAAGATATGTCATATTTCCATGAAAATTACTTATAAAAGTACTGAACCATCAGTAAAGGAAATGCTCTGAAAGAAAAAGCACCATCTTGTTTTCTGCAGCAGGCTGTGAAACAGGTCAATGACATCACGGCCTGGTTGTGTAGGTAGAACAGTCTATAAACCTTGTTGGCAGTCCTGCTCTAGAAAAGGTATTCCTCTCACACCCATTCCTCAGGAAGGGGCTGCAGTTAGAATTGTGATCTCCCTTGGAGCAGGGGATAACTGCTGAAGAAACACCGTTGGCCAATCCAGGGTCACAGCTATTCTGAAATTTATAATCAGGGAGAGTTGCCTGACAAGTCAAGCAGCTTATCCTGGGCCTCGGCCTGGATGTGTCAGGGCAGCCACCAAGCACTTAGTAAACTTTGAAACTGCTCAAACCTAGGAATTCAAAGAGAGGCAGATAAGCAATTCACATTCTAGTGAGGGAAATGGTAGACCAAGAAGATTGTCCCACTGACAAGGGAAGCCAGGTCAGAGGAAAGGCACTAGGTGGGGTGGGAAAGGACTCCTGCAGAAGGAGCTAGGATCCAGGTGTGAACTGGCAAAGAATTCCTTTTATAGCCAGTTAAAAATGCAAGGTTTGAGATGGAATGTTAGTTATAAGGAACAATGATACTTATAAGAATAACAATTTATATTTGATCCTGAAAGTAATAGGGAGCTACTTGAGTTTATTGAGGGTGAGTCTGGGTAGGGTAGTCTGACATGATCAGACCTTCATTTCAGGAAAATAATTCTGGCAACTTTGAAATACCATTTCTGGGGGCAGCTAGGTGACACAGTAGATAGAGCACTGGTCCTGGAATCAAGAGGACCTGAGTTCAAGTCTGAATTCAGATACTTAATAATTACCTAGCTGTGTGACCTTGGGGAAGTCAACTCAACCCCATTGCCTTGCAAAAAAATAAAAAACCCTAAAATAAAATGAAATACCCTTTCTTTGCCCCAATGATGGCCTACAAAATGTCGTGGGCCACTGGTAGAACTGGGAAATTATTAACTCCTTCCCCACAAACCTTCCAGTTGCTAATGCTTCCCCTTTGAAAATACCTTCTTTCTAGTCTATGTATGTCTGTGTGTGTGGGGTGTATACCTTGTATGTATATAGTTATTTACATACTCTTTATTAGAAAGTAAACTCTGAAGGCAGGGCCTATGATTCTGCCTTTCTTCATATCTTTACTGTTTAAATGCATGATGAAGAATTTTGCAACCCAGGTGCCTCCTGAGCTTCAAATCTGTTAATTACTTATTGAACTTATTACACTACAGTATCTTAATTTGGTAAATACTTTTGCAGCATATGGCCTTTTGCCATTATTTTATAAATTATATAAATTTATAATTTATACATATGAAGAAATTCAAAGTAATTCATATGATAAATTCAATTTTGAATTGTATGTGTCTTTAGATGACACTGAGGGATGGTTTCATGCTTTAGAGTAGATACTTCAGTCAGTTGCCTTTGAATCTCTTCTCAGTCAGCCATCCTGGGCTATTTTACCCTTTAGCCAATGTTTTTGTAAAACCTAAGCTGGTCTAGTTATGAAAAGAGAAGCAGTTGGTCACAGAAGCCAAGACCATCAGAAGGAGAAGGGATTTTGGAGATCATCAAATCTGAATCCCTCTTTTTACTTCCCATCTCTAACAAACATTAGAGATGTAGCAATTTTCTAGTTCCTAGCAGTTTATCTCAAACTGGATGTCCCATAAACTTCCTAAATTAATCACATCCAAAACCTTTCCTACTTTTGAACTTATTACTATTGAGGGTATCATCTTTCTAGTTATACAGGCTTAAAATCTGGGCATCCTTGACTTATCACTCCACTCTCAGCCTCCATTCTTTGTCTAGGCAGTTGTCAAGCATTCTTATTTCTACCACCATAGCTTCTCTCATATATCCTGTACCTCCTCTTCCTCTGATACTACCCTGCCCTAGTCCATGCCCACATCACCTCACATTGGGGTTATTGCAGTAATCTTCTGCTTGGTCTACCCATGTAATCTCTCCTCACTCCCAATTCATCCTCCACTCAGCTGTCAAATTGACCCTCCTAAAGCTGAGGTCTGATCATATTATCCCCCCTCCCCATTCAGTAAACTCTAGTAGCTCCATATTACTTCCAGAATAAAATATTAAAATCCAATTTGACTTTTGTTCAGTTTTCAGTTGTGTCAGATGCTTCATGACCCCCCTTGTGGGGTTTTTTTTTTTTTTTTGGCAAAGATACTGGAATGGTTTGCCATTTCTTTCTTCATCTCATTTTACAAGATGAGAAACTGTGGGTGGATTTGAACTCAGGAACATAAGGCTTCCTGACTCCAAGGCTAGCACTGTGCTATCTCACTACCCTGTTTGACTTTTAAAGCCCCTCAAAACCTGCTCTCCCCCACAACTTTCCCAGTTGTCTATAACCTTGCACTCCTGATTGTAATTTACTATCCAGGGACACTTTCTTCTCTGCTGTTCCTTGAGCATGATACTACCAATCAAACTGTTATTGTATATTCATGGTTGTTGGCAGATTGTCTCCCTCTCAGAATGCAAACACTTTGAGGACACGGTTGGTGCTTTTGCCTCATAACATGCTTATTGATGACTGGTCGACATGCTGACTGTGATGCTTAGCAAGCCATTTAAACTATCTTCATTAGTAGAGGAAACTCCTCCCTGAGAGCCCCCATAACAAAAAAATAATCACAGATTTAGTCAAAAACAACTATTTCACAAAGCACTCAATACACTGAATGTAACTGATTACCTTAAGAGATGACATTGATAGAAAATATCAGTTCACACAAAGATTGGACATACCTATGAATGGCCCATAGATGGTCTACCAGAAGCTGGTGGGTATGCTAGAGCCAGCTTGTACCACTTAGGAGAGCCAATTGTTTTCATTGGGATCATTTACACCTTGGAAATTGAGAAATGCTAGAAATCTGGGTTTGATTTTTTTCTTTGATTGTCTAAACTTTAGAAAATGATAGAGAAAGTGTTAATAATGCAAATTAAACTAAAATGTGTGTCCTCTGTACTCCCCTTCTCCCCCACCCCAACCCTTGAGAGCCAGTTGTTAAACATTTACCAGTACATGTGACATGAGGAAGGAAATACTCTTTGCCAATAAGACAGTTTCTATGTTTGTGGATGACTCTCTCTCCTAGTAAGAAGAAAGAAAAACAAAAGGATCTAGAAATCTGAGGACAAAAATGGATTTCCAGTTAGTAGAGAAGACCAAAATGTTCTCAGGGCTAACAGAAGTGGTAGAAAGAACCTAGCTCATTTCTTGAATGTGGAAAAGGAAAACAGCAGGACACATTTGTGTCTACTGAAATAAAAATGAATTTGCTATAACAACTGATTTTTTAGGTCAGGTTTTTAGCCTGGGATCTGTGTACTTTTATAATTGGGTTATTTGATAATCATATGCATGTATGTATGTATGTATTTAAAAACAATATTATGAGAAGGGGTTCATAAGCTTCACCAGACTGTCAAAAGAATATGAGACAAAAAAAAAGCATCACAAATCAATTTTTTAAGCCATCAGGTCAATTCACCATGAATATAACATACTGTAGGTGGTGGGGAAGTACCAGCCTAATGGAGATTTTTAAGGGAATATCTCAACAGCCTTTTAAATCCATGGGTATGGGTCAGTAGTCAGAATGTTTTCTGTACAAGATTAGGTAACCTCAAGCCAACTAGGAGAACTTGTACAAAATGTCCCTTGATAAAAACTTGAGGATTATGGAGTTCTAAATTGGAAGAACTAAATTGGCCCCTCTTCCTTACTTCATTTTAGCATCATGATGACTGGAAGCTTCCAATAAGCCAGGTCTAAGTATCTGAGTCCATAGTGAACAGTAGACTCCAGAATAGACTGGGATATTTGCCAATGAAATCTGTTCCACAGGAAGAAGGTTATGGATTTCTTGACACTTCTTTATATAGAAGATGGGGTTGCAGATGAAGAGGGAAAATATGATTAGGAAGACAGGGGAAAGTCAACTTTAATGCTTTCGAGGCATTCTGTGGGCCCTTGAGGAAAATTGGTAAGCCTCCCTCCAGGAAAATTGTATTGGTGTCTCACTCTGTCACTCGGAAATGGAGCGAACATCTCCAAATCCCCAGTTTACAAAACAAAGATCCTCAGCATCCTGATGAAAGTAAGAGAATTCTGGACCTAAGCACTACAGACCAGCCCACTCTGGAGAGGAACTAATGAATTGGTCATTGCCACATGTCCCTGGACTGAGCAGCCATCTCCAGGAGGAGCTATAGTTTTTTCCAAAAAAAAAATCCTATTGAAGGGGGAGGCTAGGTGGCGTAGTGGATAAAGCATTGGCCTTGGATTCAGGAGTACCTGGGTTCAAATCCAGTCTCAGACAATTAATAATTACCTAGCTGTGTGGCCTTGGGCAAGCCACTTAACCCCATTTGCCTTGCAAAAACCTAAAATAAATAAATAAATAAATAAACGAACAAATAAATAAATAGAATCCTATTGAGAAAGAAAGGGAAAAGAAGGAAAAGGGAGAAGAGTAGAGGGGAAGAGGAAAGCATGAGGAAGGAAAGGGAAAAGAGGAATTTGCTATTTTGTGACCTTGACAGTTCTCTGGGGCTCAGTTCTTTCATCTATTAAATAAAATTTAGTTGGACTGATGACTTCTAATCTTGACCACCTTCTGACTTAAGCAAATCCCCACTTCTCATAAACCTCCCAATAAACCACACTTTTCAGGATAGAAATAGTGTGAACATAACAAAGGAATTTTCCCCAGGAGAACAACCAGATAAAATACATTTGGGACCCTTCTGTAAGGGTTAGATGACTATGCCCACTTGTCTTTCAGCTGTATCTCTAGGTGAGAGAGGTACAGTGAATGCCAAGGCTAATTCAAGATGGGTACATTTATTCCAATGTGAAGCTTAGATTGGGAAGTTGGAATTGTGAGTTTTTAAGAGTATCAGGGGCTTATCCTTTTGGATATTTTGGTGTTTGGGGTAGGTTGCAGGACTGCTCAATTAAACTAAAGAAACAGCTGAAACAGAGAAATTGTGACTTAACCAAGGTTATATTATTCAATCAGTAACCTAGAATCCTCAGCTCTAGATATACATCCACTAGAGTCAATCTTTCCAAATCATGCCTCTAAAATTCATATGGCTACTCTAGTTTCTTCTAGGAACTTCAGAATATCCTACATGTCCAATGTATATATACCAATAGTGGTAGGGAAAGTACCCAGGTCCTATGTAAACACTCAAGGTAACAAGACATGTTAGCCCATAAACATCTTTAAATTATGACAGTCCAGAAAATTCCACCTTCATCCAAAACTGTATCAGCTTCCAGACTTACAGTATAGTAATAAGATTCTCAAACATCCACTGGAAGGAAAACAAATTTAGAGCTGTTAGAAGAGAATCTCCTTTCTTTGACCTGCACTGTTGATTAACCTAAAATAATAGAACGTAAAGTCTAAATTTTGCTCCTCAGAAGCTTGACTAGTTCCATAACATTTCTCTAACTCAGGGACTATGTATTTAATATTTTATCCCAGAAATTCCTGATATTTCCCAAGGCTTAAATTTCTGACCCTAATTTTCTAGAAAGCTGTGCCACTTAATCATGTAGTCTCTCACTCGTGAGACCATTTCATTGAGTGTATATGTAATTGCAATATTATGGTCATTATCTCTCCAGGATGGGGTTTAGGAAATTAATGTTCAGGAAATGAGTATAATTCTTAGGTCTTCTTCCCTTTCTGTTGCAGGAGGGAACCCCGATTAGCTATGCCAGATTGTAAGTATTCTGTGAGTCACAACCCTCTCTTATCATAGCTCACGAGTCCCTATTAATGTAGTTTTGTCAATCAATTACAAGACAGTTCATAATAAAGGTATTTAAATTAAATGACAGTGTAAATAAAGGAACCAAAGAACCATAATCTTTAATCTCATTCTTGAATTTATTCACACAGTAGGAAAAGTGGATCTTCAAAGAAAATAAATGTAAAACAACTACACATGGAAAACAAATATGGCCAAGTCATCTGCATAAAGAGATACTCATGTCATGTGGGTCATATGTCAGGCCATATGGAAGGGTAACTTGCCTCATTTCCCACCAGCTGCCCTGCTATTGGGCTTCTTTGGACCTTGCCACCATATCTTTCTTACCCAGGAAACTCATCACTGAGAAATCTCATTATGCTGTAAGATTGAATCTACTTGATATGTATATCTCATGGGCACCCTCTGTTGAAGGGCTATCATTGGATTCCAGAGTCTCTATTAATAGAGATTTTTCTACTCATTTCTCACTAGCTATAACATTTTTGGACATCCTTAGAATTCTTCACCATATCCCCCAATTTGATACCTCTTTTCCCTTACCCCCTTTTCAGCTTTTTTTTAAGTTTTTTTTGCAAGGCAATGGGGTTTGGCTTGCCCAAGGCCACACAGCTAGGTAATTATTAAGTGTCTGAGGTCGGATGTAAACTCAGGTACTCCTGACTCCAGGGCCAGCAGTGCTCTATCCTCTGCGCTACCTAGCTGCCCCTCAGCTTTCTTTTGTCTGTTATCTTCCTCCATTAAGTTCCTTAAAGGCAATGACTCTTTTTTGTATTTGCACCTCCAGATCTTAATAGACACTTAATAAATGACTAATCGATAGATCCATCAGCTACCAAGTATAATGTTTGTCAGAAGTGTGAGGAATTTAAAACATGGGAAAGTTAAATTTCCTGAGAATAGGTGAAGGTTGCCCACTGGAAAGTGTGGCTGAGACTCCTTAGATGTCTTTCATAATTACATCACCCATATTCAGGGATCACACGCTTATGGTTAGGTTTTGGCCTACCCTACAGGCAGGGCAATGACTTTATTGGCCACAGAGATAGACATGGTTACATATATTTGAAATCAAAAGACAAGTCACCCTCATAGCCTCATCTGTGAAAAAGCTATTAACACCAATATCACAAGGATCAAGTAAGATAATTAGGAATTTTGTAAACCTTAATTTACTATATATAAGCCAGTTGTTAGGCAGCAAACATTTATTGAGGGCACAAACATATATTTGGCTAAAGATGGTGCTAAGAATGGCAAATACAAGAAAGGCCAAAATAGTCTTTGTCCTCCAGCAGCTCACAATCTAATGATGGAGACAACATCCAAATAACTTCATGCAGGCTAGATTTGCACAGGATATTGGATGAAATTGCAGAGGGAGAGTACTACTGTTGAGGCAAACCTGTAAAGACTTCTTGCAGAAGGTGGGTTTTTGGTTGGGGAATTTTAAAGAAAACAGACATCAGGAGACAAAGCTAAGGAGGCCGAACTCCAGGCCGCTGGGGACAGAGGATGAAGTGGAGGGGAATAAGGTATAAAAAGACTGAAAAGGTAGGAAGGGACCAGATTGTGCTGGGCTTTAAAGGGGTCAACATCATCATCCCCATCATCCTTTATAGGCTGTTTTGTGAGCCGGATTATACTACTTGTAGTACCAAGGAAGGCTTAGGTCAGAAAGCAAAATTTACAAGGGTCAGTTGAAGGCCTATCTACCACTGCTGCTAACTCTATTCTTTGTTTAGAAAGTTTCTCCAGATCATCTCCTTCTGCCTGGAAATGTAGAAACTCTGAACAGAAGTTGCTAAAAGAGATATTTAGAAAATAGGTTTCCTTTACCCAGAGAGAGAACTTTGACTTCAGGGCATGAGCTCTTAGGCTTTCTTAAAGTTGGCTCCTGTGTGACTGTGACTTGAAGCTATTGAATTTGGAAATGAATCTGGAGACACTGCCAAAAACATTAAAACTGACATCTGGCCCCAGGCTTGTCATATCCCTCAGAGCACCCATCTCTTCCTATCACTTCCATTCCTTCCAACAGCTCTATGCAAAGACATCTGCAAAATGCCTATGTCTTATTGAACAAGAGCTGTTTAAAAATAAGTAGCTACCTCAGGACTTTGGACAAACCTTCCCTAAAGACACCTTCTAGTGCTCACTCATCAACAGGCTGCAGATCAAAGTAAACAACTAAGAGCTTTGCCTTCAGAAACTTGAGTTACCTTATCACTTGAGCAAAGAGAAGCATGCTGCTTGGGTAACCAGAAGGCTAAGAAAGAGTATCCCATGAAAAACTTAGGTCCTGCCAGCAATTTTAAACAAACAAGGCTGAAAACTAAAAAGGTAACATAAATTCCCACTAGAGCTTGGTGTCACATTTTACTGTCTCTGCCCACATTAGCAGATTATGCCCATTGTCATTTGTCCCTGTAATTATTTAACTAATGGTCATAGCTTTCATGATTCTAAACAAGGACTATTTGTTAAATTTGGCAAAGTGGAAGAAATGATGTATTTGTATTTGCTTTTGTATTCCAAAGGCTAATTAGAGTTTTCTTTTTAAAATACTCTCTAACCTCTTCTAGAAGTGATTGTCTTCTAATTCTAGAACCTCAGTTAATGATTTTCTATTTATCCTATTTATAAATTTGTGCTTTGTATTTTTTTTGCACGTTGTCTCCCCCATTAGATTGTAAACTCTTTGAGGGCCTCTTTTTGTATTCCAGACACACAGTAGATATGTTTATTGATTGGCCCCAAAAGGACAAGAAATATAGCCTATAGGAAATCACACTGAGTATAGAGTCAAAGGACCTGAGTTTGAATACTCTGCTAGTTCTAACTTTGTGACTTTAGGCATATAATTTAATCAAATATCTCAAATGAAGGGATTTCTCTTTATGACCCCCAAAGTTCCTCTCAGCTCTAATCACCATTAAGATGACTAGATAAACATCAACATTAAAATAGTCATCATCCAATTCTACCAAAATTAAACTACTTGTTTATGCCCTACCAATCAAAATTCCAAAAAAATTACTTTAATGAGTTAGAAAAAATTCTAAGTGAATTCATATGGAAAAATAAAAAGTCAAGAATCTCCAGGGATTTAATGAAAAAAATGCAAAAGAAGATGGTTTAGCCCTACCAGATCTAAAATTGTAAAGGATCAGTCATCAAAACTGTGTGATATTGGCAAAGAAATAGAGTGGTAGATCATTGGAATAGACTAGGTGCAATAGCAGGAAATGATTATAGTAATTTGTCCGTTATTTGATAAATCCAAAGAGTCCAGCTATTGGGATAAAAACTCTCTCTTTGATAAAACCTGTTGGGAAAGTTGGAAGTTAATCTGGAAGAAACTTGGATTAGACCAACACCTCATACCCTATACCAAGATAAGATCAAAATGGATACAGGATCTAGACATAAAAAACAATATTATAAGCAAACTAGAAGATCAAGGACTAGTTTACCTGTCAGATCTATGGTAAGGGAGGCAGTTTATGACCAAGGAAGAGATGGAGAACACCATTAAAAATAAACTAGATAATTTTGATTATATTAAATTAAAGAGCTTTTGCACAGACAAAACCATTGTAACCAAGATCCAAAGAAATGTAGTGAATTGGGAAACAATTTTTATAACTAGTGTTTCTGACAAAGGATTCATCTCTAAAATATACAGAGAACTGAGTCAAATTAAAAAAAAATACAAACCATTCCCCAAATGACAAATGGTCAAAGGATATGCAAAGGAAATTTACAGATGAGGAAATCAAAGCAATCCATAGTCATATGAAAAATTTCTCTTAATCACTAATTATTAGAGAAATGCAAATTAAACCATTTCTGAGGTACTCCCTCCCACCTCTCAGACTGGCCAATATGACCAAAAAGGACAATGATCAATGTTGGAAGATATGTGGGAAATCTGGGACACTAATACATTGTTGGTGGAGCTGTGAACTCATCCAGCCTTTCTGGAGAGCAATTTGGAATTATACCCAAAAGGCAACAAAAATGTGCATACCCTTTTATTCAGCAATACCATTACTGGGTCTATATCCTGAAGAGATTATGAAAAGGGGTAAAAACATCACCTGTACAAAAATGTTCATAGCAGCTCTGTGGTGGCAAAGAAATGGAAACTGAGTGAATGTCCATCAATTGGGGAATGGCTTAGCAAACTGTGGTATATGTATGTCATGGAACACTATTGTTCTACTAGGAACCAGTAGGGATGGGAATTCAAGGAAACCTGGAAGGATTTGCATGAAATGATGCTGAGTGAGATGAGCAGAACCAGAAGAACACTGTACAACCTAACAGCAACATGGGAGTGATGATCAACCTTAATGTACTTGCTCATACCAACAGGGCAACAGTCAGACACAATTTTGGGATATCTGTGATGGAGAATGCATCTGTCCTGAGATAGAATTGTGGAGTTTAAACAATGACCAAAGACTTTAATTTAAAAAAAATGTTGCCTTATTATGTAATTCTGCTATGTCTCTTGCTATATGTTTCTTCCTTAAGGATATGATTTCTCTCTCATCACATTCAACTTGCATCAATACATACTATGGGAATGATGTAAAGACTAACAAATTTCCTTCTTTGGGGGGGTGGAGGGAGGGAAGCAAGCTTGGGGGGAAAATTGTAAAATTCAAAATAAATAAAACCTATCCAAAATTTAAAAAATAGTCATCATCTTAATTTACTGAATGATGACTGCTCAGATCCAGCTCTCTGTGACCCCACTTGGAGTTTTCTTGGCAAAGACACTGGATGTAGAAAGAGTAGCTCAAATGGTATATGAGAACCTCAAGACAAGTTTCACCTTCTTGACCAGGCAATCAGTAAGGTCCCTTCAAGTTATTATTTTTTTATTTTTATTTTTTTTTATTTATGGTCCCTTCAAGTTTTAGCATTCTACAGGTCTGTGGATGTGGTGCCCTGATAGAACAGTATGTCTGAATTCAGATGACCTGAATTTGCATCCTAGTCCTCTATGGGAAAATCACTTAATCTCTCTAAATTTCAGTTTCATATCCGTGAATTGAGATTGATAACCATGGTATGATTGAAGAAACATTGGATTTACAGCCTGAAGTCTTAGACCCATTTCTACCATTTAGTAGCTCTGTGATCTTCAGCAACTTTTTCTCAGATTGTACATTACCAAATATGTTGATGGCATCCCTAGTATGTCTGCTGGCACTTGGGTATCATTATAGTGAACTTTGAATTCTCATCTTTAGGGTAGTTATTAGCTATGAATTAATTCTTCCTTTCTCCATTTAATTCTAAAGTAGTGCTACTATCCAAGGTAGCTGGGAATAACTAAGGAGTTTTTCAATAGCATTTTTGTGTAAACCACAGGCTTCACAAGGCTTCCCCTTGTGAAAAACTTCAAGAGCTTTGGTAGAGATGATCATCTATCTAATGTACAAAAGAAAAGAAAAAGATTTCACATCCTGTCGGAATCTATACAATCAACTCCTTAGCAAATTTATGAGAAGTTCAAGGGATGTCCAGTGAAAAGCTGTAGCTGTTTGAATTATTTATATACAGAATGCTAACATTTTAGAGATGAAAGAGATTTTAGGGGTTAGTTTATCCAAAGGCTTCATTATACTGATAAGGAAACAGACCCAGGGAATAGACTTGTAGAACCAGAAAGGATCACCTAATTCAATTGCCTCATTTTACAGATGGAAAAACTGAATTCCAAAGAGCTTGTGATTTGCCCAAGATTACATACCCAATGGCAGAGCTGAGGCTCAATCCCAAGTCTCCTGACTCTCAAGGCCAAAACTCTTTCTGATATACTGCAATGTTATTCTTTGGCTTCTTTTATATAGTCAGTATATCAAACATTTGTCAGATATCTATGATGTACAAAATGCTAGGTGACCAGAGGAACTCAATAAAGCTTTAGGTGTAGAGTTTGGGAATTATCGTGGTGGTAGAGGAATACGAGATATGCATATGTAAAAAGAAAACAATAATAGACATTATTTAAAAAAGTAGCAAATGAGTAGGAAATGCAATGATTACTAAAGAAGTTCAAAGAGGAAGGAATTGTTTTCATCTGGGATGGTGGAAAGGGAGGAAATAAGCATGTATTTACATACATATATTTGTAAATATATAAAACATCTACTAAATATCCAATACTGTGCTAAATACTTTATAAATATTTCATTTGATCCTTGTAATCCATCAGAGGGAGGTGCTGTTATTATCTCCATATTACAGTTGAGAAAACTAAGGCAAACAGAAGTGAAGGGACTTGCCCAGGGTCATAGAGCTAGAAAGTCTCAGAGAATGAATTTGAACTCAGGTCTCCCTGATTCCAGACCCAGTTCTCTATCTTCTGGTCAGGAAAGACTTCTCAGAATTGGAAGTTGAGCTAGATTACAAATCTCATTAGGATTTAGAGGTAAACATAGGATTTAATTGCTAGAAGTGAGATTATCTAGTCCACTCCCTTCTCCTTCCATTTTATAGATGGGAAAACTGAGTTTCAGAGATGGGAAGTGCTTGCCCAAGGTCATGTATCCACATGAGCTGATCTAAGAGATCTAAATGTGTAATTCTTTTTAGGATGCTTTTGATATCCCTCATTACATTCACACCATTTTGATAGTGAGCATTCATTTGATTGATTCCTCAAGATAGTGCTTACTTTCTGATAAATCTGAAGATTTAGACTTGACCTAACTGTAGGAATTAAACAGAATATTCCAAGAGGCGAAATAACAGGCAAAAATTCAGGTTTGATTTCAGGAGGTGTGTTGGGGGAAGAGTAGATGATTCATGTAGGAGAACAGCTCATGACTATTGAACTGAAATCAAATTGTAGGGGCTTTGAATGCTAGGATAAGAGGCTGGAATTTACCCTCCTTCTACCAAGTCATAAATGCTCCCCATTTGCCCAAAGGAAGATGTAAATTAAAGCCAGTGTATTAGGAATATAACTGGGAGGAGCAATGTGAAAAAAAAATTGTAACAGGGAAGAGATGGGAAACAGGCTATCTCAAGAGTCCATGCAGGAAGTGATGCAGGTTGTGTGGCACCATAGGGCATAGATCATTGCAAGCTTGGAGTCAAGAAGTCTCATTTTCCTTAGTTCAAATCTGGTCACTTTATTTGTCTCAGTTTACAAATTGTAAAATGAGCTGGAGAAGAAAATGGCAAACTGCTCCATCATCTCTGCCAAGAAAACCCTAAATGGGTCATGGAGTATTGCAAAAAACTGAAAATGACCTGAGGATGGGGAGATGGGTCAGTTTTGGTGGTTTTACTTGGAAATGAGCTTTGCTTATTTTAACTAGCATTATCTTGAGTGCACAAGCTTCTTTAGAGAAAGAACAGAATCAATCCAGCAAATAGAATTTTTTGTGCCCAGAGCAAATTTCACAAATACTCTGGACAAGATGATGACTAATAATAAAAAAAATGCAAATCAAAATAACCCCAGGTTTGCCTCACCCTCAGAAAACTAGCAAAGATGACAAAAGACAGGAATTGTCAATATTGTTCCAGAAAGAACAGGTCCACAAAATGCATTGTTGGTAAAACTGTAACTTAGTCTACTCTTCTGAGAGAGAGAGCCCCTGGTGATGTTTCCTCTATTGATACAGATCATCCCTTTCTTGCAATTACTTAAAAGGTTGTGTCTTGCCTTATTGTTTATCTGCCATTCTTGAAGAAGACTATGACATCAGGGAAGTGATGCCCTGACATGCAAGTGAATTGGAGTTAAGTGAGGTACCCCTCACTTAAAGGGGGGCAGGCTAGGCAAAATCACCAGCCTCACTTTCTCCTCCAGAGCCACCTGCAGAGCATGCACACAAAGCGTGGAAAGAATAGAAGAAAGGAAGGAGAGAAGCTGTGTAGGCTATGTAGTCCAACTTGCCAGCAGTGGGGCTACTCCTCTTACTCACAGAGGTTGTTTATTCCAAATCCAATCCAATCCCAAATCCAATTCATTTCTCTTTTGCCTACAGTCACAGAGACAGTACATGTCAGAAATGGGATATGAACCTAAATTTTCTTGACTGCAAGGCTAGTTCTATATCCTCTATACCACACTACCATCAAGGGCTATTTGCACTCTTTAAGTATTAGCATCTTGGGGTAATGGCTCAGTTGCCCCATTCAAGTTATAACTCTTGTTTATCTAAGACAGACTGTAGCATGCTCATCCTAATGCCAAGCAAAGAGAATTCCATCAAAGTTTATATTTGCCAGTTCAAGGACTGGCTTATTATCTTGATGAAGTTTTATTACTTGGAATTTCACCTCTTCATCCTTTTAAGTCTAACCTAATGATTTGGGAGAAGTTTTGATATCCACATCTATGTAGAACCTATGGGAGACCAGAACCAAAATCAAAGAAGCCTCTGTCTTAGCAGATGGATGAAGGCAATTAGCCAGGAAGCACATGTGAGCAACAAGCTATTTTGCTGATGAAGAAATTCCTTACTGCCTATGCACCCTCCCAGTTGTTAAGCCTGGAGTTACAGGCCAAGGAAGAGAACATGGTATCCCTTGTCCCTTTCCAAGGGCAGCTGGGCACCCAGAAATAAAACATCTATTCTGTGTCCTCCAAAGAGGAAGAGTGGATGGTCCTGATTCAGTGAATCCCTAAAGGACTAGACATTGAGCCAGGCAGTGCTACTCACTAAATGATGATGATGTTTGTCCTTCATTCTCAAATATCATGACACCATGGAGGTGATGCCATGACAAGCACTTAGATTGGATTTGAGTGAAGGGATGCTGTGCTGAGTCACCAGCCTCACTTTCTCTTCCAGAGCCATGGGTCCCATGACCAGATATGGATCAGGAAATGATCCTGGACTTGAGGTATTCAGGCTTAAATGACTAGCTCAAGGTCACACTGCTAGTAAAAATCAAGTGTCTGAGTTCATATTTAAACTCATTTTCTTCTGACTCCAAGACCAGTGCTCTGTCCACTATGCCCACCTAGCTGCTCTTACTCATTACTCACTAAGTAATCTTTAAAAGAAGTGACTACTCTATTTTCCCTCTGTAATCATTTGGAGGCTAGGGAGTCAATAAGACTCATCTCTCTGAGTTCAAATCTGGCCTCAGACACTTAGTGCTATGTGACCCTGGGCAAGTCACTTAACCCTTATTTGTCTCAGTTTCCTCTTCTACAAATGAACTGAAGAAAGAAATGGCAAGTCATTCCAATAAGAGTTGGACATGGCTAAAAATAGCTGAACAAGCTTTATATATACTACATGTTGCTCAAATCTCTAGTCCTAGACTTAATGTCTGTTCTGGAACCATTTTTCCAGGGTAGTACCCAGATATCAGCTGTGAATTTCAGAAGTTGTAAAAATATCTTTATTAATCTTTATTAAATATTTGTTTGCTAGTGAAGCTCTGCTAAGATTGTTCATGTTTATTTCTTGCAATGTGGGAGCTATGGTAACTCTGCAGAGCCAGTGATTCTGATCCAGACAGAGGATACTTTAAAGGACAGATGGATCAATGAACCAGCTTTAAGCAAATATAAATAACAATTATTTAAAATAAGCATCACCAAAAAAGGCTGATAAAGTTAGTGAGCTAGAAGGAATACTAGGTTCTCCTGACTCCTGTTCAAATGCTCTAGGAAGATTCTCTGGAGAAATAGGGATTGGGAGAGCTATTTGAAGAGTAGGAGGGGCAGAGAAATGTGACCTCTATTTCCCAGCACTATTATGCAGAGGTGATAAGCAGAGTCACCTGAGATTTAAAAAGAGGAGAAAGGAGTCAGAATAGAAGTGTCTGAGTTAACCTGGAAGAGGGCTCAGAAGCAGGGGGTGCTCAATGAAACAAGGAACAGAGAAAGTAATTGGGCATCAATATCGAGGTTTACCAAGATAGAGTGATGCCAGAAGCTGGAAGCATCTTCCGTCACAGAATTATAGCTCTAGAACTAGGTGTAGCTCTTAGAAGGTGTCTAGTCCTTCTGCTTTTCACTTTATGTCTGAGATCAAGAAAGAATAAGTGACTTCCCAAGGTAGCGCAGACAGTATACAAGCAGTTGAGATTCACTCAGGTCTTCTAACTTCAAATCCAGTATCTTTGCATTGTGCCAAAATCTCAGAGAAGATAATGAGTTAAAGGATAGACTTTAAGGATATTGGAGCTGTATCATCCCTTAGAAATCATCAAACCCAGCTTTTTGGCAGGGGGTTTGTATTTTTTTTTTTGTATCATAGATTCCTTTGGGGGCATCCTATGGATGCCTTCTCAGAATGATGATTTAAATGATGGAAATGTCAAATATCACTTAGATTGTAATGAAAATACAGATGTCATTTTTTTCTATGTAAGTTCATGGTTCCCTGAAATGTATGGTCCATGAACCCCAGATTAAAGCCTCCTGCTCATTTTATAGATAAAAAAGTAGAGACCCAGGAAGATGAAACACTTTATTCAACAAACTAACTTGTGATAACTTGCTAGTCTTTGATTCAGGGCCAGAATTTCAATTCAATGTTATTTCTAACAATGTATGTAAGTATATATTTGAGAATAAAAAAGAAGAAAAGAAGTAGTCTGGGAGGTGTGAAGATAAAGAAACCAGATTTGGTAATATCTTGAAAGGATAGCACAGAAGTCATTTTTCAAAAGAAAGTCAATTATTTTCCTGTGTATAGGCCAATAGATTTAAATTCCTTGCCAATGACTCAATGATAAGCCTACCATGGAGCTTCTGGGAATATAAAGGAATCAGATAAAAGACTATGGAAAGATACATTATATGATTATAATGGAATACTACTGTGCTCTAAGAAGGAAAAGATAGTTTCAAAGGGATATGGAAAATTTTATGTGAACTGAAATATCAATATTATAAAAACAATTTTGAAAGATTTAAGAACTCTGATGAAAAAGCAGACTTCTCACTTTGTGATGGAGAGAAGATGGGCTATTATTCAGAATGATAAATTTATTTCTAGATATGACTAATGGGAAATTTGTCTTGCTTAACTAATCTTATGTAATGTAGGGGTGTCTATGTTTTTTTTCAATGGATAGGGAAAGATTGAGGGTGAAAGAAGAGAAATATCATTTGATAATTTAAAAAACTAAAATAACTAAAATAAAGACAATTTTTTTTAAAGAATATGGCAAGGCATCTAACACTCAATAATATAGAAAAGATTCCAGAATATTCTTCTTTAGATGCAAAAGGAAGCTGAAGTCTTACTCACCAGCAGCTCCTTCCATCTCTAAAAGAGAATTCTAGGGTTAGGGGTTTCTGTGCTGAAATATATATAGTTAATATTTTAAAAAATTCTGACATTACAAGTGTGTGTCCATAAGTAGCTCTGATCTAAATTGATTTTGAGGGGGGGGGGAATATAGTTTATTGCAATTTTCTTTTATCTTTGACAGGCATCCTATACTAGCCAGGTTACTAGAAAATTGTCTTCTAAACCAACCCCAGCTGGGAGATTGTGTTCTAATGACTTGTCTTCTGGGAATCACTGTGGAAGAAACAAGTTCAGACCCATCTCCCTCTCTCTCCTTGTACCATATCCCCAGGCTATTTAGAGACTAAGCCACCCAACATCAAGTCTCAAAGAACAAATTAGCAATTAGCACTGCCATTCAGATTAGATTGGAAGGAGGATAAAAAGAAGATGCTCCATCCCTTTTTTTTGAACTTCTACTGAACTTTTCAACTGTTCAGATCTCATAATGTCTTATTTTCTTAGACATTGTCTCATACTGCCCCTGATTGTTTCACTGAGGCTTTGGATTCAATGAGGTTTAGACTACAAACTTCCCTTCTGTATGGCTTACAGAGTTTGGCACAGATCAAGAAAATACTTATTAGTTGGATGATAGATCAACTCATATTCAATTCAGTCGATTCTTTCCTGATTTGATAACAAAGGACCAGCACCCCCAAGTTCTCATGAAATAAATTCTAAATAAATATGAATTTGGCATGGTAGTTCATAGATCATTAGAGCTGGATGGAATTCACACTAGTTCCTGAGAACCCCCTGTTAAAATTTCAGTGTATCTATGCTCCAGAAATCAGCAAAGGCTATAAGTCAAGTCTTGGTTTATTGTTTCATTATTTATCTAGATTTAAGAAAGTGATGGAAAACATGCAGATTAAACTTTAAAATATCCTTGAAAGCTTCCTGCATATCTTCTCTCAGACGATTGTTAATATTATGAGCATAAGGCAATAATAGAGTTCATTTTGTTCAATCACAACCTGATGGTTAATAAGTGAAGTCTCATGACACTGGTTAACTTGACCAAAGGGTTTGTTCCCATAATAGAGGATTGCTGTTTAGTTGTTTCAGATTATTCATGAATTCATTTGAAGTTTTCTTTGCCAAAATATTGGAGTGGTTTGATATTTGCTTCTCTAACTTATTTTATTAATGAGAAAACTGAGGCAAAAAGGGTCAAATGATGTGCTCAGGGTCACACAGCTGGTGTCTGTGTCAGTTTTGAACCCAGGTCCTTTCAGACTTCAGTCCCAGTGGTCTATCCACTGTTCTCTATACATGATGAGGACTTTCATGTTACTCCTGTTTGTGGATGATAGTGTGCTGATTCCATTGAGTCCTGAAACACTAAAGATCCTCCTAAATGAGGTCACAATCACTTAAAAATTTGACTCACTTATCCATAAAGTTTATGTTGTGCAATAGAGTCAGGAAGACTCATTTTCCAGAGTTCAAATCTAGCCTTAGATACTTATTAGGTGTGACCCTGGACAAGTCACTTAACCATATTTGCCTCAGTTTCCTCATCTATAAAATTAGCTGAATAAGGAAATGGCAAACTACTATAATAGCTTTGACAAGAAAATCCTAACTAAAGTCATGGAGAGTCATACGTAACTGAAAAATGATTGAAAATCTACACAGGAAAAACCAAGTGGATGAAGGGTATCTATTGCATCAAAGATGAAATGCAGTTGGAAAGATGGCCCATAGAGCTATCCTTCCATATTCGTGTCTTGAACAGCAGTGAATATAAGATGAGCTGGACCCAGAACTGAACAGGAAGAGATTAGGCTAGACATGCTTCTGGGTGGTCCTGAGAAGAAATGGCAGCAGCAGCTGTGCCTGCAGTTCAGCTTTTTACCTTGTCTAGGCAGATTCTTGCATCACCCTTTGTAGGAAGTCCATTGTCCAGGCTATTCAACCAAGGGGCAGTCCAGCAGATTCTCAAAAGGGTATGGTTGAAATCCCCTACCCCCAAAGGAAGAGAGAACAGATAAATCTATTGAAACCAAGAGGGCTCACCTTGGTTTCAAAGCAAGGCATCCTGAAAACTCAAATCTGCTCAACGTCTTTGCGAAGAAAAATCTGCACCCAATGACAGAAAGGTCTATGACCACCTGATCAATGAGTCCTGTAATGACTGGGATACTATTACTGAGTGGCAGAAGCAAAGCCAGTGCCCAGGGTCTTTAAAAACAAATGCTGAGAAACTTTGCCAAGAGCAAAAACAAACAGCAGGGTTTGCAGACCCAGACCTTGAGTACTTCTTTGAGAAATGAACCTGAACTTTTCTCTGACCTGGCCTGGTCCATGAGCAGGACCCCAAAGGACACGGCTGCCAGTGCCCTGTAAAATCCTTACTTGCTTCCCACTGCTGAGCCAGCCTGTAAAAGACCCTATTTCTTAGAGCATGTCACTTAGAGTGTCAGTCATTCCCTTCTCATTAAAGGTCTCAGATCTAAAAAAAATAAAAAATTCAATCCCTCTCCCTGAAAACAACAATAACAATAAAAAACCAGAGGGAGGGAGGGAGAGATAGATAGATAGATAGATAGATAGATAGATAGATAGATAGATAGATAGAGAGGAGAAATTATGCTGAAATGTCTAATTATGTGAGTCTTTTACTGACCTCAAGCTACTCCCTAAAATAATGATCCATTAAAAAAATATGGCTACATGTTCTGAAATATTATCATCATGTCTGAAGAAGTAAATGGACATCATCCAAAGGCTGAGGAGATGTTCATGGTGGTTATCAACAAATAAAGAATAACCTAGGAAAAATGTGGTCAAGGACCTCATCAGAGGAATATGTATGAATGGAAAAAGAGATGAGCTAATTCTTGGTGAGAGGGAGGGATAACTGAGACTAGCTTATAGGATCCATTGGTATTGGTGCAATGTCAAGGACTAGAACAGGTCTGAACCCTTTGAGTGTAATGGCTCTTTTTAGTTCACAGTATGGTAAAGACTGTGGACCCTTTTTTCAAATCATGTTTTTAAATAATTAAAAAATATCAAATTTTAGTTGGAGGTAAGTGAATCTGAAGATGAACCCTCCCCCCACTCCACCAGACCCTGAAATCTATTCACAAGTCTCTGGAGGGTCTGTGGAACCCAGATTTAGAATACTTAATGAATAAGAAGGTTCCTAGTTCCAGGACCCTCTAGGACCACATAAGAAAGCATGGATAGGCTGAAGGAGGGAGGGAAGGAAACAAGGGTTTATTAGATGCCTACTGTACATCATGCATTATGCTAAACACCTTACAAACATCTCATTTAATCCATATATTTGATGTTTGCAGTGGAGGGGCTATGATTATCTCCATTTTACTATTGAGAAAACTGAGGAATTCAGAATTTAAGTGACTTGTCCAAGGTCACATGGCTATTATCTGAGATGAGATGTCACCTCAGGTCTAGTGCTCTATTCACTTTGCCATCTAGTTGCTTCTAGGTATATCATTAGAGGGAGTGTTCACATAGATGGAATTATAGCTCTATGGAAGGCCCCCAAACTAATCAAATACTGCATGTAGTATCTGGGCCATGCAGGATTTATTGATGGAAAGAAACGACATGCCCAATTATTGATTGAGTGGAAACATATTGAGTTTTCCTCATCTCCCTTCCTATAATACATACACACACACACACACACACACACACACACACACACACACACATATATAAACACTATACATATATATGTATGTATTAGGATGAAATCTTTGGTATAATCCTAACGAGAAAGCTTCAGTATTACTTTAACAATTTTAAAACAATCTTTTATATTATACATTACATTATCTGTATATATCTATAACAATTTTAAAACAATGTCTTGCACTGTCTGGACCATTTTTAATCAAAGACTTAATTAATTCCTAAAGGGAGGTGTCTGATAGTCCAGAAAGAACTTTTTTTATGAAGTCACTAGGGCAATGATAAGACTAAGAGGAAGCAGAAAATTATGATTAATTTAATTTATAGAAGTATCTCTTGAGCTCACCCTTAACCAGGCTGAGAGGAGAATCCTTTGAGAGAATGGTTAAAGAGAATTAAGTGGTTTTAGGAAAATGATTTACCAAGGTGTACCAATGTCATGTCATTTTTGTTTTGTACGATGAATCAAAACTCTTAACTGAACATTCCCCCAAACTTTATAACCATGATTTTTCTTTCTGTACAATGTTGCTGCTTGTTTGGAATATTATAATTTGTAGGTAGAAGTGGCTTATATAATATTTCCAGACCATATTTTTCATCCTTTGAAATTTCTCTAAACAAAAATACTTGGAATTATAATTATTTGACAAACTTCTCTGTCAGATTTGTGCTTAAAACAGAATTTTTCTTCTACCCTTGTAAATGACTTTATATACCTGTTAAAGGGAAGGAGAAGTAGCATAATATTGTTTTTGCTTTAAATTTATTATCTGAGATGAGATTTGAATTCAGGTCTAATGCTCTATTCACTTTGCCATCTAGCTGTTTCTAGGTATATCATTAGAGGGAGTGTCCACATGGATACTTTTAATCTTACAATGATTTCATTTCCAAATATGTCCTTTGTCCCTGCATTCCTCAGAGAACTATGTTTGTAACAAAGATTATATAAAAAGGAAAAAGAAAAATAAATTTGGTAAATTTGAATGGAATTTCTTTTACTATCTCTTGCTATGGGAACTATAGATAATAACATATAGAAAAGTTGATAAGTTTGTGGGTTTATTTTATATGATGCTAATTTGCCAAAGTTACTAGTTGTTTTCTCATTGAATTTCTAGCAAAGCATTTTATTATCTGTATATAAAGAAATGAGAGGTGTTTTACCTTTTCTTTGCCTCCTCTTATCCCTTAATTACATATTTTTGGTCTTATTGCTGGAATTAGCATTTCTAGAACAATATTAAGAGCAATCATAATGAACATTTTTCTCCTTGCTCTGTACATCACTCCCCAGTCAATTTTATTTTTCAATTATAAATAATGCTTGTTGGTTTGTTGGTTGGTTGCTGTCTTTTGATATCAAACAAGACCCAAATGACATCACTATGTTAGAGACAAATTGTAGTGTGTCTGACTGTGGTTGATTAGACCAATTCAAGCTTGGAATGCTCTACCACAGGACGGGCATAAAAAGTCTATGTGAACACTTTAAGTGGGTTTTCTAAACTTACCTGTCACAAGCTGCTTCACTTCTGCCTTCCCCACAGAGTGCAGCCCCCTCACTGATGAGGGCATGCCATACTGGGTGGTCCTGTGCCAGTCTTTCCCATGCTGTACAACCTTCTAAAGTTCTTCAGTGAGACTTTCAGGGTGTCTTGGTATCACTTCTTCTGACTCCCTTGTGAGCTCTTACCCTGTGTGAGTTCTCCATAAAATAGTTTTTTGGCAAAAATACATTTGTCATTCTGATACCCTGGCCAACCCATCGTAATTGTTCTCTGTCTAGTAACGTTTGAATGCTAGGCAGTTTAGCTTGAGAAAGGATCTCTCTCTCTCTCTCTCTCTCTCTGGCATCTTCTGCCAGGTGATCTTCAGAATCTTCCTAAGACAATTTAAATGGAAGTGATTCAGTTTCCTGACATGGTGACATGGTGCTGGTAGACCGTCCAGTTTTCACAGGCATTTAGCAATCAGGTCAGCAAATGGCTCTGTAGACTTTTAGTTGGTAGTTTGTCTAATACCTTTTCTCTCCCACGTTTTCTTTTGGAGCCCCCCAAATACTGAGCTATCTTTGGCAATGTGTATGTCAACCTCATTGTCATTGTGTACCTCCCTGGCAAGGACACTGCCTAGGTAAGTGAACTTGTCCACAGTACTCAAAATTTCTCCATTTGCTGTAATCAATGGTTCCACATATGGATGGTGTTGGTGCTGGCTGATGGAGCAGCTAGGCTTTCTTGGTGTTAAATGTTAGACCAAAATTAGCACAAGCAGCAGAGAATCTATCCATACTTTCTTGCATTTCAACTTCAGAGGCTCCATTGAGGGCAAGTCATCTGCAAAAAGAAGATCGTGCACCAACACTCCTACCACTTTAGTTTTGGCTTGAACCCTTTTCAAGCTGAAGAATTTACTGGCAGTCTGGTAAGTGACATTGATACTATGTTCATCCTCAGTGAAGGTGTTTGAGAACATGGCTGAAAACATCATGTTAAAAATAATGGAAACAAGGGCACATTCTTGTTTCCTAACATTGCATCTCTAATATGGATCCAATTTGGTCATAATAAATGAACTTTTTGATTTTATTGCCCTCTGTTAATAATTTGATATTTTTACATTAATCATCATTAAATATTATTAATGTTGATTTATTAGTTTTCATTTCTTGCTTAACTTTTCCATATTTGGTTATCAGGATCATATTTGTCTTAGAGAAGGAGTTTAGTAGATAGTTTTCTTATCTCTATCTTTTAAACTATTTATTTATACAAATTTATATGAGGCTTTTTCTTTTAATATTTAAGAAATGTGACCTGAAGTTTCAAATTTTCTTCTTCCCTCCTCCTCAGTTAATGACTTTTATAACACTTTTCCCCAGAAACTAGATTGTTTAAATTACCTGTTTCTTTTTCTGTTGACATGATTATTTCATATTTTTATATAAACTCATTCCTTCTATTTAAGTTTTCAATTTTGTTGACACATTTGCTATAATATTTTCAATGAATTTCATTTCTAACCTCTTAATTTGTTGTGAATTCTTATTTTTAATTTTGACAGTTGGAATTTTCTATTTTCCCTCTCATGAAAATAACTAATGTTGATCTATTTTTACTCCATTCCAACAACGTCCTATTTTATTTGTTTTCAATTTTATTTATGATTTTTAATTTACTAGGTTTAAAAAACATTATTCTTGATTAATTAAACTCTTGTTTATCCTTTTTATTGATGAAAGTGTTTGGAGATTTAAATTTCTTCCTAAGGAGTGCTTTCACTGAATCTTACAAGTTATGAAATGTTGTCTCAGTGTTATAATTTTCTCTGACAAAATTTATTGTTTCATCGTTTGTAAAAAATATTCATAGCAGATCTGTTTGTGGTGGCGAAGAATTGGAAATTGAGTAATTGTCGATCAATCAGATGACTGAATAAATTGTGGTATGTGTACATTATGGAACATTATTGCTCTATAAGAAACCAAGAGGGATGAGAATTCAGAGAAGCCTGGAAGGATTTACATGAACTGATGTTGAGTGAGATGAGCAGAACCAAAAGAACATTGGATACCATAACAGAAACATAGGGTTGATGATCAATCTTAATGGACTTACTCATTTCATCAGTGCAACAATCAGGGACAATTTTAGGGTATCTGCGGTGAAGAATACCATCTATATCCAAAGAAAGAATTGAGGAGTTTAAACAAATATGTGTATATAAACAGAATATAGAAATGCAAATATTTATATATTTATACTAATTTATGAATGTATTTATATATTTAGGTTCTTAGCACACAATGTTTGGGACATGTTGTTCAGTTGTGTCTGATTCTTTGTGACCCTGATGACCATACTGAACATTGGGTTTTCCTAAGACCCTGAAATGGATTTCTGTTTTCTTCTCCAGTGAACTAAGGTAGATGATGTTAAATGACTGTCCCAGATCACACAATTTACAAGTTTCTGAAGTCAAATTTGAACTCAGGTCTTCCTGACTCCAGGACCAACCCTCTATTCACTGAGCCATCTTTTGAATTGGCATTTCTGAAGTGACATTCAAACTCAGGTCTTTCTCATTCCTCATTATGGTCCTCTGTAGCTGGGCAAATAGGAGAGTCGATGCACAATTCCTCCCACAATTGAATAGGAGGAAATGAGCAGGCTGGGTTGCATTTAGGGAATTTCACAGGGCTTTTATTCATCCTAAAATGCAATTTGAGACAAACACCTGTCTCTAAACACCAATGTTCTTCCAGTAATATTATGTGCTTGAGAATCTTAGCTCACCATATGCTCAGAAAAAATCAGAATTAAGGGTAGGATTCAAAGGGCATGGTGGGTGTATCTAGGACGTCCTCTACTTTGGTTAATGACCTATGCAGAAGAAGTGGCTTAAGTGATATGGTTGAGAAAATGCACGATCAGAAATGAAAGAACACAAAGAGGGGCAAGAGACAGACAGACTGCCATTTGTACTCATTCTGAGAACATCATAATGAAATATAAAGTAAGTTTTGCACTTCCAATTTGTCTATAGTCCTGAACAAAGCTGATCAACTTCTTGGATTATGAATGATAGGATCAAAGACTTCAACCTGAAGTGGATCCTGGAGGTCAGTGAATCTACCCACCTCATCTTACAGACAAGGAAACAGGACCAGAGATGTAAAATGATTTGACCAGAGTGGTATAATAAGCTAGAGACAATTGAGGGCACCACAGTTGCATGGAGCAGCAGCCAGGAAGATCTGAATTCAAATTCAATTTCAGGTATTTACTAGTTGTGTGACCCTAAGCAAGTCATTTAACCTCTGTTTATCTCAGTTTCCTCATCTGTGAAAGGGGAATAATAATACAACCTATATTTCACATGGTTGTTGTGATGATAAAATGAGAAAATACATATAAAGCCTTTGTAAACTTTAAAGGGTCATAAACATGCTGGATATTATTAATTAGTTAGTAAATGGCAGTCTGTTTTTAAAAACATCGATTTGCCAAAACTACCATTCTTCCCCTTGTACCTTGCTTTACTGTCAATATATTGTAGTTGTATAAATTTGGTGATTATGAGCACCATCTCTTTCCCTTAAAGAAAACTCATGTGAGGGAAATGAGGGTCTGGAAATGAGACTCACCTATGGGCACACAGCCAGTGAATATCTGAGAGACCATCTAAATATAAATGTGAGAAGCTGCTGCCACCCATGGTCCCATGGAGCTTCCCTTTGATGGCAAAATCATACCAGTAGCCATGCAGCCAGTCTTGATTTTTTTAATGGAGCTGACTTTCTGGAAAACAATTTCCTAAGCATCCATTGATTGGCCAGTGAGTGGAAAAACCTCTGCTAGGGGATCTTGAGAACCGGGATTTGTTTCACTCTTTGTACTTGTCTCTTCAGCCTCTGGCATAGTACATAGTAGGAGCTTAATAAATACTTATTGATTGGTTGATTGATTGACATGCATACAAAGAAACTTTAGCAAATAGAATGGACTAGGTGATCTCTAAGGTCCTTCCCAGGTTGAACTTTCTTATTTTTCTTCTAGGCAATTGATACAAATTTATCAAATACCTACTATGTTTCATACACTGAACTAAGTCCTGGGAATATAAATATGGAAAAGAAAGAGTTTCTGTCCCCAAGGAGTTTATAAACAAATGGGGGAAAACAGTACATAATAGCAATTCCATTAGGTGACTTTTGCCTTCAAGGAGGTTAGATTCTGCTTAGAGAAGAAAATATGAAAAATTAAATAACAAGAAATAAATAATAGTTTGATTCTGGAGTAAAAGTGAAGCCACAAGGCAGTTTATGATGAGTTATCAAATTCAATTCAGCAAACATTTAATTTTTTAATAGGGGACTACGGTATATAAGAAGCCAGAGTTGAGAGATCAAGAATCAAGTGGCATTCCTTGTTTAAAATAGTTTACATTGTGCTTCAGGTATACACCATTCACCTGGGAAGGGCAACAGAATGCTTTGAAGTGTAAAGGAATGCAAAATAAGGGAATCAGCAAAGATGGGATGATTCATGAAGAAAGCTAAAGATTCTGAGAGAAGAAAGGGAGAGAGGCAGATGTTCCAGTAATGTGGGGCACCTTTCCTGAAAGTATTCGGGGAAGAAAAGATTGCCATCTCCAAGGAAAAGCAGTGAGACTAGATGATCTAAATCATAGAGAATGTGAAGGGAAATGATGAGAAATAGTTTTGAAAAAGTAGAGCAGAGTCCAACTGTGCTGGATTTGAGTGTCCAGCTGAAACATAGATGTGTAGTTGAATATGCATGTATACACATGTACATCTATGTAAGCTATACATATATAAAATACATATATATTATAGAGAGGTAGATATAGAGATATAGGCATGATGATGATGTTTGTCCTTTGTTCTTGAAGAAGATCACGGCATTAGTGATGCCATGGCAAGCACATGAATTGGATTTGAGGGAGGGGTGCTGTGCTAAGTCACCTGCCTCATTTTCTCCTCTGGAACCATCTGGATCCAGTAGACAGAAAAGAATTAGGATGACTGGAGATGGCCCTGGATGAGAAGTAATCAGGGTTAAGTGACTTATCCAAGGTCACATAGCTAGTAAGTGTTTTGTGTCTGAGACTAGATTCGAACTCAAGTTCTCCTGACTCCAAGCCAGTGTTTTATCCACTGTACCACCTAGCTGCCCAGATATAGGCATGCATTATATGCACACACATGGGTCTGTGTGCATGTGTGCATACCTATATCTTTCTAAATATTTATGTGTATATATTTCTGTATTATGCATGCATATGACTATATAGGCATAGACACAATACACATAGTTAGACCTATATATGTTCATGCACACACATCAAACATGAATACATGTATATCTATGTATGTCTATATAGATATATGTATGTGTATTTGTAAATTTATGTACATTGACACTTAAAACCATCACAGTTTGATATATATATGTACACACACACACACACACACACACACACACACACACACACACATATATATATATATATATATATATATATATATATTTATATTTATATATGTCCTAGTGGCAATAGGGAATGATTGAGCATGAGAATGACCCAGTCATGCCCATTCTTTGGAAATATTATTTTGGACATTAGGTAGAAACTGATTTGAATTTGAATTTGGGAGATATTGGAAGCAAAGAGACCCTAAAGGGAGCAATTGAAATAGTTGAGTGAAAGATGATGATAAGGGATCAAATGAAGGATTGAACTAAGATAGTATTTGTGTGAACAAAGTGAAGAAGCCAGATTGATATATACATATATGAGTGGAGATGGAGAGGAGAGAGAAGAGTGGAGAATGACTCCAAGGTAATGAAGCTGGAGGATTGGAAGGAAGATGCTGTCAGCATAAATAGAAATGTTAGGAAAAGAGTTGATAAATAGAGGAAGATAATGAGTTTCATTTTGAATGTGTTGAGTTTAAGGTGCCTGTGTGATAGCTTTTTTGGACCTAGCCAATAGTTAGAATTGGAACTCAGGAGAGCAATTGGAACTGAATATATAGATTTGGGAGTCCATCATTGGTGCTGGGATCAAGCAGTGAGACAGTCATTAAATGGTCTAGAACTAACTTGATGATTTTTTAGGATTTCTTCCAACCCTAAATCCTTTTATTTTAAAAATGACTGGAGTCTAAAGGGGGAAGACCCAGAAGCAGGCCAAATACTATTGCAAATTCTTTGGGATCTCCAGTTTTAGGAGCCCTACCCATCAGCCATTTTACCCAAAGGTTCTCATTCCTAGACTGGGACCCATATGGCTCCATATGATTTCACTTTTATTACAATCCATCACTGAAACCATGGAATTGTTAAGATCGATAAGGGGGAGGATAGAGAAAAAGAAGAGGAAAGAAAGTAGAGGTCAGGACCAAACTTCAGTATATACAGTAAACATTTTGGGAAAAATTTAAGAATTTTGCAGCCCCTTCCTTGATACTATTGACAAAATGCCCTTTTGTTGCTAGAGAGAGCCTTTGGGATGGAGGTTTCTCCTGCACAAGATGGTCAGTGAGAGGTTCAGCCCTAGGAAGGCTTGAAGCCAGATAGCACAAGCCTGGATGATACGGATATCATGAGGATGTGTGTTAGAGGAACAACTAATAGAACTTTGAGTTCAAAGAGGAAAGCTTGGCTGTATTTCATACCAGACGCAGGAAGAAAATGCTGAGCCAAGGAAGACTGGAGTTAGGTACTCTGTGTACTTGGCTCCATGTGGCATCCGGGGAGCCCTTGCTTGGGATGTTCTTCCTTGCCCTGACTTCTTCCTTCCCAGGAGTTCTGTCAACCTGAGGAGTGATTTAGCATAAGCTTCACGTAATGAAATCAGTAGGAAAGCAAATCAGAGCAAATTTCCACCAGGCACTCCCCCTCCTTTTATATGGCCCCCTACCCCACCAGCCTTGCTCTAGGATTAGATTTCAGACCATTCGTGAGCATTTAAAAATCAAACCAGTCCACTGTGTGCGAGCTTGTGAGGTGATGCCTGGAGGCTCCCGGGGTTTGGCCTGAGATTGATGCAGTGTGTGCAGACCCTGGCCAATACAAGGGAGCCAGGCCTTTTGATCTGTTTCCGAAGGCCGCCCTTTGCCTCCTACTCCTGATGATTGATTAAGTTAGGCTCTCCCTGCCCTCCCTCCACCCCACCCAGAGGAGACAGTTATACACAGCTCCCTGCCAACCTTTTCATTTCTTGCTACGGATTGTTCTGTTCGACGTGGGTAAATGGAAACCGTGTTTTTAATATGTAATCAGTTACCTTGGAATTCTTATGTTGCATTCCATATGCTATGGGTACCTCCTTATCTCATCATCAGTCATGTTTCTTGTAAGCTTTATGCATTGTGGCTGGGGAAAGGTTTTGCTTTGGGATTTCTTTCCTTTTCTTTCTTTCTTTAAAAAAAAATTGCTACATAAATCACAAAGCCTCAGAGGTGATGCCATTTGGTTTAGAGCAAACAGGCCTGCATGTTCCTAGGCCTTTAAAAACCTTGTAATATAAGTGAAATCGTATGGAGCCATATGGGTCCCAGTCTAGGAATGAGAACCTTTGGGTAAAATGGCTGATGGGTAGGGCTCCTAAAACTGGAGATCCCAAAGAATTTGCAATAGTATTTGGCCTGCTTCTGGGTCTTCCCCCCTTTAGACTCCAAGTCATTTTTAGGATAAAAGGATTTAGGGTTGGAAGAAATCCTAGAAATCATCAAGTCAGTTCTAGACCATTTAATGACTGTCTCACTGCTTGATCCCAGCACCAGACTGCCCAGTAGTCTTCCGTTACAAGGAAGCGCTTATTATAAGCCTCGGTCCACAGAACTCACCCTTGCAGGAGACAGCCAAGCTATTGACCTGGTCCCTGTCTCGCCATTCTTTTAGTTTCTCTATTTTCAATCAATCGATCAATCAATATTCAGCATTTGTTATGTACCAGAGACTTTGTTAAGTGCTGGGAGATACAAAAAGAGACAGAAGACAGTCCTTACTCTCAAGGAGCTTACAGTCTAATAGGGGGAGACAAGAAACAAGTATGCACACACACACACACACACACACACACACATATGTATATTGTATATATGTATGTTTGGGTATATAGCTATCATATCTCTATCAAATGTGAGAGAGAGGGGAGAGAGAGAGAGAGAGAGAGAGGGAGAGAGAGAGAGAGAGAGAGAGAGAGAGAGAGAGAATGATGAAAGAGAAAGAAAGTTACAGAGGATATTGTAGTGGAAGGAACCATTCGTTTAGATAACTTCTTTTTGTAGCAGCAATGAACTGAAAGCTAAGGGAATTCCCATCAACTGGGGAATGACTAAATAAGATATGGTCTGTGAATGTGATATAATATTATTACTTCAAAAGAAATGATGATGTTACAGAGAAACCTGAGAAGACTTATATGAGCTGATACAGAATAAAGTGAGCAGAACCAGAAAAAAAAATTATATGACATTGTAAAGACAAACACTTTTGAAAGACTTAAGATCTTTTAGTGTAATAAACAACCATGATTAAGGAGAATCAATGATAAAGCATGCTATCCAATTTCTGTTGGAAAGGTGATTGACTCAAGATGGAGAAAGAGAACTGTCTTTTTTTAGACATGGCCAATATCATATTTCTTTTTTGCATGACTAAGCAGATGTTACAAAGGTTTTTCTCCCCTCCCCTCCCCTCCCCTCTCATCTCGTCTCCTCTCCCCTCCTCTCTTTTCACTTTCTCTCCTTTCCCAATCTTTCCTTTCCTGTTTCCTTTATTCGGTGGCTCTCTCTATCTTGCCCAGCCTTGTAGTGTGATGACTTACTCATGGATTCAAGTCCACTGCTAATTAACACAAGAACTTTGACCCATTCTCTTTTCAACCTGTGCCATGTTTGACACTCCTTAGACATCTTGATAGTCCCTCCCAACATGTTGGCTCACCTAATGACTTAGTACATTGAAGCTTAGAAATACAGAACTCAAGCAATCTACAGTCTTAAGCCTCCCTGGGAGGAGAGATTACAAATCTCTGACACTTGGACTGCTTCTCTTTTCTATTCATTGAGAAAGGTTTGGGGAAGTAGAATAGGAAATAAAATTAGGAATAGGATTTTCCAGAAATAGAACAATAAGACAGAAGGAAGATCAGAAGAAATCATAGACAAAGAAGATAATTTTCAAAGTTGCACCCTGAATTTGTGTAGAAAAAAATACCAAAACATCCCTTCCTACATAATAGAGATTTGTACTTCCATGTACAGTCCTTTCCTGTTCTACACTGTGTGTCAATGCTCATTATATTTGGTGTTAAGTTCAAAATAAAAAATTTTGGAAAGAGAAAGTATTGGCTTTAGGCTCAAGTTCTAGCTTCATTACTTATTAGCTGGGTGACCTTGGGCATGGATTTAACCTCAAGGCTTTAGTTTTTTTATCTATATAAAAGGGATTAATATTTTCAGCACCTACTTTACAAGGTTGTGATAAGAAAGCTTAATAAATCTGAAAGTATGGTGTAACTAGGACATACTAATATTATTATTAATCATCCATAGTACAGGGTACAAAGAGAGTAAAGCTGTTGTACAGGTCTTATTGACCCAGTTCAAGTAAAAGGAGATAAAAATAATATAAGTGGTTTCCATGTCAATCTGTAATTCTTATTCAGTCTCTGTTAATATAACATGTTTCTTATACTTCAGTAAAGGTTTTTCCCCAAGGATCTCAAAGTATATCCTGGGTATTAATAATGTTTAAAATTCTAAACTCTCTGTATAAATAACCTGTCTTAATAAAACATAATTTGTATTGATACCTTGTTGAATTTATAAGCCTTAGTCTTAATTCAACACATATTAAGTTATTGTTGTTATGGATCTTTCATTTTCAAAAAGGATCAGTGAAATCATGGGTCAATGTATTGACTTGCATCTAAATTGGATGTTAAGTGAGGCAGGGTTGCACAAAATCAATAGTCTCACTCTCTCTTCCAGAGTCACTGACATCTGGAGGCAGATCAAAAATCAAGATCCAGATGTAGTGGATGACCATGGTGTCTTCAATGGATGATCCAACTCTAAACACTCCACAGTACTTCAGCCACTTTTTAATGGCCATAGTATCTTTTAATGATATGTAAGTGGAATACAGATTCCACATCTCCCACCAAGATGGAAAGGTCTAGAGGATGGGACCTTCTCATCAGTCCTTAGGTCATCCTAAAACCAACCTAGCTAGATCAGAGAGGGTACTCAGCTGGGTGGCCATGGAGTGATTCCTAATACCATTTAAGTCATCTTACATCTCAGTTGTGATATGCATTGATGGTGATCTCTACAATTATGGAATCAAAGAACCTCCTGAAGAATTTATCTCACATTTATGTTGTACTGTAGCAGAGATACACCAGAGCCAGCAGATGGCAGAACTTTTCCTCCTTTTTATTTTCTTCTCACCTGTCTTATAAAAACAGAGGGGAGGGAGACAAAGGGGTATTACATTGCTGGATGGATGGAAGACTCCTAAAATGATTCCCTAGCTTGGTTTTAGGGTTTTAGGGCACCAAAAATGGTGCCATTGGGGGAAGAAAAAAAACAAAAATTAAAACCACCCAACTTCACTTTCCTAGAATGCTGTAGATCAAGCAAATGGCAGAGTATTGAGTGAAGGGGCCACTGGGAAAGGAGGAAAGGGAGGAGAAAGGAAGATCATACCTCTCAGGAGTGGGTCTTGTCATCATGAGGGTCCTGGGTGTCATGGTGGTGACCAGGAGCATAAAGAAACTTTACTATTGCCAATAGGCAATGGGGATGGGGGGGTGTTAAATGAGAATGACTTTTGGATGAAAGATTCCATTGTTATATGAATGGCAAAGCTACAGTTGTAGTCAAGAGATCAGAATAACTGTGGGTCCTATCAAGTAGTTCCATTAATTTCTAGTTAGTATCATGAATTGTTTTAAGGGAACTGAGATTTTCTTACTTGGCATCATGAATCTTGTAAGAGGACTAAGACCAAACCACATTGAGATTTGGGGGTTAAGAAATGGTATCCTTAGAGAAGTAAAACATTATCTGGTGCTTAGCTAAAGGGCTTGGGATACAACAGCTTTACTCTCTTGAATAAATTGTCTTTGTTTAAATGCTTATTGGAAGCATGAGGTTATTTGTTAAAGTTTAATAACCCTAGAGGAGGGTCCTAATAAGTCAGGTTTTGGATATTCCAGGGGATTTGGTAACAGTCATAAAGAACATTAATCAACAAACCTAATTTATTGACCCTGTGACAGTGTCAGTTTAGAGTTCACATTCTGAGTGATAGATTATAGAACTTTATGGGACTTTACAAAAACCTTTCCTCACAACACCCCTAAGGGATAAGTAATACAAATATTATGATTTCCATTCTACATTACAATGTGTCCATCTTCCATCAATTACCTGCTCAGGTGTCTCTTCTTCCACATGACCCTTCCTGATCCTCTCCATTACTTCTCTTCCCAAATTTTCCATTGGTGCTTTCCTCCTACCATTTTTTATCTCACATTACACTTATATTCGTGCTTTTCATATCCTTGCTCCCATCTCTACCTTACTCCCAGTAAAATATAAATGATTAACTAGTTTAGCTCATTAACTAGTTCATCCAAAGATGTCAGTGAGTTTTTTGCTTCATGTACAGCAATTTGCTAGGTGATCCTGAGAGTTACAGTAGAATAAAATATGTTCCCTACTGAGTTCTGCAAAGATTCTATTAAAAAAAGATCCATTGGGACAGCTGGGTGATTCAGTGGATAGAGCTCCAGTCCTGGAGTCAGGAGGACCTGAGTTCAAATCTGACCTCAGACACCTAATAATTACCTAGCTGTGTGGCCTTGGGCAAGCCACTTAACCCCATTGCTTTGCAAAAACCTTAAAAAAGAAGAAGAAGAAGAAGAAGAAGAAGAAGAAGAAGAAGAAGAAGAAGAAGAAGAAGAAGAAGAAGAAGAAGAAGAAGAAGAAGAAGAAGAAGAAGAAGAAGAAAAGATCCATCCCAGGTTGTCTTCTGAAAATTCATTTGACTCTCTCTGTGAAATTAGAATTCCCATCAGGTTAAGCTCATGGTCTTTGGGAACAATCCTTCTGCCATGATGACTAATAGAAAAGCTCACAGAGCAGAATGAAGTATGTGATATTCTGAAACACAATCCTAAATTAAGCCCTGACTTATGGTAAATTCATAGCATTCACTAGAGTACAAATCCAGGGAATTTTATTTTTTAAGGTTAATATTCATCATTCAATAAATAGTCATAAAGATTTTTAATTTTTTAATTAAGGTAACAAAAACAATAGAGCTTCATTTTTTTCAATGAATGACATAGCATCACTACTTAAAATGTAAAGTTTAAAAAGATGTAAAAATTAGTAAAACATTATCTGGTGCTTTGCTAAAGGGCTTGGGATACAACAGCTCAGGTATGCCTGAGCATATGCCCTTGTGGACACAATTATACTGAAGATAGAAAGCTATATTTTAATTATTTAAAAATAAAACACAACAAGACAACAACAACAACCTTACAACCAAACTAATGCAGCTTTTTGGAGTCTTCCATCTATCGAGGAATATAACTATCCCATTTCTGCCGACAAGGATGTCATCACAATTTAAAACAAATGCTTGGCTTACCAAACCAGATGATAAGAAAGCAAAAACCCAGATTGTTTTGGACCATCTTTGTTCCATTATCATCTCCTGCTTGCTTCCAAATGAAGTATCTTTACATGCAAATCCATTTTGTGTATTTTGACTGATTGCTGGCAAGATAGAGAGACATAAATATTTCTGGAAAGGGACATACCATAAACAGATCATTAGCAGGGCTGCAACTTTCTTTGTGGTTTTAAAAGATGTTTATGGTGAATTCAGTCAACAGACCCACCTCCTCTTTCTCTGATCAAGTGTCTCTGTAGCCCTTGGAGATTTGGCCAATAGAAGATCAGATCTCTCTGCTGTGAAGAATACTTTTAGAAAATGTAAGGATAAATTAATTCAATTTTAAACCATCTGCTTAGCTTACTCCTAACCATCTTAACCATCTTTCTTCATTTCTATTTTTAAAAATTGTTTTTAGATATCCCTGGTGATTGTGATGTATCTCTTAAAACTCCAGCTGTTGTACTGTTCTCCTAATAGCACTATTAAGGAGCCCAGATCCTCCTAGGGACCTCAACCTCTTCTTGTGGAGAGATTCCAAGAATGCATGTTAAGAGTTGCAGATGACTTTTTACTTGCCTTTAAAAATATTGGGCTGAATAGTGTTTAACCCCATATGATTCCCCTATTCCCCACAAGCACAGAAGAGAATTTGGTGTAAAAAATGTCAGCAGCAGAGTTGAGATGAGAGTGATTTTCATGTCTAGGATATATTGCTTTGTCTAACAACATGCCCCAGCAGGCTCACAATTGTGGTCTCTCTAAAGACCCTCCCAGCTGCAAGAACTGATTGACAGACTCTGTGGGCAGATGCAGATGCCAGACTCCAATAAAGAGAGGGCCTTGGGAAAATATAAGGCAATTATTGATGGGCAGCAATCCACTAATCAGACAATTTCAAAATTAATCCCATATTCCCTTACTGTATTAGCTTTCTTTCTTGTTTGTATTTATATCTCAAATTCATGACTTCAGTGAAAATTCTTCCCTCCAGCCCAATTATATCTCTCTAAGGACATTAAATTAAAAAACAAGAGATATTGAAAGTGGCTTGCAATTAGTTTCTTTAGTTAAAGGTGCTGCATGCACTTACAGACAGCAACCCCACCACCCCAACAGAATACCTAATAAATAATAAAAGAAAACACTTTTGTTTGCCTCTTTGTGGTAGAAGTAGTGCTGAAAATTGTCCTATGTCTCACCATTACCCTGGATCATCAATAGCCCTTTAAAAAACTATGATTTTTGTTTGGGAACTAATTGTATATGCATGCAAAAATACTTTAAATTTTCACCAGCTTCAAATAACTTCTAGAAATAGTCATCTTTTTTTTCTCCAGTACAGAATTTATTACTTATGTATTCTTTCTTTTCCCTTCTTCATTCAAAATAAAAAAATGTTAAAATTATAAGAGTTTCACAGCAAGTCAGGCCAGTTTCCAGTATAGGGGAGTTTTTTGGGTGTAGAATTATCTAGGATGTTGTGTCCATTTCCTAACCCATGATAGTGATTTGGGAAAGCAAGGTTTTTTGGCAATTTATATTAAAATAGAGAAGCAGTTCAGTGGAGTTGGTGGAGAGTTGACTTTGAACCCAGACCTGGGGGTGGGGTGGGATTCAAGTCTGGTCACTGACACTTACTGACCACCTATGTGACCCACGGCAAATCATTTCATCTTTGAGTGCTTGACCAACTTTAAGATTGTAAATTGTGTATGAGACACTGACTGGTTTTGGTAAAAGGAATTCCTTCTACTGATGGAATCATGGGTCCAGTCTATATCCTCATTAAAGTAGAATGTTGGATGGATCTTTTGTGGTGAAATTATTGAAAGACATGGATAAGACTCACAAAGGAAGAGCAGACATGGAGAGCTGTGATCTGGGTACAACCAAATGGATAAGATCACAGATCCATTGGGAGACTATAATATGAAAGCACAAGAAATCTAATTTCCATTCCATTCTTGTCTTCTCTCTCCCCATTCTCCTCATATTTGGGGACCTGAAATGTGTTCCATTTCACTTATATTTGTTGTGTAAATTGCTTTTGCAGAATGTTTCTTGGCTGAGTTATTACCCAAAGTGATTACTCAAACTTAGCCAAGGTAAAAGTCAGCTTACTTTACAAACTTATTTGGACAACAGTGCAAAGGTTCAGGAGAATTGAAGACTTTTGCAGAGTTGACTTGAACATCCATCCTTGAATTCTTCTGCTTGTCAAGGCAGATTTTGAATTGAGATTTCCTAACTACCTATTGCACCACCTAGTTGTTTCAGTGAGGAAAGTATTTGGAGTAGTCAAGTCAGTCTAAGAAAAGTATGAATTCAGTTAATGAGTTTTAGCATAACTCTAATACCACTTTGGAAACATCCTTAAGCCAGATGTTAGAACTCTGTAAGTGGTGCAAAGATGGTTATGAATTTTGGAACCAGAAAAAAAGAACAGAAGAAATTCTGAGACCTACTGCAAGATATATATTTATATCTTATATGTATGTACGTATATAGCTATCTATCTATCATCTAACTATATTCACTCACTTGAAGGATATTCCAAGGCTTATGATGCAGCTATTATAAGCTTTTAAAAATATTTTATTTGTTCTTCCAACTACGTGCAATGGTACCAATCATTTTTATAAAGTTTTTGAGTTGTACAATTTTTCTCCTTCCCTCCCTTCCTTTTCCCCCTCCCCATGACAGAAAGCAATCTGATATAAACTCTGTATTTATAACCATGCTACACATAGATCGATATTGAACATGTTGTAAGAGAGGAATCAATTCCAAATAGAAGAAAACATTAGAGAGAGAGAAGAAAGAGATAATACATAAGACAATTTTTAAAAATTGAGGATAATAAACTTTGGTCTTCATTCAAAATCCACAGTTTCTTCTCTGGATATGGATGGTATTTTCCATCACAAGTTTTTTAAAATTGTCTTTGATTATTGTGCTGCTGAAATGAACAAGTCCATCATGATTGATCATGACCCTATGTTGTTGTTAATGTGTGTAATGTTCTTTTGGTTCTGCTCATTTCACTCAGCATCAATTCAAGCCATTATAAACTTTGTGGATTGAACCCAGATTAGATTATGAGATAGAAAGAAAAAAAATGAATTTCACCTAAAGTAAGAATCAAATTTATCTCTGGCTATAGAAGATCCCCCAAACACTGTCCTTGACAAAGATGAGTCATAGGATGAAAATATGCTTACAGACTAGATCTGCACAAGGTTATATAGGTTAATTGAAGCATTCTTTGAGGTATAGTACAATAGAAAGAGTCAGAAGATTTTGGTTCAAATCTCATCTCTGTGACAATGGAAAAATTACTCTTCTTGGATCTTGGTTCCCCATCTATAAAACAAGGAAGTTGAAGTAGATGGTCTCTGTGATCTGTTCCAGTTCTATCTTTGTAATCTTATAATTTTTCTCAAATTGACCATCTTAAGCTGATTTTGCTTTATTTTCCTTCCCTTTTTATTTCTTAAGTAAATTTTTTAACACCTTGACTATATCTTGGTTGAAATTTCAAAGGAAAGTCTTTGTCCATTTCTGGACCAAGAGTATCTGTGGCCAGTTTCCAAGAGCCCGGGGTGGGACTCGTAGCGACAGAAGAGTGAGAATTAAAGTAGATCCCTTACTCTCTCCACTGTGTAACTTTACAGTTTCTCTCCCCAAGTAGATTGTCTGCTACTCAAAGGATCATATCTTCTACTTCCTTGATACTGCCATATCACCTGTCATGGTGCCTTAGAAGGCAATGAATGAGACTCACCAGAATTCATCCTATTACAATAAAAGGATTGGATTAACTTGGTCTTCAACTTGGTCCAAGGGACTTTTCTGCTTGTAATATTGGTAGGATTGAAATATATATCATCATTTACTGTTTGACTTTTCTTCCTCTCCTTGAGTGAAATTTCTCTGTGTCCATGTCTCCATCATTTCTCCCCCCTTTCCCTTATCTTTCTCCTCCCATTGCCTCTTCTCCTTTTCCTCTCACTTTCTCCTCCGATTTCTGGCTCTCCCTTTCTCTCTCTCTGTCTGAATGTCCATCTTCCTCCTCCCTCTTTAGCTCTCTCTTTTCCCAATTTATTTCTCTCCAAGCATCCAAAATGGAGGCTTAAAACAATCTCTTCTAATCTGGGCAGAAGCCAGCCAAAGGAAAGAAAGTCCAGTCCAGGAGAAGTTTTGAGACAGTTGTGAACAATTGGAAACAGGGAGTAATAAAGTTGGATTTTTTTTCTTTTAGACTCTAATTGTTGCCATGAAGACTGCATTATGGATCATACAATTCAGTTTATTTGAAACGCTTTGGGGACATCAAAAACAGCTGCAGTTTTGGATAAATGATTCATGCTGGGAAATAGAATGAGAACCTGAGAAAGGGAATCAGGTAAACTGGTCCTGCTGTTCTAAGCAAGGATTTCTATCTTTGCCATATGTAATGCAGAATAGGGATGGCAAGGACTGTCACAATCCTGGCACTCATCTGTACACTGATAGGATATGGGTGGTGCCGAAGAGCCAAACCAAACCAATTTTCAGGATTTAATAAACATTTATTTAGTACTAATTATGTCCCAGGTGACAGGCAGATACAATGACAAACAGTCCCTGACCTCAAGGACCTTACATTCTCTAGAGGAGGGGGGGTAGCATGTATATACAACAAGATATGAACAAGAGAAAGCAATCCAGAAAGAATCCCTTTTTGTAAAAGGACATGAGATAAAACTTGCAAAAAAGGAGATTTTCTAGGAGGTAGAGATGAGGATGGAGTGCATTCCTGATGTGGGGAAGAAAGTAGTTGCAAAGGTTTGAAGGCAAGAGATGGAATATCAAGATGGCTAGAAGAGAGGGTGCATGGAGTTAGGAGGCAGATTAAGGGTATTGGATACCTAAGGGAGGAGGAATCTATTTTATCTTAGGGGTATGAGGAGAAGGAGTGATGGGGTCAGACCTGAATCTTAGAATTCATTAAGGAGCTTGTTATGAGCCAACAGGTTTGGTAGAGGACAGCTTCACTCAAGGGCTGGGACACCTGAGCTCAGGTATTGTGGCTGGTCATATCTATGACTTAGAAGTCTTACTTTCTTCAGCTTCAAAATGGAAATAGTGATGCATGACCCACTTAAGTTGTTATCAGGAATGGACTTTGTAACCTTGAAAGAAATATAATAATTATAGCTGGTATGTATTTAGTGCTTTATCAGTTGCAGAAAACTGTCCTTGTGTTTTATCATTTGTCCATTGTAGTGACCCGGTGAGGCAAGTACTATTATTATCACCATTTTACAGTTTAGGAAATTGAGGCTGAAAAAGGTTGAGTAAGTTAATCAGGTAAGTATCTGAGACAGGTCTTTGAATTCAGATCTTCCTGTCTTAAAGTCTAGTGTTTTTTTTTTCTTTTTTTTTTTTAGGTTTTTGCAAGGCAAATGGGGTTAAGTGGCTTGCGCAAGGCCACACAGCTAGGTAATTATTAAGTGTCTGAGGCCTGATTTGAACTCAGGTACTCCTGACTCCAGGGCCGGTGCTCTATCCATTGCACCACCTAGCCACCCCCTAAAGTCTAGTTCATAACCTTGCTTTACTGCCTCATTGGCAGCTTGGTGGTACCATGGTACAGATAGCATTGGACTTAGACTCAGAAAGACTCATTTTTAGGAGTTCAAATTCAGCCTTAGACATGGACTAGGTGGGTGAACCTGGGCAAGTTATTTCACCCTATTTGCCTCAGTTTCCTCATCTGTCAAATGATCTTCTCAAATGAGAAGAAAATAAGAAAGTCACTCCAGTATCTGCCAATAAAAACTCAAATAGAATTACAGAGAACTGGTCACAACTGACAAAGATGAACAACAACCGCCTAGTTACCTGTAATAGATCAATATGATATTGTTTTATAAAAAAAGGTCTAATAGAGCAGCCTTAACCTATAGGACAAATTTGAGTCCTTCCTATTTTTCATCATAATGCCATTATCAAGGAATACACTGCCTGTTTTGGGTGGAATAATAGATAGAATGGAGTTCAAAAACCAACATTACCAGCTGTGTGGCTACGGGCAGCCTGCCTCAGTTTCCTCAGCTGTAAAACGGGGTATAATGATGTCTACTTTTGAGAATTGTTGTCATAATCAAATGTGATTGTAAAGCACTTAGTATATATAGTACCTGTCATGCAATTATTATCATTATTATTATTGTATTTTTACTATTTTTGATATTATGTCTGGGGTAGATAATGTGAAAAAATATCAAAATCTAATCACAGTTAGTGTTAGTTGGTTCTGACTAGATAAAAACTTAATTGTTTGAAAAACTGATGACTTAGCAACAGCTCACCTCAGTGGTAGCTGAGGGGACCCCTTCCCCTTTTAACTTTTATTGCATTTAGATAAATACTTAAATGAATCTTTGATCTCATCAACACTGCAATTCATCCCTGCCTCCTTGTCTTGTGTGACTAGTCTATGTCTGAACCCAATACATTTTCAGACTAATTTATTATAAGATCAGAAGTTTAGAGCTGAAAATTATTTTGGGCTCCTTCCCCCATTTTATTTTTGTTTTTTTTTTTTTACTGTAAACTTAAACATGAAAATTTCTATAGACAAAGAGAAACAGAAGAGAGTGAATATCTATTACTTAGAGATTTTTTTAAAAAGTGGATATTAAATTTGTCAAGATGGTACCCAAATTGCCATGTTATACCCCCTTTTAAAAAATAATACTGTGTAGATCTACTATGTGCCAGACATGTGCTTATCACTTTCAAACCATTATCTCATTTGATTTTCACAACAGGTAGGTGCTACTACTCTTTCTCATTTTTCAGGTGAAGAAACTGATGGAGTTAGAGGTGAGTAGCGTGGCCCAGGGTCACAGAGCTAGTAAATGTTTGGGTCAAGATTTGAACTGAGTTCATCTCATCCCCAGGCTTAGGGCTCTATCCACTGTACACCTGGCTGCCGCTGAACTTCCTCCTGCTCTCTTCTGTGTGTATTTTTAAAATGTTTCATTCATAGAGGCATCACTATCATTTCTCCCTCCTCCCATTCCCACTCCCCCCCCATCTCATAGATGAAAAAAGTGAAGCTTGGGGAGCCAGTCCTAGGATAATCCAGGTAATTAGCATCAGAGGCAGATCTGCCTCCAGAGTCTGGGTTCTTTACAGTCATTCCACTGCCTTGGTTTGTCTTTGGAAATGCATATGCTCTCCCCATTTGAGACTGTCCTCTGAAAGTGGGTCTGACCAAGTCACTTCCCCTACCAATAGCTCCCTGTTGCCTACTCCTCTGGATCAACCACAATGTTGGCATTCAAAGCTTTTCAGAACTCAATCTCTTCCTGTCCCTCCAGTTTTCTTGCTCCTTCCTCCTCAGCAAATATTCTTCAATCCAGTGGCTTTTCCACTAAGAAGAATCACAATTTTCAGTTCTAGGCATTTTTATCACCCTTGCCTGGAACACTCTCTCCCCCCATCTCTACCTCCTGGCCTCCCTGGTTTTCTTAAGTTCCACCTTCTATAGAAGCCTTTCTTAGTCTCTTATAATTCCTCTGCTTTTGCTCTACTGATTATTTCCCATTTATGTGGGAATTTGTTATTTGTTCATAACTATCTTCATACTGCTCTCTCATTAACACAATGTTGGGTACGTTTTAATTTTTATTGTTAAATTGTTTTTCAGTTGTGTCTGATTTTCCATGACCTTATTTAAGGTTTTCTTGGTAGAGCTATCAGATGGTTATTTCATTCTCCAGCTCATTTTACAGATGAAGAAACTGAGGCAAATAAGGTGAAGCAACTTGCTCAGGATCACATGTCTGAGACTATATTTGAACTCAGAAAGATGAGTCTTCCTGACTCCAGGGCCAGCACTCTCTGTACTGTGGCCTCACCAAGCTTAGAACATAGTAGGTGCTTAATATATGTCTACTGACTGACACTATCCTTTAAGGATAGTGTCTATTTTTATTTTTTTCTTTAAAATCTCAGAGTCTAGCACACTTTTTTTGGTAAGACAATGGGGTTAAGTGGCTTGCCCAAGGCCACACAGCTACATAATTATTAAGTGTCTGAGGCCGGATTTGAACTGACTCTCTTGACTCCAGGGTGGGTGCTCTCTCCACTGTGCCATCTAACTGCCCTGCTAGCACATTATCTGAATAAACTAGTTAGCTAGGAAGCGAAGAGCTTGGAGTCCTCCTGAACCTCAAGTGGAGAAGATCCAAGTTCAAATCCTGCCTCAGACATTTATGAGTTGAATGACCCTAGACAAGTCACTTAACCTCAATTTCAGTTTCTTCAACTATAAAAAGGGGTTGATAGTGGCACTTACCTCAGTTTATTATTGGATTATTATGACAATAAAATGATATAATATAAAGTAATATGTAAACATGTGATTATTATTAAGTTCCTATTGAATTCAAATTCCTGAGGCTTAGTCACTGCTGAAGAGAAGCTGACAAACCCAGCTTTGGTGAGTTGGCCAGAGATTGGGAGGAAGCTGCTGGAACTTCTGTGAATTGGGTTGGATTTGATTTATTACTAGAGTTTTTAACACATCCATCTTCTGCTGATTCTGGGGCAGGAGTTTTCTATATCAATGCCCCAAAAATAAAAATAAAAAGATACTTTTCCTATAGTTGAGTTAATTAAATTAGTGATTAGTAAAATATTAACACCCCTATTTCTAATTTTAAAACAACCCATTTGATAGTAGGAAGAGTCTCATTCAGGACAATATCTCATGTAACTTAGGATGTTCAAGTCCAGGTCAGGACAAGAATAGGGAAGCAGGACAACAAAAAGACATGTCCTGCTTCTCATAGTATTGATTCCTTCACATCCCATCCCTGCTCTTCAGCCACTGTCACAAAGAGACCTGATTCACACATCCCTGGAAGGAGACTGGAAACAAAGCCACTAGCCCTGGGTTTCTTGGGGAACATTTCAAACCCACACCAGACAAGTGGAACAGATAGTCCATATAGGGAACATTTTACCTGGCAAGGTTAATATAACTAATGGTGGAAAAAACAGTTTTTCATAATAAGCTTCTGTTTTGAAGGGATTCCATGATCAGACTAGGGTGGGAGAAGACGGGAGTCAGGGCACCTCAGAGACTTTTGCGGATTAGAGAATGAATTACATCTTCTCTATCCTGCTGAAGGGTTTGACATATATCTTGGCATACATGAAATGCTTAATAGATACTTGTTGACTGACTGATTGACTGATCCTAAGGAAGCCAGAACAAGAGTAATGTGACCAGTCTGAAACTGCTCATTGAATAGAATCTGCACTGTCCTCTGCAAATCTGTCCTCTGTCATAATCAATAAGTGATGTCTGAATTGAACCTTGAAGGAAAATAAGGTTTCTTATAGTTAGAGATGAGAAGGAAGTACATTCTAAACATGAGGATATTTTGTTCAACTACATAGCTGAAGGAGATGAAATATTGAGTTCGATAAAAGACTACAATCATAAAATTTACAACTGTAAGGGAATCTAGAGATAATCTAGCCCAATCTCTTTACTTGAAAGGTAGGGGAATTGAGAGTTTAGGTAACTTTCCCAAAACTACATTGTCAGTAAATCAGAGTCAGGTCTTTTGTCTCCAAATCTCTATTCTCTCTACTAGACTATAGTTCTTTGAGAACAAAGATTATCTCAGTTATTTTTTCTTTTTTTCCCACAGAGCCAAGTATCATATTGAATACATGCATATATATATAAATCATGTATATATATTTTTTCACACACATAAAATATATATATATATATATATATGCAATACACATATTCAGATATATAATTCCATCGAGAAATACTCCCTCCCATCAGAGACATATTGCATTCTACTCATACCTTCTCATATTTAGCAACGCTTGTCCTTGTTAATCCATAAATCCTCTAAGGGGTTCCACCCCAGATTCTTGGAACCTTATTCTAGGTATCTCCTACATGGATGATAGTTAGACTAACCACTTTTGTGTGATTGTGATCTCATTTAGGAAACTATACTATGTTCCAGGCTTTGGTAAAATCAGCAAATGCCATTGTCAATTAAGAGCATCAGGAGGACATTAGCTCTCAGTGAATCCTTTTTCTATTTGGACTTCATCTGGGCTTCCTTCATGACAATGGTTTTATGTTTTCTCATTTATGCCTCACTGCTATTAATAATCAGAAGATTGTCAGATATAGTTATTTCTGTTATCACATTTATCAGGAAATCTTTTATAATGTTAGCATATGCAGAGAAGACACTGTTGGAGGAGAGCCTTTAAGGTTGCTTTTTTTTATAGTCCACTAGAAATACAGGGGTCTCTGAACCTTTAAGTAAATGGTAAGAATAAAGGCATGGAGTGATGAAGAAATATTTGGGAAACAGTGACTCCTTTCATTTGACTAGAGCTCAGGTTTGTGAAAGGGAATAGTGGGAGATTAAACTGGAAAGATATTTGGGACTAAGTAATGCTGGTTACCAAATACTAGGCTAAGGAATTTGGATTTTATTCTTTCAACTGATGAACTTCCCTACTACTTCACTGAAAATCCTGAGGCCATGTGATAGGAACTTCTTCAAACCTTGAATTTCCTCCTGGGTCTTTACTCATCCTCTTTTCTTTCTCTACACCTCCAGAGAAAGAGGTGAACCTCCTCTTGCCAAAGAGAAACCCCATTGTATTCCTCAATCCCATCCTCATCTTTTCTGCCTCCCCTCTAACATAGCTTACATCATCTTTCCCTCTCTCTTGGATCCTTCCCTAAAATCATTAATGATATCCTTTTCTGGAAACTGTTCTCATGGTGATATCCCACTTTCCTGATAAATGGTTATCTAGTTTTGTTACAAGTTTTTGTTGCATGGGGAACTCAGCATTATTAGTTTTCTGCCTTTATGTTCTTGGAACACCGGGTTTCTTTTCTTTAGTGCTTCAATAAACATTTGTTAAAATGTCCATTTAAAGGAATATTGAGGGATCTTTATACCAGTAAAAAAAAAAAAAGATAATCCTTGACCTCTTATAGTATACAATCTAATAGAGAGTACAACCAAGAAAAAGAAGTTGAAAAAGAGGAAAGGGTAAAGGCAAAGAAAGAACTTGGGATGAGAAGTCTAAAGAATGATGAAGCCTAAAGAAATTCAAAAGCAGTGTAACCAGTGGAAAGGGGATAAGACCTGAGTCCCTTTCTTAAATAGAAGCATCGGAGCTCACGACCTCCCCTTCAAGTCAGAAAGGCAGAGAGTTCAGATGACTTGTTAGCATCTAGGCAGATTCAGTTGTATAGGATAATGAAATTTTCTATTAATGAGTTTCCTGGGTAATATATAATAGAGAGATGCAAAGAAGTTCAAAAGCATCCAACCTGGCTCTCTGTACACTATTTTTTATAATAATGCTTTGCTTGATAATATGGTTTGAGATGGCAGGGCTAGGCCTTCTTTCTAACTATTTTTATAATTTCTCTTAAGATTCTTGACCTTTAGTTCCTCCAGATGGTTTCTGTAATTTTTTTTCTAGTTTTACAAAGTAACACCTCAGTAGCATGATTTGTTAGGAGCTAAATCTATAAATTAATTTCATAACTTTGTAATATTTATCACATTGGGTGGCCTAACTATTTACACTAAATATCTTTTCAATTATTTATCCTTTTAAAAAAATTCTACATTGTCTTATGCTGGGCAGTGGATAGAATGCCAGGACTGGAATCAGGAAAACTCATCTTCCTGAGTTCAAACTGGCCTAATTCACATACTAGCTATGTGACCCTGGGCAAGTCACTTAACCCTGTTTGCCTCAGTTCTTCATCTGTAAAATGATCTGGAGTAGGAAATGACAAACGACTCCAGGATCTTTGTCAAGAAAATCCCAAATGGAATGATGAAGGGATAGACATGATTGAAAAAATTACTGAAAAACAACAAAGGATTATATCATATTTTTAAAATTTTCTGAAAATGTCTTGGTAGGTTAACTTCCAGATATTTTATACATTTCATTGTTATTTGGATGGAATATATTTCCTCTTACTTTAAAAAAGTTAAAAAAAGCATTGAAAAAAAGAAAAGGAGAAAAGGCAATGAAATCAACAATCTATAGTTGCACCTGTTATCTACAGTTGGATGCTTCTCTCTTTTTTCTCTCTGTTTCTTCTTCTTCTTCTTCTTCTTCTTCTTCTTCTTCTTCTTCTTCTTCTTTTTCTTTCTTCTTTTCCATCCTCAGATTTTTACTTCTTTTCTTAAATACCAAGTCTATTGTTTTATTTAAATGGTAGGTATCTCATGTATTTTTTCAATTTTTCATTCTTATTAATGCCACTGTTATTTTTTATTGTATCATTAAATTTTGAAGATAGCAGACACTAAGGGCCTTCTCAAGCTTAACTGCCAAGCATTCAAACTCCACTACACAGAGTGCAACTCTGATAGTCTGCCCTCCATATTTGAATGCCAAACATATGCTTGCTGAAAAGACTATTTTATTGAGAATTCACACAGGACAGTCACTCATATGGTGGTCAGAAATAGCAATACAAGGACAATCTCAAGGTCTCTCCCTGCTATGTCTGGTAATCTGAACCTACTCTAGCATGAACATCACCCATAATTTTAAACTTGGCTTCTTTTGGCACGTTGATATATAAATGTATATATAGGTGTGATATAAATGTATGTATATTTTTGTTCGTGCATAGTTGTTTGCATGTTTTCTACCCTATTAGACCAAGAGTTCTTTAAGAAGCAAAGTTTATTTTATTTTATTTTATTTTATTTTGCATGCTCAGTACTTAATACAGTACTTGGCAAATACTAAATGACTAATAAATGGATATAGACTTGGTTTACCTTGTTCTTTTAGTTCAACTATAGCTGTTCTACATCTGGTAAATAATTTCTCTTTTGATTTTTTCTGTGAGTTAGTAAGAACTGAAAAAAATGTCAAACTTGCCATACTTTTTATAATTTTGTCTTTAAATGCATTAAAAACACATAAAAGGAAATCAAAAGTTAGTGGATATAAGGTTTACTATTATTATTTACCACCCAAGTTCATGGGGGTCCTGAAATCTAGACAGTGATATTCTTGGGGACTTGTGAGGCATGTGACCTGTAAGTTTCCCTTAATTATTTTACTTGGTTTATCATTCACTCTTTTTTTTTTTATTACACATCACTCCTTTATTATAGTGAACAACAAAAAGGGGAAGGGGGAAGAGGTTAGTACAGTTAATGTTAAAACTGATGAAGACTCAGGTGGCTGGACATGAGATGGAAGGCAATGGGACACTGAGACATTTCAACGTAATCTAGGGGCATCTCACTTCCACAGAACAGAGCAGTGGCTATAAAATACACAGTGGGATGTGTTTCTTTACCCCTTAGAAATCAAGGAATTCTCCTCTAATGCTGCTTGAGATGTCTGATGATGACCAAGTGGGACAGTTTAATTTCAAAAGTCACTAATAACTAGTCTGAAAAGGGTCTTTTGTGAAAGCAAATGCATCAGGTAAACATTAAGACATGATCAACCTCCCAGATTAATTTTTCTATCATTCACTCTTAAAGGTTTTTTTTTTATTAAATTTGGTATTTCAGTTTTCCCAGTTGCATGTAAAAACAATTGTTAATATTTTAAGAAAAACTTTTGAGTTCCAAATCTTGCTTTCTCACTTCCCTCCACTCCCCCCCAAAAGGAAAGCTAATTTGCTATAATTACATATTAGTTATACTGTGAAAGAAAATATAAATCAAACAAGAAAAATTAAAAAGTAAAACATATACTTCAATCTGTATTCAGACACCATCAATTTTTTCTCTGCAGGTGGATAGCATTTTTCATCAGAAATCCTTCAAAGTTGTCTTGTATTTCTGAGTCATTATATCAGAGTCATTGCATTGCTGAGAACAGTTAAGTCATTCACAGCTGATCCTTGTACACTATCACTGTTACTTTGTTCACAGTACATCTCACTTTGCATCAGTTTGTATAAATCTTTCCAGGTTATTCTGAGAGCATCCTGCTCATCACTGTTTTTTTTTTTTTTCCAATGCAAATGAGGTTAAGTGGCTTGCCCAAGGCCACACAGCTAGGTAATTATTAAGTGTCTGAGGCTGGATTTGAACTCAGGTCCTCCTGACTCCAGGGCTGGTGCTCTATCCACTGCACCACCTAGCTGCCCCTGGAGGCTTTTTTTAGGTTTAAAAAGCTTGCAGGTTTTTTTGGTTTTGTTTGCTAGGCAATAAGTTTAAGTGACTTGCCCAAGGTCACACAACTAGGTAATTATTAAGTGTCTGAGGTTGGATTTGAACTCAGATCCTCCTGACTCCAGGGCCAGTGTTCTATCCACCAGGCCACCTAGCTGCTCTTGCTCATCACTTTTTATAGCACAATAATATTTCATCACATTCATATTCCACAGTTTGTTCAGTTCCCTAATTACTGGACATCCCTTCAATTTCCAGTTTTTGGACACCAGAATAGAACTGCTAAAATTTTTTTCTACATATAAGTCCTTTTCCATTTTTTAAAAAAGTTTCTTTTTCAATACAAACCTATTAATGGTATTGCTAGGTCAAGTGGCATACATGTTTTTATAGCCTTTTGGGCATAGTTTCAAATTACAGAATAGTTGAATCAGTCCTCAACTCCACCAACAATGTATTAATGTCTCATTTTTCTCATCTTCCCTCCAATATTTGCCATTTTCCTTTTCTGTCCTATTTGGACAATCTAATAGATATGAAGTATTATACTTCAGATATAATTCAGATCACTCAGAATTGTTTTAATTTCCATTTGTCTAATCAATATCCTTTGATCATTTATCGGTTGGGGAATGTTTCTTGCTTTTATAAATTTGACTCAGTTCTCTATATGTTTGAGAAATGAGGTCTTTATCAGAGAAACTTGCTTCAAAATTTTTTCACAGTTACTATTTCTTACCATATTTCCCTTCATCCTATTTTTCCTCATTTATTCTATTTTCTTTCTCCTTTCACTTGGACCTTCCTCAAAAGTGTTTTGCTTTTAATTAACCTTCCTCCTATCTGCCCTTCTTTCTATCATTCCCCTCTTATCTCTTTTCCCTCCTAGTTTCTAATTTTCTGTAGGGTAAAAAAAGATTTCTATACCTAATTGAGTGTGTATGTAATTCCCTCTTTGAGACAAATCTGATGAGAGTAAGGTTCACTCATTTTCTCTCATTTCCTTCCTCTACCCTACATTATAAAAGCTTTTTTTCCCTTCTTTTTTTGTGAGATAATTTATTCTATTCTACCTCTCCCTTTTCCTTTCTCCCATTACATTTTTCTCTTACCCTTAACTTTATTTTATTTAGATATCATCCCTTCATATTTAACTTACACCCATGCCCTCTGTTCTAACTTCTCTAGTAATGAGAAAGGTCTTATGAATTCCAAATATCAACTTTTTATGTAGGAATGTAAACAGTTTACCCTTATTAAATCTTTTATGATTTCCTTTTCAGTTTACCTTTTTGTGCTTCTTTTGAGTTTTGTATTTGTAAGTCAAATTCTATTCAGCTCTGGTCTTTTCATCAAGAATGCTTGAAGGGCAGCTAAGTGGTGCAGTGGAGAGAGCACTGGTTCTGAATTCAGGAGGACCTAAGTTCAAATCTGACCTAATTTCCTATCTATTTGATCTTGTGCAAGTCACTAAACCCCATTGCCTTACAAAAACCAATAAAAAAAAAAAGCAAGAACACTTAAACATCCTCTCTTTCATTGAATATCCATTTCCCTGCCCCTCCTGAAGGATTATGCTTAGTTTTTCTGGGTAGATTGCAATCTTGGTTGTTGTAATCCTAGCTCTTTTGTCCCTTGGAATATTATATTCCAAGCCCTTTGATCCTTTAATATAGAAAATCTCAATCTTGTGTAAACTTGGCAGTGTTTCCACAATACTTGAATTGTTTTTTTCTGGCTGCTTGCAAGATATTCTCTTTGATCTGGTAGTTCTGGAATCAGCTATAATATTCCTGGAAGTTTTCAATTTTGGATCTCTTTCAGGAGGTGATCAGTGAATTCTTTCAATTTCTATTTTACCCTCTAGTTCTAGAATATCTAGGCAGTTTTCTTTGATAATTTTTTGAAAGATAATGTTTAGATTCTTTTTTTGATCATGCTTTTCAGATAGGCCAATAATTTTTAAATCTCTCCTGGATCTATTTTTCCAGGTGAATTGTTTTTCCAATGAGATATTTTATATTATCTTTTATTTTTCCATTCTTTTGCTTTTGTTTCATTATTTTTTTTAGGTTTTTACAAGGCAAATGGGGTTAAGTGGCTTGCCCAAGGCCACACAGCTAGATAATTATTAAATGTCTGAGACCAGATTTGAACCCAGGTACTCCTGACTCCAAGGCCGGTGCTTTATCCATTATGCCACCTAGCCACCCTAGTTTCATTATTTCTTAATTTGTCATAAGGTCATTCACTTCCATTTTCTTAGTTCTAATTTTTAAGGAATTGTTTTCTTCAGTGAATTTTTGTATCTCCTTTTCCATTTGGTCAAGCTTTTTTAATTGGAGCTGAGTCTGTGCTGGAGCACTCTGTGCTGGACTGTGTTTCTCTCTCATCTAGTTGCTAGAGACCTTTTTTGCAGATCTGCAAAATTATTTCCCCCATGGGGGGGGGGGGTTCTGCTGTTCCAGGAATTGTTTTATGGCATTCTTTTTTTTAATTTTATTTTTATTTAAGGCAATGGGGTTAAGTGACTTGTCCAAGGTCACACAACTAGGCATCATTAAGTATCTGAGTCTGGATTTGAACTCAGGTCTTCCTGATTTCAGGACCAGTGCTCTATCCACTGTGCCACCTAGCTGCCTGTTTTCTAATTTCTCAAAATATTTCCATTAGAGATTTTTGCTTTTTAAAAAAATTTCTATTCACTTTATAGTTACTATCATGATGTAATAACAACAACAACAACAACAATAATAATAATAATAATAATATAAATGGGAATAGAATGCTACTTTTTACTATACAAAATTCAATCCTTGACCTGGAGAAGAAGATACGAACTTCTGATATCAGCTCTGTGCAGTCTCTGAAGGGGCAGAGATCCCGTCAATCATGGCTGCTGAGGAGAGAATTACTGTCAACTTTTCCCCTTAGCACTAGTTCAGAGTGATGAATACTACAAGTAGATTCTTTTCATTTATTCCTTTTGTTTATTGATTGTTTACTTAATGTGGATTAATATCTCATTTGTTCTTGAGCTGCCTTTAGAAGCAAGGTTCTTAATTTTGAGTGTGTGTGTGTGTGTGTGTGTGTGTGTGTGTGTGTGTGTGTGTGTGTGTGTGTGAGAGAGAGAGAGAGAGAGAGAGAGAGAGAGAGAGAGAGAGATGGAGAAATAAGTTCAAGGACCCTCTTTCATAATAATATGTTTAAATAAACAAAATAAAATACATAAGATTGCAAAGGAAACCAAGAGTTAATGCATATAAAATTATTATGATCATGATTATTTACTGTCCAAGTTTATGAAATCTCTAAAATCTATCCATTTGCATCTTTTGGAGCTTGTGGAACCCAGGTGAAAAAAATCTGCTCTAGAAGGATTTGGTTTTATGGTAACCTTTCACACTGATATTGTTTACTGGGTATCTTCATTTTTTCTTTCTGACTTCTTGGCTTCCTTGATTGTATTTTCCTCATTCTTCTCTTATCTCTCTGTCTCTGTCTCTGTCTCTCTCTGTCTCTCTCTGTCCCTTCATCCCTCTGTCCCATTGTTGTCTCTGTCTCTGTCTCTGTTTCTGTCTCTGTCTCTTTCTCTGTGTCTGTCTGTCTGTCTGTCTCTCTCTCTCTGTTTCATTTGGTGCTGACTCCCTTCCCTTCCACCTTACATGACATCAATGTTAGTGATGTATGTTGTGTTCTTGGCCCTCTTTCTTCCTCTATACTGTCTCTAACATACCATCTGTCAGTTATGCTTTAATGGTAATTCTTTTCAAGTATGGATTGAAGTAGAGGGGTTCTTAGGTCCCTTCCAACTTTTGATTTTCCTCAGTGATCTAATTCTCTCCTGGAGATTGTTTACTCTATGGAAATGATTCTCTAGTCTATATCTCTAGTTTTTATTGTTCCCCAAAGCATACATCCTTTCTTTCCAATTGTTTGTTAGATATATCATCCTAAACCTGCCAAAAACAAGTTCAGTAAAAATAAAAAGATCTCATACTCCTTCCTCTTTTACCTTTTCTCTATCAATAGAACACCATTATTTCAGGCTATGTATGCTTATCTTTGATTTTTGCTTCTCTCATGTCCACACATCAATTAATTTCCAAGTCCTGTCATTTCTATATCTACAATATATTGTGTAACCATCCCTGCCCTTAACTCCTTGGGCAATCATTCTTGTTTATACTTTTCTCTCTACTTGTCTAATCCAAGAGATGTTTCCCCATTGACTTCACTGTCCCTAATTTGTTCCCTTTATAACCTTTCTTTTACTTTCCTGTCTAAGCAATATTGTTTTTGCACTACTGAGTTCATGTCACTCCTCTTTTAAAAAGCTGTGACTCCCCATTGCCTGCCACTCCTCTGCCATAAAAAGCACATTCAAGGTCTTCAAAAATCTGACTCTAGCCTGCCTTTCCACCTCTATCTTTTTTGAATATTCTATATTCCAGTCAATCTGGACTCCTCTCTTCTCTCATTTTTGTCTTACCATTTTTTTTAGGTTCAACACATTTTCCCAAACTGACCTTCATGTCAAGGACACATGCCCTACTCAGTCTCTGTCTATTGAAAAGCTTTACTTTCTTTAAGGCCTTATAACTGCCATCTCCTCCATGAAATCAGTGACTTTCTCAGGTGAAAGTATCTCCACCTGCCTTATGCTAAATTATGTTTAGACTTCTCCTTTTACTTAGCCATTCTTTTTTTGTAGGGCAATTGGGTGGTATGGTGATTAGAGCACTAGGCTTAGAATCAGGAAGACTCATCTTTCTGGGTTCAAATCTGAACTTAGACACTTATTGTGTTACCCTGGTCAAGTTATTTAAACCTGTTTGCCTTCATTTACTCATCTTTAAAATGTTCTGGTAAAGAAAATGGCAAACTACTACAGTATCTTGACAAGAAAACCCCAAAATGGAATACCAAAGAGTCAGATATGATTGAAATTCTTTCTTGTATCATAGTCATTTTTGTGTTTATCTCTTCAGCTCTATGAGAATTTCTCTAGAGAAATCTGTTCAAGCTTTTTGAGAACTGGTTTTTGCTTCCCCAGTTAGCTAGTGCAGTCTCATGTATATAGTAGGTACTTAGTAATTTTTTTTTATTAGATTGAATTTATTGAATATTTTGGTCAGGGTAATGGTTGTGCTCAGAGCTGCACTTTGGGATGAAAGCTCTGGCAACTATTTATAGGATGGAAAGAAGAAAGCAGAGACTATATAGAAGACCAGTGAGAAAGCCATTGCAAGGGTACACTTGCAAAGAGGACCCTTAGTTGTAACAATAGGAATGGAAAAGAAGGAAAAACATGCAGAAGCATTACAGAGGGACTTTGCAATTTAAATGCATGGGGGCATGAGGTAAAGGGAGGAGCCAAAGTAAACTCAGACTTCTAAGCTACCCAAACAGAATTCTGGAATAGACATGCCATCAAGAGAGACAAAGAAATCAGAAAAAAAGAGCGGGTTTTGTGGGAGAGATGAGATGTTTTGCACATGCCAAGTTTGAGATGATGGTAGAACATTTGGATGAAAAGGTCCAACCAGTATTTGAATCTATAATTCAGGGAAGAGACTGAATCTGAGATGTTGATTACAGTTATCCACGTGGACATGATAGCTATGAGAGTGGACAAAAACTTCAGGGAGAAAGATAGAGAAAAAGGAAAAAAATACTTAAAGGAGAGTTGTATTGAAATTCTCCATGGATTTCAATGATCCATATTCTCTATATTACCACTTCCCATGAATGATTAAGAAACTTATTATTCTAGTCAGCAATTAGCCTTCATCTTGCTTCATCCCACATAGTCCTCTCAGTTCAGGGGGTTTGGTGTATGATTAATGAAATTAATTGGGAGAAAGAGGACTTTTGTGACTTTGGGGAGGGGTCTGTGTGAATTTGTGGTAATGGATTGGTACAGTTGTGCCTCATGTGTACAAACTCTTTCCTGGAGGATATTAGAGGTGGTGACATAGGCTGGGATGGAGGGAGGGGAAAGCCTGAGTTATATTAGAAATTAATTGAGAAATATTTAATAAAATAAATAAAATGCAATGGAACATACATGATGTTAATTTGTGACCTGTAAAGATCCTTGTTTATGGATTCGTGTCTTTTTTAGTTTGACCCAACTATTTAGCCCATGTCTCTCCTTCTTGTCCACAAGAAAAATGTGAAATGATGTGGCAAATGCTTTGTAAACATTTAAGGAAACTGTCTTCATGGATGTATTGTTTGGGGACTGCTGTAAATAAGAAAATGAACTCAGAGTAATATGTTTTGTTCTAGGTGAAGCCATACTAGCTCTTTCTGATCACTGATTTTTGTTCTAGATGTTCAAGAATCATACCTTTAATAACACATTTTAGAATTCAATTCTAGAATTTTGTTAGGAATTGAAGGTCAAGTTCATTGGATAGAATTTGAGATTCTATTCTTTCTCCCCCCCTTCTAAATTTGGACATTTATGTGGGTGGGTAGCATAGATCTCTTTTACATATTTCTGATTACCTGCATTTTTATAACCTATTTCAGAACTTGAACCTCTGTAAGTGTGCTTGACTTTGGACTAAAAGGCACCTTTATTATCTTAGAGGACCCAGATCATCTAGGACTTTTTTTTGTCAATGAACCTTTTTTTGACAATAGGCTGGTGAAGCCTAGATTAATAATAATCATGTTTTAAAATCATTAATGAAAATGTTAAATTTCAGTTAATTATTAATAAAATAAAAGGGTAACACTTTTCTCATTCAATTTCTCCAATTTCTTGAAATCCATGGTCTGTTAATAAATATGTGACTATATGTCTATCATTAAGTTTTATTTATAGAAAAGGAAAGGAAAAATTGTCCAGGGTTTTATATTTAGGAGCAGGATTGTAATATGGACCCTGCTTCTCTGGCCCCAGATAGAGTAGTCTTTCCACAGTGCTCTGTATATGTGTTAGAGAAAGTAGTCTTGGATTCTAATGCACGGGACAGAGGGAAGAAGGGAAAGAAGGCAGTAGAAATTTGTTCCACTAAGACTCACAGACTGAGGGGGGGGTGGTTTGGAAGTTCAGGGTAAGCTATCAGAAAACAATAGGATATTGAACTTCACTTGGCTCAGCTGGTAAATGAGAGACTCAGATGCTTAAAGATTTGAAAGAGGAACCCAGGGCCTGGCACTATGATCCCCTGGATTAGACTAGGAATTGAACTGGTCCCCTGGGAAGCCACAGTGAGTAGCAACAACCCAGACTGGCAAATCTCACAATTACAGGAGCAATTGGAGATTTGATAGTTTACATGTGTGGTCAGTTAAAGCAACAACAACCAAATTTACAGGTTCTCCCGTTTTGTTCACGGTGATTCGCATGTCCATGGGATTCTCTGAACCTCCCAAGAATGCGGAATGGGTCTTCTGTGTATAGATGAGGGGTTCTTAACTTTGTTTTTTGTTGATAATAGACTCCTATTACAAACTGATGATGATTAAGGATCCTTTCTTAGAACCATGTTTTAAAATAATAGAATGATTTTAGTTAGGGGTTAAGGAAAAAAAGATGACAGTTTTTTCTCCATCCAAGTTCATAAAGCCCTTGAAATCTATCAAGAATATAGGTTAAGAAGATGCTCAGATACCATCTACAGGTTGATTCTAGATCAACTTCTTCAAAGAAGGAGCCAAAGAGGACGCCCTTCTGGGAAGCTCCCCATGATAGCCTGGCCTTGGATAGCTATCCCCTGCATGAGGGGAATGAATGACGATGTCACCGACCCTGCCTCTGCCATCCCTGGATGATCCACCTTCTGGTTTGTCAAAATTTGAAAGGGGGGAGGGATAGAAGTATCTGTGGCTATTGGCTTCAAGTTGCTTCACAAAACTAGGTGCAGAGACAAGTTCCTGGACAAGATGAGTCCTTCTAGTGTCTGGGCCCAGCTGTTCAGGCCTCGGTTTGGTGCATGCTCCACATCATCCCCTTGCAACCAAGATGCATGGGATAACTCAGAGCACCACGGGCCAGCTGCCTCATGCAATATGTATCTGGTGAGCAAAATCAGTCACATCCTATATAAATGTTAATAAAAACGAAATCCCTGAGCAGTCACTGAAATTAGCCCGGGAATGATTGAAATGCCAAGGCAGGGCTTGTTATTTTTATGAAGCCGTGAATAATATAAGTATCCAATTGATAAAATTTTATTAAAGCTGACAGCCCTTAAGTGATCTAAGTGGTAAATATTGAAATGAAGTTTCAACAACACAGTAGGGGCCCCCAGGGGGCCCACGGCAGTAATAAGGATTAAACAATGATTCAGAGCTGGTTCCTGGGGGGCCATGTTGGAGGGGGGTTCCACTGAGGAGCCAAAGCTCTCTTCTTCTAAATAATTAAACTGTGATTTAAGGAATGGATGTGAGATAGTTGTAGCAGTTTGTCCAAAGGAGAGAAATGCAGGGAGCCATGCCTGGGGCAATGGATGGGGGGAGGGAACAGTCGGCTGAGAGGGACCTGGGAGGGTGTCTTGCTGGCCCCATTCCCAACCAAGGTCCCCCAGGAACTGGAGAGCTGGCAATGAGCATATTTTATCCTTTATTTGTAATGTAAACAGACTCGAGCTGCCTGAGGGCAGGTAATAGCTGATGAGCAAGGGGGGTGGGGGTGGGATTCCACACTGGGTACAGATTTTATTAGCATTGCTTATATAAAAAAAAATCCCCACAACAGAGAGAAATTAAAAATAGGTTGTTTTCTGGATTATCTGATCATTAGTGATGCTAAAGGGAACTGGGGAATGAAGAGTTAGAGAATAATTAGCATAAATATGCTAAATGTGCATGGAATTGATTTAACATTTCTCTTTCCTCAGTTTCCCCTTCTTTAATAAGGAGGCATTTTTTTGACTAGTAGGATTGAAAGATCTCCATAATGGGTGATTCCAGTCTAACATCAGTGTCACCAGGAAGGACAGGAAGGAGGTTCCAGTTTTTTTTTTTAACATATTCTGGGGGAGAGGGAGAGGGAGAGGGAGAGGGAGAGGGAGAGGGAGAGGGAGAAGGAGAGGGAGAGAGAGAGAGAGAGAGAGAGAGAGAGAGAGAGAGAGAGAGAGAGAGAGAGAGAGAGAGAGAGACACTTTGGAATATATATCCCTAAAGTAGCAATCCATCTCCATCTCCCTCCCTGTCTCTTTCACTCATGTTGACATTTGTCCTTAATTCTCAAAGATGTTGACATCAGGGAAGTGATGCCATGACATGCAGGTGAATTGTCTTTAAAAAGGTGAGAGGAGCTACTTTTTCATCATCTCTTGTCATCAGGATTCTATCTCCACCTCTATTGAGGGTGCCCTTTTAAAGTCATTAATAATCTCTGAATCACTAAATCCAACATCCTCTTTTCAGTTCTAACCATCTTTTCTGTTGTATTGGAAGAGTGGACCCCTCTTCTCCTGTATTCCAGGAGAATGGAATACAGACACCCACAATTCATCAATTATTCAATCAAAAAGTATTTGCTTATTTGGTGTGTAGGGTGTGTTCAAGGAAGGCTACTACCTTGGTGTGAGGGCTGTTGAGCCCTCTTCAAGGATGCTTTGTACCTTTGATGTCCACCTGAGCCTTGTGGCTCCAAGAAACTGTAGCATGCAGTGATCCCAATCTCAGTAAACTGTTTTGGCAGGTGGGCTAACCAGGCTGAAGGTAACTGAAGGAGTCTCAAACTCATTGATGAGTAATAGAGGATGTCTACCCTAAGCATGTGAAGTCTTCCACTGGTGGAATGGATGGAGGAGGGCATTTTGTTCCAATAGCCATGAAGTCAGTTGAAGCAGTCACTGTGGAGCATCAGAGCTTGTTTAGATGTTGAAGATGCCAAGGTCATCCACTGAAGCTAGAGTCATCACCAGTTAGTTGTCTTGACTCTGTCTTGCCATGCTGGATCATAATGACTTTGGAAGAGAGAGTGAGGTGCCTGATTTCTTGCAACTCTACCTTACTTAAATCCAATTTATGCATGCAACAAAAGACATCACTCATAACCATTCCTCAAAACCCTCTGGTGACAGGCAAGTAGTGAAGCACTAGTCATGCATACACTGGGTGCTGTAGTCACAGCCATGCATATAGGCCGCCCAGGTCATAGAACAGTTTCTCCACTGAAAGCAGCAGTGGTATTCAGCAGCCCTGGGTGACTGAGCAGCCCTTTTAAGAATTGTACCACTCAACTCCTGATGTGAAGAAGGGGCTTGAAAAGGTGTTCTAAAAATTGTCTGCTTACCCAACCCTGGTTTGATTACCACAGCAGGCAGGGAATTCCACAGTGTGGTCAAGACACAAAAAAATCTACAAAAACTTCTTCACTCATCATTGGTACATGGAATGTCTGCACACTCATAGATAACACAAGATCTAATAGATCTGAAAGACGAATAGCTCTTGTTGTGAGAAAACTTAGCAAGTATGGCATCCAAATAGCAGTCCTGAGTGAAACAAGGTTGGCAAATGAAGATCCGCTTACTGAAGTCAGAGCCGGATACACATTTTTTCTGGAGTGGTTACAGTGAAAAAGAACACTGAGAAGCTGCTCATGACAATGATATCACTTCCTGGAAAACATCATGCCACCATTATCAATGCCTATGTTCCCACCATGATGAACACTGATGAAGTTAAAGAAGAATTTTATGAGGACCTGGAGACCCTTATTATCAATGTACCAAAAGAGGACAAGCTTATAATTCTAGGTGACTTTAATGCTAGAGTATAACTGGACATGGCAAGGAGTCCTTGAGAGGAACCGAGTTGGAAACAGCAACAACAATGGTCACCTTCTACTGAAGATTTGTGTATCTCATGACCTTCCCATTACAAACACTGTCTTCTGGTTACCTAAACACAATAAAACTTCCCTGGATGCAGCCTCTTATAGCAAACATTGGCATCTTTTAGACTATGTGATTGTAAGGAGAAGAAACAGACAGTATGTGAGAGTGACAAAGGCAATGTGTCATGCAGAGTGCTGGACTGATCAAAGATTCATCCTCTCTTAGCTAAATATTCATATTAACCAAAGCAGTATCCCAAAGGCAAAATGAATACTAGAAGAATTAATGTCAAGATTAGAGTGTCTCTCTGAGCTGGACCAGTTTGTTAACTTGGAGGGAAAATTGAGTCAACACACATTTGTGACAATGGAGAAGAAGGAATGGGTAGCTTTCAGAGACTGGTGTACAGCACTGCATTGGCTCATCTGGACCAGAACATTTGCAAACACCAAGACTGATTTGTTGAAAATGATGGGGAAATACAGAAACTGCTAAATGAAAAACTGAGAACTCCACAGGATTTACCAGCAGGATAGTTCATCCATCTCTAAGAAGGCAGCATTTAATTCCATTCAATTTTATGCAGAGACAGTAACAAATCAAAATGGTTCTATGTTATCCTAAAAGCTATTTTTGTACCATCTCAGCTACACAGTGCTGATGGATCCACATTGATTAACGATAAAGACTTGATCCTAGAAAGTTGGGTTGAATACTTTCATGGTGTTCTTATCATACCATCATTAATCAATACAGAAATCACTGACTGCTTACTTTAAGTTTAAAGTCAATCAGTCCCTGGCTGAAGTTCCTACTGAAGAAGAGAGTTTGAATACCATTAGGCTCCTTTCAAGTGGCCAAGCACCTGGTGCTGATTCTATTCCAGCTGAGATCTGCAAGGTGGGGTGTCCATTGCTCATCCAAAAACTGACTGAAATTTTCCAGGTTATGTGGCATGAAGAGGTTATTCCCCAAGAATTCCGTCTCTATAAATGTAAAGGGTTGTCCTGTGACAATTATAAGGCTATTTCTCTTTTAATCAGGTAAGATTCTTATGAGACTCCTTCTCAATATGCTAATCTTTCACCTGGAAGCTGGTCACCTTCCTAAGAGCCAGTGTGGCTTCAGAAAGGGTAAAGGAGCAGTCAATATGGTGTTTGCTGCCCCACAACTCCAGGAAAAATACTAGGAACAAAGGTGGTCTGTATATAATATTTGTGGACCTGACCAAGGCCTTTGATACTGTCAGTCATGAGGGTTTATGGAAAATTATGTCAAAATTTGGTTGTCTGGAAAAATTCATCAGCATTGTATGTCAATTTCATGATGGTGTGCTTGCCTGGGTTCTGGATAATGGAAGATGCTCTCAAGATTTCCCAGTCACTAGTGGAGTAAAACAAAGATGTGTCCTTGCTCCCATACTTTTTAGCATGAAGTTTTCAACCATGTTATCAAAAACCTTCAATGAGAATGAACATGGCTTCATGGTCAACTACCACACTGATGGCAAATTCTTTAAAAAGGCTACAAGCCAAGACCAAAGTGGAGGAGTGTTGGGGCATGATCTTCTGAGCAGTCAATGTGGCTTCTGAAGCTGAGATGCAACAAAGTATGGTTCAATTCTCTGCTGCTTGTGCTCATTTTGGTCTAACAATTAAGACCAAGAAAACATACTTACTCCATCAGTCCACACCACACTATTCATATGTGGAACCATTGATTACAGCAAATGAAGAAGTTTTGAGTACTGCGAACAAGTTCACTTATCTTGGCGGTGTCCTTTCCAAGGAAGTACCCATTGACAATGAGTTTGATACTTGCATTGCCAGAGCTAGCTCAATATTTGGGAGGCTCTGAAAGAAAGTATGGGGGAGAAGAGGTATTAGACTGACTATTAAACTGAAGGTCTACAGAGCTGTGGTCTTGACCTCATTGCTATATGTCTGTGAAACCTGGACAGTCTACCAATACCATGTCAGGAAACTGAATGGCTTCAATTTAAGTAGTCTTATGAAGATGCTGAAGATAACCTGGCAGGAAAAGATATCTCACACTGAGGTCCTTTCTCAAGCTAAACTGCCTAAAATTCTAACATTATTGCAAAGAGTGCAACTATGATGGACTGGACAGTTTGTTAGAAAGTCAGATGTACACTTGCCAAAAAAACCCAACTATTTTATGGAGAACTCACACAGGGCAAACACTCACAAGGGGGTCAGAAGAGGTGATACCAAGACACTCTGAAGGTCTCATTGAAGAACTTTAGGACTGATTGTATAGCATGGGAGACACTGGCACAGGACTGCCAAGTATGATGTGCCCTCATCAATGAGGGTGCTGTACTCCATGAGGAAGGCAGAACTGAAGCAGCTCTAAGGAACCATGACATATTTAATTTAGAGTAGCCACCCCAGGTGTTCACATGGACTATTTGTGCCCAACTTGTGGTAGAGCATCCTAGCTCTTATTGGACACTGTCATTTTTTTCAAAAATAGTGATGCCATTTTTGGTTTTCTTCAATAATGAAGGACAAGAACCAACCAACATTTGCTTTTAAAATATATGCTTTTATATTTTCTTTATTTGATTTTTAATTCATGAAATAAAACATGGAACTTCCATAACATAGCATCATTAAAAAAGGTGACTACTCATGAAGAAATAAATCTGTTATGTATAACTTTCTATTCCTTTAATTTTTTAAATTTAAATTTAATTTTATTTTTAGTTAGTAGGTAAATTTATTTTTTCCCCTCCCATAATCCCTAGAGATGACTTCCATTAGACAGAAATATGTCTATGTACATATAAAAATCCTTCTATATCAACTTCTCTTTATGAATTCTTGCTCTGACTGCAGATAGCAACTTCCTTCATATGTGCATTGTAGTTAGAGTATTTATAATAGTATCAATGACTTCGTCACTCAAAGTTGTTCTTTTTTTTTTTAGTTCTTGTCTTTCATTCTTTTTTTTTATTTATTTTTTATTCTCATTTTTGTACAAATGTTTTTTTACATTAATAAAATATTCTTGTTTACAAGTAAACAAAATACCCCTCCTCCCCCATGAATATAGATAGACTTGCTTGGGTGAAAAAAGTAAAGGGGAGAGAAAAAAATTAAAATAAAAAAAATAATAGTAATAATTGTAGGTATGGCCAGGTGGCACAATGGACGAAGCACCAGCCCTGGAGCCATGAACACCCGAGTCCATATCCAGCCTCATAAACCCAACACTCACCCAGCCATGTGACATGCAAGCCACCCAATCCCCACTGCCCTGCAAAAACCAAAAAAAAAAGAAAAAAAAAGACCCAAAATAAAATAAAATAGTAATGATAGTAGGGGTGGCTGGGTGACAGACAGAGCATTGGCCCTTGAGCCAGGAGCACCTGGGTCCAAATCTGGCCCCAGACACCCAAAGATCACCCTGTTATGTGGCCCCAGGCAGGCCATCCAGCCCCACTTGCCCTGCACCCTCCCCCAAATAATAATAACAAAAAAATGTGCTTGAGTCTTTGTTCCAACACCAACAACTCTGTCGTGGGTGGATCTCATTCTTTATGATAAGTCCATCACAAAAGTTATTTCCATATTTTTCCAACGTTGCCATCGCTGATCGCAGCTCCCTCCTTTCTTATTTCTCCACTACCATGTACTCTATTTTCTCTCTCCTTTCACTCTGACTCTGCTGTAGGGTCGCTGAGTGGTGCAGCAGACAGATCCCTGGTCCTGGGGCCAAGAAGCCCTGAGCCCCCATACCACCCCTTAGGCCTAGAATCCACCTGGCCCTGTGGTCCTGGGCAGGCCTTCCAATCCCAGCCCCTCGCAAGAAGTAATAAAGAAAATGTGTTATATCTGGCCACTCTCCTCCCATGGTCCATCCTCTCCTCCTTTATTCACATCCCCACCCCTTCCCCCACTCCCCCCTCTTTTCTTCTTACTCCAGATGTCTATACCCCATTGAGTACATATGCTGTTTCCTCTCCTAGCCATCTCTGATGAGAGCAAAGGTTCCCTCATTCCCCATTGCCTCCCCACTTCCATATCATTGCAATAGCTCATTGTAATAAAAAAAAATCTTATGTGAAATATCTTGGACTATTCCCCCTCTCCTTTTTCTTTCTCCCATTCCATTTCCCTTTTTTCTATTGACTCCATTTTTAAACCATATTTTATCTTCGAGTTCAGCTTTCTCCTGTGCTTCAACTATAAAAGCTCTCTCTACCTGCTCTATTAACTGAGAAGGTTCATATGAATATTATCAGTATCATTTTTCTATACATGCAGTTCATCCTCATTAAGTCCCTCATATTTCCTCCCTCTCCTCCAGTCTCCATGCTTCACCTGAGTCCTGTATCTGAAGATCAAACCTTCTGTTCAGCTCTGGCCATTCCAAAAGGAACATTTGAAATTCCCCTGGTTCATTGAAAGTCCATCTTTTTCCCTGGAAGAGGACATTCAGCCTTGCTGGGTAGTTCATTCTCGGCTGCATCCTAAGCTCTTTTGCCTTCCAGTATATTGTATTCCAAGCCCTAGGAGCTTCCAATGTAGCTGCTGCTAAGTCCTGTGTGATCCTGACTGCAGCTCCACGATATTTGAACTGTGTCCTTCTGGCTGCTTGTAATATTTTCTCTTTGACTTGGGAGTTCTGGAACTTGGCTATAATATTCCTAGGGGTTGCTTTTTTGGGATCTCTTTCTCTGGGGGATTGGTGGATTCTCTCCATTTCTATTTTTCCCTCTGCTTCTAGAATATCAGGGCAATTTTCCTGTAGTAATTCTTTGAAAATGATGTCAAGACTCTTTTCCTGATCATGACTTTCAGGTATTCCAGTAATTTTTAAATTATCTTTCCTAAGTCTGTTTTCCATATCAGTTGTTTTTTCAATGAGATATTTCACATTTTCTTCTAATTTTTCATTTTTTTTGTTTTGAAGTATTGATTCCTGATTTCTGTTAAATTCATCAATCTCCCTGAATTCTATTCTTTGTCTGAAGGATTTGTTCTCCTCAGAGAGTTTTCTTATCTCTTTTTCCATCTGGCCAATTTTGCTTTTTAAAGCATTCTTCTCCTCAATAACTTTTTGAACTGTTTTATCCATTTGACCTAAGCTGGTTTTTAGCATGCTATTTTCTTCAGCATTTTTTTGGATTTCCTCGACTAAGCTGCTGACTTCATTTTCATGTTTTTCCTGCATCTCTCTCCTTTCTTTTCCCATTTTTTCTTCCAACTCCCTCATTTGATTTTCAAAGTCTTTTTTGAGCTCTGTCATAGCCTGAGCCCAATTTCTGTTTTTCTTGGAGTCTTTAGATGCAGGAGCTTGTGCTTCCTCATCTTCAGACTGAGTATTTTGATCCTTCTTGGGCTCATTTGCAAAATATTTCTCAATAGTCTTCCTTTTGTTTCTTTGCTTGCTCATTTTCCCAGCCTGGGCCTGGTTTGGGGGTGCTTCCTGAGCTTTTGGGACACTCCCACAAGGGTCTCAGTGTGTGAGGTTCTGTCCTCCCTCCTGGTCTGTGAATGACCATAAGCACCTCCCTCTGCCACGGGGCTGAGGTGGGGGGGGGCCCTGCTGTTCTATGGGGGGGCCTAGACTGCGATCAGGATCTGAATGTGGTCAGAGCCCCAGAGCCCTGTTCCAGGGGCAGAGGACCAAGCTCACAGTCTCTCTTCACTCCCCTCCCTCAGATCAATGGGCTCATGCCCTGGGGGCTCCTGCTTACGGGCTCCACCTGCTTCTGTTTCCTGGATCAGGGCTGGGGAAAGACCATGCTGCTTGCTGTGTGCCCTGAGGGCTGGGCTCCATGTGTTCACTCTGGCAGAGGTCCCCCGCTGTTCCCCCACTTTGTGCCCGGTGCTCCTCAGGGTGCAGCTCAGGAGACTCCCCCCGCTTCTGTGAGCCGGCTCCTAGCGCCCTGGGGCTGCCTCTGGGAGGCTGAAGTTCTTTGGCTCTGGCGGGCCACCTCTCTGGCAGGCTGCCTCTCGGATCCCGGGGAGCAGAGCCTTTCTGCTCTTTTCCAGGTTACCTTGAGGAGAACTGCCTCACTGGGTCCCTCTGTGGGTTCTGTCTCTCGAAAGTTTAGTTAGAGTCCTTAGCTGATGAATTTTTGTCAAAGTTGTTCTTAAAGTAATCTTTCTGTCACTGTATATAATGTTCCTTTTTTTCTGCTCCTTTCACTATTATTTCATGCAAGTCTATTCATGTTTTTCTAAGCTCTTTGAGATCATCATATTTTAAAGACTGTGTCTTTTCCTCTCTCTAGGTTGGAAGCATAGAGGTTACCCACAAGTCCAATCCCACCATTGGTCAGCATTGACCAGCCCCATTTTTGGCCAGGGCTTTTAGTTCCCTACCTTAGAAGATTTGATGTCTCCCAAGGGCTTACTATAATGATACCATACTTAGTGATATCATTTGATGGTAGAGTCCACAGCATCTCAGAACTTTTGGGCTGAAGAACTCTACTAAACTCAATCTCCCTGGTGGTTGGTGTGACAGACATATGTTCATTTGATGATGTTTTCCATTGCATCCAGGGTCATCTCAAGTCTTCCTGATCCATAACTGACCACTGGACCCAGATGACTCCAGAGGAGAGAGTGAGGCTAGTTACTTTGCCCATCATCCCCCTCACTCAAATCCAAAGCACTTGCATGTCATAGCATTATCACCCTGATGTCATGGTCTTCTTCAAGAATGAAGGACAAACATCATCACATTCAACTAATCAATAAACATTTAAGCTCCAGTTACAATTCAGGAACTATGCTAAGCATTCAGGAAATAAAGACAGGAAATAAAGTCTGCCTTCTAAAAACTTGAAATCTAGTTGGGGAAGACAAGACAAAGAATAAACTAAAAGAATTATGGTGAGGAGGGCATTAGTAGTTAGTGGATTGGGAAAGACTTTAAATGAGGAAAAAACTGGGAATTTCAAGAGGAAGGAGTGAGGATGAAGTGTATTCTAGACCTGAACAATAGTCAATTCAAAGGAATGGAGGAAGAGGAGAATTATGTATGAGGAATAGAAAGAAGACTAAGTTGGCTGGACTATAGTGCATTTAAATGAGAATAATGATTAAGAAGGGTATAAAAGTTGACCAGATTGGGAAGGGCTTTCACTGACAAAAGAGTTTATGTGATATTCTTTCTTAAAATTTTTTAAAAAATTTTATTATTTAAGGCAATGGAGTTGTCATTTCCCTGTGGTCACACTGCTAATGATATTCTTTAAGTACTGGGGAGTCACTAGATTTATTGAGTTGAGAGGTGACATAATTAGATTGGGCAGTGTAAGGGAATCCCTTAGGCAATGGAATGGTGTTTGGAGGGATTGAAATGGGGAGAGACCTGAGTCAAGAAGACCAACTAGGAAATTATTACAATAATCTAATAGATAAGGAGATCCTGATCTAGGGCAATGGTTGTGTGAGCAGGTTAAAGGAGGAGTTGGACAGGAGAGTAGTTAGGGAGGTGGAGGGGACATATTCTGGTTTAGGGTTATGGTTTTGATTTGGGTTACATGCCATGACCACATTTATAGAATTCATCCTCTCTCCCTTTCTCCAGCTTCATACCATGGGCCTGACTGCTGAGTCTACTAACTTGACTCCAGGATGGGCTAGCAGAATCAGAGTCCCCTGCAAGCAATAGATAGTCTTAATTCTTGAGTCCTAGGGGTCCAGAATTCCTTCAAGTCTCTGACAGCTTATGGTGAATGGTATCACTGAGAGGATGAGTCAAACATTCTTTGGAATCATTCTTGTTTATACTCCTTTTCCCACTCACAGGGGCATAGCTGTGGGAAACTAAATAAACATAAATTGTATATTTCTGAAAATTGCATCTTAGTTGTTTCTATTATCTAGGGCGGTGGTGTCAAACTCAAGTAGAAATGGGGGTCACTAAAAAGCACCCCTGTGGGCTACATATTGACTTAGAAAACTACATATGTTCATATATTTCTTCTTTACTTATCAGTACATAAATTCATTGAAGTCAGATAGAAGTACATTTTAATCTCAGTCCCCTATCATGAGTGTTGTGGATTGCACGCATCCCATGCCATATATGACACTTGATGCAGGACACTTCCAGTGTTTCAGAGTAGAGGACTCACAACTGCTTGGTAGATTTATTGTTTTATTATTCATTGTGTTCTTATGATATCCTATTTATTTGAATATTGAGTCTATGAGGAACTGTTTCTATGTAGGACTGACTCTATTATGTCAAGGTCTTGTAAACAGCATTCACTGAAACACAGCAGATTTATAAAAAGGAGGTGTAGGGGCTCAGAGCTAAGTCTGAATCCATTAGATCCACAAACCCATTCCCTCTTTTGGAGAAATAGAGGATTACTGACTTTGGGAGAATCATAGAAAACAATGAGGCTTCCCAATTCATCTGCTTCACTGGGAAATATGCAAACAGCCTGTGTGATCATGAGATAAGCCCAGCTCCTGACCTGGACAAGGATGAACAATACCCCTTGGTAGTTGAATAAATGTTTGTTGTTTATCCTTCATCCTGGAAAGGAACCAATGACATCAGTAAATTGATGTCTTAACTTACCAGTGAGATGATTTCACCTAAGGCAGGCCTGTGCAGTCATCAGTGTCACTCTCTCCTCCAGAATCATCTGAGTCCAGTGGCAAGATTTAGGTCAAGATGACTGGAGATGATCCCCAGATGCAGTGGGCATATCTAGGCCTTTTTAAAGTTAAGCTCTTTCCCTGGTCTGGCTTTGTCTAAGGCAACACCCATTCAGTAATTTGGTGATTTAGTGTTAGGTAAGAAATGAGGCATAAGATGATCTAGTTTGCTTGTTCAAAAAAAAAAAAACCAAAAACAAAACATCAACCTGTGAGGGAAAGATCCTCAGGGCTTCTGGCCAAAATAGCAAAAAATGTTATTTAACCTCACTCAGGGCCATTAAAATCTCCCAAAATGTCCAACTGAAGCTTGGACTGGGACCCATTATTGATCAATCATTTAGATCCAGAGGGATTTGGGTTTAAGGCATGATCAAATAGCTCCATTTGAATCCCAGTGGACTTTATTGAAGTCTTGTTTTTCCAGAGTGCTGTTTTGAAAGATCATAAATGAAACCATGGAAAAGAATTCATTTTCACAGTTTTTTAAAAGATTAAATAAGTAGGGAAGAGAAACAAAATCTAACCCCCAAACCCCAAGATTAATAGCAATAATGAGTACTGGTAGCAGCCTCACTGGGGACCCAACTTGCCACTTTCAGTTGGGCAATGCTGATTTATTTGTTCCTTCCTTCCTTCCTTCCTTCCTTCCTTCCTTCCTTCCTTCCTTCCTTCCTTCCTTCCTTCCTCCCTCCCTCCCTCCCTTCCTTCCTTCCTTCCTTCCTTCCTTCCTTCCTTCCTTCCTTCCTTCCTTCCTTCCTTCCTTCCTTCCTTCCTTCCTTTTTTTCTCTTTGTCCACAGATAGAATTATCCTTACGTGTGGTTTCTCTGTCCAAAGCAACATAAAATAAAAATTTTTGAATAAATATAGTTAATGTTGAAAACCCCTAATAATAGTTAGGGCAATCATAATCATAATCATAATCATAATCATAATCATAATCATAATCACTGAATCCTGATTTTCTCAACTGGCAATGAAATTTACCCAACCTTCCTAACAAAATTGTAATGAGACTAAATTTTTGGTAATGGCTTTAAAATGAATCATTCTCTGATGTGACTAGAGAAAAAGAAATGGCATGGAGACTGTAAGTTCTCAAAGACAATAGCAAGGAGCACAAACTCCTTCAATCACATCCTATTTAGTCAAGAAGACTTTGGGTCCAGTCTTGACAAGTCTGCCTTCTGAGGACTTACCAAGCTAAGGGGTAAGCTCATTCCAGGCAGCTGGCCACTCAGGGATGGGGTGTTTTTTTTTTTGAAAGCTGTTTGTTCAAAGATCAAGGTAAGCTACTCTAATGAATTATTTAAATAAGCCTAATTATAATTAAAAATAATGGTCAGAGATGGTGACAGCTACAGGTCTAGTTAGCAAAGAAGTAGACAAAAAACATATCAAAGAAAAATCAGACTTCAAAAAGACTTTCAATCATCCACTTTTCTTTTTAAAAGCTCTTTAGGACCCTGTAAATAACAAATCAATTGAGTTTGAAACTTGTTTCCATAGTTATGCTGCACATAGGGAGTATTAGATATAGCAAAGCTTTTATTTAGTTCCTGACAGGTAATTAAATTTGCTTCTGCAGAGCCTCGTTATCAAGGCCACAAGTCCATATCACAGCTCTGACTGGCTCCCACTATTTGCTGGAATATTACAACTTAATTTCTCCTCTCAGGTTGCAATCCCTGGTCTTGATTCAGTGGAAAGTTTGACTGAAGCTTGGGACTTGCAGCTCCAGAGTGGTTTCATTTTTTCCTACGATCCTTTACTTTCCATCCCCAGTATATGAAAAGCCTGATTTCACATTTTGTTTTCCCTCAGAATGATTTACTGTGGGAAAAGGCAGAAGGAAAGAAAAATGGCAATTGGCAGAAGTAAGCGGAGAAATCCCCTGGCTTCTAAATTACCAGAATCTTTGAAAAGCAGGGTTTATTTCGGTGACAGGAATAAATTCTTGATTTCATATCCATCACAAATATCGCATGGAAATATGGGTGCTCTAGGCTTATTGTTTTTGAAGGCACTGTCAGATCAGAACAGGTAGGGAACATTAGAAAAGAGGGAAGGGGAATCCATCCTTTTCAAGAGGATGAGTGGGAATGTGGGTGCAGTTGGCCTTGGGTGATGAGTCAGATGCCTCTTTCTTTAAGATTTATCTGTGAACTATTGAATCTGATTTCATTAAACTCTTCTGGATTTGATTCTATCTGATTTCTAGATATAGTTACAATCCTATTTCTTATTTTGGTGGAGAAAGAAAGAGTTACAACCAGGGAATGGAGTTCATACCACATTTGTCATCAAACATTGATGGAGGGTCTATTTTATTGCATATAATAGGCAAAGGACAAAGCCCCTATTACTCCTAGATAATAAGATTAAAAGTGGGAAGAGGCAGCTGGGTGGCACAGTGACCTAGAGTCAGGAGGATCTGAATTCAAATCTGGCCTCAGATACTTCCAAGTTGTGTGATCCTGGGCAAGTCATTTCATCCTATTTGCCTCAATTTCCTCATCTGTAAAATGAATTGAAGGGGCAGCTAGGTGGCACAGTAGATAGAACACTGATCCTGGAGTCAGGAGGACCTGAGTTCATATCTGGCCTCAGACACTTAATCATTGCCTAGCTGTGTGACCTTAGGCAAGTCACTTAACCCCATTGCCTTAAATAAGTTTTAAAAAAACAATAAAATAAAATAAAATACATTTTTAAAAAATGATTTGGAGAAGGAAATGGTAAACCATTCCAGTATTTTTGCCAAGAAATTCCCAAATGGGATCATAAAGAGTTGGACACAATTGAACAACAGTAATCCAACTCTTTAAAGCTTAGAGAGAATATGTAATTGGCTTGACATGGCTAGTATCAGAGGTAAGATTTGAATCCAGATTTTCCTAATCTCAATTCCAGTTTTTCAATATTCTAGACTGTCCCAACTTCATGAACTTTCAAGAATAAATAGGGAAATGATATGCCTCATTCATGCTTGAAATCATTGGTAAACACAGGTAGTAGAAATGTAGTAGAAATACTCCTGACTCAGGAGTCAGGAGCCCTAGTTTCAAATCTTGGCTCTGATATGGATGAGTTGTTTTGACCTTGAATAACTATCTTCTTCCTTGTCCACAGAAAAAGAGGGTGGGACTAAATGATCTCTAATGTTCCTTTCACTTCTGTGATCTTATCTAGAAGTTCTTGGAGTGGGAGCATCTAGGTGGGGTAGTGGAGTCAGGCCCTGGAGTCAGGAAAACCTGACTTCAAATCAGCCTCAGACACTTAACAATTACCTAGCTGTGTGGCCTTGGGCAAGCCACTTAACCCCATTGCCTTGCAAAAAAAAAAAACAAACCTAAAAAAAAGTTCATGGAGTGACAGAGAGGAGATATCAGGAGAGCAAAGTGATGGAATGGAATTAAACATGTGTGCCACAAATTGGAGACACTTCAGGGGACCAAAACTGCAATGATGGGGTATGTCAGGGGAGAGTGGGGTACAAGTGAAGAAAACTCTTGAAGACTAAACTGAAGAGTAGATCTTTGTTCTGGTAAAGGGAGAATTTATTCACGCAAGATTATTTCAATTTCAATACTTACGTGATCCTAAAGTCATCTAATTCTCACTAAAAATGCTTGTTGGTTGAGTAATAGATTATTTCTTTTGTGATACCATCAAACCTCAAGGCTAGTTTTGATTCATTTGTTCATTTAATAAATAATTATTAAATACCTTAATTTATTTCACTCTGAAATGAGGAGATTGGAAATTTATCCCCCTCCCCCCACCCCGGGTAACAGGAGAATGGAACAGTATCTGAACAGTATGGAACCTATCAGAACAGTAGGTTAGAGAAATTCTTTTTCTGATGGAGTTATTGAGGGATAATGAAGAAAGAAAGAAAGATTATATAGCAGAAGTATCTTGAGACTTGAGAAAAGAAATTGTTAAAAAGTTAAAGGGCCAAGACCTAGTATACAACAGATGTGAATAGTGAAAGAATTCGAACAACTTTTTAGTTACCTTTTTTATTTTTTAACTTATTTTATATTATTACAATAATCTTGTTTGTTGTGAGAATAAACATAAACCTCCAAAAAAAAAAGATGAGAAATCTCAAGAATAGTGAGAGAGAAAAAATGTACTTCAGTCTGTGTTCAGATTCCAATGGCTCTGTCTATGGGATGAGTTGCCTTCTTTATCATAAGTCCATCAAAGAAGTTGGTTCAATATTTTTCCCACAGTTGCTATTACTAGCTGTATTTGCCTCCACTCTATTCCTTCCCACTCCCATTTATTCTATTCTCTCTCTCCTTTCACCCTTCTCTGTTCAAAAGTGTGTTGTATTTGAGTACCCTCTCCCACAATCTTCCCTTTCTTCTATCACCTATTCCCCCCTTCCCTCCCCCATTCCCCCTTATCCCAGGCCTTTCTTCTCATTTTTCCCCTAGGGTAAGATAGATTTCTATACCCTATTAAGTGTGTATGTTATTTCCTCTCTGAATCATTTCTTATGAGAATGAAGGTTCACTCATTCCCCCTCGCCTTCTCCCATTCCACTTCATTGAAAAAGCTTTTTCTTGACTCATGTGAAATACCTTAGCCTCTTCTTCTTCTCCTTTCTCTTCCTCCCAGTACTTTCCTTTATCACCATTGACTCCATCTTTTTACTATATTATACCATTATATTCACCTCCATCCTGTGCCTTGTCTATATATGCTCCTTCTAACTGCTCTTATAAATGACAAAGTTCATATGAGCTATCAGTGTCTTCTTCCCATGCAGGAATGCAGTTCAACATCATTAAGTTCCTTATGATTAGTCCTTCTCATCCACCCTTTCTATGGTTCACCTGAGTCCTGTACTTGGAGATCAAACTTTCTGTTCAGCTCTGATTGTTTCAATAGGAAAGTTTGAAAGTCCCCTGTTTCATTGAAAGTCAATCATTTCCCCTGAAAGAGGATGTTCAATTTTGCTGGGTAGTTGATTGTCAGTTATAAACCAAGATCTTTTGCCTTCTGGAATATCATATTCTAATCCCTATGAACCCTTAATGTAGATGCTGCCAGATCCTATGTAATCCCAACTATAGAGCCATGGTAGTTGAATTGTTTGCTTCTGGCAGCTTTTAGTATTTTCTCTTTGACTTGGGAGTTTTGGAATTTGGCTATAACATTCCTGGAAGTTTTTTGGTGGGGATCTCTTTCAGGTGAATTCCCTCAATTTCTATTTAACGCTCTGCTTCTAGGATCTCAGGGCAATTTTTGCTGTACTATTTCTTGAAAAATGAAGTCTAGTCTCTTTTTCTGGTCATGATTTTTAGGTAGCCCAATAATTTTTAAATTATCTCTTCTGAATCTGTTTTTGAAGTCAGTTGTTTTTCCAATGAGGTTATTTCACACTTTCTCCTATTTTTTTTTGTTTTTTTGGAATAGTTTTATTTCTTCCTGATTTCTCACAAAGTCATTGACTTCCTTTAGTTCCCTTCTGCATTTGAAGGAGTTGTTTTCTTCAGAGAGCTTTTTAATCTCCTTTTCCAGCTGGCCAATTCTGTTTTTTAAGGCATTCTTCTCCTCATTTGCCCTTTGTTTTGCTTTTTTCCATTTGGCTTAAACTGGTTTTTAACATATTATTTTCTTCAGTATTTTTTGTATTTCTTTCACCAAATTGCTGATTTGGTTTTCATGATTTATCTGCATTGCTCTCATTTCTCCTCCCAATTTTTCCTCTATCTCCCTTAATTGCTTTTCAAAAACTGTTTTGAGCTCATCCATAGCCTGAGCCCAATTTGTATTTCTCTTGGAGGTTTTGGGTACAGAAGCTTTGATTTTGTTAACTTCTGATTATTCCATGGGACAAAAGTAATATTCTATGGTGAGATACTTCTTTTTCTGTTGTTTGTTCATTTCCTCAGCCTATGACTGATTTACCACACTTCCAAGGCTTCAAGGGATTTTTAGGAACAGCCCACAGGGAACTTAATTCCTTCAAGGTCTTATGAGAGGCTTTGACTGCTCTCTTGCCTGTGATTTGGTATGTGGATGACCACAGGCCCTCCCCTCTGCCCTAGAGCTGTGAGGAGGGTCCCTGCTGTCTATGGAGTATAGGAGCCCAAACTACAACCTGGATTTGAGTGTGGAAAAACAGCTGAGTCCTGCCCTAGGGAGGGCAGAGAGACTTCTATAGTCTCTATCCCCTGACCTCCTTACCATTTATGGGATGAGAGCTGTGGAAATGCTGGGTGATTCTGCTGATCCCCACTGCAGGTTCTCATTGTAGAGCTTCTCTGAGGTCTGCACTCGCTCTGCACTCACTCTGGTGTGGTAGAGTTCTCTCATCACCCCTTCAAGCCCAGTGATCCCTGTGCCAAGAGGTCTGGAAACCGCCCCCTCTGCCACAGACCCAGGTACCCCCAGAGATCTAAGCCCAGCTGAATTGTGGCTTTTTCTAACCCCTGGTCAGGTGAAACAGACCTTTCCTGGGAACTTCTAAGTTGTCTTGGACTGAGAAATTGTATCACTCAGGCTTTCTGAGGGTTCTGCCCCTCTAAATTTTGGCTAGAGTCATAATTGATGGCTTTTGTAGTTTCTTGGGGTAATGAGTTTCTGGGAATTCCTGCCTTCATGTTGACATCTTGGCTCTGCCCCTAAAACAACTTTTTAAAATTCAATTTTATTTTATTCTTAGTTCCAGATTCTTTCCTTTCTCCACCCCTCCACTTCTCTTTGAGAAGGCAAGAAATACAATAGTCATTACAAATATAAAACTTACAAAACAAATTTCCACCTTAGCCTTATTCTAGGAAGGAAAAAACTGAAAAGAAAAGAGAGAAAAAATATGTTTCAATCTTCACTGAGTATATTTCTCTATCTGTAGGTGGATAACTTATTTCATCATGAATCCTTTACAACTGAACATTGTTGTTATAGTGTAAATTGTTCTCCAAGTTCTATTCATTTCACTCTGTATCAGTTCATATAAATCTTCCCAGTTTTTTCTAAAGTCATCTCCTTCATTATATCTTACAGAACAATTGTATTCTATTACATTCAAATACTGTAACAATTTTAAAAGAGAAAACAAAAATTGCCCCACACTCTTAAACAGTTTCCTTAGCTGTTAGGATACATAGTATATTTAAATTGATTGATATGTATATATATATATACATATATATATATATATATACATTTGCAAATCAATTTTAATTGATTTTACTAATAATATATAAGGGTTATAAAATATAATTAAAGTATTTAGATTAATTGGATGACAACTGAGTTGGATTAAGGAAGCAGTTAAATTGTACATTAGGTTACAAATTTGTTGATGTTAAGAATAGTTTTTACTTTTCTTTGTTCAGGCACTTAGCAAAGTGTCTGATACATAATAGGTCCTTAATAAACTCTTGTTGACTGGGTTAAAATGGAGACTTTTGGGAAAGAATGTGCTGAATGCTGCAGGCCTAAGGTACACTCCCTAGGCAATGCTTCTATTTTGTTTTCAGGGCCCACCACAACATAACAAATTGAGCAGCTTTATTTCACCAGTGATTTCCTGACTGTTCTAGCATTATTGTTATACCATCCAGAGACCTCATCTCTGAAGCATGTACTTGCCATACTTTTAAAAAATATAAGGTGTCCCAAAAGTCTTTAAGCTATTAAAGCTTAAAAGTGCCCTAAGACTTTTGGGACACCTTATATGCTATTAAAGCTTAAAAGTGCCCTAAGACTTTTGGGACACCTTGTATAAGACTTAAGGCTTATAAAAACTATGCTATTATTGGAGTTATTCTTAATGGGCTATGCCTGGGGTGTTTGTGCTCTAAGTAGTGATCTGGTTATTACTACCCAGGAAGACATCTGGACTAGCAACGCCATCACTTCACTCCACCCCCAAATAAAAATAAAAATAGAAAAAAACTATGGGGAAAAAATTAAACATTCTTTCATTTTCCTTCCCTCTTCCCTCCCACAATGAATATGGGAGAAGGGGGGTTAACTAAGATTCCAATGAGAATGAATAAATGACCTAAGAAGAGTCCTGAAAAGAAAAGAGAAGAGCGTTCATTGTATCTCCTTTTTTTCCCTTTAAGGTAGGTGATGCCTGGAGCCATGTGGAATTCCTAAGTGTAAAGAAGTTTCTCCTAAAGGGAAAAAAAGTGCTTCCTTCCCATATTTCCAACTTGTATTCTTACTTCTCTATCAACCTCTTAAAAGATCTCAGAGGCATTCCTAGAGAAAAATGGTGCCATCTCAACAGGCACTGTTACATTTGGAGAAGATGGGAACTAAGATAACTGAAACAATACCATGTCAGAGAGCATCTTCAAGGGCACCATTATGGACGGTGGGGATGGGACAGGCAAACCTTTTGTCCAAAGTAGAGAGTCAATCAGTCAACAAACATTTATTAAGCTCCTACATATGCTATATGCTATATACTAAATAGGCAAAAAGCAGCTCTTACTTTCAAGGAACTAAGAATCTAATAAGAGGAGAGAACATGAAAACAATTATGTCCAAACGAGAAATACAGAATAAATTGGAGATAGTCTCAGAGGGAAGGTTTTAGGAATAAGAAGGACTGGGAGAGACTTCTTGTAGGAGATAAGACTTTAATTGAGATTTGAAGGAAACTAGGAGAGATTGGAGGATCTGATGAGGAGAGAGAGAGAGAGAGAGAGAGAGAGAGAGAGAGAGAGAGAGAGAGAGAGAGAGAGAGTTACAGATATGGAGGATGAAAAGACTCTGAATTGGAAGATGGCAGGTCAAAGGTGAAGAACTGCATCTGAGGACTCTGTCTTCCCTAAGAAGACATCGTCTCTGCCATCGCCTGGTCTAAGCTTCTCTGGGCAACGATCTGAGATCTCCCCAGCTGAAGGAACCTTTCAAGTTGCCCTTCTCTCCCTAGCCGCTCAGGCCCTCAGCTCCCTATTGCATTTGCAGATCTGCAGGCACATTTATGTGGTTTATAAATGCCTATGTTTCTGATGGATGGGCCATCAGTGACGCAGTTGCCAGGGTAATGATTGATTTTCCAACACAGCTGCTCCAGCTGTGCTGCAGATGCTCCATTTCTGAAATCTCAGTGCTGGAGTTGTAAGCCATTGAACATGAGCTTTAATTGCAATGATCTCTGAGAAATTGGTCATTTCAACAGCTAACAACCCATCCAGATCCTCATTTGAGGCTTCATCTGGGGCTCTCAGATAGAAACTCAATGACCCTTGGCCAAACACTTGGAATGTCTGATGATTTAGACAGAGACTGAGCTTTAGCAGATCCTTACAGGGGAAGAGCACCTAGTAGGGGCTAAGTAAATAATTTCAATCACTTAATTTAAAAAAACCAAGGATTTTCTGAGCAAATAATAATGATAATCTATTTAGGAGAGGGAAATGGGAGGGGGTATGGTTAATGGAGTAGCATAATGTGAAGAGGGACTTGGACTAAGAGTCAGAAAATCTGGATATTCCCTATTTTGTACTGACTAGCTCCTGGTCCTGAGAAAACCGTTTAAATCTTTCTTAGTTTCCTCTTCTGTAAAATGGGCACAATAATACCTATACTACCCATTTCAAAAGATTGTTGTGAGGATCAAATAAGTTTATGCAAAGGCAAAGGCTTCATATATTACTAAATAGATTATAAGCATAGATAATTACTATATATATTATTACTAAGTAGAAACTTTTATTTTAGCATTATCATTTTTTCAATAAAGCTTTTATTTTATTTTTTCCAATTACATAAAGAGAAAGTTTTCAACATTCTTACTTTTGTAAAGTTTTGAGTCTCACATTTTTCTAACACTCTCCCTCCCCTCCCCTCTCCCCATAGCAGTAAACAATCTGATATAGGTTGTACATACACAATTGTGTTTAACATATTTACATATTAGTCATAGCATTATTATTTTAAAATAATTGTATTTATGCCTTTTTATCACATTTCTGAATTTTAGTGTTCTTATTCCCCACTCTACCAATTTCTTCACCCCTCCCTTCTACAAAGGAAAACAGGTTAGCAAAACCAACCAATACCTTTATGATATCTGAGGAGATACACACACACACACACACACACACACACACACACATATATATATATATATATATATATATATAAATTATTATATCTTTACTAAAGGAGGGTGGGAAATGGCAAGCACCTCCTCATGTTTTCCTCTAAGATTTGTCATTTCATTACCTAGCAATAGAAACCTTATTTTTTGTTTTTAAAATTTTTATATTAATGTAATCATTTTGCATATTATTCTCTTGGTTCTATTTATTTCATTTGCATCAGTTCATAAGAATTTCCATGTTCATCTGAATTCATCATATTACCATTTCTTATAATAATATTGAATGATATTTATATGCACTCCTTTTATTTACAGTTTTTTACAACCACAAAAGTGTTGCTATAAATAATTGAACATATATGCATATATACATATACATATATACCTGACAAATAACAAATAAATAATATTACATATATTCCTCAAATGAATATATATTATACACACAAATCTACATAGATAAATATATATATATATATGTACTCATGTATTCATTCTATAGTAAATGGCATTTCTAGGATTTGAACCTGAATCTTTTGACTCCACATTCAGTACTCTTTCTAGAATACCAGTGTGCTAAGCATATAGAAGGGACTAAAAATATTTTCCTCTCTTTGTGTAATAATTCAGGGATAGCTTGACATTTCCCCCTCCCTCAAGTCAATTCTTTTAACTTGAATAACTTCCAACAGCAGCAGCAGCTCAGGTTTATCTTAAACAACCCTGTCCAGATTGTTCCACATGAATTCATGGAATGCAGAGACAACTGGGGAAGAAATGGGGTGGCTCAATTGAGTCTCCAGTTATGTGAGAGGTGCTAGTAGAGTCAGGAAGTACACTTCCTACGTACTGGGAAAGAGAAGATATCAGATGGTGAAATTCTCCTTGACCCAACTTGTTACTAGGGATAGAGTCTTATTTGTTAAATGCAATGAGAGGGGCAGCTAGATGGTACAATGGATAGAACATCAACCCGGGAAACAGGAGGACCTGAGTCATATCTGGCCTCAAACATTTGATAGTAGCTTTGTAATCTTGGGCAAGTGATTTAAAACCACCACCTAAAAAAAAGCAGTAGCAGCAGCTGCAGAAGAAGAAGAAGAAGAAGAAGAAGAAGAAGAAGAAGAAGAAGAAGAAGAAGAAGAAGAAGAAGAAGAAGAAGGAGAAGGAGAAGACAAAGACAAAGTATATTCCTATTGTTTGTCACACATCCAAGACATCAGAGGTAAATAGGAAGGGATATTCTGATAAATTCTGATAGCAGAAAGTGAAGAGGAATTAAGAAGCCTCTTGATGAAGGTAAAAGAGGAGAATGTAAAAGCTAAGATGTTGGCATCATTTCTTGGCACACAGAGGGAGAAGAAATTGAAGGATGTTCATTTTTATGAACTTGAGCTCAAAGATACTACAGATAGTGATTGAAACCATGAAATTCAAATACACTTGCCCCTTGGAAGGGAAGCATTGGCCAATCTAAACACTATACTAAAAAGCAGAGTCAACACCTTGCTGACAGAGGTCTGAATAGTCAAAGCTATATAGTAGCACTGTATGACTGTGTGTTGACTTTTAAGGAAAAGTGAGCACCACAGAATTGATATTTTTAAATGGTGGTGCTGGAGAAGATGTTTGAGACTCCCTTGGACAACAAGGAGATCGAATCACTGAGTACTTAAATTAATTCACTGAAAATTATTCTGGAAGTCAATTACTGAAGCTGAAGTTTGAATACATTGACCACATAATGAGAAGATGAGATTCATTCGAAAAGACTTTGATTTTGGGAAAGATTGAAGGCAAAAGGAAAATGGGACAGCAGAGGATGAGGTAGATAGATGGTATCATGAAAATAATGAACATGAGTTTGGATAGACTTTAAGAGATAGTGGAGGATAGAAGGGACTGCCATTCTACTGTCCATGGGATCACAAAGAGCTGAACATAACAATGACTAAACAACAACAATATTCTGGCAAATGTTTAACAACTGAGTCTCCAAAAAAAATGAGATGCCATACTTTTAAGTTTAATTTGTATTATAAATATTTTCTCCATCACTTTCTTAAGTCTAGATAATCAACAAAACAAAAAAATTAAACCCTTATTGCCATATTTTCCTATTTATAGTATGCAAATGCTATACCAAAATTTTAACAATCAGTTCTTGATTTTGGGAAACTGTTAAAGGTTCAAAAGATAACCTTTAGTTTAGGCCTGAGTCATGGAAGTTTGACTAATGTACCAATGAGTACAAGATAACATCTGGCTTTAAGAAACTCTTTAGAATTCCTACACAATCTTGCTTTTATAAATGCACCTTGCAAAAACAATCCCAGTTTGGGAGATTCCCATCCCCATCCCCAAAATAAAAGAAATTAAATATATCTCTAAATCATTTTCTTCTTAAATAATATAATAAGTTTTACCAGACTACCTCATAAGCAAAGCTATAATCATTGAAAAAGCTGAAAAACACTCAAAGATCTGGAGTCAGAGAACAGAGTTGGTACCTCCATTTCTCCGCAATTAAAATGAGACATTTTAATATTGAAATAGAAAAGTAGGCGGCTGAGAGAATTCCTCAGAGGAAAGCATGAAAGGACAGTGTTGGGCAATTGAACCATACTGTCTTTATGGACAGATAATTTTCCATGGGTCAGGATATGGCTAGTATGTAAGAAATGTCTCACAGAAAACAAAACTGGCAAATATTGAGGAGTCTAAGGCAGCTACATGTCAACCTGATCAACAACGGACTATTTGTCCTTTTGAGTTTCATTGAATAAATATGGAACCAGGCACATATAGGTGTAAGGGTTGTTATTTCCACGGTAAGTGAGGCACAGCATCTCACTACAGGACAATGTTCAAATGATGATGATGATGATGATGATGATGATGATGATATTTGTCTTTGGTTCTTAAAGAAGGCCATGACATCAGGGGAAGTGAGATAATGACAAGCACATGAATTGAATTTGAGTGAAGGGGATCTGGGTTAAGTCACCAATCTCACTTTCTCCTCCAGAGTCATCTGGGTTCAATAGCCAGATATGAATCAGGATGACTGGAGATGGTCCTGGATGCAAGGCAATCAAGGTTAAATGATTTACCCAAGGTCATACAACTAGTAAGTGTCACGTGTCTGAGGTCAGATTCAAACTTGGTCCTCCTGACTCCAAGGCCAGTGCTCCATCCACTGTACTACCTAACTGCCCCAACAATGTTCAGAGATGTGGATGAGGATGATGAGCTTCCCCATTCACCTTGATAAAGCACTTGTGTGTTGCCCAGGTACTATGACAGAGATTCTTGTCACAAGAGTGTGAAACAAAATATTACTGCAAGAAAGAAAGCTAGACTGGGTCCCTTGTTTGATGCTGTATTATAGTTAAGTCTAAGAGCCATTTTTTTGTTTTTCAAGGCAGTAGGGTTAAGTGACTTGCCCAAGGTCACACAGATGGATAATTATTAAGTGTCTGAGGTCAGATTTGAATTCAAGTCCTCCTGATTCCAGGACTGGTGCTCTATCCACTGTGCCACCTAACTGCCCCATAAGGCATCATTTTTCTTGTCCAGTTCAAGGGAGTACTAGAATATCTAGCCAGCAGCACTGGAGAATGAGCACTGCCTGCTGATTAATGAAGAAGACAATCCAAACCATCTGCTGAAGCTGGCAGACAGACTGATGTTGATGCTCACTGTCCGTGTGGTCTTAGACAAACTATCAAACTACTCTAGAAGTTGTAACAGGGAGAGAGAGATGATCCACATTTTGTGCTGGGGGCTATGGAGAATTGCCACAAAGTCATTAACTCTCCTACATAGTGTGGTCATTTGCACCATGCAAGGTACAGCCAAGGAGGAGGATCGGAAGAACCTGAGTAGGAGACATTTGCTGAGGAATTATGCTAAAAGTATCACTTTCAAGAACCCCTACCCAGGGCATGATTGTAAATAGCTGGAGCTATACAACTCACTCAAGCAGTATTAAACCTCTGTGAGTATCATTATTTTCCTTATACCCTATTGTGAATTCTGCTTGCTTATTTCAAGGAAAATTATTGACAGGATACTGGGTTTTCTCAGATGGTTAAATTCTCAGATTGTCTAGGTTGAGTCAGAGAATTGAGAATTGAGAAATCCCTAGAAATGTACCCAGATCCTTCATGACATGCGAGAGTAGAGCCGTAACTAGGAAGGATCAATTAGAGCTTTGCAACAGTCTCTACCATCTAGTGAAGATACTAATTTCTCACTTTATTCCTACTGTGGTCCAGAGACTGCCTTTCCAGTGATTCCTTCCTCACTTTGCATTATTCCTAATCTTTCTGTGGGTGTAAAAAGTGTAGTTTTTTTAGTAAAAGGTGAGTTTTTGAGAGGGAGAGAGAATTGGGTCATTGTCTGCAAAGAGCTGGGGAGGAGGAGAATGGAATGGGCTGTTTTGTTTCTCTGTAAAACTGTTACCAGTCCAATCCCACCCTACCTCCCCACCCCAATATTTGCTGGAGTTTAGAGGAAAGAGAACTCCAGGTAAGAGAGAGAGGGGAAGAAGGGATGGAGGAGATTGATTGGTTAGGGAAGGAACAGAAGGGATTGAAAAAAGAAGGAAATGCAGCATCTCCTCTTTGCCAGATACTATGCTAAGACTAAAGGAGATAGTCCTTTGCCTTTCTGTTCACCTTTGAAGCATCTTTTCCCTGCTACCTCTTCCAACATCCATATCCAGCTCAAACCTTAGCTCTCTATAGTCTCTATTTTTTGAATCCTCTCTTTCTACTAGACTTTGAAATCTCTGAACGCTCCTTATTGTTAATACACCCTTTCACATTCCTCCCATTTTATTCTGTTCACTAAAACCTACTTTCTTCCAAAGACAAGCATTTCTTGGCACCATTTCCAAAGCAGACTTCTCTTTCTGTTACCTATACTGAAATATAAGACTAAGAAGAATAAATGGCACATTCTTTGTTTCCCAATATCATTTCCTCTTACTACCATTGTTACAGCAACCGTCCTTCCTTTTCTAAGATTAATTTTACCTTGTTCCAATTGCTGTCATCTAGGGGCTTCAGGTTACTTTCCCTTCTCCCCAAGAAGGTCAGTGTCTGTCTCACAGTCTTCTTCACTCTAATCCCTACCCTTTTCAAACTGTAGCCTCCTGGTTTTAGGTCCTCAGTCTTCTCATCTACCATGTCCTCTATCAATAGTTTATAACAAACTGGCAAAGTTTCTATGTGCTCATATTTCAGATACTATTCCCCATCTACTCACCTGAATTTGTCCCGGGTACTGGAATTTCCAGTTAAGGCTCTTTGGTAGAAATACTCTGACAAAACTATTACTGGGTTGATCCCAATTCATCTGCCTGAGAGCTGCTAGATGATTTCTAGAAGTCTCTTCCCCATAGCTCAATCCATCAGTAAACTGGCCCACAGAAATTATCTGCCCAAGTTTACACAATGATTGTAACTTGCAGCTTAATGGCAGAGTTGGGATAATAAGAACCCAAGATCCCTTTACAACACTTTCTCTTCTTAATAATACAATCCGATCTAATTGTCTTTTCTGAAGATTAGTCTAAAATAACAACAGCAGCAGCCACAAGTCAAAAAGTGGGAATACTCTGGGAAGACTTTTCTCAAGTGATTGTGTTGGCTTAAAAAAAAAGAATGTTTCCTCCAGTCTGAGAGGAGATGAGCACCAGAGTTGTTACAGGTATGTGGCAGAGTTCCACTGGTGAGAGCTTATTAGACTATGTATGAAGGCTATGTATCTTTGAGATTTGCAAACTATTATGCAAAGGAGTCTGGCATAGTGACTAGGATGTTGATCTTGGAGACATGAAGTCTTAGGTTCAAATTCCCTTTCAGATACTTACTAGACATATGGTAGTCAAGTCCCTTAAACTTTTTGAATCTCTGTTTCACTTTCTATAAAATGAGAGAGTTGAGTTTGAGGCCATTAAGAGCCTTCCTGTTAGCTCACAAATCCATCATGTCACTTGACATGTGACATGTAATATGAAAAAAACCTGTGAGAGAGGTATTATTATGATTCCAGTTTTACAGAAAAGGAAACTGAGATGCAGAAAGGTAAGAATAGCTAGCCCAGGATCACAATACCCATTAAGAAAATGACAGAGGTAGGATTTTAGTTCAGAACTTTTGATTCCAGATTTCATTCCCTAGGCAGCAAGAGCACTGAGTTCAAATATCAACTCCACTGCTTAGCTTCCTGTGTGATAGCTAGGAAAAGCATATTGTCTCTGAACCTCAATTTTCCCCATTGTAAAAAATATATTCATCCTCCAAGGAAGTTTCCAGGGGAGGCTTGTGAAAGGGAGATGAGATAATCACTTCAAAAGCAAAGAAGTTTTCCAAATATCAGGGATTACCTTTCCTTTTTGAGTAGGGCAGAGTTGGTGAGTGTAAGAGAAAAAAAACTTTGCTTAAAAACCTTTAGCTTCTCCAGGTATCTCCAGGGTTCCAGTTGATTTGGACACTTTTGGGTTCTGGTTTTGAGAGTGAACATGGACAATGCCAACCCCACTTCAGGTCACTGAAGAAAAAGGGTCTGGGGAGAAACTGACATGCGCTGTCTCATCATGCCCGACCCCTCTCTTGCTGTACTGGAGACTTGGGGGACATCTATGGGGACTCTGGGGGACATTGAGGACTCTTTCTCTTTGGGTTGAATTGAGTTACTTATCTCCCCATGGGAGAACTTCTTCACTCTGCTAACTGGTATACATTCTCTTATGTTTCCCTTCTCTGATTTCAGTTTTTGCTGTTTGGTTGGATAAATGAGTTTCTTGGCTATCTAACACATGTGTTCATTGTGGAACTGGCTTCCAGTGGGAAAGGGGCCAAGTCTTGAATATAAAGTTTGATATCCTGCTTCCTCCATTAATGAAACAGTGATCATAAATTAATTTAAAACTGAAATTCATGCCGTCTGGCTAACAATATTTAATAGAATATATATGCATAGACACTCAATATTATTGTTGTACATTAAGCAATACACACATAGGCACACACATACAGCTTGCATACATGCAGATATGCATATTTATGTGCACCTACATGCAGCAACACATATGGGCATAGAATATATGTTTATTGTTCACATGCCCATACACACAAATATATATGAATACACATATATATATAAATAAATATTTGCTTGTGTATATATGCAGCATTGCACACACATCACACATGAAGATTCACATGCATTTTATACACACACAATTATATCTTTACCATACATGCACAAACACACATGCCTAACACATGAGTGCAGCCCAATCTAGCAATACACAGACATGTGCAAACACACACATGCACACATTGCATACATGTATGTATATATGTAAATAGATGCGTATGTAAACGTGTATTTGTGTATATGTAAACATTTTAGCTTGATGCACCAGAAAAAAAAATGTTCAAATTCTGGCCCCCAGCTTCTGGATCCTCTTCCTGGCAGGAATGACAGTCTCCCTAGGAGAAGAGTGAGGGGAGTGGAGTCCAGGGATGTCTATTCTGTTTCCCTTAGAGTCATTCTTTGACACCCCTGCTAAGGTGGGGGGCAGCCCTCATGGAGCTATCACAATTTATTTTACTTCCCCTCTGAGAAGCTCTTGCCTCTGGTTCCAGTGGCTCCCCAGGAGACCCAAGCACAGTGGAACTGTTGCTTTCTCTGGCGACCACAGTGGCATCTTTGGATGGGGTCCGACAAAGCAGGTGAATTGTTCAGACATCACTTGAGTGCCAAGCTCTGTGAAACAAAAGCAGCTCCCCAAGCCCCTTTCCCCAGCTTCCTGGAGGAGAGATCCCTTTGAAGTCCACAGACTGGGTCATTTAAATTATAGCACAGAGCAACTTGACCCATCAGAGACGTAAATTTCCAGGTGTTTTAAATTTGTTTTCCCCCTCAGAATAGTAAATGGCAAATAGTAAAATTTGGGTCCGGGTTTCTCTGTAGAGACGCTGGCCTGGGCCACCGCACTATGCCCATTCCTTTCTCCTCCTGCTTGAGGATGCCAGCGGCCAGGCCTGTCCCTGGCGCCCCTCTATCTGACATCCTGCCCCAGGCGTCAGGATTGAGCTTGAGTCAGGACATGAGGGGCCAAGGGGTAATCTGACCCTCAAATCAAGCTGAGGAAGCAGAAGGATGTGTGTGTGGAGAGGGTGGGAGGGCAGGTGTGGTGGAGCTGAGGAGGTGCTTTTCTATATTGCTGCCTTTGGGAGAATAGCTGGGACCCTGAGATCCCAGAATAGGCGGGGGTAGCAAGATGGATCCAGCCCCCAACCCCCTTTTCGAGCCCAGCTCCCCACCTTTAAAGCACCTCAGGAACAAGCCCAGCTCCAAAGACACACAGGAGCTCACCAACATAAATCCTCCAAACCTCTCTACTTGAACCTGGTTTTCAGATCAGTTTTAGGGTCTGGGATCTCAGAGCACCTAAATCCCCAATCCAAGGAGCTGGCTTTTCAGGAGATTAGACTGCACTGATCCCTTCAATGTACCCCCTCCCCAGCCAGGACCCCTATCCTCTCTGGGTTAATTGGTGTGGGGTGGCTGGAACACCCATAACAAAGTTTCTATTGCTCCTGCCAGGTTCAATTATCAGTGAGTCTGCTTTTTTGATTTTTCCAAGATGGTTTCGAGGCTCTTTTTTTCCTCAGGCTCAACTACAAAGGAGAAGAGTACACAGTAGTTTTTCACAGGGCCATTTTTCCAGACTTCGAACTTTTCAAGATGCAGGCACCAGAGGGACAGAGTGGCTGCTAAGGAGATTACCCTGCGTAAAACCGGAGAAATTCTAGCCTTCCTTTTCCCCTCTCTCCTCTTTTCTTTTTTTCCCCCTTCCTTTTGTCCACCCCTCCTTAAAGTAATAAAGGCTGCCTACTTTTTATGAGACTAGTACCCCTGCAGCCCAGAAACCCACTGTGATCTGTCACTTTAAATCTAGAAATCATTTGACACATTTATTTCCTGCACAGGAAGTACCTTGTCAGATAAGTTGGAAATTCTTGAAATTAGTATGACTTGGGAGATGAAAGTGGGAAGGCAATAAGTATGGAGATTGGACTTGGGCAGTCGAATTTGCCTCCTGTTAGGTCTCTAACATTTCTGAAGTCCTTACTGAGATCTCTTTTCCAGGGACTCGCCTTCTCTTTCATGGCTGTACTGGAGAGTAGAGGTCCCTTAACTGTCATTATTCCCAGGATTTATTATCCCCTGCATCAATAAATATTTGAATGGTATTAGATATTAAGGAAGCTAGAAGGAAACTCTTTGCCCTCAGGGAACTTACAAACTTGATAATACAAAAGAAACAAGATAGAAGAGTGGCTACTGGTACTAAAGGAATGATCCAGACAGTATGGATTCTAGGTGGTGGGTTGGGGGAATATCATGGAGGAAGGGGTTATTGAAGAAGAAAGCTTGAACAAGGGCACCAAAAAAAAAAAAAAAACCCAAGAAAGGGCAAAGCAAGCCTATTCTGACTTGCTATTGTTTTTAAGGATATCTGTTATCAAAATAAATGGATGATTTTACTTGATAAACTAAACTGAGGAAAAAAGTCTATGGCTTTTGAATGTTCAAACAGTTCCCTGTTTGCTGATATTAGCTCAGATCCAGATGCACTTTATGCTGTAATATCTTTTCCTCCTTCTATTGTTATGTAGTTATTTTTTGGTTCATGGAGATTTTAGGTTCAGAGATGGAAAGACTTTATCCATTTATTCTGTCATTTTATAGATGATTGAACGTCTGAGGAGGCTATGAAATGCCCAAAGTCAAGGTTGTTCAAGGGCCAAGGCTGACCAAGGCTGATTTAAATCAATGGATACAACATTGATTTAGGGGGGCTTGGCTCCTCTTAGTTTCCATATTTGTCTTGGCATCCAGGTCTCTTCATATTTTGCATAATTCATGCTGTTCAGACACTAAACTCCCAGACTACTCACATCCTGAGGATGACATCCTTTTAACCATAGAGGAAAACTGGCCTAGTCTAAATTTTTTTAAAAATGTTATTCCTACCAAATAGGCTGATTCTAAATAGAAGATCCAGGTTTTGAATAATGACCTCCCACTCAGATCATGCAATGGATAGAACACTGAGTTAGGAGTTCAGTTCTGAGTTCAAATCTAACCTTAGATACTTACTAGTTGTGGGACCCTGGGCAAGTCACTTAACCTTGTTTGCCTCAATTTCCTTATCTATTAAATTAGCTGGAAAAGGTAAAGATACTGGAGAGGTTTTCCTTCCATTCTAAATCTAGTGCTTTTCTTCCTGGACTTCACTGTCTAGTATACTTTGCATGCTTCTCCAACTGGGCTGCGAATTCCCATGTCTACTGTTGTATTTCCCATGTAATTTTAATTAATTCATTTTTAGTTTTTTTTTTTTGGCAAGGCAATGGGGTTAAGTGGCTTGCCCAAGGCCACACAGCTAGGTAACTATTAAGTGTCTGAGGCTGGATTTGAACTCAGGTCCTCCTGACTCCAGGACTGGTACTCTATCCACTGTGCCACCTAGCTGCCCCTTCGTGTATCCACAATATAGACAAGATAATTCCTTTTTTTTTTTTTAAAAGTAACCAGGGTTGAGTGATTTGCCCAGGGTCACCCAGCTATTAAGTATCAAAGGTCAAATTTGAACTCAGATCCTCCTGACTCAAGGGCTGGTGTTCTATCCATTGTACCACCTTGTTGTACCTTTAATGTTCCTATAATGCTTATTAAATGAATGTCTCAATCCTTTGACAAAATCACAGAATTTCTTGTGGGTGACAGCTAGAAAGTAGAAGACCAAACTAAAGGAACTCCACCATCTTTAAATTATTGTGAGTCATAGTTTAGCATGGCAGCCATTCATTTTAGAAGCTGCAGTACAGTATGGTTGAGTGGAAATCGGGCTTCATAGTGCTTTTTTTGCAAGGCAATGGGGCTAAGTGGCTTGCTCAAGGCCACACAGCTAGGTAATTATTATGTGTCTGAGGCCAGATTTGAACTCAGGTACTCCTGACTCCAGGGCCAGTGCTCTATCCACTGCACCACCTAGCCGCCCCAGGCTTCATAGATTCTAATGCCAGTTCAGTTTCTGACAAGTTAGTCTCTGGGCCTCAGTTTCCCCTTTTTATAGGGAGAATTAATCCAACCCTACCCACTTCCCAGAAGCTTATGGGAAGAGAAAAATAGATGACAAAACATTCTATTCTTATTATTCTGTGATTTCATTGATTCTCTCTCAGGGATCTGAGAGGTAGAGCAGTATTAAAGGTAAAATTACCTTAAAATAAGACTTTGAAGGAACTTTAATAAGGAAAATGTTACGGATGTGGCTCTCAGAAAGAGTCAACTTACACAGGATTCTGCCCTCCAGTAAAACCCACCACAGCCAGGTGCCAATATATTGTTATTCCAAGCCATCATGGTGCGGTCATTCTCAGGTCATGGTGTGTCTGTCCATGAGCCACTGTCCTGGCCTATTGGACCTCTGCTACTGGCCATGACAGCGATGACCAAACATTCCAGAGATCAGAGTGGTTTGACTGCTTCAATACTAGTTTTTTTTTTTTTTAAACCCAACAACAAAAAACACCAGTGCTGGGGATGTTTAAGCTGTGAGGGCCAGCTGTGTTTTTATTGGTCGTCTGTAACTTCAAAGGTTTCCCAGTTTTAAAGGCCCAGACAGGTATCAGGTCGGTCTTAAGATCTCTCTACCTTGTTGCCTTATTGATTTTCAATGTGGCTCAACTACTGGTAAGTGGATTTTTAAATAGTCTATGTTTTCTCTTCAATGTTGGCCTCTCTTTCACTTTCCATTGGGGGCATTAGTGTGGTTACATATGGCTGCAACTTTTCCATTTTTTAGATGTTTTCCCCTCATTTTTCAACAATTATTTGAAACAGAACCTTGAAGTGGACTGATATTTGGAATAATGGGATCAAAAATTTAGGGCAGGAAAGGCTTAGGGGCTGTCTAATTTTTAATCTCCTTTATTTTGAAAATGAGGGCTCAGATTCAAAGTATGAAAATTTAGAGCAGGGGTCCGGATCCCTGCCTCAGGAGTCCACGGATAGATTATAGGGAGTCTATTAACTTGGAGGCATTTAGGTGGTACAGTGGGCTAGAAGACTCATCTTCCTGAGTTCAACTCCAACCTCAGACACCTTGTAGCTGTGTAACTCTTGGCAAGTCACTTCACCCATTTGCCTCAGTTTCCTCATCTGTAAAATGAACTGAAGAAGAAAATGGCAAGCTGCTCTAGTATTTTTGCCAAGTAAACTTAACTAGAGTCATGGAGTGTCAGCCTCAACTGAAAAATAACTAAATAGATTAGCTTGCATGGAGAGAAAATTAAACCTTTATTTTCATTATAAATGAAGGTAAATTATAAAATATCCTGAGAAGTCTGTGGATTTTATCAGAGTGTCAAAAGGGTCCATGACACACAAAAAGCTTAAGATTGATCTCAGAATCTTTTTGATCAGCTGGGTTTGTGGCATGAGTGTGAGGAATCTTTTCTCATTGCTTGGCCATGTGCTAGAGACTCCAATCCAGCATGAATTTACTAAGCACCTACTATATGTAAGAGACCCTTCTGTGTGAGGTCACAAACTCTGTGTATCATTCTCAGTCTCCTTTGCTGGATCATCAGCCATAGCCAGGGGTGTGCTGGAACCATCTTGCACTGCCCAGGAGACCTGCTCCTTAAATTTTTAGGGTGAGCATTTATGCCTCGGAAATTGGCAAAAGCTACAAATCATGGTTTGATTTATTGTTTGGTTGATAGTCTAGAGTAGGGGTTGATTGTTTATGACTGGGGACCAAATCCAGCCTACCCCCTGTTTTTTGAGGTAAGAAAAATTTTTTACATTTTTAAATAAAGTTTTATTGTATTTTAAAATGAGAAAACCATTCCTCACTCCAGCTGGACAAAAACAGGTTGGATTTGGCCCTTGGGCCATAGCTTACCGACCCTTGATTTGAATGTAAGAAATGGGTGGAAAAATGTTAATAATGAAGATTAAATTAAAGAAAAAGTCTGTTTTGTCATATATAGATGTATGCATAAATACATATGTATACATATATATAGATTTTTTTCCTCCTGGAGATTGTTAAATATTTACCAACATGACCTTTTTTATAACCTTCCCCTGAATCTGGTTTATCCCAAAGTTTTGCCCTCTATTTCTCTCTCTCTGCTCTCTTGATTTCATCATCATATGGATTTGGTTCTCATCTCTTTGCTTAGTGGCTCCCAGATCTATATATTCAGCCCTTATCTCTCTTCTGAGCTCTAGTCCTACTTGGAGCATTTTGAATTATTTTGTATCATTTTGAAGGTAGATTTTTTTTTTTTGTTTAGGTTTTTGCAAGGCAAATGGGGCTAAGTGGCTTGCCCAAAGCCACACAGCTAGGTAATTATTAAGTGTCTGAGGCCAGATTTGAACTCAGGTACTCCTGAGGGTCAGTGCTCTATCCACTGCGCAACCTAGCCACCCCTAAGGTAGATGTTTTTAACATCTCAGATGCCTGAGAAGATCCAGGAGGATAATGAAGACATCAGAACCTAAGTCCACCTATACAATGGAGGCTCTAGGAAGAACTTAGCAATTGGTGGAGTAGAGAATATGAACATTGCAGAAGAAAAGCAAGTTACAGGGTGGTAGGCTGTCTCAGGGTGGAAGGGTTCCAGGTGTTCAGGGAAGTTCCTGGATGAGATAGTTGAGTAGTGGCATAGTTTTGAAGTCAAGAAAGTCAGAAACAAGTCCTGGCGGGGGGTTGAGGGGGAAATGAAGGATTAATGAATGAATCAAGTCTTATTGGCTTTTTAATGACTCTCTATGTAAATGTTCAGAGAGAGACAGAGAGATAGAGACAGAGACAGAGAGACAGACAGAGAGAGAGAGAGAGAGAGAGAGAGAGAAACTTTGGTAGATGTTTGTATATTTGAAGTCTCCCATCATTACTATATTTTGTTTCTCTGACAGGCTTATGATCTATTTTCTAAATCTTCATCTAATTTACTCTTTTGTCCACGTGAGGACCACTAAACAGGATGCACAATGACTCAGAAAATGAAACATTATTGATATCCTATTGATATTTTACTGTATTTTTACTGAATTGTTCAGTATGTCCCGTTATGCTTTAATCTGATTTGGGTCACACTTGGGAATATTGCAGGCACTTTTGGTACCTTTGGTCTAGAGTACACTCCAATGACAAAATAACTTTTGCTTTTGCCATCCTTTGACCTTCACCTAAATACTTTGACTTTCTGACCCCTTCCCATAGGTGGAAGACATGATCATAACTAAGAGGAGAAAAAAAGGCAGAGGTGCACCATTTTTATTTTGCTTCTATTTTTTTTTTTTGCCAAGGAAAATGACCTTTACATTGGAAATACCACCAAAAATAAGTAGAAGGGAATTTGTATTCATAATAAATAAGACACTAATAAAATACTACCTAACTATCCTTATTGAATTCAAGCCATTTGGCTCAGTTGAATTACAGTCTCAGGTCCTGAAACTTCTCTCAGCATTTGGGGCCTCCTTACCCTGAATATCTAATTTTTCTCAACCTTCTGCAAGGCTTGCCCCCTTCTCCCATTGGTGAATTCCTTCTGGTACCTCTCTTTTGCGGAGAGCTCCAAACCATCCTTCAGTCGCTTCCTGGTTCTGTTCCAGCTTCTGGTTTTCAGCTCCCTTTGTGCGTTGTCTTCTTCAGTGGAGAGAGCACTGACCTTGGAGTCAGGAGGATAGGAGTTTGAATCCAGAAGCAGACACTTGGCACTAACAAGCTGGGTGACCTTGGACAAGTCACTTAACTCTGATTGCCTCACATTCAGGGCCATCTCCACTTGTCCTGATTCATATCTGGCCATTGGACTAAGATGACTCTGAAGGAGAAAGTGAGGTGACTTAGCACTGAACCCCCTCACTCAAATCCAATTCATGTGCTTGTCATGATATCACCTCCCTTGATATCATGGTCTTCTTCAAGAATGAAGGACAAACATCATAAGCTCTTTGAGGACAGGCAGTATCATTCTTTTAAATGAGTATTTGCTTGCATTTGTATCCCTGCCCCTTAGCACAGTCCCTCAAATAAACAAGGACTTAATAGATTCTTGTTTCCTTCTTTCTTGATGAAATAATTGCCAGATGTGATTGCTGAGCCACTGTTAGTGATATCTAAAATATCAGGGGAGGTGCTGAGGGAATGGAGAAAGACCAATTTTAAAATTTATTATCTATATTTATTATTTAGTATATACATTTATATTCATTATTTATATTTTAATTTTATATTTATACCATTTAATTAGTTTATACCTTCTACTATACTTCTCCCCCTAAAACTGATTAAATAACCCCCCCAAATCCAAAGTCCTCAGAATATGACTGCGTAGTCTGTCATATCTTTCTGCATTTTAATTTTATCACCACTGTCAGGAGATGAATGGTTCAGTTTTATTCTTTTGGATTTGTAGGTTATCACTGCAATGATTAGAGGTTTAAAAGTCTTTCAAAACTGTTAATCTTTTTGATGTTATCACTGTATAAATGATTTTTCTAGTTCTGCTCTATTTGTTCTGCATCATTTCACAGAGATCTTCCCATTATCCTCAGAAATGGTCTGTTTGACCATTTCTTAAACACAAAAATATTTCACTAATTCATATACAAAATTTGTTTAGCTTTTCTCTATTGGGATAGCCCCTTTTTTCCCCCATTTTTTGGCCACCTTGGAAAGAAGCTAATATAAAAATTATTGTACGTAGAAATCCTTTTCTTTCTTTCTTTTTTTTTTTGATTTCTTTGATTGTCGAGGCTTACTCATTATGTAGTTGTCTAGTAACTTTCTAATAATGTCCCAATTAAAAAAAGAGAAAGACAAACTCATTCTGCAAACTCTGAGCCAATGAACTCGACTTCAATTCCCAGGAAAATTCTAGAACAGATTATTAAAGTGATGGTTGGTGAACATCTATAAAAGGAAGTGGTTATTGACAAAGAGCCAAAATAGCTTCATCAAGAACAGGTCATGCCTGACTAACCTCATTTCCTTTTGGACAAAGTTACTAAACTAATAAATAAAAGGAATGTCATGCATATAGTTTACCTAGATTTTTAGTAAAACTTTTGATTAAATATCTCATGTTAATTATATGGAGATATATGAATTTGATGGCAATCCAGTCAATTAGATGAATTTTGAACTAGTTGTATGGCCATTTTCAAAGAATAGTTGTTAATTGTTTAACATCAGCAGGGCAAATGGTTTATGGTAGAGTAATCTAATGATTTGTGTTTGGTTTCGAGTTGTATGTAATATTTTTATCCAAAACTCTGCCTCACAAAGTCAATTCACATGCAAGTCAAAACATCACTCATAATGTCACTGGTCTTCCTTGAGAATGAAGCATGAACATTTATTTTTACTTAACTCAATTTGCCAAACCAGAATTTCCTGAAGTTCCCTAATTTGACATCCAGCTGTGTTCAGTGTGCCTCTCCGCCAGGGGATCCCATCAGTTCCTCATTAGGTTCTCATGAGGTGTCTGAGGCCCTGATCCAACATTGTTGTCAGATGACAGTCCTGTTAAGGAATAGAGTGGTCAGGAGATGAGGAAAATGCCCTGTTCACCTTCTAGTTCATTATTGAAGGATTTTCCCTCTCCTACACCTAAAACAGTAGCTTTTCCTACAATACATAGCAGACAAGAGGATCTCATGCTAGTGTCATAAAAGACTTAATTAAACTTATCTCTCAAGCACAAGATGATAATCATTGCCCTGCCCTGGGTCCACCCACAGCAGCTAAACTGGGAATCACCCTGAAGGCAAGTCCTAGTTTGATTTACTTTGTCTCAATTGGAGTCTGCTGGAATCTGATGGAGAGGAAAGAGCCCTGAGATAAGGGCCAAAAGGAGTCCAGTTACAGGAGAATAGTTCTATCTCTGTTACTAATAACTGTTACCATTTAGTCCAAAGTGAATGGAACTAAGCCTCACCTATAGAATGGGGATAATAATCCTGACCAAGTCACAAAGTCATTCTAAGGATTGAATTGGACATTATAAATGAAGGCATTTTGTAAAATATAAAGCCTTCCAAACTGAAGCTTCATTCCTTGGGTCATTGACTTCTTACAAAACTTCTCATTTTAATCAACTACCCCTGAGTGTGAAAGAACTTCTGAAAGGCTTTACTTCCAGACAAAATCATAGAATCACAAGATTTTTTTTTTTAGGTTTTTTTTTTTTACAAGGCAAGTGGATTTAAGTGGCTTGCCCAAGGCCACATAGCTAGGTAGTTATTAAGTGTCTGAGGCTGGATTTGAACTCAGGTACTCCTGACTGCAGGGCCGGTACTCCATCTACTGCGCCACCAAGCTACCCCAGAATCATAAGATTTAATCATTGAAAGGGCTCTTAATGTACATCTGAGATAACTCACACATGAAAGAAATCATTACTATGATACATCCAAAAAATAATCCACTATGGAGCTCAGTGCTGAGTTTGGAGTCAGGAACATCAGAGTTCAAATCCAGCCTCAGACATTTATCATCATCACTATCACCATCATCCTTATCTTGTATTTTGTGAAGGTGATTTTTTTTATATATAAAGCTAAGATTTTACATTTATCCCTCCTGAATTTCAATTCATTAGATGCAGTCCAATACCTTTACTTGTGAAGAAACTTAGCCTCATTTTACCTTCCAGAGTCATCAAAAAACAATTATATAAAAAAAAAGTCAACATAACTAGTGATGGTCCAGGATGCTGTAGGTGACCTTAGTGTCTTCATTGCCTGACCCCAAGCTCTAAGCACTTCTATAGTATCTACTTTAGCTGCCAATCACAGCTATTGGATCAAATTGTTCTCTTCTATCCATTACCCTGGGGATATCATCCCAAGCCTGGGATAGACATCTCTTACCTCACTGAGACCTTTTGGTCATTTTCAACCTGGTTGAGTTCGTCTGTTAAGATTTTTTTTTTAGTTTACTGGCTATGACTGCTGTACATTCTATACTAGTTTCTTGGAGTCACAGGTGAGACTTAGATGAAGGTAGACACCAAAAGGTGGATGAGTAGTTCTAAAAAAGGCTTGGCAAGTCCTCACACCCTGAGTACCTCATATAATCCTAGTAAAAGTACATAAAATAAAAGTGTATAAAGTTGTCCTAAGGATCACCAACAGCACACATTATACAAATTGAGAATTTATAAAATTTAACAGTAGATCCCTTTGTATAAAACTTAACATTTCTAGGAGAGCCCTGTTAAATTTTCACTTATTCTAGGAAAAATAATTTGAACATGTAGAAAATTACATTAAAATGTCTTTGGGCAGGGAAATATGAGGCATGACTAGAGGGTATCAAGTCTGATTTTCTAACCTCTGAATCCAAATGTATATGGTCTTTTTTCGAAACAGTCAAAGAAGACTTGTAGTTTGATGTTCTTCATTCTCAAAGGGCCAAAATGACAAGGTACAATGACTGACTGACTGATCAGAACAATACAAGTGCAGAAGACTACCACAGGCATATATAGTCTATTATGAGGAGCAGCTAGATGGTGCAGTGGATAGGGCACTGGCTCTGGAGTCAGGAGGACCTGAGTTCAAATCCGAACTCAGACACTTAATAATTACCTAGCTGCGTAGCCTTGGGCAAGCCGCTTAGCCCTATTGTCTTTAAAAAATAGTCTATATGAACATTTGGAGTGGAAATGTTTACATTTAACATTTCTTTTGGAGTACTGCATTTGGAAGGTACAAATTCTGGGTTACACAAGTTTTAATGAGTTTTTACAAATTCTGGTTTAAATGAGTCTTGTTATGTTAGGATCATGCCCTATAATGGGACACATTTGTTACCTGACTGCTCCAAGATCCAAAATGGGTTTATTCTCTAAATACCCAGGAATAATAAGGACTTAGAATTACTGATAAGAAGCAGGCCCCTGAGTGTTTCCAAATTCCCCTTCTTCTCATCTCCACTGCTTAGAATCCCTTTCTTCCTTCCTAGTTCAACTCAAGAGCCATCACCTATATGAATTCTTTTCTCCCTCTGCAAATCATTAGAATTTACTTTGTGCTCTCTCTCTCTCTCTCTCTCTCTCTCTCTCTCTCTCTCTCTCTCTCTCTCTCTCACACACACACACACACAGTATATATATAGTATACTAAATATAATATAAATATATAATTAAATATAATATAAATATAGATGTAAACTCCTTAAGGGCAGGGACCTTTTTATTTTTGTTTTTGCAATCTCAGAGCTAAGTACATTGTTTGAAAGGACATTTGAGAAGTTTATGAAAGTGAGAAAGGGGAATTACTGACCCCTCAGAGAAACTCTCCTCTTGATTTTCAGTTCATTCTCATGACTAGAGATTCCTGGAAGTCCTTCATATGTCATTTGGATGAGAATTTGGAGCATATTTAGGAGGCTAGATCAAACTCCTGGGAGAGATGAGTGAAGAGGGGCTTTTGAAATGGGTAACATTACTGTTCTATGGGTAGAACCAGGGCTTTCATTCCTAGCAGTGGGGATAATGATTCTTCAGGCTGCAATCTGATCTATGCAATGTATTTCTCTGGGTTCTTCCCTACTTCTACCTAAAGGATGGACCACTTATTCATATCCACTCTAAAACTTTTTCCCAAAAGATTCTTCTAAAATTCTTGGGCAGGATGGATGCAGCTATAGATGGCCAATAGTGATTGTGATAAGAAGGATTAATTCTAAGTGTTTACCATTCCTGGGTGTTTGGAGAGTGAACCCATTTTGAATCTTGGAGCATACAGGTGATGAATGTGGCCCAATATAATATATGATCCTTTAAGAAGAAGACCTCCCACAATTCTGGTGTCTCTTACAACATGCATGACCATTGAACAGTCTGTCAGGCTGTTCCTTCATAGAAGTGTAGTTAGTAAGAAGGCACTGCATGGGAATGGAGGTGAGGAGCAGAGGGGTACATACAGTCATCTGGGGATCATAAAGTTCATATTCTCAAAATACTTGACATGAGAAATAATTCTCAAGCTTCCATCTCTGAGATGCTGGACTAATTGGTGAGCATCAGCATTTCCTTATATGGTTTCTCCCTGCTAAGGTTTCTCCTCCTTTCTACTTCCAGTTCTGAGTATAGCAATCAGATCAATAGAACCATTTCTGGGAAATATATGAAAATATATTTTCAGTCACCATTTCCATTAACTCCTATGGCCACAGCATTAACCTCTATTTTGTGCAAAGCATTGTTAGGAGTTCCAGATACAAAGATGAAAAATGGATAAGTCCTTGATCTCAAGGAACTTACAGTCTAAGAAGGGGGATATGACTAGCAAGTATGATATAAAATAATTAAGAAAAAGTCATACAAAATACTCTTTAGAAAATTTGAAGAGGACAAAAAGACTTTCAGGAGTGAGATGAAGTGGGGAGGGAGAAAGGGAATCAGATAAGCTTCATGGAGGAAGTGACAGATGATCCAAACCTCAAAGGAAGAGAATGACTTCAACAAAAGCCATAACAGACAAAAGAAGGTTATTTTAGCCTTATATTCCAGCTGCTTTTTTACAGTAATTATGAACCCAAGGTGAATCATTAAGTCTTTAGTGAACTTAGAACAGAGTCCAAGTCTCTAGAGTCCTTGTCTAGTAACCATTAATAAAGAAAAATGTTAATTACTTATCATAAATGTTTATTGACTGATTCACTGAATGCTTACCATTAGAGGTGAATACATTGAGATCATATCTAGTCCAGCTTTAATTTTATGGTTAAGGAAAGGGAAATTAGATTTTAAAGTTATGCATAGTAGCTGGATGCAAGGGCAGATAGTAAGGGTATATGACAAGGTCCTATAGAAACAGCATCAGGAACACTAAAACTTAGGATGAGTTGAACTTAGTGAGGGCAAATGAGGTCAATAAAGGGGTGTTAAAAGCTGTGTTTGGGGAAAAGAAGAGTTATTTTGGGTGTCAAAGGGTAACCACTAGTAATGGATGGTGTGATAAATGACAGCAGAGAGAAGGAAAAGCAGCTTAGTATTTCTCTTGTTTGTTCAACAAAGCAAAATGGCCTTTGCCTTGAAAAAAACAGACCCCAAATGGTCAGCAGGGTGTCAATGTTCAAGATAAATTAGATCACAAAAAAAGGGAGCATCTTCTTGTTCTTGAGCATTCAAGTCTTCTGGCTCAGCTGAATTACCTCCTTAGGTATTGAAATGATTGGCACCTGTGATCATTAAACTTCTCGTGAAAAAGAAAGACTATTTGAAAGATTATGGAGAATGGGAGAGGTACCTCAGGACTGGAGAAGAGTTAGTAAGTTGATCTACAAAATCAGGGGACGTTATGCATTAGGGGCCAGTGAACTTGACTTTGATCCTAGGAAAATTGCAAATGGATCATGAAAGAGATGGTTAGTGAATACCTGGCAAAGAAAAAAATGATTATGAAGAATTAGTTAGATTAGCTTCATCAAGGACAGGGAATCTATGTGAGTTTTTTCTTCCTTTTTTATATAGTTTACTAAATTAGTAGATCCAGGCAATGCTATATAGTTTATTTAGATTTCAGCAAAACATTTCATCTCATATTTTTTGTGAAAAAGATGGAGCAATAAAAACTGTATAGTTCTACAATTAGAATTGAGAGTGATAGGGTGGCAAGAGGAAAAAAAACCCCTAGACTTTGATGGTTCAATATGAACTTGAAAGGACATTTCCCAGTGGAATACCTAAGGATCTGCTCTTATCTCTTTGTTGTTCAATATTTTTATCAATGACTTGAATAAAGTTATGAGTGACATGTTCCTCAAATATGCAGATGATGTAAACTTGGATGGATAACAAACACTGGATGACAGAATCAGGAATAAAACAGGCTTTAATAGGCTACAACATTGGGATAAATCCAGGAGTGTCCTGGAGTCACTTAGAACTAGCTCTCAAAGGATAGCTGTTAGATTTCCTATGTGTTTATAGTCTGGGAAAGATCAGTCACTATAAATGTTGCTTTTGATTTTCTAGATTTAAGAAAGTGAAGGAGAAGATGCAGGTTAAACTTTGAAATGTGTGGTTCATACCTTTTTTTTTTTTTCCTGGGGTAGGGAGGCAAAATGATTGTCAAATTACAGCACACTCATGAATGAATTTAATGAGATGAAATTCAATAGGAAAAAATGTGAAGGTTTATATAGGTTAAAAAAAATTACCTTTTCAACTGAGATTTTAGGGACCAATAGGTCAATATGAATCAACAATGTGATGTATCAACCAAAAACATTTTTGGGATTTTGGTCTTCATTAAGTGAGGTAGATCTTCCGGGAATAAGGAAGTGATTATTCCTAAAGTATCCCTGTCCTGGTCAGACTCCACAATGTTGGATTTAGTTCTGAGGGAAGACAATGATGGTCTAAATCATTCTGTGGTTTTAGATGGTTTAAATTTGGAAGAATTACCATCAAAAGTTACAGTTTCCATTTTCAGAAGTTGGTTTTATTAGTAAGAAAAGACACAGTCAACTGACTTGACCTTGAACTTCTAGCTTGGGCACTGACTTGCTATATGACCTCTGGCAAACTACCAAGTCTTTCTGGACTTTAGTTCCCTTGCAATTCATTGAAAGGTGATTATACCCATTTGGGGATTTGGGAATATGGACCTAATAAGGACAAAGTCTCCCCCCCCCAAAAAAAAAGTATAATCCAGCAAGATTTCTCAAAGAAACTTCAAAGAGGGGCAATAACTCAGACTTAACCTGCTTGACCCTTCTCTGACTTATTTCCCTTGTTTCGTCTCTATGGCAGAGGCATAGAGAAAGAAGGTGAGTTCTTCATTTTGCAAACATTACCTAGGCCCAGTCCATAATGTTTCATTCATTCCTTCATTCCCTTACTCATTCATAGAGACTAGATCTCCCTATATCCCAGGGGCTAGACCCCACAGCTGATTGGCTTGGGAGTTTTGACCTGCTCTACTTCTGACTTGGCTGGGTTTGACCTTCCACTCTTGGAGTTCATCATATTGCTACCAGGCTTGGTACAGATACCAGAATGACTTTAACCCACTTGAGCCCAGAACTCTGATCTAATTGGTCCACCAGCCTGAACCTTTCTAGTAGCAGGTATGTACCATCCTCCTGACTTCATGAGATTCCAAATGCCTGTGCCTAAATCTCAAGATTTTGCCTAGCCCTTGGATCTACTGAACTCTTTTTTTAGTTTAGATACAACTCCAAACTCTGGGTTCTGTGCTCTATAGTTTGTAAAAATATTATGTATTATTTTCATATTTATATATTCACATACATATACTCACAATATCACATATGATATGTCTGTTCCATGCTATACATAAAGCATATAACTTCACATTTATGCTACATATGAATATATCTACATAAACCTGCATGTTTACACATACATCCACATACCATAGTGTTTTTATAACCTGGTTATTCTTATTGATTCATTTCAACCATGTCCAACTTATGACCCCATTTGGGTTTTTTCTTGATAAAGACACTGAAGTGGTTTAACATTTTTTTCTCCAGCTCATTTTACAGATGAGGAAACTGAGACAAAGAGGATTAAGTGACTTTCCCAGAGTCACACAGCTAGGGAGTGTCTGAACCCAGGTGTGAATGCAAGCATTCTTAACTCTAGGTCAGGCACTCTATCCACTGTGCCACTTGCTTGTCCTTTACAAACTAAAAAATATATATGTACAAATATATATAATATATATAACATATACATATATCTCATACATATATATAATATATATGGACTTTGATCATAAGAAAATTGCAAGTGGATCATGAAAGAGTTGGTTAATGAATGCTGGAAAAGAAAGCAATGATTATGAAGAACCAGAATGACTTCACCAAGGTTAGAACATCTTAAGTAAGCCATATATGTATGTATTTACATAAATACATATATACATATATGCACATAAACACATGCATACACACATATATGCAACATTTTGGTGGGGAGTATCTAGGTGGTCAGGCCTAGAATCAGGAAGACACTTTACTATCAGTGTGACCCTGGGCAAGTCACTGAACCCTGTTTACATCAGTTTTCTTATCTGTGGAATGAACTGGAAAAAGGAAATGGCAAATTCCTCCAAGAAAACCCCAAATGGGGTCATGAAGAGTTGGACAGAATTCAACAACAACAATGCATTTTTATAGACTATAGAGCTTAATGTGTGTGTGTGTGTGTGTGTGTGTGTGTGTGTGTGTATATATATAATATAAAATACTCACAGATTTAATCATATATATATATATATATATATATATATATATATATATATATATATACACGCACACACATAAAAGCACACACAGAACTTTGTTTTTATGTATCTGTGTATAAATATTGAGTTTAAATCCTAACTCTGCTTCCTAACTGTGTGACTGTGGATAAGGTGTTTTACTTCTCCAGTCCTCAGATTCCTTGTTTGTAAAAGGAGGATGTAAGGCTATGATATCAGAACAGAATTAAAAGAAAGCACTGCTTCCTTGGGAAAGAAGCAGGAACTAACCCAGTGATCTGCTATGTAGGATGCATAGGCTCACCCTGGAAAGTAGGTTCTACAGTATCATGAAGTAGAATAGACTTGCCTCAGGCCACTCTATGTGACAGATGTAATTTAAATTCAAGTCTTCTTGACCTCAGCTCATCACTCCACCCACCATCTCACATTAGATCCCCCTCCATTCCAACTAAGGACGCCACATTTCCTACCTTTCTGGTCTCCTATTCTCCGCCAAAGTTACAAAGTTAGTGACTGATTGACTCTTTCCCTTTCCCCAGAAAAGTGATGTTTTTTCCTGGAATGTTATCTTAGTATCATAGCCTAACTCTCATTTGTCTCTCTCTCAATCTCTGTCTCTCTCAATTTCTGACTCTCCCTGTCTCTGTCTCTCAATCTTTCTCTCTGTCTCTGACTCTTTCAATCTCTTTCTCTGTCTCTCTGTCTCTGTCTCTGACTCTCTATCTCTATTATCTATTCATTCATTCTTATATTGATTCATTCATCTATCTATTTTAACAAATGAAGAAATTGAATACTGGAGAAGTAAGGTGACTCCCCCAAAGATTCTGAACAGGCAGAAATAGGCAAGTATTCTCATCCATGATAAGAAAAGGGCCATTATCTTACAAAGGCCCCTGGAGGTTCTGAAAGTAAAATGGTCTCAAAATCCTTTAAAGAGTTATTAGCATTGTTGCCATTAGAAATGTGTGTGTGTGTTTGTGTGTGATAAAAGTGCTGAAAAAGCCTTTGGAGAGCTTTGTGGTTACCAGCCTGGGCTGTGTGGGGTGGACAGACCCTCGCTGTTTGGGAAAAATGCAGTCAATACTCATTGGATTAAGAGTGCAGAAAAGCAAATGCACTCAAATCTTAAACACATCATAATTTTAAGCATCCACAAGTGTTTAAAAAGTGTTAGTCGTATGAGCACATACGCTCATTCCCTAGTTAAACATCATAACCTGTTTCTTTTCTAACCATGTGGGCAGTAGAACAGAGCATGTTTAAAAATGTTAAACACACTGACATGTTTACAATGTGTTGTGAGAAGGTGTTTAAGTTTTTCTGCTCCAAAGCTAAACACATTGGAATTAGAGGGTTGGTTAATTTTGTCCTTGGTCACCAAAGCTGCTCCTTAGTGGGCCATGTAGGAGTCATGGAATGGCAGAACCAAGAAGATAACCTGGATCACAGATGGGGCAGACTGGACCCTGAGCTCCCTATTACCAGGGCCTTGGGGTTAAATAAAATATGTGTTACTGAAAGCAAATCATAAAATGAATTAACCCTAAATTTATGAATTGCTAAGTCCAGTTCATGCTCAGGATTAACAGTGATCACTATTTCCTGTTTCAGGTTCTCTCTTCCGCCAGAACTTGGAGGCCATGAGAGAACACAGGTATATGCTTTAATTGGAGATCTTTGTTGGGGAGTTGGGGGAGGTCTGCGGAACTTTGTGAGTGCTGGTCTGTATTGCCTCCAGGGAGGCCTAAGTTTCTGACTTGCACTTTGGCTAATTTTACTATTACAAAGAATAAAGTCACTAAAGCTGAACTGGAGGGAAGGAAGGGGAACGTCAGGGCAACTAGAGGGCAACAGAGAGGGGGGGCATTAAGAGAAATGAAGGGAGAGGAGGAAAAAAGGAGGGTGGGAGAGAGCCACAAAGAAGAGGAGGAGGAGGAGGAGGAAGAGAATGAGAAGGAAGGAAGAAGATGCATAAAAAGATAAAGAAAAAAGAAAGAAGAGGAAGAAAGAATGATGAATAAAAGAAAAGGAGAAAAAGAAGAAAGAAGAAAGAAGGAGGAAGAAGAAGGAAGAAGAAAGAAGGAAAAAGAAGGAAGAAAAAAGAAATAAGAAGGAAGAGGAAGAAGAGAAGAAGAAGGAGAGGAGGAAGGGGGAAGAAGGAGGAAAGGAGAGAAGAAGGAGAGAATGGAGGGGGAGGAGAAAAAGAAGGAAGAAGAAGGAAAGAGAAGGAGAAAGAAGAAGAAAAATGTATCACAATTTTAAAAATCGAGACAGAAGGGTCACAGTCAGACGTGATTATCTTTATGAGAAAATTGTGGGGGTGAAGATATTCCTCTCCTATAGTGACCATAAAGCATCAGTTTTTAGGTTTGACTTCATGAGCTTATTTCAGGAAGTCAGCATCCATGATGCCATAGCTTTGATTTCCACTTTGGGGCTACATTTCACTGTCTGTGGAAGACAACCACTATAATCTTCATTATCAAATTCATCAATCATCATCATCATCACATTTATATAAAACATTGAGGTTAACAAATCACATTTCTCACAACAATCCTGTGAGGCAGGTAATATTCCTCTTTTATAGATAAGAAAACTGAGATTCACAGGCATTAAATGACAAACTTTCAGTAATCACAGAACTATTAATGGAAGAGCTGGGTGACAAATTGAGATTTGAATTTGCAGTCTCTCCCTGCCTTTAACTATTTCCAAATGACGCCGGGGACAAGTCAAATTAGATAATATTTGTTAAGTTCTTAGTAGAGAGTCTGGCATACAGCAAGTGCTTAATAAAATTCTTTCCTCCTTGGGTTCCAGTTTCCTCATCTGTAAAGTGAGGATTGGATTAGATGTTCTCATCAAAGCTATGCTCTTAGGATCTCTAGCTCCTATGATCTTTCTAGATCTACATTCTGTAACCCTAGGAAATCTTGCATTACAAGTAAAATCAGATTCTGGATTGTAATAATCTGGAGTGTTCATTTAAAGCACGGAGATGGGTCTGCTGAAGGTGGAATTAGTTGGTCAAACTCTGTATGCCTCAGTTTTCTCAATTGTAAATTGGAGAGTAAGAGTTGTGAGAATCCAATAAGAAAATATTGCAAAATGTGCACAGTACATTATAGGTGGTTTTTAATTGCTTATTCCCTTCTCCTTCTCCACCATCCAAAAAGGAACTTTAAGCAAAACCTCCTTTTAGGATATAGCTAGAGGAACTCAGAAGAAACAGTCTATTAATAGGGAAAAAGGGTATACAATAGAATGAATATGAGGTCTGGAGTAAGAAGATATACATTCAAATCCTGGCTCTGCTACTTTCTTAAATAGGTCCTCAGTTGCCTTCTTTGTGAAAACGAAGGCATGGACTAGAGGGTCTCTAAGATTTCTTTTAACTCTATATGATTTCTTAAGCACATATTGACAAAAACACCTATATGACTCCCCTACTACTCTGATATATTGGGCTTCAGCATCTATTTTTGTCTATAAAAGTCTAGGAAAGGTATATTAGAGAAAAAGAAACTCTGTACTTTCTTTTCATCCTGGAGAAGATGCTTCCAAATCAGGGATCATGGAGGTATGTCTCACTGCTAGATCTCTCTCTCTCTCTCTCTCTCTCTCTCTCTCTCTCTCTCTCTCTCTCTCTCTCTCTCTCTCTCTCTCTCTCTCTCTCTCTCTCTCTCTCCCATCTCTATCTCATCTCTATCTATCTCGATCTCTATCTTTATCATCTCTATCTCTATCATCTCTATCTATCTAATCTCTATCTCTATCTCTATCTCTATCTCTGTCTCTGTCTCTGTCTCTGTCTCTGTCTCTGTCCCTGTCTCTGTCTCTATCTCTTTCTCTATGTCTATGTCTGTCTCTGTCTCTGTCTCTGTCTCTCTCTATCTCTATCTATCTCTATCTCTATCATCATCTATCTCTATCATCTCTATATATGAGTTTCAAAGGAATGACCCCAAAGAAAGACCCAGACAAGATCTGGGAACTGTTAGAGCTTCAGTTTGGCATTCAATAACTCTTGGACCAGCTGACTCATCACTGTTGTACCCATCATGATATCTCAGATTCTCAACTCTGAGAGACACATACCTTTGGTATAAATTTAGTGCTTCAAGTTCTCAGCTTTCTGGTCCCAAAGTTGAGTGACCCAAAATGCATCAGCTGGACATCTTCTGTCTTCTGCTCACACCCTACTGTTCTTTCCAATATCTTGGAGAGTTAGCACTCAATTCTTCTGCACAGTTGGCAGGGATGAAGTAAGACCAGAGAAGTTATCAGGAACAGGCAGCATTCATTCCACTCCATCCCATTCTGTAAATATTTATTGAGCACCAATTGTAGAATCAGCACCAGCTCTCTTTGGAAGGGGGGAAAGAATAAGCATTTATGTGACACTTATTATGTACCAGACACTATGCTAAGTACTTTACCTAATTTGATACAACAATCCTGTAAAGTAGATGCTATTATTATTCTCATTTTTTTAGTTGGGCAAACTAAAGGCAAACAGTGACTCACTGGTACTAAGTGTCTGAGATCAGATGTGAACTCAAGACTTCCTGACTCCAGTCTCAGCACTCTATCCACTGTACTACCTAACTGCCTCTAACTTGGCTGATCCTTCACATTTATAAGATAATGTCTAAATTTGCTCCTGACATATTAATATTAAATATTATTTGTGCTTCAAGCACATCCCTTTCCTCTCTCCAACTTCTTCCTTGAAGGGATGATTTATATCTTTGTTTCTTCTTAGCTTACATGCATAGCTGAGCACATGAATGAGCAAATTAATTAATTAGTGAATTAATTAACAAATGAATTTCTTGAGCATCACATTTGGAAGTCTTGAAGTAAATCAATGCCATTTTTCCTATGCATTTGGGAAATGGTAAGTTTCAGCACCTTAGATAGTTTTCTAAGGTCTTTTGTCCTAATAGAATAGGATATTAATGGAAAATGTTTCACACTGTAGAACCAAAAATAGATGAGTTAACCCTGGGATATTTTTAGACCTGAAAGGGACTTCAGAGAAAACCAATCCCAATTTATTTTATTTTATTTTTATAAGTGAGGACAGTAAGGATCAGGGACACAGCAGCCTCTTTTAGTCTGCAGGAGAAGATATGCCATTGAATACCTCCAACAATTCAACAAGGAAGAACTTACTCATCCAGGTATCCATATTTGGGAGGACACAGGCAGACCCTATTTTTGTATGACTCCTCCTCTCTCAAGTAGCAAAGTCTGGAAGTCACTCTTCATAAATGGGATGATGAGTCACATCAGGATATCAGTTAAAGTATATGGCAATCGCTCCATCCTCAGTGAGTCATACTGCAGGAATATTAACTAAAGAAAGGCTTTAGTCTTTGACATAGCAATATTGGTCTACACTAAGCCAACAGTCATTTATTAAGTACCCACTATGTGCAATAAATTGTGCTAGTTTCTAGGGATAAAGGGATGTAAGGGGTAATCAGAGAAAATTAGCATATCTGAAGTGAGGGCTACTGAGCCCTTTTCACAGATGTTCATCCACCTTTAGTGTCCATCTGGCACTCAACTCTCACCTGTGACTCCAAGAAGCTATGGCATGCACAGCAATTACCCTTCACTAAAAACCATCTCAGCAGATGGGCTAAATCAGGTTGAGGGTAACTGATATCCCTTAAAGCTATTGATTGAAAACTTTCCTGGTGGAATGGATAGATGAGAGTAAATAATTTCACTGACCATGAAAGCAACTGAAGTAGCTGTTGTGCTTAGAGCTTGGTCAAGCATTGAAGACATCAAAGTCGTCCTTTGCATCCTGGGTCATCACTAGCCAGCTTCACTTTGGTGATTATGGAAAAGATAGTAAGACTGACGATTTTGAGCAATTTTGTCTCACATATACAATTCATATACAAGTCAAGATATCACCCTATGCTGTAATCAGTCCTCTTTGAAAATGAAGGACAAGCAAGGGACAAAGATAAAACAATAAACAATCCCTACCTTCAAGATTCCATTCTACTGACTGGTCCCCTACTCAGCTTTAGGAATCTGTGTTCAAGTGTAGAAGTCACCTAGCTTTCTCAGGCAGCTGTTACAGTCTTGTGGATCACTCACTGGGTTTAAGAACTCTAGCCAAGATCTCCAGAAATTTGTCCCAACTTACATCTTCAGCAGAGCCATCTCCATGTTTGAATGAACATTCCAGGTTTCTATAATTCAGAATTTAATTATTTGCAATGTAAGATTTCAGGGGATAAAACTGGTATTATTTTTAGGTACTCTCAGGAGTATACAATGACAAATTGGTTGGATTGGACAAAAAGGTCACAAAGGGTATACTATGAATTGAGTAGGTTTTTAGGTCATCTATAAACTTGAATGTGAGCTTGATTTCTTTTGTAAAAAAATTATTTATTTTTTAAAAATTATATAAATATTTTGTTTTCCAATTATATACGATAGTAGTTTCTGCCAATCATTTTTATAAGGTTTTGAATTTTACATTTTCCCCTTCCCTCCCCTCCCCTCTCCCCTCAACAGAAGACAATCTGATAATTTTTATGTTGTTTCCATGATATGCACTGATCAAAAGTGAATGTGTTGAGGAAAAAAAACATATCCATGAGGAAGAAATAAAATATTAGAGAAAGCAAAATTATGTAGTACACAGGACAGCTTTTTTAAAAACAAATGAAAGATAATCACCTTTGGTCTTTGTTTAAACTCCACAGTTCTTTCTCTGGATACAAATGATATTCTCCATCTCACATATCCTAAATTGTCTCTGATTATTGCACTGATGGAATAAGCAAGTTCATTAAGGTTGATTATCACCCCCATGTTGCTGTTAGGATGTACAATGTTCTTTGGGTTCTGCTCATCTCAGCATCAGTTCATGCAAGTCTTTCCAGGTTCTCTGAAATCCCATCCCTCCTGATTTCTAATAGAACAACAGTTTTCCATTATATCCATATACCACAGTTTGTTCAGCCTTTCCCCACTTGATGGACATTCACTCTCTTTCCAATTTTTTGCCATCACAAACAGAACTACTGTGAATATTTGTGATGTTTTTACCCTTTTTTCATAATCTCTTCAGGGTAAAGATATAGTAGTGGTATTGCTGGATCAAAGGTAATGCACAGTTTTTATGCCCTTTGGGCATAATTCCAAACTGCTCTCCAGAAAGGTTGGATTAATTCACAGCTCTACCAACAATGCATTAGTGTGTCCCAGATTTCCCACATCCCCTGGAACATTGATCATTGTCCTTTCTTGTCATATTGGTCAACCTGAGAGATGTGGGGTGAGATGCTTTAATTTACATTTCTCTAATTAGTAATGATTTAGAGCAATTTTTCATGTGTCTATAGTTAGCTTTGATTTCCTCATCTGCAAATTGCCTTTGCATATTCTTTGATCATTTGTCAATTGGGGAATAACTTGTTTTTTTTTTTAAATTTAACTCAATTCTCTATATATTTTAGAAATGAGTCCTTTGTCAGAAACACTAGTTGTAAAAATTGTTTCCCAATTTATTACTTTTTTTATGTTGATTAGAGTGGTTTTGTTTGTGCAAAAACTTTTTAATTTGATGTAATCAGAAAATTTCCTTGGTCACAAACTATTCCCCTTTCCATAGTTCTGACAGGTAAGCTATTCCTTGTTCTCCTAGTTTGCTTATAATATTGTCTTTTATGTTTAAATCCTGCACCCAGATGTTGGTCTAATCCAAGTTTCTGCCATATTATCTTCCAATTTTCCAAGCAATTTTTATCAAAGAGTGAGTTTTTATCCCAGAAGCTGGACTCTTTGGGTGTATCAAACAGCAGTTTACAATAAACATTTTATAATGTCTCTTTTGTCTCCACTTATCCACCACTCTATTTCTTAGCCAGTATCAGATGGTTTTGATAACTGATATTCTATACAATAATTTTAGATCTGGTAAGGCTAAATCATCTTCTTTTGCATTTTTTTTTATTAAATCCCTGGATATTCTTGACTTTTTGTTTCTCCATATGAATTTAGTTACAATTCTAAGTCAGTAGTTTAATTTAGGTGGAATTGTCATTTTTATTATACTAGCCTGGCTTATCCATGAACAGTTGATATTTGCCCAGTTATTTAGATCTGATTTTATTTGAGTGAAAAATGTTTTATAGTTATTTTCATAGAGTTGCTGAGTCTGCCTTGGTAGGTAGACTCCCAAGTATTTTGTGTTGTGTGAAGTTATTTTAAATGGGATTTTCCTTTCTAATCTTGCTGCTATATCTTGCTTGTAATATATAGAAATGTTGAGGATTTATGTGAGCTTATTTTATATCCTGCAACTGTGCCAAAGTTGCTAATTGTTTCCAATAGTGTTTTAGATGACTTTTAGGGTTCTCCAGGTATACCATCATGTCATCCTCAAAGAGTGAAAAGTTTTGTTACTTCCTTCCCAATTCTTATTCCTTCAATTTTCTTTTTCTTCTATTGTTGCTGAAGCTAACATTTCTAATACAGTATTGAATGATAGTGGTGATAATGGACATCCTTGTTTCACCTGTGATCTTATTGGGAATGCCTCTAGCTTATCCTCATTGCATGTGATGCTTGTTGGTGGCTTCAGATAGATACTGCTAATCATTCTAAGGAACAATCTATTTATTCCTATGTTCTCTAGTGTTTTTAGTAGGAATGGATGCTGTATTTTTTCAAAGGCTTTTTCAGCATCTTTTGAGATAATCATATGATTTCTCTTAGATTTGTTATTGATATAGTCAATTATGTTGACAGTTTTCTGATATGAAACCAACTCTGCATTCCTGGAATAAACCCGACTTGGTCATGGTGTATTATCCTAGAGATAACTTGTTGTAATCGCTTTGGTAATATTTTATTTAATTTTGCATCCATATTCATTAGGGAAATTGATCTATAATTTTCTTTCTTTGTTTTGACTCTTCCTGCTCTAGGTATCAGGGCCATATTGGTGTCATAGAAAGAATTAGGCAGAGTTCCATCTTTACCTATTTTTCCAAAGAATTTATATAGAATTGTAACCAACTGTTCCTTAAATGTCTGATAGAATTCACTTGTGAATCCATCTGGCCCTGGAGATTTTTTCTTAGGGAGTTCATTGATGGGTTATTGAATTTCTTTATTTGAGATAGGGTTATTTAGGTATTAAATTTCCCCTTCATTTAATCTGGGCAACTTATATTTTTGTAAATATTCAGCCATTTCATTTAGATCATAAGATTTATTGGCATACAGTTGGGCAAAATAGTACCAAATTATTACTTTAATTTCTTCTTCATTGGTGGTAAATTCAACTTTTTCATTTTTGATAATAGTAATTTGGTTTTCTTCTTTCTTTTTTTAAAATCAAATTAACCAAAGATTTATCTATTTTATTGTTTTTTTTTCATAAAACCAACTCTTGGTTTTATTTATTAGTTCAATAGTTTTCTTGCTTTCAATTTTTATGAATTTCTCCTTTTTTTTTTTAGAATTCTAATTTGGTATTTAATTGGGGGTTTTAATTTGCTCTTTCTCTAATTTTTTTAGTTTCATGCTTAGTTCATTGATTTCTTCTTTCTGTTTTATTCATGCAAGAATTTAGAGATATATTATATCCCCTAATAATTGCTTGGCTATATCCCATAAGTTTTAGTATGTTGTTTCATTATTGTCATTGTCCAGGATGAAATCTTTAATTTTATCTATATAATTTGTTTGATCCATTCATTCTTTAAAATGAGATTATTTAGTTTCTAATTAGTTTTAGGTCTATCTCTCCATGGCCCATTATTGCATGTAATTATTATTGCATTATGGTCTGAAAAGGAAGTTTTCACTATTTCTGCCTTTCTGCACTTGATTATCAGGTTTTTGTGCCCTAGTACATGGTCAATTTTTGTAATTTTATTTCCAATAATAAATGATCAGACATGATACCAAATAAATTATTCATGTTCATCTTTACACTCTTACTATAAATAAAACCAGAAGGCAAAAGGATGTTGTTCTTAAAGAGAAGTATGACTCAAAAGTTGGGGAGTTGGTGTAGCTTCAAAAGGCAATAGAAAACATTATCTCATAGGAGTTTGACCATTTCAGGATGCAATTCTCATGATGTATATTTACAAAAACATGATCATGAAGATATTGGTAGCTTATGCTCCAGCATCAGTTGTAGATGATGAAGTGGTAGAGAAATCCTACAAAAAACTCATTAAGATCTTTCAAATTAAATCACAATATGGTTTTATTCATGAAAGAATCTTGACTGGCTAGAAAACTGGATCAAATATACCCACAAAGGTAAAATTTTATTAGAATAAATATAAAGTTTTATATTTGGGTGCAAGAAATCAATTTCACAATACAATAAAGCAACAGTATTGCAGTGAAAACAATAGTTTGCTTGATTAATATCTAGTAGTTTTTAGTGGATTACAAGTTTAGTAAGGGTTAATGGTGTGATATGGTAGTTAGAAAAGTGAATTCAGTCTTGGGATGTGTTAAAAATGGAACTTTCTAGTAAAGAGGAGGTGATAATGATATCACATCAGAGCTAGAATGCTGTGTTCAGTTCAATTAATTAGTGAATTAATTAACAAATGGATAAATTAATTTATTATTCCTCAACTTTGGAAATCTGACATAAATCAATCCATTTTTATCCTAATAGAATAGGATATGGATATAAATGTTTGATACTGTAGAGCCAAAAATAGATGAATTAGTTAACTCTGGGATATTTTTAGGCCTCAAAGGGATGCCCTTTTAAAAAGGCAATGATAGTGGAAAGTATCTAGAGTAGAGCAACCAGGATGATAAGAATTCTTGTATTCATGTTATATGAGAACTTGTGGAAGGAGTTGGGACATTTAGCTTAAAGAGGAGAAAACTCAGGAAGGAAATGACAGCTATGCTCAGATATTTCAGAGGTTTTCATTTGGAAGAGGAATTAGACTAATTCTGTTTTTCACCATAGAGCTGAATTAGTAGGCATGAGTAGAGCTTCCAAAGAGGGAAATTTAGGCATGATATAAGAAAAAAATTGTGGGAGCTCTCCAAAATGAATTGGGCAACCTATGGATAAGATGGATTTCCCTTCACTGAAGATCTTTAAGGTGGAGATGAATGACCACTTATCAGGGGTGATAAAATGAGAATTCTTTTTCTGATTACTTATTAAATGAGTTGATAACTGAGGTCCCTTCCATTTCTGAAATTTGGTGATTCTGATTTTAATGAAAATTTGAGGAAAAGGGATGAGAACAATGTAGGAAAATAGGAGAAAGTGTCAGCTTGCAGATTCTAGAAAAGAACTATGTCTATATATCATGAAGAGTTTCCTAAAGAAAAGAACTGAAGGGTATTATGCATTGGGATCATCAAATTCTGTGACACAAAATATGAAGTGGATTATACTTTAATAGATAAGATGTGGTAGTCACCCCCAAATCAGTTGTCTTTGAACAGTTGGATCATTGACTTCTTAGTTTATTTTAGTTTTTAAGTGAAAAATTTTTTTCAAATATCAATTATTTATTTTCTTATCATCTGCCCCACTTCATTTCTTTCTTTCTTTTGTTTTTACTTTGCCTTATTTTTTTTCAATTACATGCAAAGGTAATTTTCAACATTCATCCATTTGCAAGCTTATGAATTCAACTTTTTCTACCACTTTCTTTTTTCAACCCCCTCCCCATGGCAGTGAACAATCTGATATAAGTTGTACAACAATTGTTCCACTTATTTCTAATAACAAAAATCAAAATTAATATAAAACTAAGAAAAAGAATAAAAATTGCAGAAAAGATATGGCATAAAATGAAAATAATTCCAACCTGACTTATTTAAATGAACTATTAACAAAAACATAGGGAATATTGAAAGAACAGATTTTAAAACTAATTACCACTATTTTCTAAAGAGGCTTAGCCTTTGTGATTCAGCTGTCCTAACAATGAAATCAAATATCACTAGAAACCACCTTTGCCAAACAAACACTTGACCTCCTTATCAAGTGCAGAGATAATGACAACCAAAGGAAATATTTTGTTATAGACTAAAAGTAATTGCCAGTTTTATAGAACACTTTAAGATCTGCAAAGTGATTTTGCAAATATATCTCATTTTATCTAGACAAGAACTCTGGGAGGAAGATGAGGAAAGCAGACAGAAGTTGTGACTTATTCAAAGTCATATAGCTTGTAAATATCTGGGACCAGATTTGAACTCCAGTTTTTCTCAGGCCTATCACTTGCTTCACTGTGCATATGGTGAAAGATTATGAGTAGTTTTATTTTATAAAAAAGTGAAAAGCAATGGGAAGAGAAATAAAGTAAATGAAACTTTGACAAGAGATCCAGATAAGCAGAATCATCTCAAGAGCTTTTAAGGGTGAATCTGGAAAGAAAACAAAAACAGATTCATTTCAAATGGAAAAGAACTACATGGATTTTTTAAATATCAAAGATAGCTAACATTTATAAAGCACTTGGAGGTTTGCAAAGCACTTTTCACATCCTTAAGGGCAATGAAACCCACATTGGACTTCAACATCATAGTCCTAGATTTGTTAAATGAGAAAGTAGAAATGACACTAGAAAATGCAAAGAAGGGAAAAATACACCAGAGAGCAAAACATGAAATGAGACTCCTAGTGCCATCATCTGAGGCTCTTGCCCTTGCATCAACACTGTTGGTCTTTACCCTTCCCAAGAGATGAGAGGTATAATTCATAGTACCTTCTCTCAAAAATGGTGTCCTCTATTGTGTAACTAGCTATATTGGTACAGTAGATGAAGCTCTGAAACTGTATTCCAGAAGACTTGAGTTCAAAACTCACTAGTTATGTGACAGTGGGCTAGTCACTTCACTCTTCTTCAGTTTCCTTATATGTAAAAATGGGGATGATAACGAAAGCACATAACTCTCAGTATTATCCTGAGGATCAAGTAAGATATTTAAGTGCTTTGCAAACCTTAAAACACTATGTAGTTGCTATTGTTATTGTGTACTTAACTTCTATTACCAACCATTCCAAAATTAACCATTTTTTCACTTATTATACTTTGTTGTTTGGTCTTTTCAATCATGCCTGACCCTTTGTGACCTCATTTGGGATTTTCTGGGTAAAGACACTAGAATGGTTTGCCATTTCCTTCTCCTGTTCATTTTACAGATGAGAAAACAGAGGTTAAAAGTGTTAAATGACTTGCCCAGGGTCACACACAAATAAGTGTCTGAGGCCAAATTCAAATCCATGAAGAAAAGTGTTCCTGACTCCAGGCCCAATGCTCTATCCACTGAACCACCTGCTTATTATAAAGTGAGATTCAATAGTATTGAATTCACCAACCTGAAGACACCTTATTTTATGTCACATAGCCATTGCTTTTTGTGCTAGAAGTCTTACAGAACACACATCATTGTTCCTTTACCTTATTGTATTGAATTAGCCACCCAAGCTCTACAATGTTTTTTTTTGTCCTCGGAGAAAATGGCATATTTTTACATTTCGAGTACATTTAAAGATCATAACAATTTGGATGAGATAATATTCCATCCCATCTCACCCCACCCCAGAAACCCCTACTTCCTTAGAGAATTGGTTAAATAAACTTAGACTCTCTTTCAATTCTGAATCCTCTGATCCTATACAACACCACCATTTTCTGCTCAGTGCTTATGATAACTCAGTTGTCTGAAACTCGGAAGAATGAAATCAGATGCCAAGGTTGAGCAGTGTAATGTTACTGTTCTTGATGATGCTTTGCCACCTATGTTGAGCTCTTCCCAATCTGTCCCTGTTTGGTTTGGAAACCTGTCCTTGAGACCAATACAATTTGCCTCAATGGGAAACTCAAAATTATTGGGAATTTGCAGATCAAAAATTTTAAAACAGTTAAAAGCAAAAACATGTGATGTTGGCAGTATTATGGAGAAGTGAGTAAAATTACTTGTTCCTGATGGGGCTTCAAAGAAAGTATCATTTTGGAAAACTGTCTCATAGTACTCCATAAAAGTTACAGATTGACCCAGGAATATGTCCTGAAGGTATTACCAAAGACAAAAACAGAGCAATTAGTCAAAAAAAAATCGTAGCTATATTATGTATAATTCAGAAAAGGGAGGGAGTCTAAAAGACTAAGATAAATGAATGATTAAATATATTTATTACATTAATGTAATAGAATACTATAATATCATTAAGACTGGTACCTAATATAAAAAATTTTGGAAAGATCCCTATACATGATGCTAAGGGAAAAACAAAATACATATTAACTATGACAAAGAAAGAATCTTGAAGGGAATTTGGAATAACTGAAAAATTTGTATGATTATGTATTTAAATGTTATTATTTTAATGTAAATAGATAAGCAAAATCAGCTTGTATAACAATATTGATAGTTAGCATTTATAATAAGTTCTAAGGTTTGCAAGGCACTTTATAAATATTATCTCATTTTTATCTTCACAACATTGGAGGCAGTTTATTACTGTCTTCATATTACAGATGAGTAAACCGAGTCAGACAGAGATTACGAAGCTTGTGGAGGGACACACAGTTGGTAAATGTCTGAGGCTGGTTTTGAACTCAGGTCTTCTCGACTCTATAGTTCCTGAACTCTAGCCAATTGATATTCAATGTCAAAGTTTAAATAAAATATCTAATTTTTAAAAAAGCATCACCAAGTACTTACAAGAAAAAAAAAATCTCCAGTCTGCCATATCTAACTGACAGAGTTGAATACAGAGCAGAGCAGAGCAGTTCATACTTAATGAAGTGAACTGGGTGCCCATTTTCCTTCAGAAATTAGAAACTTGCCTGGAGGCAAGTGAACAGATTTGCCCCTTCAGGGGGTCCTGCTCAGTTTGAGGATTCTGTGACTGATGGCTAGTGGACTCTGGCTCATAATCTGCCTCTTCAGATGAAATGGAGGTCTTTAAAAGCAGATAGAGCCTTTGAAATTCTAGCTGACTTCAAGTAGAAATTTCCACTGTGTGGACACATGAAATCAGTCAGTAAGTTAGTTGATAATTATTAATTAATCACTTATATGTGGGAGTATGGTGTAGTGGAAGAGCTGATAGGCCTGGAGGTAGAGGGCTTAATCTCTCTGATTCTCAGTTTCCGCATTTGTCAAATAAAGATAAAATTATCTCAGGGCTATTGAGAGAATGGAATGAGATGATGTATGACATATGTGGAAAGACACCTTTTCTTTTCCTACATTGACTCCCATTCTGAGGACTATATGTTTCCTTTTTGTAGGAGGATATGCTAAAATATTTGCCTTTGGGATTTGACTGGGAAAAGGAGGAGGGGAAGAAGAGGAGAAGAATAAGAGGAGGAGAGGAAGGTGGAGGAGGAGGAGGTGTAGAAAGAGGAAGAAAAAGAGAAGAAGATAAAGAGGGATAGAGAAGGATGAGGATAGAAAGAGAAAGAAAAAGAGGAAGAGGAAGAGAAGGGATAAAAAAGGAAGAAAAAGAAGACAAGGAGGAAGAAGAGAAGGTAGAGAATAAGGAGCAGGCATGTCTTCATCCCAGCCATCTTTTCCTAGAAGGGCTGCCCTGGCACTGACTGTCAGTGTCTTCAATCCTGGAGCACAAAGCAGCTACCCACAGTGAAGAAAACCCCTAGCTGTTCACTTTGTTAGTCAGGGATCTCCCAGGAGAGAGAGGGCTCCCCCAACGGCCCCCATCCAGGAAAAGAAAACAATCCTCATTCAAGCCCCCCAAGCCAAACAGCTTGCAGCTGGCCAACTCACTAAAACAAATAAACCAGTCCCCTGCGATAAACAGAAACCGGATAAGTCTCTCTCAGTGCCTCTTGTTCCTGTATCTTTGTTTTGTCGCCCAATCCAAGGCAGAGGAATGACGAGTGGGGAAAATGTATAAACACATCTGGACATGTCTCAGCAGCTTAGGGATGGAGGTGTTTGGGGGGAAAGGGGAAGAGATGCATGGAGATAATTCACAGACAAACATTCAAGATGCTTCTTGCCTCTGTGGCTATGCTCCATGGGCCAAACTTTGCTGGTCTAGCCTTCCAGCTGCTACTTTCAGGGAAATGTCTCAATACATTTCAATTCTCCAGGCCTGGCACAAGTAAGTTTACTTAAAGGATGAAGACTGATTCAAAAAAGGGGAAAATGGAATTAGTTTATTGCCAGTTGAGGAAGCCAAAGGGAAACCCTTTTTGGAGCACATTTCCCACATCCTTGATCAATTAATCAATCAACAAGAATTGATTTAATTCCTATCATGCATCAAATACTGTCCGAGGTGCTGGTGATACAAAGACAAAAAGAACAGTTGCTGTCATCAAGGCATTTAGATTCTATCAAGGGAGACAGATTCTATAACATAGATGCTTATATCTGTGTGAAAGGAATGCAACGTAATATGTGTGGGGCAGGGGTGGTGAAGGGGGGTTAGCACATTAGGAATGGTATTGCCAAGGTACTGATTACTTTAAATATGTTCTTCCCATTCAGACTGTGGCCTATTTGGCCACAGAACCACAGTCTTTTTTTGCTTAAGTTTGTATATTGTCTTTCCCCATTAGATTGTAAACTCTTTGAAGGTAGGTACTATTTTTTAAAACTCACATTTGAGCTCCCAGTGCTTAACCTAGTAGGTGTTTAATACATGTTTATTGACTAAGTGACCTAGATATTTGTTTAGATAGTCATTCGCTAGTTCAATGTGACCTTTGGATCCAAGCTCAAAGCCTTTAGTCTTGATCTTTTCTTGGCTTACATTAAGAATTTTCTAACAAGTCTAATATGCATTAATTTTATTAGAAAAAGATTTTCTGAGATTAATTTGAATTTGTCATATAATTTGATGTCATCTTTCTCTAATATATATGTATATTATGTTATTAATCACTTGATTTAGATTTAAATCCATATCAAGTCATTAATAAGTTATTTTGCTTTTTAAATTTGGAAGTCATACTTAATTTATTCAGGAAATATGATAATGGATTTAAACCACAATAATAATAATAATAATAATAATAATATTTCTATAATATGTACTTTTTTCCAGGCACTATGCTAAGTACTTTACAATTATTAACTTATTTACTCCTCACAACAACCTTAGTAAGGGCTATTATGGTTCCCATTTTACAGTTAAGGAAACTGAGGCAAATAGAAGTTAAATGATTTGCCCAAGGTCACACAGCTAGTAAATATCTCAGGTGTTCCTGACTCCAGGTGCAGTGCTCTATCGACTGAATCACAGCTGCATAAATATAATGGGCTACAATTGTCTCCCCTAGAAATATCATGTTTTATATCAATTGTTCTTGTTATAATATGGCTTATGATGTGTTTTAAATAGAGAACAGATTTCAAGGTAGACATCAAGTACTCTAGCATTCTAAATATATTTGAGTCTATTTTACATATTGAATACATATGAATAAGCTACAAAGGTAGAAATAAAGGCTTTGTCACAATCAACAAAAGCAATAGAAAAATTACAATACTTTCAGATAATTTGTTTAATAATTACTAACTTGATAATATTGTTCCTCAAGTTCTTGGTCTGCTTTTTCAGAAAAATATATTATTATTTTTTTTTAACTCATTCTTTTCATTCTCAAACCTCTCTGTAGTAAAGCTTTTGATTGATGTTCAATTGATTTTATTTCCTGTGCTTCTTTGATCCTTTTTTTATATCTTAATCTTTTGACTTTTGCTTTCATTTTCTGATTAAAGAACTACAGAATTTTTGAAATGTCTTCAGATTTCTTTCTGAATCTTTCTTTCTTAAAGTCTTATTTGGACTATACAGTGTTCAAGTGTCCTCTGCAGATACTAACTAGATATTAATGCAGTTTTCCAATGACTTCTCATAGATATTTAATAGCTTTCTCAAGTTGCTCAACCATGGTGGGTTTTGATGCTTATTTCTTGGTAGTTCCACTTTTCCTTTCATATTTCTATGACAAGAGCTGCTATATATACATACATATATATATATATATATGTTTATGTATATATATATATACACTCTGGTGGGCAGGTGCTGAAGTGATTTTGTACTTTCTGTAGATAGTTTTTATTTTCTGGGAAAAACATGTTGGTTCATGATGCTTATAACCAAGGATATTCTGGTAAAAGTTTAACAACTGATCCTCCAAGGAAAAAAAAGCACACATTTCACATTTTAAAGTTTAATCAACATTATTAATATTTTAATATTTTCTTTATCCTTTTATTAAGTTTCAAAATTAACAAGAAAATAAATCGAACCCTGATTTGTAACTTTTGTTGATATTTGAGGTATACATACTCACAAAGAAAATTTAACAATTGACTATCAAGGTACTGTACAATCAGACTCCAATACACACTTGGTTCTCCCTCCCCACAATCATTCTGATTTGTTTTAGTTGGTTTGCTAGTTGAATTTATTGTGTCAGCTTCAAATAGGGTTTTTTTTTTTTTTGGCATTCTACTCTAAGTATGCCTTCTCCTTTTCAAAATCACTTAGGATAGTCATGCAATTTTTGCCAACTGTTTCATTATTAGGAGTATTTTCTTTTTACTTTTTTTTTTTTTGGTTTTTGCAAGGCAATGGGGTCAAGTGGCTTGCCCAAGGTCACATAGTTAGGTAATTATTAAGTGTCTGAGGCTGGATTTGAACTCAGGTACTCCTGATTCCAGGGCCAGTGCTCTATCCACTGTGCCACCTAGCCACCCCTATTAAGTATAATTTCTAGAGTCTGTATTAAATGCACATTTTCACTGACCTCAAGGTCTTCTACTTTTCCTTCTTTAGATTGGAATTAATCCTCCATTTAATCTCTAATTTTCCTTTTCACCTGCTAATCTAGGCTTAAAAATAAAATTATTTCTTTATGATTGCCCTAGAATGACCTACAATACACAGTTACAGGGTTGGAGCTGAGGGTGCCATTGAAAAAGAATGGTATGGAGCCTTTACATTTCTTTGTGAGATCCATTTCCAGCTTTGTTATGATAACTTTGGGACTTAATGAATGTATCGATATTTTCAGTTCATTTTTGGTTCTATTCTTGCTTGAGTGATCAGCATCATTTGTTGTGAAAATTTTCCAGCAAATGGGGTTATTAACATTTCTACCTGGTCCTGATAGAACTCTTGTTCATGTGCTATTAAGGCCCAAAGGAATGTGATTTGCTTTATGATTCTCTGGCTCTTCAAGATCAGCACCAATCTGCAATCCTGCTAAACCCTGTGAATTTCTTAGATTCATATCAGCAGTTGGATCACATTGGTTGGTGTGCTCCCTCAACCAGTGGTATTGTGATATAACAGGTTACTAGATTATTTAGCCAGCATTTCAAGGGTCCTCAGTCCCCAATCTATATCTCCCTGACTAGCTGTCCTTTTCTTTGCTATTGTTCTCCACCTACAACATGGACTATTTGAGGAAATTATCATCATCATCATCGCACATGATAAAAATAATAAATTCAAGTGTAAATATTATACTTAGAATCACTCAGAAATGTAAATTTTCTCATCTAGATTGTTGAAATGACTCCTATCCTTCCAATTCTTTGCATTGATAATTCATTAGCCAGTAAGATGAAAACTGATTTTTTTCCCCCAGAAGAATACCCTGAGAGAACTAGATTATGAAAGAACCAAAAAAGGTGAGAATTTGTTCCTCATGTCCATTTTGTCTAGAAGGATTTCTAAAATATCCAAGTTAATGAGCTTGGACAAAACATAGGGACTACTTTAGGAAGTAGTCTTTTAAAAAAAACAGCCTTAATTTTATTGATACTTTTTGTTTTTATACCATATTCAATTATAAATATTTTCCTTCCTTCCTGATACTCAGCAAGCTATCACTTGTTATAAAGATTAAAAACACAACAGAGGGAAAAAGCAATGCAGTAAAACTAACCAATGTGTTGACTGTGTTTGACAATCTATGAAATATGGAAGCAGTTATGAGTGCATCATGGAAAATTTTGGTTTGATTGTTTGGGCTCTTCAGCCATAACAAATAAGATTTTCCTGAACTTCCTAGTCATTTTTGGCAAATTACACTTTGCAGATTATCCTAATCTTGCTCTGTATTTCTAGCTCCTTCTCTTAAAAAAAAAAAATTCAAAACCTTCATCTTTCCAAGTCAGGTCAGTCCAAACTAATTGAATTTTGCCCTCAGATTCAACAACTTGATACTATTTAGAGTGTTCAAGTGACAGAATGTTCTCTGAGCCTCTGAGAATCAGAGAATCTAGGAAAGTCAGAGATATGTGAATGTTCAGAGAAAAAGCTGAGTTATGGCTCACACTGTTCAGAGTCAAGTTTTATGAACATCCTCAAGAAAACTCACTAGGTTTAAAGCACTTTTAGTGGGTCTTCAAATATTTTTCACTTTCCTTTAAAGGAAAAGTCAGAAAAATGAGTTTCTTTGGTCTGAAAAGGATTTTCTAAGTCATCCATTCCTCTGATTCTAGGTGAATATTGTAATAACTGAAATTTAGATAACTTGCATATATATATATATATATTCGTGTGTGCATACACTCTCTCTCTCTCTCTCTCTCTCACACACACACACACACACACACATACACACACACACACAGACACAAGCTTTTCATTTATATAAAGTCTGCAAAGAGCTTTCTTTACCTACATCATCTTGTTTTGAATAACCCTATGACACTGGTAGCATAGGTATTATTATCCCTATTTAGATGAGGACATGGAGACTCTGAGACATTAAATGCTTTGTTTATGGTTATTCAAAATGTTCTGAACATGTGCATTTTTTCCTTAATTACTAACCTCATTCCCACCCCTTTGTCTTTATTGACATTTGAACACTGGAGAACTCAATCAGTTAGTGATTCATTCATCGAGCATTTTTTGTATGCAGGATTCCCAAACAGATTTACTGCAGAGGGGAGGGGAGGGGAAAGTCGACAAACTGAAGAAAGTTCAGAAAAGTACAAATACATGTAGCCAGCTAGCAATATATAGTATAGGGGGTTGGGATGAGATCTGCTTTCATATATTTGGATTTGTGGATATATATACATTCAATGAATTCCCAGTTAAGTAAACTCCCTTGACAAAGATATTCTCTTTTAAGCACTTTTTTCTTTAATCTATAGTCTAGGAGAGGTGCACAGAGCACTGAGGCTAAATGCCTTTTCCAAAGTCACAGAGCCAACATGTGTCTGAAGTGGAACTTGAATCTAGGTGTCCCTGAATCCAAGGCTAGCTTTTCATCCATTATGGTATGTTGCCTCTCAGACATATACATATATACACACATGCACATATATATACATAAACACATACTCCATATTATATACACACTACATACATATACATAAATATATACACATAAATATATATATATATATATAAACATAGATATATACACATACATACATACATACATACATACATAAACTTTCAGGTCCCCTAGAAGACTCTGAAAACAGCTGCAAAAAACCCCAAAGTTTGGAACAGTATGTCTTCTCCCCTGGAATCAGAGCCCCATCTTAACAAAGAGTTAAAATCAAGTCATAAATGGGAAAATAATTAAACAAGAGAAGGAAATCAAATCTGACCATAGACAGTTTCTATGGTCATAAAGAAGATGAAAATTCATACTCAGAAGATAACTAAACCAAAGTTTCTATATGAAAAGCCTCCAAAAACATGAGTTGGTCTCAGGTCATGGAGGAGTTTAAAAAGGATTTTGAAAATCAAGTAAGGGAAGTAGAGGAAAAATTGGGAAGAGAAATGAGAATGATGCAGGAAAATTATGAAGACTGAGTCAGCAGCTTGGTGAAGGAAATATCAAAAATACTGAAGAAAATAACATCTTATTTTTAGTTTTTGGTTTTTGCAAGGCAATGGAGTTAAGTGACTTGCCCAAGGTCACACAGCTAGGTAATTATTAAGTGTCTGAGGCCGGATTTGAATTCAAGTCCTTCTGATTCCAGGGCTGGTGCTCTATCCACTGTACCACCTAGCTGCTCTCATTCTCCAAATGATAAATAATCCAAAGATATGAACAATTTCAGATGAGGTAACCAACGCTATACATTTAAATCATTTAAAAAATGTCTGAACTCACTGATGATGATGATGATGATGATTTTGTTTTGCCCTTCATTTTTTTTTTTGACAAGGCAATGGGGTTAAGAAGTGTCTGAGACCCGATTTGAATTCAGTTCCTACTATCTACAGGACCAGTGCTCTATCTACTAAACAACCTAGCTGCTCTAACTCACTATTGTTAGGTCTTACTTTCCAGGATCAGGATGACTGGGATGGCCCTGGATGTGAGGCAATCAGGGTTAAGTAACTTGGGGGAGGTCATACAACTAATAAGTGTCAAGCGTCTGAGGGCAGATTTGAACTCAAGTCCTTCTGACTTCAAGGTCAATGCTCTATCCACTAAACCCCCTGGCTGCTCTAAATTACTATTGATAGGAGAAATGTGGTTGGAACAGTTTTGAGGAACTACTTTATAACTACTGAAATGGGGGCAGCTGGGTGGCGTAGTGGATGAGGCGCCGGCCTTGGAGTCAGGAGTACTTGGGTTCAAATCTGGTCTCAGACACATAATAATTGCCTAGCTGTGTGGCCTTGGGCAAGCCACTTAACCCCATTTGCCTTGCAAAAACCTAAAAAAAAAAAACTACTGAAATGGCTAATAGGACAGAAAGAGAAAATGATAAATGATAAATGTTGGAGGACTGTAGGGAAAATGAGACATTACTGCACCGATGGAGTTGTGAACTCCTTCAACAATTCTGGAGATCAATTTGAAACTAAGTCCAAAGGATTATAAACCATGCTCACCACTTGAGCTAGCCAAGCCACCACTAGGTCTATATTCCAGAAGAGATAAAAAGCAGGAAGGAAAGTTGTTCTTAAAACAATATTGCTATTACTATATACAGAGTTCTCTTGTGAGAGGGAAGGAAAAAAAGAAATTTACATGATAATTTTATTTTATATTTAAAAAGAATAGTAAGTTATGCATAATAGATTTGCAATTTCATGGGAAATCATCTTCTTTATAATAATATGGTATGGAAAATACTTGTGTTATTCCATAAATTAAAAATAAAATAATTAAAAATTTTAAAAAATAAGTAGTTACTTGGAAAAGTTTAGAGTGATAAAGTAAGTCAGTGGTTGAATTTGGTGACTGAGAAATTTTGCAACATTTTGAATAAATTGAGAAAAAAATTGAAAAACAATCTTCAGACCCAATACTAGTCCAGATTCTACTTTTGTTTTAAAAGAGAAACAGGATTACGAACTATTAAACCAGATATTAAAAAGAGAATCAAGGAGACTCAAGAAAGACTGGGGAATTGAACCTAGAAGAGGAGAAAGTTAGTTGGTAAAACAAGGCAAGAAAGAAGAGCTAAGTGGATAGTCAGAGGGTTAAGCAAGCTGATAAAACACTGGGGAGGAACAAGTTCATGAAACAGACAGGAGTTTAATATAAGATTAAAGAGGTGGCTGTGGCCACAGCCATGAGGTTATTTTTCAGTCAAAGAAAAGTATTTGAATGGAGTTTGCTTTAACCAAGTGCCTTGGGTTAAAAGTGTCAACTCAGGAAAGTAGCTTCAAAAAAGAAAATAATGAAAATTTGAACCATTATGGAGAATTGAGGAAATCGTTCAGAGGCTTGCATCAAATGTGCACTGTTTGAATTTCCACCCTCATCAAATGACAATTAATTGTGTTCCAAATTTAGGCTGACCCTCCCTCCTTGATGAAAAGAGGAAGACATACAAGAATGCCTCTTCACATTCCAGATTGTTGGGGACAATGAAGATTTCTTAGAGGAAATATAAATAACTCTTCAAGGTGGGAAAAACAAAGGGAGGGGGTAGAATTTGAGGTGAGGAGAAGAGACTTGACCTTTGTCAGGATGAAAGGGAATGGAAAAGTGGTACAAAGAGGAGAAAGGGAAGGCAAAGGACATTTGACCAGTTTGAGGTGCTTCCTGAAGAGGAGAAAGCTAAATGTTTTGAGGTGGAAACAACGCCTTGTCTTTCCACACATGGTGTCATAGAACTATACATATTGTTAGGTAAAATATCATCCAGTAAGGGGCAGAGGAATAGTAGTAGTTGGCGACTCTTCACATGCTCTTCAACAATGGAGAATGGTTGGCAAAATAGTCTATTGTCTTCCTTGGGCATGTATCCAAGACATAATGGAGTACTTCAATAGACATAAGGAAAAAAATGACAACTACCCCTTTTTAGTGATTCATGTGGACACAAATGATACTTCCAGAAAGAACCTAAAAATTATTTATTGCTAATGATTATGAAGCCCTGGTAGGAAAATCAAGACCATAGGGGTACTTTAGTTTTATTTTTCCCACCATTGCTCATTGAAGACCAAAGAGGAAAATTAATTTGGGAAGAGAGCAGTTGGCTAATAAAGTGGTGTCTGAGAATGGGATTTAGATTTCTAGATCATGGTTTACAATATAGGGTTGACAGATTCCTGGCCAGAGATGGAGTATACCTAACAAAGGCTAACAAGAATGTATTTGCCAAGTGTTTTGCAAATCTAATAAATGAGGTTTTAACCTAAAAAGACTGGGAAGAGGTTGCCTATTTATATTCTCTAAGTTAAATAGTATAGAGACTATTTGATCCTCAAAAAGATCTGGTGAGGTAAGTAGGGTAGTTATTATCTCAGTTTCTACAGAAGAGAAAACTAAGGGGTTTAATGGCTTAGGATCATAGGATTTAGAGCTAAAAGGGACCTTAAAATACAATACAAACCCTTTATTTTATGGGTCAGGAAATGATGGTCAGAGAAATTAGATAACTTTCTAACATCACTGTCATTTGCCAGAAAAAAACCCCCTAAAATCTGAAATAGTTTTAGAAAGAAATTTATTAGGTCATTACATAGAGGAAAATGAGTAGAAAAGAAGGAATGACTCCCTCTCCAGGATTTAGAAGGTTTACATTGTATGATTTAGACAGGGGTACCCACATATGAACCTCATGTATATAGTTAAGTAAAGCTGCCAAGAAGGCAAGTTGAAAGGAGAATAGATTAAGAAAGATATGTGTAATTGTAAACATTTAATACAATTTGGGTGAAGCCAAAATACAAGGAAACCCAAAACACAAGTTCTGGGTGTGGTTAAGTCTAAAACAAGGATGCTTTGGGTGGTTCTAAGACCTGGGAAAACCCACAATACCTCGTAGTCATCACTAGCATTTTTAAAGAATTATTGTGGTCATGCAACATTTTGTGAGCAGACTTTTAATCATTTAGAGTTGAATTTAAACAGTATAGAATTTTTCTTGAACAATACAATAAATCATTTCCCCTATATCACTAATGCATCTGATTAAGTGAATATATGATGTTTAACTCAGTATTGAGGACTTTTCCCTAAAATATCACACTGCCAAGTTTGCATAACCTGTAAGAAACTGAGTTGGAACTTAAATCCAATTATTATGAATCCTAAACTTGTTGGTCTTTCTCCTGAATCTCACAGTCTTATTTTCTACCATTTCCCCATCAAATACCATCCTTCCTAGGTAGGCTGCTTCCCATACATATGATATGTGTTCCTGTCTTAGAGTCTTCAGTTACTCACAGAGTGTTTGGGTATGACAGGTACAGGACGCCCATACTACTCTTCTTTCTTTCCTTCTCTAGATAGCTTGCTAAGTCCATCCTGTACTCATGAAAGCAGGTCCAGGAGCTTATGGTGATTAGGGGAAGAGGACAAGCATTGATATGGCCACAATTGATTGTAATTCACTCTTGGGTTTCTAGGGTTAAACTTGTCATAATGAGATCTACCATTCTGAACTACTAACAGAGCGTTTCCCATTTATACAAATCAATCACAGTGACACCTTGATCCTTAAAGGAGAGATCAAAATAAAATAATCATAACATAACACTTATACGTTAGAAAAACCAAAACAGGAATAATCAAAATGTAAAAGTCCAGCCATATACCTGTCACCTTCCCATCAATGTGTAGTGTCTGGAATTTGAGGAGAAGGTACAATGGTTTACAGAAGCCAAGTAGAGAGGCATCATGGCTAGGGCACCTCACGATTGGACTGTAGGCTTTGATATGCTAGGCTACTTTAGGGAATGGTCAGTCTCATGTGCTATCAGCTGGCAGAACTGCTCCTTTCTAGGGTCTTTTCACTGTCCTGATAGAGGAAGGATACTTCTGTGCAACTCAGGTCATAGAAGTTGGGCTGCTCTCTTTTAGTAAAATAATAGTATTTATATCCAATCAGGGACAAGAACTGGTCTCTGGACTAGGAATTTTTTCCTCTTCTGTAAGAGCTGGCAACAAAAGGGGAAGATAAAAATTAAGTCTTTAAGGCAATAAGCCATTCTCAAACTTGTGTTATTTTACATTTTTAAATATTATTGAGGACCCAACCCCTCTCACACCCCAAAGAGTTTTTTTTTTTATTTATGTGGTTTACTTATATTGATATGGCCCTGTTAGAAATGAAAGCATTTTCATACTATTACCAAAATACTCTTGATCTCTTGGATTGCTCTTAAAGATCTCAAGGATTTTAAATCTTGAGGAAGCCCAGGGGATGAATCACATTTTGAAAACTGCTCTTCTCAGGAATTTCTCCTCTCAAGATGTAGATGGCAAAATATAGCTGGGTAGATCCAAGAAGTCAGAGTAAAGGCAGAAACTCTGTCTGAACTCTCCCAAATTCCTCTCCAAACAACATTAAAATAAGACTTTACCATGAATTCTGGAGAGTCAGAACTAGCAAAATATAGGGTGAAACAAGTGTCAATGGACTATAATGGAATGATTTAAAAAATAGAATTAAAGGGTAAAAAAAAGGAAGAGGTAAAATGTAATAAATTATCTAACCAAAAGAATCACAAAAGAGCTTTTACAGTGGAGAACAGAGCACCATTTAAACCTGACTTTCATCAGAATTGACTCAAAAAGGAAACAATATACACACTTATTTGGGTATTAAAAAACCTAGCATAGCCTATGGAAAAGTAAAGGAGGAAGGGGCTAAAAGGAAGGGGGTGCTGATAGAATGGATGATAAATTGGGACAGTCAGGAGTCAGAAGCAAAACATTTTTGAAGCAGGACAGGGTGAAAGGAGAGAAGAATACATGGGAAAACAGGATGGAAAGAAATGCATAGTAATCACAACTGGAATGACACGAACAGGATGGAATTGAATAAAATTGAGGTCATTAGCAAAATAGATTAAAAATTAGAATCCTACAATGTGTTGTTTAAAAGAAACATTTTTGAATCCAAGAGATACACACAGAACACAGGTAAGGGGCTGGAATGGAATCTTTTATTCTTTAGTTGAAGTTAAGAAAAAAAAGAGCAGGAGTAGCAATTATGATCTCAATGCAAAAGCAAAAATAGATCCAATGAAAAGAGATAAGCAGGAAGGTTACAGTTTGCTAAAAGGTACCATAGAAAATGAAGTAATATCAATATTAAACATATTAACCTAAAATAGTATAGTATCCAAGTTCTTAAAGGAAAAGTTAAATGAGTTATAAGTGAGAATAAACTATACTAGTGGGGGTCCTCAACTTTTCCCTCTCAGAACTAGGCAAACAGCCAAAAAATAAACAAGAAAAAAAAGTTAAGCAGATAAATAGAATCTTAGAAAACTTAGATATGATAGCTCTCTGGAGAAAATTGAAAGGGTATAGGAAGGAATATACCTTTTTTTTCCCCTTAGTAGTAAATGGCAGCTATAGAAAATTGACCATGTATTAAAAAGCATAAAAAAACTCACAATCAAGTGCAAAAAAGAAGAAATGTCAAACGCATCCTTTTCAGATCATAATGCAATATAAATTACATTCAATGAAGGGATATAGAAACACAGATCACAAATTAATTGGAAAAAATAATCTTATCTTAAAGAATGAATGGGTCAAAAAGTAAATCATAGAAACAATCTACAATTTCATTAAAGAAAATGACAACTTACTAAAATTTATGGGATACAACCAAAGGATATGAGCAGACAGTTTTCAGAAGAAATCATAGCTATCTATGCTTTGTGAAAAATGCTATTAATCGCTATCAATTAGAGGAAAGAGGAAAAAAAGACAAGAAAAAGAGCAACAAAAAGATGTGTTAATATGTTAATGATGAAGATGATAATGATACTGATGATCATGATGGTGATGACTCACCTTTCAGTTCAGCTGCTTTTTGCTTCCCTTGTCTTTTTCTCCATTTAGTCTGGCTTTCTGGGCTAATGCTTCTGTTCTCTGTTTTTTTTTTTTTTTTTTTTTTGCAAGGCAATGGATAAGTGGCTTGAACTCAGGTACTCCTGACTCCAGGACCAGTACTCTATCCGCTGCGCCACCCAGCCACCCCTGTTCTCTGGTTTCTAATACTTCCAACCAAGAAGAGTATTCTCATGAATAGTGACTCAAATTCACACATTTCTATCAGGTGTAACACAAATATCAGTCTCCAAGCAATTCTTTGCTGTAAAGTTTTCTAGCAATAAATGCCAAATCTAAATGTTAGTTCTAAGTTAATTGCTGGGAAAAAATGTATTGCGTCATTGCTATGACCACTCGGTGCATTTGCTTCAATACTGCTTTCAAACAGGTGCTCTTATTACTTCTATAGGAAGAACTGCTTTGTTTCAGGACCTCAGAAGTATCCTAGCTGCTTTATCTTGGTTTCTAACACAAAGGCCTTTTTCCTCCCTACCACTCTCTGTAAATAAAATATCTCTATAAAAAAAGAGAAAGTATCTTGTATTCATATTTTCTACCTTCCTCCTCGCCTCTGTCCATCAAATCTTTTAGCTTTTCACCAGATCTTCTTCTGACCTAGCATACAGAGTACCAGTACTCCACAGCTAGGAACTACATTATCCTCTAATTGTTTCGTGTCTTGTGTTTTCAAATAGAGTGTAAGCTCTTGGAGGCCAGGAAGGATGCGTAAACACCTGATAGTATAAGCCATAGCTAAGAGGCAACTGTTTTTTGAGGGATTCCACAGTGCTATGCATACAATTGGTGCATAATAGATGTTCATTGAATTGAAGTGATTGTTCCTGGTCAGATCAATGCCAAGTAAACCAAATGAAAGGCTACTGAAAAGTCAAGAGAGAAACAGTGTTGTGTTAGTCCAAAGGTACCTGGACTATTTTTAAAACACCAAAATGGTTTCCTGAAAAGTTTATAAATTGCTTAACAAGTATTATCTCATTCAATCTTCGTAACAACATTTGGAGGTAGGTCCTATTACTATCCCCATTTTACAGATAAGTAAATTGAGGCACAGAGAGGTTAAATGATTTGGTAGGGTCACACAAATGCTAAGTGTCAGAGTTAGGGATTTGAATTCAAATCTTCCTGATGAATTGTCAACTAGACTATTATCATTTGCTTTTATGTGAACTGATTGTGAAAAAAAAGAAAGGGCTCCGTTGTAAAAACTCAAGAGTCACTACTCTCTCAAAAGTTTAATAGGATCAAAGCACTGAGAGGTCATCTCAACCATTCCCTTGATGTTCATGCTTTACAAATATAATTACATTTGATTCTCACAACAAATCTGGGAAATATGAGACAGTATTTCACATTTCACAGAGAGGAAACTGGGGCACTGAGAGGTAAAAGCAATTGCTTAAGATTACACAGCCCATGGATGGTAGAATTGGGACCTGAGGACAGATCAACAACTTTTTATTTATGTGGATAATTGAAGGTAAAAGAAAAGTTGAAATGGGTTCAGTTCTTACTGCTCTATCAGCAGTATTATCAAAAAAGTATTATTTCCCTCTCAGAACTGGGTTTAACCCCAGAGGGTGCCAAACAGTCCCTGCTCTCTATAAGCTTTCTCTATAATAAAAGAAACCTGCTTTAAAGGTCCCAGATATCTTTTCTTCCTGAAATGAATTTGAATTATGAAAAACTGTGGAATCAATAATGACCCTCTTTAAATGGTCCCCTCTCTTCTCAGTACTACTTTGTCTCCTGCTAATATTCCTCATCCTCCCTCCATCCTTCAGGTGCCTAAACTGTGCTCGGTATCTTTTGGCCTTGATTACATGGCTGGAAATCTTCTGATAAATCATCCCTACTAACTGACATCTGAAGTCATTACCCTTCTTGGTGGTTATTTGCTACTCTGCTAGTGACTACTGAAAACCAAGCCAAACCAAAAACCCCAAACAAAACAAAATACAAAATAAACCCCCAAACTTTAAGAGTTCAAGAATTGAATCTCTAATGGTGAAATTTCTAGCATCCCAAAAGGCTAGAGTGAGAGAGTTGGGGACATTCTCAAATTGTAGCCCCACTATCTATAATGAACTAGCTAACTCTGTCTTAGACTCTTCCCTTCCTTCCCAAACACGACTAATACCAAATACATCCCAGAGGGTCTCATTGTTCTCTGAAAGGATCCTATTCTGTTGAGCTGGCATTTTCTTGTTAGGACTCTCAGGCCAACAGGAAGAGTATAGAATGTTGCTTGGGGAGAAAGTGAGAGTCTGCTCACTCTTCACTTGACCAGTGAAGGAAGGAGACCTGTTGGCAGAGGAGCCGAGCGTGTATATATATATATATATATATATATATATATATATATATATATATCTGGAAAACCCCAGTCTGACATTTGAGGTTGGAAAGAAGGGCTGGAAGGATGCCAGGCTTGAAAGGAAGAATATGGGTTGGTGTTCATGCTTCAGGTCAGATTGTAGAGATACTGTATGTTCAGAGGAAGTATGTGTATAAAGGATTTTCCATAGTTTAACTTCAGCAAGCACACACACACACAAACACACACACACACAAAACAACAACAACAACAACAACAGGCCCAACTGGCTGAGGAAACTTTAAACCAGGGACACTGGTCATGGATGATGTCTTGTCTTGTTCAGTTTCATTAAAGGATAAAAAACATACAAACACATGGACACACACATAAAACCCAAAATGAGAAAAGAAGAAAGATTGGCAAGTTATTTACAGACTATGCACTATATCTCTGAAATCAAGCCTCCACCCCCCTCAGCCTTCCCAAACACCCTGCTCCACCCACTGTTCACCTCAGGCTCCTTCCTGTCTCGGAGACAGCTAATCATGTTTGAAATGTAAGAAATTAATAGTGACAGACAGCTGGGCTGTGATTTCTTGGAGTTCACTATTCCTCTTCTTGGGGCTGGAGGCAGGGGTGTGCTGGAGCCTGTTCAGAAAGGATGGGGAGGTGGATTGTTTAATTTTTAGTGTGATCATTCACACTTCAGAAATGCACTACAAATCAGGGCTTGATTTATTGTTTTGTTGATTATCTAGATTTAAGAGAGAGAGTGAAGGCTGATAATAAAGATTAAACTTAAAAGTGTGCTGTGGGTGTACTCCCTAAAGAGCCAGTTGTTAAACAGCCAGTGGTTGGATCTTCTGTTGCTGACACCTTGTTTTAAAGGCTTCCTTAACTATGTTTCCCTGCTGGGGGGCTGGACTGGGATTAGGTCTTAGTTCTCTCACCCGGTTTACTATTTGATCAAAAGTACATCTTTATGAGTTGCCTCATGGTGCCTCATGACCCCATTTTATTTTTCTTAGGTGTTTAATGCCCTTCCTGTGCTCCCCAACTTCTCAGGATCCCCTGGGAACAAATCCCACTGAGGTTTACTCCATACAATAGTCTGTGTTTTGGATTTTTTTTCTTCCCTCTTTCCTAAGGACTCCTATTAACTCAAAACTCAGCTAGCTAGTAGGAAAGGCATCTGAGAAATGAACTAAGGACTAGGTGTTAAAAACTGATAATAATAGCTTTGTGTGTAAGCCCTTAATGGGTTTACACTTGTATTCGCACTTGTATTTTAGTGGAACCCCATTAAAGATTCAGCCTCAAGCAATGAAGTTGCCTGCATGATAGAGTTGGCCAGGGAACCTTCCTGGTACCCTTCAGATCAGACCTATTCCTCTAATACCCAAGGTCCACTCTTCATTGGAAAGCCCATACTCAATTGCCATTGGTACAAGTGTTCCCCTTGCTATAATCTCTTCCTTCCTGAGTTCATAATAACCTTCACCATTGTCAAATAAATGGCAAAGACTTAGGTCATTTCTTCTTCACAAAATGAATATTTTATTCATTCAGTCATCAGATATACAAGAGTGTCTATGATGTGTTCAAGGTATTATTAGGGTTACAGAGGAGAGTTATTTAACTTCATTTCATTCAATCCAATTAAACAAATGTTTATTAAGCACTTTTTATGTTTAAAATTGGCAGCTGTTGTTGTTCAACCTTCCTTCTCAGAGAAGATCAATGACAATGATGAGGTTTATGGTTCAAGTAGTGAATGAATTCCTGAGAAAGACTCAAGATTCAGAATGAGACATATAAGTTTTTTTTATTCAGTTACTGGATTACTGCTATGGGGTTAATCCTTAGGGGATATATAGGAAAACAGGTCATAGTGTGTGTGTGTGTGTGTGTGTGTGTGTGTGTGTGTGTGTGTGTGTGTGTGTCTGTGGTCTGTGTGTCTGTGTGTGTCTGTGTGTGTGTGTGTGTGTGTGTGTGTGAGCTAAAAGGTATGGGTGATGGTGCAGGCTTAGTTTATGTTATTCTATGTCAGGATGCTCAAGGATAATTAGTTCATTTTGGGTAAGGATCATTTTGGATAATAGTCTGCTTTCTCTCTATTCTTTGCTGATCTCTAGACTCTGCCTCCCTGTCCTTGTAGGATCCATTTGGTGGCAGAGCCAGGTGTTCTAGCTAGTTGGCAAGATATAAAATATCCAAGATAGTTTTATTCAATCCAAGTTGTGGTAGGGAAGGGAACTTTCTCGGGGATGGTGCAAGGCAGAGATATGCAAGGCGGATTTTTTGTTTTTACCTGTAGCCTAATTTCTCAGGATGCAGAAGTAGTTCATGGAAGTTCATAGAAGAGGAATTTGCCGAGCTGAGGAGGGCAGGATAAGATTGGGGGAACTGGAAGAAGTACCAGATAATCAGAATCATCCATTGGTTCCTCCTTCTTACTCTACATCCCATCAAATCCAATCTGTTGCCAAAATCTAATCATTTGCTCTCTGCCTAGTATTACCACAGCATCAACATCATCAGGGTGATGTCTTGACTTGCATGTGAACTGGGTTTAAGTGAGGCAGAGCTGTGCAGAGTCATCAGCCTCATTCTCTCTCTCTCAGTCTTCAGGATTTAGACATAGGTCAAGACAACTGGAAATAATCCTGGATGGGGGAGACCTGGGCCTCTTTAATCTAAGGTCTTTGCCAAATCTCAGTTTGTCTGAGGCAGTCCCAAAATGGGTGGTGCAGTAGATAGAGCATTGGATCTGGAATCAAGAAAACTCATCTTCCTGGTTTCAAATCTGGTCTCAGATATTTATTAGCTAGGTGACCCTGCACAAGTCACTTAACTATCTTTGATTCAGTTTCCTCATCTATAGAATGAACTGGAGAAGGAAAAGGCAAACCATCCCAGTTTCTGTGCCAGGAGAACCCCAAATGGAGTCACAGAATGTCCAACACAACTGTTGTCAGCAACAACAAATGCACTGTTGAGAGAAAAATTAAAAATAGTCCTGTCCTTGCTTTGATGGAGCTTACAAGTTATTAAGATGTGTGAGCAGGGCAGAGGGGTTTTGGAATCAGAGTCAAGTATAAAATTTTTAGTGTGAGCATTTGCACCTACAAATCAGAGCTTAATATATTGTTTTGTCAATTGACTTGAGAAAGTGATGGACCGTATGATAATGTAATTAAACTTAAAAGCATGTTATGTGTATGTTTGTTTTTGCAAAGCAATGGGGTTAAGTGACTTGCCCAAGGTCACACAGCTAAGTAAGTATTAAGTGCCTGAGATTAGATTTGAACTCAGGTCTTCCTGACTCCAGGGCTGGTAGTCTATTACCACGCCATCTAGCTACCCCTAAAAACATATTATATGTACACTTTTCTCTGGAGAGCTGGATGTTCAATATTTTTCATCATACTATGGGGTGGGGTGGGGTGGGGTGGGGGGAGGTATGACTTATTTCAACAGCTAATTGTAATGTATTTTATAATGTATTTTAGTAGAGAGAGTGTTGGACAGTCAGGAAAACCTTTAGTTCAAATCTTGTCTCAGATTCTTACTAGCTATACGACCTTGGGTAAATCACTTGCCTTCTGCTTCCCTCAGAAATGTAAAATGGTGGTAGTAATAGCACCTACCTCCTAGGGTTATTGTGAGGATGAAATAAGATATTTGCAAAGTACTTTGCCAACCTTAAAGCTCAATATAAATGCTAGTTATCATCACTATTATTAATACTTAGGAATGCATTCAAATGAGATGTCTGATAAATATGCAAAATCTTTTGGGGATGCTGTCTAAGATTATGAAAGAGGAGTTTGCTGAGCTTAGAGGAGGCTATCTCAGTTGTTGGGGAGCTGGAAGGAATCCCAGAAAACCAGACTCCCAATCTTGGAGTCATCCTTGACTGTTCCCTCCCTTTTACTCTACCTCCCTTGATATCCAATCTCTTGTGAAGTCCTAAAGATTTTTACCTTTGCAACATCTCATACGTGCACCCTTCTCTCCTCTGATCTTGCCACCGTCTTAGACTTAGCTATTTGCATTAGTTCTTGGTTGTCCTCCTTGCTTCATGTCTCTTCTACTCCAGTTCATCTTCCATTCAATTGTCAAACTGGTCTACCTAAAACTCAGGTTTATTGCTTCCAGATCAAATACAAAATTTCAGTGTGGTTTTCAAAGCTCTTCATAATTTGTGTCTCCTCCCCTGCTAGTTTTCTTACAGCTTACTCCCCTCATTTGCCCACATACTCTGTGATCCAGTGACTTTAGCTTCTTTGCTGTTCCTCAAGACTCTCCGCCTCTAGATTCTGGGCATTTTCACCAACTTTCACCAAATACCTAGAATTCTCTCCCCCCCCCCCCTTAATCTTCCATGTCCTAACTTCCTTCAAACTTCAATTAAAATTCTACTTTCTATCACAAGTCTTTACCCATTCCCCCTTAATGTTTTGACTACTTCTAATTTATCTTATATTTTTCTTGAGATTATTTTCATTTTCCCCCCCATTAGACTGATATCTGTGAGAGCAGGGACTGTCTTTTGCTTTTCTTTGAATTCCCAGGTTTGTTAGACTAGGAGTAATGTGAAATAAAGCACACACCTGCCTTCAACTAACTTAAAACACAGGGAGAACAATTCAATTCAACTTAAGTCCAATCATTTATTAAGGGCTTTCATCACATCATATATGAACTTGCCTTTTGTTTGGTCTCTCTGCCTCAAGTCTCTTCCCCATTCTAGTCATCTTCTATACATCTACCAGAGATCTTCCTAGAGCTGGGGTGGAGGGTATCATTCCACTACTCAAGAAAATCCCTTGGCTACCTATTACCTTCATGTTCAAATATAAAATCCTCTATTTGGCTTTTAAAGACTTTCACAACTGTCCCTATTCCTACATTTTCCATTTATTTCTCCTCACATACTTTAAGGTCTTGTGATGTTGTTCTGGTTGCTCATTGAAAAATACAGTTCCTCTCCAGACTCTGTACTTTTGTACTGGTTTTCCCTCTAGAAAGACTGGAATCTTTTCTTTCTTTTCTCCACCTCCTGGCTTCTTTCAGCTTTAAGCTCAAATTCTATTTGCTTCAGGAGGTCATTCCTATCCCTTTCATTGTTGGTGCCTTTCCTTTGATATTGCCTTTAAATTCCTCAAGGGTAAAGACAATCTTTTGCCTTTCTTTTTATTCTCAGTACTTAACATAGAGTCTGGCTGTAAATTAATTTAATAAATGTCTATTGATTTGAATTGATTTGAGAAGATAGGAAAGTCAGATGAGAACCAGCCCTCATGAAAATTTACAATCTAGGAGGGAGATAAGTTGAATTTATTTATTTAGTATTTTATTTTTCCCCAGTTACATGTAAAAACAATTTTTAACATTCGTTTTAAAACTTTGAGTTACAAACTCTATCTCCTCCTACCCCACCCTCCTTATTGAGAAAGCAAGCAATTTGATATAGGTTATAAATGTGTAGTCATGCAAAACAGTTCCATAATAGTAATGTTTTGAAAGAAAACATAGACCTGTGCCCCCCTCCCAAAGAAACCACAAGAAAAATAAAGTTAAAAAAAATATGCTTCAATCTGTATTCAGACACTATCAGCTCTTTCTCTAGGGATGGATAACATTCTTTATCAGAAGTCCTTCAGAGTTGCCTTGGGTCATTATATTGTTGAGAAAAGCTAAGTCACTCAGAGCTGATCATACTGCAATATTGCTGCTACTTTGCATCAGCTGATATCAGTCTTTCCAGGTTTTTCTGAGAGCATCCTGCTCATCATTTCTTACAGCAGAATAGCATTCCATCACACTCACATACCACATGTGTACTCTTCAAAAGGCAGCATTATAGGAGATGTCAGGAAGTCTGATAAGTGCCAAATAAGAGATAAATGGGAAATACCATAGAATATGAACAAAAGAGATAGTGGACAGTGTGGATCAGGGAAGACCAAGGTAGCTTCATGAAAGATTTGGGTCTTGAGTTGAGCCTTGAAGGATGGGTAGAGTTTTAAGAAGGAAGGAAGGAAGGAAGGAAGGAAGAAAGAAAAGGATGAAAGTAAGGGAAGAAGGAAAGAAGGAAGGAAGGAAGCATGATTCCTATGATGTGCTAGGCACTGTTAAGAGCTTTACAAATAATATTCAAGATGATCTTCAATACTGGGAAGAAGGTCCTATGATTATTTCCATTTTACAGTTAAGAGAATCAAGACTAACAAGACCAAATGTCTTTCCCAGGGTGCCACTGTGTCTGAAGAAAGATTTGAACTTGCATCTTCCTGACCTTAGGCCCAGATTCTATCTGTTGTGTCACCTAGCTATCACAGAGAAGGGGAGAAGGAAGGCATCTTTTCTTTTCAAGTGGGGAAGTTGGTAGGAGAAAAGGCAAAGAAGTGGTTAATAAATGGAATAGAAAAAAACACAAATCAAAGAATTTCAGCCTTCTCATTTTCCCAGAATGCCTCACTGCAGCAGTCACTACCCTGGAGAATTACATCACTAAACCTCCCCTCTCCTCCTTTTTCTTTTCCAAGTATGGTGCATATGGATACTTCATTAGCTCTTCATTTGGCACTTGGTTCAGGCTTTTAGCCAAACCATTTCCCCTTTATTTCCAAATTCATATCTAGTTGAAGGGAGAACTTAGTTCATATGGATCTATTTCCAAAAAAGACTTAATGCATCGGGATATCATTTCTGCAGAAACTCGCCTTATGCCAATCACCATTAGAATTATTGAGCTGGGGTTTTCGGCTCAGTCCCAAGCCAAAGATAAGTCAGTTCTACCACCAGAATGGGTTTGGGATCACAGATTTAGAATTGGAAGGGGGCTTAGAGTTCCTCTAATTTTATCTTATTTTATAGATGAGGAAGCTCAAGACTAGAGAAAAAGACCTGCCTGAGGTTACACAAGCAGGAACTGGTATTTGGGATTTGAACTTGCCTTAGTACTCCAAATACAATATTCTTTTTATTCCACTATCTTTCTGTTCTCAGCTTTCTCTAGACTCTAGCATCACCTGAGTCACCATTTTAAAGATTCTATTTAAATGTGCACTGAAAAAAAATCTCCAATAAGATCCAAACTGAGTCTTTTGTACTCATTTATCAGCATCATCCTGGTGATGATGGTGAGAGCCCTTCTCTGAACCTGAGTGAAAGTTTTCCAAACCTTAATGTGCTCCAGAAGAGTGTCACTTGGAAGAGGGACTGTTTGGCCTCTGAGTGTAAAATTAGAAGCAATGGGAAGGGTTAGCTAAAAGACAAATTTAATAACAATCATCATAATAATTCCCATTCATATTGTACTTTAAGATTTATATAGAGCTTTTCATATAATAACTCTGTAAGGTAGCTAGAGTAAAGATTTTCTCTTACTAAATCCATAATTTCATTGTTGCAAGAGGTGTTCAAGGAGGACTTCCAGGAGCTCTGGAGAAAGGATTTGCTGGATCCTTTTCAGATCTCCTTATCCACTTTTGGTGTTCACCTTTCACCCAACTCCCACCCATTGCTCCAAGAAGTTGTCCCAGTCACTCATTGGCAAACTGTCTCTTTAGATGGGCTAAACTACATTGAGGATAGCAGAGTTATCCCAAACCTGTGAAGACTTCCCCCTATGGAATAGATGATAGAGCAATTTGTTCCAATGGGTCATGAAGGTGGCTGAGGCAGACTCTGTAGAGTTTGATAAGATATCAAAGATGTCAAGGTTGTCCACTGCATCCTGAGACATTGCCAATCATCCTGACTTTTGTCCTGCCATGGAACTTTGATGATTCTGGAAGAGAGAGTGGGACTGATGACTTTATGCAGTTTTGCCTCACCTAAATCTCTATGGGATGTCATTGATCCTCTTCAAAAAGGATGGAACAGAGGGTGGCTAGGTGGTGCAGTGGATAAAGCACTGGCCCTGGAGTCAGGAGTACCTGGGTTCAAATCCGGTCTCAGACACTTAATAATTACCTAGCTGTGTGGCCTTGGGCAAGCCACTTAATCCCTGGTTACCTTGCAAAAAAAAAACCCCTAAAAAAAAAAGGATGGAACAACAACAACAACAATTTCACTGATATAAAAAAAATTGAGGAAATTTCCTCCACCATTAGTGTCTATTTTACAATTTATAATCTTAATAAGTTGCCTGACCTCAGTGTAAAGTTAAATCATTTTCCTTTGGACACAAGGCCAATGGGTGTTGGAGGTGATAGTAGAATCCATGTCTTTCTGCCTATATATGATACCAAACTTCCTCTCATGCAAATGCTCTTATTCTTATTTTATAGAGGAGAAAACTGACACTCAGTCATTAAGTGATTTGTCCACAAGTTATATAGCCAGGATATTTTTCAAATTAGGAATTCAACCTTGATCTCTTGATTTCAAGTCCAACTCTTAGTATATCTGGAAAACTTCCTAACCACTAGAGCTGTTTAAAAGTAGAATGAGCTGCATTAGAAGGTGGTGGATTCTCTCTCACCTGAGAACTTTAAGCAAAGTCTGGTTGATCACTGCTTGGGAATATTGTTGAGGGGATTCTTATACATGTCTAGTTTGGATTAGATGATTCCTTCTGAATCTAAGATTTTGTGAATTATTACTCTTGAGGGCAATCATTTTTTTAACGTCCTTTTGCTTCCTACTGCATTACATACAAAGTTCTTGATAAATAATGATTATTCAAGATAAGCATTGCTTTACATAGGCTTCCTTTTTTAATAATAATATAGATATAGGTGGTGCTTATTAATAAGAGCATAAAAGGACTGGACAAACACAGTAAACTAAAAAGTTCTAAGAAGTGCATGGTTTGAATGGGCTCATTTCCTCTGGCCCTGTGACATCTTTCTTTTGACTTTATGTCATACCTCCACTACAACTGTATCTCCTCATAATTTCTGATTGTCACTTCTTTTTATTCCTAAACCAGTAAGAAATTTTTTCCCTGTTCTTCAGGGTTCTTACATTCCTACCAAAATAATGCAAGTATCATAATCTTTATTTTTATAGAGAAAATTGAGGCTTAGAAAGGCTCGGTGACTTGCCTAGGATGACACAGCCTATAAGAGTCACATCTAGGTTTCTAACACAGGTCTCCAAATGACAAGTACTTGGTTATGTTTACTATGTGGTGCCACTTTTTTCAGGGTTTGCTAATGCTGTTAATTACCTAACAATTTAGTGTATTTAAGTTTAATCTCATTCCTTCACTCAGAAAGAGCCTGGGTTCTAGTACAATTCTAAGCATTTGGACTGGAGGGGAGAAGACTTGCTAAAGGCAAACTTGGACAGCTGGTGGTGGCCTTGAATACCTTCTACCAGGGAAGCTGAGTCTGGTGGTTATGTTGAATTTCAGTGTTCTGAGAAGAGGTGGGCTAAACCAATCACATATCTTATGGTTATTACAATCGAGTAACTTATATATTCTTACCAACAATTTTCATATGACTGTTTATTATTGTATATTCATCTCTTTTTACTTTTCCATTCATGGTTAGGCTTAGAATAGCAGGGTAGGTCACTTTGGCAAGGATTTTGAACTCCATTGTTCTTTGGACCACATTACTCTATTCCCTTCTGCATTTTCCAATGGTACAAAATAGTCTTTTAGTATTTAAATTTATTTTCCTTTATATTTGTATTTTTATATTTGCATTTCATTTTTAACATTTAATTTTTAGTTAAATTTAATATTTAAAATATATTATTATATGTTTATTTATAAGAATATTTATATATTCTAAGTTGCTTGAACAATTTATTATTCCTCAGTGGAACTGAGAAACTACTATGTATATTGGAATTTGCAGATTCAGGTTTTTCTCTGGAATGACTTATAGATTCTTTCAATGGATACTTTGTTTTCTGTAGTCCAGAGGTTTTTGGCAATTTTCTCGTATTATTTCATGCATTATGGTATTTAAGTTATTTTTACTTTTTATGCTTTTCTGGGAAACCTAGAATCCTTAATTTTACCCTACTCATCCTGTCTTCGAGATCATTATGCTTTGTTTGTATGGAGACCATGCTTTTAAAAATGTTACTGTTTTTTTCTTTTCTCCTGGATTCTCCTTCACATCCATATATTTGCATTTGTATTCCCAACTAGTAATCTTCTCTCTCTCTCTCTCTCTCTCTCTCTCTCTCTCTCTCTCTCTCTCTCTCTCTCTCTCTCTCCTCTCTAGTGTAACCATCAGAGATTCAAATTTTTTTTGGTGTATCCATCAGAGATTCAAATTTTTCTATTCTGCCAATTTTTCTGCTATGCAGATAAAACCTTTTCACTCAGTTCTTATTTAGTTATAAGCTGTGTGGTGTTTCATATTCTCCACCAAATCCACAAGGTACTCGACTTCTACCTATTCAATATATTGAATAATTTTCCTGGATGTTGCAGTGTTTATTTATAGATGCTTGAATGATTTTACTAAATGTGAACATCACATTCTCTTCTGCTATTAATGTCTTCTTTATTGATTTATCTGCATATATATATACATATATATGTGTATATATATATATATATATATATATATATATATATATATACACATACATACAGTAGATATAGCATCACTATGGCAAGCCCTTAGGAGTAGAGTGCCACCATACTGTCTAAGGAGGATTAAATATATTAGAAATGGAATAGGTCAATGATCTCATGTCAATCAGTAGTGGGATTAGAACTGTGAGTAGCCCTTGCACTTCTAGTGTGGACAAAATGGGAAGACCCATTCTTGAGGGGGGGGAAGGAAGGGTTAAATGTGAATTTCACATTTTATTGAAACTATCATATTATCATCTCAAAAATGATTATGAATGTGAATAGAAGGAATTTACTCATAAAACAGAGGAAGGAAGATTAATTAATTAGAAAGTAAAGCCCAGCAATTTGTTGTTTATAATGAATGAATGAATAAGCATTTATTACTAATGAATGAATGAATAAGCATTTATTACTTACTATGTTAATGCTGACAATACAAATATAAAAGCCTCTTCCCTCAAAGTGTTTATGTTGGGATGGGACAACATATATACATTGTGATGTCCAAGGAGGGGCACTTTGGCCTAGAAAGTTACTATATAATGAGTGCAGTGATATCTCTTCTAGAAATAATGGCAAGAAGTTATTTGATCATGAGTTGAGGGCTAGAGGAAGGAGGTATTGAGAGTAAAAGCATGGTGACTGAATGATTTGTGGAACTTGTGAGAAAATAACTGGGTGGGAATGAAGGGAAACATGGCTTATGTTGATCTGAAATTATAAACTGAGTGAAAAGTCACCAATCAGATCAGTGGAGCCACAGAATGGAAATCCCAGTCCTAAAGGGGTTAAAACTTACAGGTTATAGTTTCTGGCTGTTGGTTACTCTGGCAAGAAGATTGGCAGAGAAGATAGTCACATAGAATTAAAATGAAGGGTTAAGCTAGAATTGATTATGCCTTAGCTGAAACTTAAAAAGAAAAAAAGAAGAGACAAACAGGATTAGCCACCTTGATCTCAGACAAAGTAACAGTAAAGTTTGATATGATTAAGAGAGACAAGCAGGGAAATGACATTATGCTTTAAGGCACCATAGATAATGAAACCATATTAATATCAAATATATATCCATATCTACATGTATCTTTTGGGATAACATCTAATTACTTAAGGATAAGCTAACTGAATTATAGGAAAACCTCTGTTGTAAGTCAATAATTGCTAATGGCTTCAACTTTCCTTCTTTAGACTTGGACAAATATATCAGATAGAGCAAGAAGAAGGAAATTAAGGATCTAAACAGAATAGTTTTTAAAAATAGAAAAGACCTTTGGTGATTACTGAATGCAAATTCTGAGGAATATATTCAACATTTTAGGACATCTTTTAAAAATATTGATATGTTTGTGCATCATGAATGAATATAAGAACTTGGAAATCTTTAAAATTCTTTGGAAAGTATTACACAATAAAATTATTTTAAAATGGGAAATATGGATCAAATACCTAGAGTTAAATCAAGATGAAATAATTTAATCTTAAACAATAGGTCAAACGATGAATCAAAGAAATGATTTGTATTAACATTAAAAGAAAAATGATGAAGCATATCAAAATTTGTGGGTAGCCATTAAAGTGGGTTTTAGGGAAAAAAGATTGTATCTATAAACACATCAAAATAAGAGTCAATAAAGGAAATAAACAGTTAAAAACTAGATATTTGTAACCTCCCTAAAGCATAAAAGTAGAACTAAAAATCAAAGAAAATATAAAATATTGAAAACAATTTTTTTTTCTTAAAGGACATAGTGAGGGCCTCAAAAAATCCTTGCATTCATATTCATATGAATCCACTTGAATTTTCTGTCTCCTTAAGGGGGAGAGACTTACCTTGAAAAGTGTGCCCATGGGGTGGCTAGGTGGCGCAGTGGATAAAGCACTGGCCCAGGAGTTAGGAGTACCTGGGTTCAAATCCAGTCTCAGACATTTAATAATTACCTAGACATGTGGCCTTGGGCAAGCCACTTAACCCCATTTGCCTTGCAAAAAACAAAAAAACAACAAAAAAAAAAAACAAAAAAAGTGTGCACATCTTCCAAAGTGGAGAATCTATCCTGTCACTATGAAAGAAGTATTAGTTGAGTAATATAGATAATAATTAGGAATAATAAAGAGAAAAATCAGAGGAGGAGAGGAATCTAGGTAAGCTGGTACAGACAGTCCTGTAGTGAAAAGAACATTAGATAGACGATCTAGGCTCTATAGTAGGCCCTGCCATTTACTGTCTTTGTCATCTTGAGTAAGCCACCCTTCTCTCTGTTTCAATTTCCTTATCTGCAAAATAAAGGATTTGACTTTTAGGTCCTGCTGCTTTAGAAACTTAGAATCCTAGTCTGATGACATTCATTGGAAGAGCTGAGACTTGAGCAAGACCTTGAAGGAGTGAAGGAGATGAAGGGGGATATTCCTGCATTGAAGGGGGATATTCCTGGCATGCCATGGACAGTAAGCAGAAGGAATGAACATGATGTAGATGTACGTGATGTAGGGGAGAAAGCTGGCTTTATTTTCCTTCTGCTCTGCTCCCAGGAAACCCTTCTAACAATGCTAGAAATTCTGCCATCTATGATTGTGCAGATTCCTTCACTCGGGTCGGTTGGCCAGAGCCTCAGAGCTGACCCTCTTGTAGTCTTTACTCTATCACACTGTTCTGGGGCTGTCCAGCCATATGTTTCCAGTCTGTAGCTGGCCTTTCATGAAGTTGTTAACTTGGGCAGCTTCTTTAGCTCAGAGGCAGGGGAAACACCTGCCTCTACTGACTGCCAGATTTTTTTTATGTTGTCTTCATTGCTTCTTGCTTATCTCATTTATGATTATAGAAGAGTTTCTTGGCAGCTGTCATCAAGTCATAACAGTGGCACAGAAAATGCCTTTAATGTCCCTCCTGTGTCTTGAACATGTCAGTAATTCCAAACTGAGCACTTTATGGTTTTTTAGCTATAATAAGATTTTAGGAATATGTTGCTTCAATAGAAATGGTTATGAGAACAATAAAGACAAGGAGACATGTGTGTGTAATATAAATTGTACACAGTATACACACATATACAGAGTATAACAATAGCCAGTGTAGTAAGTGTCTCAAAGATTAGGGACTTAAAGAAATTAAATGAGACAGAATAAAAATCAGTTTGTGAGGATGAAGGAAATATACACAAGCTGTAAAGTTGTCTTTAACTGTCTTTATGACAAATGGGAAAAGAGACTTGGTCTTAATAAAAGTATTATTATATGCCTAAAAAGAAATCTTGTGTAAGAAGGTCGAAAGAAAGGAAGGTAAGAGCAAAGGATTTAAATGCAACACAGAGGAAAGAGAATTTTTTTTCTAGAGGCAGAAGTGAGTAAGTAGTCTTACTGAGGAGGGGGACAATGAGATGATTCAATCTTTATTTTAGTTAAATCAATGTGGTGGGTATTTAAAAGATGGATTGTAGAAGGGAGAGACTAGAGGTTGAGAGTTCTACTAGGAGGATTGGTTTAATAATCCAGAGATGAGTGCTGGAACTCAACTGGTTCCCAGTGAGGTGTAGGGTTATATTCTATATGACTTGGCAACTGATTAGATATGGAGAATGGAGAGTGGATATTTGAAAATGACTGCTGGGTTGTGAGTTGGGGAAATTAGGAAAAGGAGGAAGGTTGGAAGTGGAGGGAAGATAAATGATCCTCTTGCAATTTTGTGGAACTCTGCTAGTCTATGACTCAGAGGCATACATCATTGGAACAATATTGTGTTCTATAAAATTTCCTGGAGTTTGTCATCATGATTACATCATACTTGTATACCACTCTTTTGATCTGGTTCCTGAACACCTCTTCTTTCTTTTGTTTCTGTTGAGTTTGTAATATACTAATGGTGTCAAACTCAAATAGAAACAGAATCAGTAATTCATACAAAAGGATTTCTGTGGAATGCGTATCGATTCAGTTTTAAAATATGATATTTTTTATTATATTTCTATTCATTTTGTTAAATATTTGCCAATTATCTTTTAATCAGACTTGGGATTCACTCAGGTCCACAGACTGAGTGTTTGACACCTCTGCTTTCATGCAACAATATCATTTCTGTTTCTGCTTGTATTGATCTGATCTTCATTCAAATATTCTTCTTTTCATTGATTTGCCCCTGTGGGTCCTTAGGTCTTAAGGTCCTTAGGACTTCCTGGTCTTTTCCATCTACCTTGCAACAGAATTCTCTTTATGTATTCTTTTCCATTTAGAGTATGGACTCCTCTGGAAAGGGACTGACTCACTTTTCTATTTGTATGCCTAACATACAGTACATGGTAAGCCCTTAAATGCACATTCATTCATTCATTCATGTTTCCCTTTTGTGGTTTTTGGATTTCCTCAAATAAGAATACTTTCTTTACTATATGATGCTTTTCAAAACCTTTTCTTATATCCAAATCCTTTTACCTTTTTTTTTAAAAATAAAGTGCATCTTTTCATATCCAAACTTTGGTCAGGGGTCTTTTCCAACTCAGTTTCAGTGACACTTATTAATTCAAATTTACTCCCTTGGGTTAGGCTTGCTGATTTACTTACTTTGTAACTCATACTTTGTGAATTGTGTGCACATATTTAAGGCCGAAGGACTTATGATATCTTCTTGTATTATGACTCTTAATGAAGAGCTATTACAAATCTTCTTCCTACATTGTAGTTATTTTCTATGAGATCTAGACTGATGGGTATATTGTAAGTGGTTTTCTTTAATTCCCTTGAAGTTGAAAATTCATTTGATTAGACTTGCAAGACTCAAAATAGTATTATTATCAATCCTTAATTGGGGTTGATATTCCTGACCAGTCGACTATTATTCCTTTATTTTAAACCATGATCCTTAAATAAAAATTATATTTTCAATCAATATTTTCTTAGGTAGTTGTTTAATCCCCAACAATTTATAAAATTCAACTTTGATGGTTCTTTAGAGTTAGTCTAACCCTGAAATGAATGTTTTGTAGTTATATGATATCTATATGAGCATGGATATGTCTTAGGTTTGAGAATAGAACACTCTGTACCCCCCCCCCCCATATGAACACAAACATACAAATACTTGGGTAATAGAGAGAACACTGGTTTTGGAATAAGAAATTCTGGATCAAAATTCTAGCTCTACTACTTGCACCAGGATCTGGATGAGCTTTGGTAAAGTTCATTCTGCAAAATGCCCCTCAGTTTCTTCATTTATAAGATATTTTCTAAGGCTCTTCTCATTCTATACCCCAGGATCCTATAGCTTCCCTAGAATGGCAGGGAGCTTCCCTGAAGCAGTTTGGGATGAGGGGAAGGAATGGAGGTAGGAAAAAAGAAATAAATTCTTCTTTTCATATAGCAAACGTCAAGATTTGCCTTCACAAATGTGCCATACTTCTCCAAACCAGCAACAGGGGAGAAAAACAGAGCAGATTCAAGGAGTTTGGGAGAGAGAAGGTAACAGTAAGAGGGATGACCCTGCCTTTGGGGGTGGGGAGCAAAAAACAACCAGGGGGAGGTTGGCATCAGGGAATATCTGATCAGTCTTAATAGAAGTCAGTCAAATTCACAGAATAAAAAGGAAGGAGCTAGGTTAGAATCCAAAAGCTCAGTTCAGTTCAGTTCAGTGACACCTTCCTAAAAAAGACAGAGAGTTTGTCTTCTAATTCTTTTCTTAATGATCTGGAAGCAAGGGTCAGACTAGTCAGGGTCAAGACTGGTCAGACTGGTCAAGCTAATAGCTTGTCTCAGGTATTAAAGGGCCACAGTGGCATACTTTTTCATATGTTCATATAACTACTCCAAGTTTATTTCTAAATTCTTTTATGCTCAATTTGTCCTAACATTGGGTGTGTGTGTGTGTGTGTGTGTGTGTATTCTTCTGTTGATCTGGAAAAATGGTTCATGTAGCCTACAAAGATGTGGGAACACTCTTTTTTATGTTACTATGGTGTCTTTCGATGTTGAATAGCTAACAGTTCCTTTGGTGACCTTTAAATCTGCATCCTGAGAACCTTGTGGAATGTGATTTGTTTGTTCCAGGTTCTAACAAGTCCTTTGGAGCGGTTTGAGGTCTAGAATGTGAGAATGGAGGGGTAGCTCAGCAACAGGAACTATCTTGGCAGAGGCTCACACCATCTCTCTGCCTCCATCTGCTTGGGCAGTCACCGCAAAAGAATTGGCAAAGGCTTGGAGGTCTGGCAGGACCATGGAGTTTCCAGACTCAGTGGGTATGTAGAAGCTCACAAGCTCTGGGCTAGCTTAAGAACGAGTTTTAGGGGGCCATTGTGGGAAGATTGTTTAGGAAATCCCTCTCCCCAATCTCTTTCTAGAATTCAGCACATGAAATACTCATATCTTAGAAATAATAGCCAATGTTTAAATACCAATTTTTATGTAACAGACACTGTGTTCAATGCTTTACAATTCTCATATCATTTGATCCTTACCACCTCCCTGGGAGGGAAGTCCTATTATTATTATCCCCATTTTACAGATAAGGAAACATGTACAGAGGTGATGTTAAGTGGCTTGAGTTTGACCTTTATCACAGATTTTCCTTTTCCTTGTGATTGTTAATGAAAAAATTAAAATATGAGATGTCCCAAAAGTTGATCTCAAAGAAGATATCATAGAAGCATGGCAAAGCCAATGTTTACAGAGCAGATTTGAGGGGCAGTTTTGCAGAGAGGGAAGTGGTACTATAATATGGGATTAAGTTCCCAGAGGTAGACAGGAAATAGGGGAAAGGGGCTGGTGTCCAACCTATTGCCAATACAGGCTAGAGAAAGAAAAGAAAGAGACTGTGTTGGCCAAAGGCTGGGAATCTAAGAGAGACTGAATATTTACAAAATGTTTTCTAATAACTGCTCTATGGGAGCAGGGAAAGTGTCATCATTCTCATTTTAAAGAAAAAGAAACTAAGGTTAAATAAATGTCTTACACAGGATCCCACAGAAGAGGACTATCACTCTTCCCATGACATCATGATAGAAAATGAATTCTCATCCAAGTGATGCTCTGATGCAGGCAACATTTTTTCTGAACATCCTTGAGAGCCTTACAAAATCCTAGATCCCTGCAAGCAGGGTAAAGGAGTAGAAAACATTATTTCTTCTTGAGAACTTTGGAATCAAGGGCTATATTATAAAGAAAAAGACCATAAAAACAATAAAATGGCAGTGAACAGAAGAAGGAAGTGGCACACCATTCCAATATCTTTGCTAAGAAAATTCCAAATGGGATCTGACATGACTAAAATGACCTAACAACAATACTTGCTGATTCTGGAGCAACTAGGTGGCTCAGAGGAGATCTGAGTTCAAATCTAGCCTCAGACACTTAATAGCTGTGTTGTTCTGTGACACCTTCTCTGTGTTCTTCATCTGTAAAATGAGGGCATGCTAGAGAAGGAAATGGCAAAATATTTCAATATCTTTGCCAAGAAAATTCCATGTATATCTATATCTTTACAGAGATCTATCTATAGCTATATAGATATCTCTGTATCTATCTATCTATACATTGTTTATATACATACATATTGTATTCAATGTCATTGGTTTCCTTTGCAACTTATATATTTTATTATATGCATTTAAAGATGTTATTCTAAGAAAAGATTCATAGGCTTCATCAGATTGTCACCAAAGGGGTACATGACAAAAGTAAAGGTTAAGAGCTCCTTCCATCTCATTAACCTCCCTTGTGACTCCCAAAGGAGGAGCATGTTTTTCCTTCAGAACAAATTATAATGAACTATAATTTGCTGACCTGGGCACCTTGGGCTGAGATTATTGGTTTATTGTATCACCATAGGCTAATTCTCAGTCAACCAGGAAGCCTTCTTATAAGCTGGTAGGCTTCCAATAATCAGTTTTATCCTACTTTCTCTCTCTCTTCTCCCAATGAAAAAGAAAATTCCTAAAGATAAGAACAGGGTAGTTGTGACCTAAAAAAAATAGTTCCCTTGCCCTAACAGGATTCATTTCCAAAGTTCACATTAGACAATTCCTATCATGACATAGCCTTAGAGCTTATACCAGCATTGGATGAACTTGGAGGAGTCAGAGTGAAGGAAAGCTTAACCCACAGAAGCTTTTATAGTAGCAAGGACAAGTCTATGCCACTTATCTCCTCAAAATCAGGACATCTTGTAATGTACCCTAAAAAGACATCCAATGCTTCCAAAAGTTCTCCTGCTGGAACTGAGGATTTAGGAGCTGTTTCTGATTTAAAAAATCACCATTTTCATTTTTCAGTGCAGTTTTCCAAAGTCAATACTCACAAGCCGCTATGAGAGGAAATAGTGCCTCTGGACTTTGAAAGAAATGGATCTGTGTCATTTCATTATTCAATTAGGCAGAAGAATGCTCACTGGTGTGTCTAGACCAGGAAGATATATGAGTGAGGCCGTCTTACATTGTCATTATCATTCTTCGGAATCTAAAGAGGCAATGGAACTTTAAAACAGGTCAATGAACTGGGAATCAAAAAAGACTTGGGTCCTAATGCTAGCTCTGTGTGACTCTGGGTAAGTCATTTACCTCTATTAACTTCAGTTTCCTTATCTGTCAAAGGGCAATATTAGTGCTTGCATAACTCACATGGATATCATGGTGGTCAAATGAATAAAGGTCTTCAGAAACACTAGAAAACTGTATTATAACAACAGTCAAGGAACATTTTTAGAAGACTCAATACTTCAAAGTATTTATATTCACTATCTCCTTTGATCTTCAAAACAACCCCATGAGGTGGCTAGGTGGTGCAGTAGATAGAGCACCACCCCTAGGGTCAGGAGAACCTGAGTTCAAATTCGGCTTCAGACACTTAATAATTACTTAGCTATGTGACCTTGGGCAAGCCACTTAACCCCATTTGCCTTGCAAAAACCTAAAAAAAGACAAAAAAAACCAATCCCATGAGGCACATCAGGTATTATTATCCTCATTTAACAGATGAGGTACAGAGGGGGTTCTGAAACAGGACATGTAGCTTGATTTTCTGACATTACCCAGTGTTCTTCCTATTATATCAAGCTCATATATAATTTTGGGTCAGTAAACAGGCAATTAGAGCAGACTCACAGTGGAGGGCGCATTTGAAGTTCCCTTACCGTTACCAGTTATTTATGAAAGACTTTTGACAATTGATTGAACACTTATCAATAACCAATGATTGATGATATTGAGAGTGTGGTACTGTGGAGAGAGAGCAGGATTTAGATCTAGCTTAGACTTGGGTTTGAATCTTGCTTCTAACATTTAGAAATGAAGAAACTAAGACTGAGGGAGATAGAGCATAGACCGTTATCACGGTCTCATAGCTAGGAAGGGGCAAAGCTAGGAACTATACCTAGCTCCTCTGAGAACTGGGAATGCTTTGTAACACTTTATTATTGTCTCGCTGCTAGCTGACTCTCAGATTGTAATTTAATGCAATGATCTGTAAATAATAGGTAGCTACATGGATAGCTAGCATTTATGATTTCATTTGAGCTTCACAATAACTCTGTGAGGTAGGTACTATTTTTATTCCCACTTTACAGAGGAGGAAAATGTGTTATAAAGAGGTTAAGTGACTTGTTATATGCCACATAGCTATTAAGGATTAAATGGGGAATTTGAACTCAGGTCTGCTTGACTTCAGTTCAGCACATAATTCAGTGTGTCACTTAGCTTCCATATATGATATCCTTCCAGATGTAGATCATTCATCAAACAATAAATTTTTATTGGGTACCTGCTACGTGCATATAGAACATGATATTCATAATAAGGTACTCTGCTTACCATTGAAGAGCTGGTCTATAATTAAGACCTCATATTCATACAGACTTGCAAAGTGTTTTACATTTTATCCTCACAACAACCCTATGAGATAGATGATTTTATTACTATGTCCATTTTACAGATGATGAAGAGACTCAGAGAGTTTGAGTTGTTTTTCTAAGGTCTCAAAGCTAGCATATTCTGAGAACTCAAGGTCAAGACCATCCTGACTCCAAGTCTCTTTCCCTCCCTCCCTCCCTCCCCCAATTCCACATTGCCCTTAAGAGAAAACAATAGGACCAAGTTACAGTTTATGTGACTGTGACTGGTCCATGACCATAATATCATCATTTTGATCCTCTTTGAGAATGAAAGATAGCAATCAACCAACCAACTAACCAACCAATCAAGAGAAGTTAATATCTGACTGATGGTGGGTATTTGTTGATTTACTCTCTCTCTCTCTCTCTCTCTCTCTCTCTCTCTCTCTCTCTCTCTCTCTCTCTCTCTCTGTGTGTGTGTAGAAGAGAAAGTGCTACAGAATAGCTTTCATGAGAATATCTTTATCCTTTTACCTCCAAGTCTAGTTCACATTTTAATTGACCCGAGGATGGGAGAAATGCTCCTGAAGGCAGTGTTTCCTTCCATCAGTTTCATCTCCTGACTCCATAGATGGCCTCATGCTATTCTTCTTCCCGCCCTGGTATGTATCCCACTAATGACCATGAAGATGGTTATCGTGATCTCCCTTATTCCTCACTTTGGCCAAATTACACATAGTTTTCTCTTTCGTTTGATAATTCTGCCTTATTATTTTTCAGAATTCCCCCCACTTCATTTCCTGAATGCATTTCTGGTCCTAAGTTGCCCAGGGCTATATCTCCATGAGAAAGGGCTAAACTCTTCTCTGGTTCAAGGAGAGAGGATGTTGTGTCTGTCCTATCTTAGTGTTTGTTTTATGTGACCAACAGCGATGAAATCTTTTTCCATCCACCCTTAGGCTGTGACCTTGGGAGAAGGGCTTAACGTTTTGCATGTTTGCCTCACCTGCCAGGTTTTGACATAATATTCTCCATAGTCAATAAGTGACAACTTGCCGTATGCTTCAGGGATATGGGCAGAGGATGAACCAGCACTGATTTAGCACCAGAATTCACAGCACTCAGTTTTTACTAGCTCTGCTCTGGCTGACTCTGTTCTTTCCTTTTTTAAAAACTGACTTCTTGGATTTGGGGTTCTCCTTGCTTAGCTAGAACTAAGCTTGCTTGTTCCACCCCTGTTTTATTTGATTTCCTGGGACTCTTCCTGGCAATGGTGATGCAGTAGATAGAGTGCTAGAGTGAGGAAGGCATGCTGAAATCCAGTTTCAAACATCCTGATTCAATTCAGAAAACATTTATTAAGCAGTCAAGCACTGTTCTAAGTGTTGGGCATAGAAAAAATGACAAAAGACTGTTCCTGGGTGAGTCATTAAGCCTGTTTGCCATAGTTTCCTCTTCTGTGAAGATAATAATAGCATCTACCCCAGGGTCAGGGTAAGGATCAAATGAAATAATAATTATAAAATGTTTAACAGATTTCAAATATGAGTTGTGGTAATGATAATAATGATTATAATTTCCTAGACTTTTAGGAAATGTAGATGGATGGTTCTGCATTTCCTTCAGAGGAAAAGGCAATACCTTTTTCTTTTCTTTTTTTGGTTTTTGCAAGGCAGTGGGGTCAAGTGATTTATCCAAGATCATACAGGTAGGTAATTATTAAGTATCTGGGGCCCAATTTGAATTCAGACCTTCCTGACTCTAAGGGCCAGTGTTCTATTCCCCTGTGACACCTGACTGCCCCACCTCCCTATCTTCTACATGAAGAGAAGTCATAGAAATAACATTGCAAATATAGATTGGATGCAGATTGGGCAAAACCTTAAATTCCACGATAAGGGAGGAAGGAAATATAGTGCGAGGCACTATTATGCCAAGTGCTTTGCAATATTATTTTGAAAATAAAACCGCCTTTTATTTTCACAACAAACTCAAGAAGTAGACACCATTATCACTCCCATTTTTACAGCTGAGTAATCTGAGGAAGGCAAAGATTAAATGACTTGTTCAGGGACCTATGATTAGTAAGTGTCTGAGGCTGAATTTGAACTCAGGTTTTCTTGATTCCAGAGACAGTTAAATGACACAGGGGAAAGAGAATAAGACCTAGAGTCAGGAAGACCGGAGTTCAAATCTAGTCTCAGACTCATACCAGCTATGTGACCCTGGACAAGTCACTTAATCTCTATTTGCTTTAATCCATTAGAGAAGAAAATGACAGCCAGCATGTTAACTTTGCTAAGAAAACTGCAAGGACAGTATAGTCCACGGGATCACGAAGAGTTGGACACAAGTGAATTGACTGAACAAGTTCCTTATTCTAACCTGTGCTCTATCCTAGTGAAGGAGGGGTTTGTGTCTTATCTGAGACAATGGAGAGGCATCCAAGGTTCCTGAAGAGGATAGGAATATAGTTAATAGAGAATGAAGAGTTCATGTATGGAGTGGAAAAAATGCTTTATGAAAGGCAAGGAAAAAAGTGGAAGAGAAAGAGGTAAATCTTAACTTGTCTCAAGAAGATGGAGAATGGATAAATCATGAATCTGACAAAGAAAAAAAAAAGCAAACACTGAATAAGCACTGGCTATTTAGAGGTGGGCAATCAATATGTTGTTTTTTATGAACTCTTTGAGAAATAGACATTTTTTTCTCCAAGAAATTATGAAGTGTATTTATAGGCAGTATCCCTTTTAGTAAGGAGTACTGAAGTGGTTACATGTGCTAAGCTGACCATCAATAGGGAAGGAAGAGTGCCATCATCATCATATATAGTGAGTTTAAAAGACACACAATTTGCCAACCCTGATGACCTGCATTTGTTCTTGTCCAATAATGTGGACATAGATATTATTGCCAGAAACAAGCTAGAAAACATTGCTGGAGATTATGAAGACCTTAGGTCCATGGGTGCCAGTAAAAAAAAAAAAATCTCTGCTGCTAATTGAAAGTAATAGTAAAGAAAAAGCAAGTTTGTAAAGTTGATTAAGATTTTGTCTTGTTTTTGTCCATGATCCCTTTTGGGACTTTTCTTGGCAAATCTCTCTCTCTCTCTCTCTCTCTCTCTCTCTCTCTCTCTCTCTCTGTGTGTGTGTGTGTGTGTATGTGAGAGAGAGAGAGAGAGAGAGAGAGAGGTGAACAATGCCCCACTTCAGTGGCAGAAACATGAGTTTCCTAAGCCATGTTTCCCCTAGCCTCACAAGTTCCCTTGGCATGTGGTCATGCATGTTCTCTGGTTATGGATGCTCTTTGTCCATTTACCTATTGATGGAGGGGCAACTAGTGACTGTATATTTATTAATCAGGGGTTTTCAACCTTTTTTATCTTGTGGATCCCTTTAGTTATTAAAAAAAAGCCCATTGTCTCCCCAAAATGTGTTATAATTCATATTATTAATGCCTGGGATTATAAAGGAAAAGAACTTTATTGAAATATAGTCGTCAAAATATTTTAAAAGATTTTTGAATCCCATACTCAGAACTGCTTCTTTAAATGTATTTTACATTTGGACTAAAGTATTCTCTGGTTGAAGTAGTAAAAGAAAACGCATTAACAGGGACTTCTGATCTATGTTCTTCAGTGAATGCTGACCTGCAAAGTCATGAAGCCATTCCTTGAAGCTGGGGTAGCCTTCTGGCAATCAGCATGTGAAAGGATCCCTGGACACTACAGGAATGCAGGTGACATAATGGATAAGAGTACTGGACTTGGAGTAAGGAAGACCTGAGTTCAAATACTGCCTGAGAGACTTTCTAGCTTACTAGTATGAGAAGTAGTATCTACATCCTTGCCCCTTGCGAGTTAGATTAGTTCTTTCCTGAAATATTTTGAAATCACTCTGGAGACTCAATTGATTTAATTGGCTGGAGGACTAAAGGCTCAAGCTGTTGACTACATTTCCTAGTTTCTTGAGTATAAAACAGTCACAAGGAGGCTTGGTTACTGTTCTGAAGCTTGGAGTCTAGATCACTCAGGGTAAATTCGATCATGGAGACATGGCTCGTGCCTATACAGTGACACTGGAAGGGTTTATTTTGCATGAGTGTCCAACCATTTAGCTCTTCTGGGCAGTATAGCCCAAGAAAAACTTGTCAAGGGCTGCATATAGAATTTTATATTTATATATGGCTACAATATAGCCCATATTAACAATGAGTACAATAATAAAATGTGATAATGCCACATGAGTAGGTTTTGAGGACCAATGTTTGGGCTTTGATGACATGATGAACAGACTTAATAAATAGGGTTATTCATGCAGCATTATATATTAAGGAGAAAAATGCCCACAAAAATCCAGAAACTAGATGTAGGTAGCATTTTAGTGAGGATAAATGCTAGGGGCAAAAAAAGAAAGGGTATTTCAATTTAGATGACTTCAGGCTACTTAATCAGGAGGATAAAGGTGGGGGGGGTTCCTTAATCTTTTTCTGGAAATTCTGAAATTCTCAGAATAATGCTTTTCAACTCATAGGATTACAAAGAAAACCAATTATAGAGAAATGCAGTTATCAAATTATTTTTAAAAACAAGTTTATGGATTCTATGTTAAGAATACCTGAAAATAAATGAAATGTTTGGGAATTAGGGCAAAACTGACAAGTACATATGTTAGTTATAGGAAATTTCAAACTATCTATAGTAATTTGTTTTCTGCCCAAAGCAGTAGAATGCATTATTGAGTCACCTTATAGATAGGGTGACTTTAAAAGTAGAAGTGACTGGGAAAATTGCTATTTTATGCATGATTCTGACCAATAAGGATGTGGTTGCTAAAGTAAAAATAATAGGAGTCTTGGCAGAGATGTATCACTTCATCTTAGAGGGATGGGACCAGTCTATGAAGTGGATGGGAAAATGATAATGAGTTAAGAGTAAGGAGAAAATAGTAATGAATGATAGGGAAAAATCCAAAGAATTATACTCGTTTTTACTTCATTTTTCTCTATGGATAATAATAGTGGGCCTGGGATATGGGAGAAAATATGGTTAATATAGAGTTGAAAACACAATTAAATTACACAAAGTTAAAAAAAAGAGTATAAGTTACCCTTAATGAATTCAAGTCATCAGACATGGATGAACAACATCTCTGGATCCTGAAAGTACTAGCAGATTTGAATGCTGAATCATGCTCAATGATCATTGAAGAATATTGTAAAATGGGAGATGTGTTATGTCCCAATTTTCTTTAAAAAATAAAAAAGAGAGAAATCTTTAAAGTATGGAACTTAACTTTGATTACTGAAAAAATTCTAGAACATATTAAAGGTATAGTTTGAGAACATTTAGAAAAACTAATGATTACTAAGGATCACTATGACTTCACCAGGACTAGTCATGTTTAAAGAACCAGGAGAATACTGTACATAACAGCAATATTATAGTGATGATTAACTGTGAACTCCAACAAAGACCACGATGAAAAATGTTATCCATTTCCAGAGAAATAACTGATTAACTCTGAGTGAAGATTGAAGAACACTTTTCTTTCCATTTTCTTTTTCTTGATTTTTTTTTGTTTTCTTTTGCAACATTGCTAATATGGAAATACATTTTGCTGGGCCATATATATAATTAAAATCATATTGTTTTTCTTTTTGAGGGGTGGGGGAAAGGGTAGAAGGGAGAAAGATAATTTGAAACTCAAAATTTTAAAAAATGTAATTAGAAATATTTAACTAACTAAATAAGATAGAATTTTGGGTTTTTTTGACGAGGCAATGGGGTTAAGTGACTTGCCCAAGGTCACATAGCTAGGTAATTATTAAATGTCTGAGGTCAAATTTGAACTCGGGTCCTCCTGATTCTGGGACTGGTGTGGTATCCACTGTGTCACCTAGCTGCCCCTTCAATAAGATATATTTTTTTTAAAAGAGTAGGTATTATCAAATAACCTTATTTGCTTTCTTTATAGGGTGAACAAGATTTGACTCATTTTAGAGCAAAGCGAAGTCTCAGAATTCATTGTGTCTGGGCTGAAATAAGAGTCATTAATGGGTTAACTTGGAGGGTGGTCTCTAATGAACACAGATCAGGGAAATTTGACCCTGAGTTGTTCAATATATTTGAGTTATGACTTGGGTGAGTCCATAGTGGATAGCCTTATGAAGTTTGCAGATGACCCAAAATGTAAGCACAACTAATATGAATGATAGGGTTTTGAGGTCAAAAAATTTTTGCAGCTAAGAATTATGAATTGGATTTAGTAAGAAAGAATTCATTATGGCTAAACAAAGTCTTCCACTTTAGTTAAAAATAACTGAACAAATGCAGGATGAGGAAGCATGACTGGAAAGTACTTGCCATAGGGGCAGCTAGGTGGTGCAGTGGGTAGAGCACTGGCCTTGGAGTCAGGAGGACCCGAGTTCAAATGTGACCTCAGGAACTTAATGATTACCTAGCTGTGTGGCCTTGGGCAAGTCACTTAACCCCATTACTTTGCCAAAAAGAAAGTACTTGCTATGGCAAAAAAATAAGGGGCTTTAGTTGACTGAAATATAACACTGGTCAGAAATGTGATATGAAGTTAAAAAAGTGAATGCTACCTTAGATTGCATTAATACAGTGCTCAAAAAGGGGAGCCAATAGTTTCACTCTAGTTTTCCCTGCTATCACATTTGAAATTTTAAGTTCTGTTTTGTGTCATATTTTAGGACAGAGGCTGACAAACAGGGATGTGATTAATAAAGAGTAATCAAGATGCCATGACCTTTTTTGAATGGATTATTACCTCTATAGCCTTCCCAACAATAATTTGGATTCTGCCCCTAAATCTCTTGGCTTTGATAAGTGAGCTTTTGTTTTACCTTGCTGTGGTTCAGGCTTCCACTTGACTTCCCACTCTGTTCTGGACCTACCCCAGTGTTGTCTTTCCCTATTTATGGGTTGTCTTTCTCTATTTGAATGTGAACTCTTTGAGAGATCTTCTCCCCTCCCCCCTCCCTTCCCCCTCCCCTGCCCCTCCCTCTTTCTCCCCCTCCCCTTTCTCCTCCTCTCCTCCCCCTCCCCCTCCCCTCTCCCTCCCCTCCTTCTCCTTACCCACTCCCTCCCCTCCCCTTCCTTCTCCCTCCTCCTCCCCCCTCCCACCCTCTCCCTCTCCTCTCCTCTCTTCTCCATTCCCCCTCCTCTGTTTTTCACTTTTCCAATAGCAGCTAGCTCAAAGAATATAAGGACATCTAACAAAACTCTCTCATCTTATTGATGAGGGAACTAAGAAACAGAATCAAAAATCAAACAGGTGGCAAGTACATGAAGTAGAATTTGAATCCAGGTCCTTTGATTTCAGTGCTCTTTCCATGGAATCACTACTGAATTAAGGTCTAACATAAACATCTCCTCATGTAATGTTTCCTTAGTAAGTATTTAAGGATCTACTGATCAGAACATAATAGGTTTTCTATGAGTATGTATTAGTTGAACTCTGGGTAGCTGAAGATGAGATGAGCTGCCTCAGTTGTTTGGCTGGACTGGAGAATTCCAATTTGCTGTAGATTTTTAATCACTGACTTTCTTCTGTCTCCCATCATTGCAGTTGGGAGCCCACCATGAAGCCTCAAGCATGAAAAAGGATATAGTTGTTTTGGGAAAAAAAATGTATGTGAGCTGGAAAGGAAATGTTTTCATGAGCTACTGAAAACCTTTTTTCACCGGCTACAACAAGAACTTAAATGTCTTGCAGCAGAAACCATTGGGCATTTAATACACTCAAGATTTCAATGTGGGGGAAATAGACTTATTAAAGATAAGTAGAACAAGTTCTCATTGATACTTTGAAGCAGAGCTCCTGGGTTCCTGGAAACATGGATATTTCAGAAAAATGAAGCTAGTTATGGAGAAAGTGAAGGAGGTGAGCAGCTGCAAGCCAAGTTGCCTCTGGTAGTGAGGCTGTGAAATACGAATAGCCATCATTGGGAAAACAGTGAGGACATTTCACTATTCATTCTCAAAGGGGCCGGGCCAGGGCATGTATGTGAGGATTGGGGACTAGGTGAAGGAGTTCTTGGAGTTTTGTAGAAAAGTTGTGATGGCAAGACACTTTAGTTTGGGCAGTTGGGATAGCAATTTCTGAGGGAGCTCAAAGCTTCAAAATGTTTCATAGGGTATCATATTTTTCCAATCTAATGAAGGAAGAACATAAAGACCACATCACCTCTTCTATACTCTTTAACCATGTTGTTGTTATTAATATTGCGATGCTCTAGCATTCATATTGCACTTTTAAGATTTGCAGAACACTTTATATATGTTGTCTCATTTGATCCAACAACCTTGCTTGGTAGGACCCAGTATGATCCCCGTTTTACATAAAGCTGAGAAAAACTACTTGCTTAGGGTCACACAGTGGAATTTTGAGTGTAAATCTGAATCCAAATCTAGTATTTTAGCTATTGTACTATCTAGTTGTCAAACCCTCTTCTTGATTGTGGTATGGTTCTACAAGTCCTTTGGAAATGGCTTCTTCATCCCTGCTCTTCCCTTCCCCATTCACCATCAGCAAACATTTATTCAGTGCTTTCTAGGTGTAAGGCACAGTACTAGATGCTGGGGGTGGGGTTGGAGGACAGAGGAGGGAAAGATACAGAGGCACCAGACAGACAGACATGTATTCCATCTTTGGTTAACAAGTTGGTGTGCCAGATCCCTGGTGGATTCATCCTGTAGAAATCAGACCCCATTAGCCTTCTCCCTCACCCTTATTCATGGGCTTCACTAGTCTTGTCAATCTTGTCATTCCTGGAAGTGATGTTCCAGCATCTGTCTGATTGCCGGTGGGAATCCAGATGTGCTCACTAAACAGGAAGAACTCATTTTTAAAAATCCAATCGAGTTCTTAATGAGATGCAATTTGCCATAAAACGCAATTAGTACCTGCTAATTTCTTTGCACACAATTGCTTTCAAGTATGCATCCCCATCTTCACACAAAATCTCATTAATCACATCAAAAGATCTCTCTCCCCATGTGGGTTTTACTTTAGCATATTTAAAAATAGTCTGAAGCTTAGGAATAGAAACTAGATCTGTTGTTTCATTGATATAGGGAATTGCTCAAAATAAGATTCCCTTCATCAGTGCAGGGCAGACCCTTTTTTTTCCTTACATACCAGTTTGGAGATTTGCCCTGGTCACTGATTTGTAAATCATTAGCCTAGAGTGACATTGTCTACATGTGTGAAGGGTGGGATTTGAACTCAGTTTTCATTAGTTCAGAGGCAGCTCTCTATTCACTAAGATGTACTGCCTCTCTTAAGAAATGAAAGAAACCAAAATTTAAACTCTATCTTTACTATAGTGAGGGCAATTGAAAGTATGAAAATAAAACTATATTATTTCTTGTCTTCTTTCTCCTCCTTTAGAATGTTTTCAGCATGAATATAATAAACCAGATTTCACACTGCTGATAGATTTATGGTTTTTACCTCAGTCAGCAATTTAATAATAACATTAATGGTGAAAGAAGTATGTTAGAAATAAACATTGGGTAGATCACAGACAATAATATTCATTTATTCATTTTAAGATCTCTTCCAGCTCTAAAATCTAGGGTTTTATAGAATTCTCCTGTCATTCTCTGGTTGGAGGCTTCCCTCCTGACATAGAAGACCTGAGCATACTTTGGAGATTTCTCATTTATCTGACCCATTGCCTAAAACCCAGGTAGAATCTGGGAGCTTCCAAACCTTGTCCTCCTACAAAAGACCCCTTTAATATGCACTCAGGATTACAAGACTCTAAAATGGACAAGCTACGGTCATACAGAAAGGACCTACACCCAATCCCCAAAAAGTCCACAAATGATTCATTCTTTCCTTTCGGTGAGAGGAGGGAGAGGCTTCTTTCTTTGCTCTCTCTCCTTGGGATGTGAAGCATCCATGAGCATACCAGCACTGTCTTGGGTGGGCTCTCAGAAAGGGTGGGGGATGGATTTTGCATTGGATTCTCCTAACATTTCACTCCCTTGCCACATGGCTCTTCTAACAGTTCAATTTCTGAATGATATCAATGGCTTGCTTTTTCGTTGGCTTCAAGAAACTAATAAAAGAATTAGGCCTGAACAAGTAAGCCATGATTTCTCAGTCTCAGTTTCTTCATCTGTAGATGGGATAATAATTTTTGTTGTTCAGTTGTTCAGTAATATCTGACTCCTCATGACCCTCTGAGTTTTCTTGGCAAAAATACTAGAGTGGTTTTCCATTTCTTTTTCCGATTCTTTTTACAGATGAGGAAACTTAGTCAAATGGGACTTGCCCAAGGTCACAAACTGTTGTCTGAGACATGAGTCTTCCTGACTCTAGGTCCAGAACTCTATTGACTATCCAGGATAATATTAGTACCTTATTTATAGGGTGGTTTTGAGGATTAGATCAGATAACATTTTTAAAGTGCTTTTCAAACCTTCCAACTCTATATAAATGCAAGTTACTATTATTCTTTGTGGCTATGTTCCCTACTTTTTCTTTCTGAGGTTGTTGGATCTGGTTTTCTCCTCTTTCCATAGACCACAGAAGAGAAAGGAACCATCCAGGTCTTCCTTGGACAAATCTCTCCCCTCAGGGGAAGAGTTTGTAACTAGGAGGGAGGATTTTCCATAGCTCTGGCAAAAGCACTAAGAATTGAAGTAGTTAATGAGCATCTACTGTGTGAACAATAGGTCTTGTGAGAATATGAGGAAAGATTTGTCAAGTTTTCTTTTTTAGAAGATATTTCAATAAAAAATTTTCTTATGATATTTTATTAAGAAGTTGATATGAGTGATAGATCGGATTATGTGGTACTCATGTGGGATGCAGACATTCTCAGGACAAGAGACCAGTTTTCTATCTTTGAATAAGGTGATAGAAGATGATTTTTTTTTTCTGCATGTGGTAATTGGGTAATGATATTATGTAGCAACCAAAAGGATTCATGATCAAACAGGAAGCCTTCCCTGATATATTTTAGTCTTTATATGCCCATCATTATCAAAGAATAAACAGAATGAGGATGGAGGTGGGGGCAAAGACACTTGCAACCAAAAAGTTAATAGTCCCTGCCCATACAAGGCACATGAGATGAGGATGGGCCAGTTCTTGGGAATGGGAAACTCACATTTTACTTACAAACATTCCATTTCCACTTAACTTCTGAGAGGAAATATATTTTTCTGTAAAATGAAGTCTACTTATTTAGGAATTCTCCAGAGGGTAGATTCAATAGCTCCCAAAGGGAGAATCCTCTCGTCTTTGGGCAATAGAGTTATGATCATGGCTTTGGGAGGTGGAATCTCAAAGGAGGAGATCTTCTCTCTGACTCCCAGTTTCTTTATCTCCTTACTAGAGTGCAGGGGAAGCAAGCCAAGTGTCTGGAGCCCTTAATTAAGAACACAGTCTTTGCAATAGACATGATGGATACGTTTGCTCTCATTCTCGTCTCATTCAGATCATGTGAAAATTGAAGACATGTGGGGTGTAAGAGGAGATCAAATAGCACCTTAAAAATCCCAGTGTGGCTCACCCAAGCCCAGACCCAAGGCAGCTGCTCCTGCCCCATGAACTGATTACCTCCTGGTGCTGTGTACGGTGGACCACTCTTCTACTAGGCTGCGGCTGGCCATCCCCCTTTTCATTGCAAATTGCCCCTAAGAGCAGACACATACCCATATGTCGGCATAAAAGCCCCGTATTAAAGTCATGTAATGACTGTATGCGGCTTGTTATGATTAGGCCAGTAGTGAGCTGTTCTCCAGAGATTTAAACTCCAGTGGAAAAGACCCTTGGGGGCAATTTGGGAAAGCTAGGAAATGCTCTTCAAATCTTCCATTAGGTTAGGGATGAAAAGCCAGCCATGGAGTTGACCAATATTTATGGTTTGCTGATGTGTTCTGTTATCTGATGGTAAGTTCAGTCAGTGGGGATGGAGAGAAAACTGAGGGGAAGAATTAAAAGGAGAGCAGCAGAGAGACTTTGAAAGTACAGAAAGGAATGGTCCCTATCAAAGTCTTTAATAAGGGAATTTATTTATTTTTGTTGAATTTGTCTTAGACACAGTTGCTTGGGAAAAAAAAATTATGTGGATCTCTTTTCCCCTTTCCAAGATTTAACAGCATTCTCTAATAACTTCTTTTTAAAAATTTTGCTTTTTTCATTATATTCATCTTCAAATACATTTGTATCTCTCACCCCACTATTCAAAGAACTAGCCCTAGCAACAAAAAAATTAAAAAAAACCAAAGTAGTTCAGAAAAATCTAACCAAGACAACTGAGGCTGTTTCATGACAGTGTTTCATACCTATGGTCCTTGCAGCTCTGCAAAGGAAGAAATCACATTTTTTGCCTTCTTTTTTTGGGACCAAGTTGGGTTATTAGAATCATACCAAATTCAGGGTTTTTGCTGGGGTTTTTTAAATTTACATTGTCATAGTTGTATAAACTCTTTGCCTTGATCTTTTTACTTTAAGCTGAATCAGTTCATTTAAGTCCTCCTATGCTTCTCTATACTCATTGTTTCTTCCAACATAATAATATTCTATTAAATTAATGTATTACATTTCTTCCTTTTTTTAGCCATTCTCCAAACAGTAGAAATCTACTGTGCTTCTAGTTCTTTACTGTTATTAAAAATGCTGTTATAAATATTTTGAAGCACATAAAGCCTTCCTTTCTATATCTGATTCCTTTTTTAATTAATTAATTTTAGTTTTAATTTATGGAATAAAACAAACATTTCCATCATATAGTATAATAAAAGGATGATTACTCATAAAACTGCAAATCATTATACATAACTTGCTATTCCTTTCAAATATAATAAAGTTATCACTAAATTTTTCATTTTCCTCCATTTTTCTTCCCCCATCCCCATACTAGAGATGGTTATCATTAGACAAATAGGCATATATATATATATATATATATATATATAATTATCATGTAAAATTCTTTTTTTTCCTTTTCCCCTCAACCCTCCAACCTAGAGATGGCTACCATTGAACACAAATAGATATATAATCGTAAATTCATTTTATAGATACATCTATTTATTCCTTGGGGAATTTGTCTACCAGTGATCTCTGGGTAAAAAGGAATGGACATTTTTGTTACTTCCTCAGCATAATTCCAAATTGCTAACTAGAATAATTAGACTGATTTATATCTTCCCTTCTTTACTTTTCAAAGAGGACTAGTTGCCTGGATACAGTTTCTTAAAATGTATTTTTTCATTATATTACTTAAAAATCGTTCTAGGCAGGTTTCCTTTGTAATTCCTCACAGCACTTTATAGTAATGGTTAACAGATTGAACCTGAAGTCAGAAAGACCTGAGTTCAAATGTGACCTCAGACACTGACTAACTATGCGACCCTGGACAAGTCATTTAACCATGATTGTCTTATATCCAGGCCATCTCTAATTGTCCTGATTTATATCTGGCTACTGGACTCAGATGACCCAGGAAGAGAAAGTGAGGCTGGTGACTTTGCATAGTACTTTCTCACTCAGTCCAATTCATGTTTATGTCATAGCATCATCTCCCTGATGTCATGGCTTTCTTCAACAAGGAAGGACAAACACCATCATCATATTTTACTAGGTGATCTTATCAGCTCCCTTGGACTCAATTATCATCTGTAGGCTGATGATTCACAAACCATTTTATCCACTTTTGACTTTTCCATGCTCTCATCTCCAAATTTTAGATCCAACTTTAGACATTTAGATACCCCATCTACATCTTCAAATCAATATGTCCCAAACTGAATTCATCCTTCTTTCTCTATACTTTCCCTTCTTTCTAATTTCCTGTTAGTATAAAGTGTCACCATCCTCCCAATCTCTTGAGCTTGTGACCTAGACTTCATCTTCCATTCCCTTCTCTCCTTCAATCCTTACATCCAGTCTCTCATCAAGGCTCATCAATTTTTACCTTTGTAATATCTCTCCATTGATTATTTTCAATTCATCCTTTATATATTTTGTTTGAATAACTTCCCTATTATCCTTTCCATTAGACTGAAAGCTTCTTGAGAGTAGGACTATAATTTTTGCCTTTATTTACATATATTTCCAGAGCTTAGCACAATGCCTGTATAGTGGGCACTTTTTTTTGAGCAGTTAGATGGTACAATAGGTAGAGTGCCTAGTCTAGAATGAAGAGGATCTGAGTTCAAATGTGACCTCAGATACTTACTGTGTGACCTTAAGCAAGTCACTTAACCTCTGTTTCCTCAACTGTAAAAATGGGGATAATTTCAGCATCTACCTTTTTGGTTGACATGAGGGTTAAATGAAATCGTATTTTTAACGTGATTAGCATAGTGCCTGAGTAGGAGCTTAATAAATTCTTATTCCTCTCCCTAACTTTGCAGACCAGGAGGTGACAATCCTTGGTTGATTAAGTGACATAGACAAAATAACCTACTGAGGCAGAGGCAAGATTTGAACCATGATCTGGTGATGCTCTCTGCATACCCTTCATTCAGTTACACCATATCTGCAAAAGTTGTGACTAAGTATGGCACCAACTCTTATTCTGATTAATGTATTAATTTTAAATAAAATTGAATTATTTCAAAGAAGGAGAGAAAGGGAATAAGCAATTATATAGTCCTATTATGTATTAGGTACTATACTAAGTCTTCTACAAATATTATCTCATTTGACTCTCACAACAAACCTGAGAGTTCAGAGCTATGATTATCCTTTTTTTTTTTTTTACTGATGAAGAAATAGTGGCAACACTTAAATGATTTGCCCGGGATCATGCAGTTAATAAGTATCTAAGACCAGATACTATTTACTGTGCTACCTGACTTGGTGGGGAAGCTGGTTCAATGGATAGAGTATTAGGTCTGGAGTCAGGAAGAACTGAGCTCATAAAAGGACATCAAATACTTACTACCTGTATGACCTTAGACACATCACTTAATCTCTACCTCAGTTTCCTCATCTATAAAAATGAGGATCATCACAATACCTACCTTCCAGGAATGTTGTGAGAGTCAAATGAGATAATAATATTATAAAGAATTTTTCAAACTGTAAAACTTTATATGGACAGTAGATATTGTCAATGGAACCAAGTCAGTTTGATAGACACTTTGGAAGGGAGTTGATGAATTGATGTGACATCATATCTACAATCTTAAGTCAAGGGACTCTAAATTCTTTCCTATAAATTGCCTGCTGTCCTACCCTTCCTCATCAAATCCTTTCCCCCCCAAATACCCTGGGACATAGGTCTTACACATAGAGACCAACTGCAACCCCCAAAAGAGGATGGATGGAAATGGTAATAATGAGAGACAAATTTTGTTTCCCTGATAGATTTGTGGAAGGTTGGCTTTGACTGGAGGTCTTAGGAAACTCTCCCTTGGTTTAGGTCTGTGTGTGGCATTGAGAGAGATTTTTCTATATTCTCTTTTAAATTCTACAATTGACCTCAGTGGGGAACAGAAAAATGATGTACTCAGGCAACTGGCCTGAACCAAGCAGCTGTTAAGAAAAGTCTATCTCTCTGTCTCTCTTGTTTTGGAAAAAAAGAAAATTCCTTTGAATTTCATTCTTTATACCAGCAAGAAGGTAGTTTACTTGTCTTTCTGTCTCTAATTCTTTTTCAACATTGCTACCAGATTTATTGTTCTTTATCATTCTTCCATAAAGATCTGATCATATCATTTCTTTACTCAGAACCCTGTAATCCTCCCTGCCACCCAAACTTCTTAGCCTGACCTCCACAAAGCAACTTCTCATTCTTTTCTCCATTTTTCTCCCCAGATACATCACATTCTGAACTTTAGGAGCTGGTTCTCTTCTCCAGAATCTCCCAGGTATGCATGTGTGTGATCTTGCTTTATTTGAATCCACATAACATCTTGTGAATCTATGTATCATATTTTATTTTGCATTTCAATTACTTTGTCCATTCAATTAAACTCAACAGTGTTTATGAAGCAGGTACTCTGTGCAAAACATTGGGGTGGGGCTGAAGCCTAAATAGTGTATAATCTTTACTCTCATGTTATTGTAAGATCTGGATCTTATCTCTCTTAGTAACGCCTTGAGGGCAGGGGCTGCCATGTTTTATCCAGTTCCCCTTATCCAGCCCCAGAGCTTTGAAAGTACTGTATAAATTTCCACTTTATAGATGGTATCTCATTTTATTCTGACAATAAATTTGTGAAGCAGATAAGTTGTGGTGTGCTGATAAATGTTTTACAATTAGCTCTCTGAAAAAAAAAACAAACAAACAACCCCAAAACAAGCCAGGGCATAGTTGTAAGCTTTTTTTTTTTTTTAAGTTTCTGCAAGGCAGTGAGGTTAAGAGGCTTGCCCAAGACCACACAGCTAAGTGATTATTAAGTGTCTGAGGTCACATTTGAACTCAGGTCCTACTGACTCCAGGGCAGGTGTTCTATCCACTGTGCCACCTAGCTGTCCCAGCTCCTTATTTTCTCCATCATTTTCTTTCTTTTTTTAAGAAAACATTTTTATTTTCTTTTTTTAAAATTTTCTTTTTAATTTATCAGAAAAAACCCCCAAGCATTTTCATAGCAAGGTATAATTAAAAAAACAATTGTGCATGAAACTGCAAATCTACTATGTACAATGTGCTATTCCTTTCAAATATAAAACAAAATTATTTTGTAATTTTTTCTTTCTTCCTTTCTCTCCCCCATCTCCATCACTTTCTTAAATTCAGACAAGTGACAAAGCAATCAATTAAGGCATGATTTGTAGAGTTTGCTGAATTTCCAACATAAATCTCCCACAAAAAAATTTAATAACCGACTTCCTGGTCTGGGTCTAGTGTGCCCCTACTTTAAAATAGATATTGTTAGCACCATTTTATGCATGAGAAACTTGAGACCCATATTAAACCACTAACCCCAAATTATCTGACTAATAAACAATGAAGCCAAAACCCCAGCCCAAATCTTTGAATACAAGTCCAATGATTTTGGGGTTTTGTTCTTTCCTACTAGAGCATACTGTTCCTGGTGAGATGAATCAAAAGAAAAGAATGAAATCTTTAATTGTAAGACATCAATAATGATAAAATTCTCTAACTGTGATTTCTGAGCAACATAATGAAAAGGCACTTGTTAATATGACAAGCCTTTGGGGATACAGATAGAAATGTAAGATAGGCCCTGATATTTAAGTAACTTGGGTTCTCATAGGAGTAGACAAGGCCTCTAGGTCATTGAGTTTTAAGTCAGATGGAAAGACCTTAAGGTCCTTATTGTGCAGTGACAAAGCAGGTGTTGACATGTCTTCTTTTAAAATCATTTGCATTTCTGTCTCTTATGTTGAACCATTTGACAGGACCATTTGCTAAGGTTTTTAGGAATGAAAACTTTCTTTTCTAGAAAAGTTGTGGGGCTTGTAGCCCTTGCAGAGATGAGGACCCATGTCCCCAAGAGTTGTTTCTTTGGAAGATGACCATTAGAGATGGGCTGGAAGCAGAATCAGGAGTCTGGGAGGGGCTACTGTTCCCACAGCTCTTGGGATTAGCCTTCTGGACTGTCCCTCTCCATATTTGAGGGAAGATGGCAGTGGAGATACTATCAAGGATATGACTTGCCCTTCATAAACTGTCTCCTGCCTCTCCTATGGGGTGCCTTGCTGGTTTAGCTAGCCTTTTTTGGTAGCAATTGGTTGGAACTTACCCATCTGCAGTCCCATGATGATTATGTCATTCATACATGCATAATTGCACCCCCCTTATACAAATATAATATGGCTCTTAAACCTGCTGCTCTGTGACACTGGTGTCTCTCTCATTTCCCAGTTCCTGTGACACAGCTATGGCCCCTTCATGGTTCTCCATCAAGTGTAGCATAGATGTCCACGGGCATCTGCCAAACCACCAAGCACTCACCCCATATGCATACATACGCACCCTCATGCTGGTATGTGCGGATGATCACTTGGCAGGCGTGCAGATGCCCATGGACATCCAGTGCATGGGGACACATCTGTTTTCAGCAGAGCATTCACAATATCAGATGTTTTACTGATAGGAACCTCCCTTTTTTAATAAAACAGAAATGAGACATGGAAATAAAGGTAACCACATTTTAAATGTTTATGGAAGATAAAGGTTTAACCACAAGTCTTTCATCAAATGGAGGACAGTAGAAAAAAGTTTAGAAAATGCTCTTTGGCTGCTGTTGACTGTGCGGTGAAACCTTACAGAGTCTCACCTCATATACTATATGGGCCCTCTGGGCAGCTGGAAATATTTAGCAATGTGTCTAAATATTGGTGTTCAGCAATGGCTGTCCATGATCAGGTCTGTTTCTATAGCGAAGGAAAGATTTGTTCAGATGGAAAGACCCAGCTCAAGTGTGAAGTGGTAAATGATGCCCAAGGGTATAGAACTATCTGAAATGATGCCTTCTGTTAGTGAGAAGGATCAGCCTTCTGACTATTTGCCCGATGCCTTTGTTGGAAATAGCAGTACCTGAAGAAGGGAACGTGCCAATGTCCTTTTGTGTCCCCTCATTTTTCTGCTGCTGTAATGTGAGCTGGAGTCTCCAGATGGGAAACCTACTTAAATCTCTTCTGGAGGGGGACAACAAGACAAGTGCTCCATAATATTTCCATTTTCTTTGGAGAGCTTTGTCTTTGAAAGAAGTTTTTCTGGGGTTTACACATAATGAGTCTTTAAGTGCCAAAAGGAGAAAAATATTCAAGTGTGGCCTGTCTCCCTCACTCAATCATGGCAGCCTGACTTCCCCCCCTCCCAACTTGCCCCTCCCCCCCATTATCCAGATACCAAGTATGAATAACACCAATACCGCCTGCCATTTTGAAGGCATTCTACTGCCAAGGAACTGAAGTATATGCCCAGGCTGGCCATCTCAACTTCCTCAAGTAAGTTGTAGAAGCAAGTGAGGGATGGATAGGCCTTTCCTACCATGTTACAGATGGAAAATGAACAATAGCAACAGTTGGAAAAACAGAAGCACAGAGAAGGAAAGTTTTCTTAAGATCAAACAAAAGAGGGAAAAGAGAAGCAAGAAGCATTTGCCCCAGAGAGAGAAATGGAGTTTTTGTGGTTTCAGTTTCAGGCTATTGAATTTAATTTGATCATCAGAGAGAAGAAAAGGTAGAATCATAGCCTTTTGCAGCTTGAGGCACAAAGAGATGTGGTGATTTCCCCAAGGTCACATAGTGAGTAAATGGCAAAGCAGATTTTAAAATCCAGGTCTTCTGATTGCCAGGCCATTTTTGTGTTCTCATACACTATTCTGCCTCCCCAAGTTTAAAGATAGATTATTTTCCCTTCCCAGGATTGTGTTTTTCCCCCCTCCTCTTTGAGATCTTTTTAACAGGTCATAGCTCTTTGGAGAAGTAAGTTTCCCAACCAAACCAACCCTTCATCTTGCCAATAAAAAAAGGACCATGTGCATGGACTTATCTTTATTCCAATCAACTGTAGTGTCTCCCAAAGCATATAAAGTTTAGGATGTAGTGAGAAATCAAGTTAAATGATGTGGCCTGCAGTTTATAGTTTTGCATTTTCATTTTGGGGCCCTCTGAGGACATCTGATCTCGTGCTTGAGTAGTGATATTACTTCATCTCTAATGGCCTGAGACTTGTGCTTTTATCAAGCAGAAAACATTGTGGGGGAAGGGCAGGGAAGAGCCCCTGTGGGAGGGCACTTACACCATGGAGACTTTGTACCCCTTGGATCTTCCGAGGTGGGTCACAGAATCGGCATTCAATGAAAACTTGTGGAATGAGTGAATGAATGAGTGAGTGTGTGAGTGAATTGAGATTATCTTGACAGCTGCTGTCATTGGAAACTAGGTTTTTTTGATGAACTGGTCTTTTTTTTAATTTTTTGGCTGGTGGGGGGGCATTTATCTGGAATATGAGTGGTTGGGGTATCCTGGCTCCCTTATGGACTGTGCCCTTGCTGAATATACACGAAATGCTTCTTACTCAGTTAAGACAATGAAACTGGAGGTATTTCCTAGACTCACAAAACTTTTTAGGCTATCAAATAAATGGGAACATTTGGCTTGATCCGCAGCCTAAATCCCTAATAAAGCTTCCCCAAACCCAGCTGTTTGGCACACAGTTCCCTGCAGAAACAATATCCAGGTTTCTTAGGCAAAGAATGTAAGAACATATACAGATCCATGAAAAATACACTCCTTATCCTCACCCTGGTTCAGCTCCAGGTTTTTGCTTCTGATCGAATCACCAAGAGACAGCTTGTCTGTGAAAGGTCATGGCTAGCCATCCAAGAAATTAACCTCATGAGGTTCAGGATGTTAGGAACCATCTGTAGTGTTGAAAGCACATTGGATCAGCAATCAGAAGACTTGAGTTTTAGTTCTCTCTTTGCTATTTACTAGCTATGTGACTTTGAACAAGTCACCATCTCTATGAACCTCGATTTCCTCTTATTTGAAAAGAAGACCAATAGTTAAAGCATTTATTTAATTAGCATTTACCAGTCACTGAGGTTACCAGGACAAAAATTAGTCAATCAGTCTGTCAACAAACATTTATTAAGTAGTTGATATGTTCCAGGAACCATGCAAATGCTAGGGAAACAAAGGCAAAAAATATAGACAAAAAGTCCCTGTCCTCAGAGAGCTTATGTTCTATAGAGATTAGATGATTTCTAAGGTCTTATCCAGTTAAAAATCTGTCATACCTATCTGACAGGGTGATTGTGAGGATAGCGACAATTCAGACCTCTAATGGCACCTTGTAAAGTATAAAAAGTTCAAGACACAGCTTCTGGATAATTGATCATTTTATTAATTATGGCTAGCAAATAATTAATAAAATAATGATCATTTGGCCATCTCTCATGAACCAAAGATGGAAAATGGCATCCTATTGATCCTTATATGCTTTTGGAAGACTGGGCATTCCCAGCAAATGTCAACCATCTCTAATTGGTTAACAAATAATGAAAAGACTGTTGTTACTGTTTGTTCTTCCTTCTCGAAGAAGACCATGATATCAGGGAAGAGATGCCATGTCAAGTGGGTGAACTGGATTTGAGTGAGGGGGTGCTGGGCTAAATCGCCAGTCTCACTTTCTCCTCCAGGGTCATCTGGGTCCAGTGGCCAGATATGAATCAGGACGACTGGAGATGGTCTTGAATACTAGGCAATCAAGGTTAAGTGGTCTGAATAAATATTACAATAAGAAGTGGACCTATTCTAAAGAGGAGGTGACTTTTGACTTTTACTCCCAGACCACTACCAGCCTGGGAAAGCTAGACAGAGGATTTATCTTTCACCTAAACCAGAGTAGAAAACAATGAATTTCCAGTTGGGTGAAGTCTGATAAGATTGAAGAGAAAGTTAAACCAATCCAATTATTAGCTGTATTCTTTTGGGACTGATTTGATCTAGGAAAGAATGAAGAATAGGTTATTAATATATTGTTGTTTTTTGTCCTTTTTTCTCAAAGAATACCATGACATCAGGGAAGTCATTCTGACAAATTGGTGAATTGGATTTGAATGAGGGGGTATTGTCCAAAGTTATTAGCCTCACTTTCTCTTCCAGAGCCTGAATCAGAATGAATGGAGATAGTCCTAGATTTGAGGCAATCAGGGTTAAGTGACTTGCCCAAAGTCACATAGCTAGCAAGTGTCAAGTGTCTGAGGCTGGATTTGAACTCTCATCCTCCTGACTCCAGACTGGTGCTCTATCCACTGTGCCACCTAGCTGGGCATATGTATATTAATAAATATACATAGGTATATTAATATAAGTGATGCAAGGAGAGGGAATATATATATATATATATACATATATATATATACATATATATATATATATATATATATATCTTTACTTAATCTTTGTCTCCTCTTTGGGATCATCCATAATAATCATCATATAAACATAAAGTAGGTGTTTTAAGAAAGTTTTCTTAATGATTGAACATAAAGTGATGTGAGTATGAGGCATTCTTGTTGTTTCTGTAACTCTTCTTGTGAACATTATATTCCCCAGTTCTCTCATACCCTTAAATTTCATTTTATTTCTAGACCAAGTAATTTTTTAGGCCAATGAGTTTTTTTAAAAGTTTTTTTTCAAGACAATGGAGTTAAATGATTTGCCCAAGGTCACACAGCTAGGTAATTATTAAGTATCTGAGGTGGGATTTGAACTCAGATCCTCCTGACTCCAGGGCTGGTGCTCTATTCACTGCACCACCTGAGGCCAATGAGTTTTATATATTAACTCTCCAGTATAAGCTTTGAGTTGTTTGAAGTTCATCATTCTCAGTCTTTAAGAGGGAAGTGAAGACCCTTATCCTAGAGCCTAGAATTTGGGTAATTAGCTTTTTTCAATCTCTTCATTCCCTTTGCAGGTCTGTAAATTGTGATTTTGATCCCTCAGATTTTGTCTATTCATATTTGAAAAGGCCCACTCATTGTAGGCTAACCTTATTGACATGAGTACCATCCATTACCCCCTCATTTATTTTCATTTCCAGATGGAAGATTCCTTGACTTTTCTCCAAGAGCATTTCCCCCCTATATTGGGACTAACACAACTCAGAACTACTCTTATCAATTATTCACATAAGATGATGACTGTAGATCTGTAAAGGACCCTAGAAAGTCATTTAGTCCAGTTGTGTCATACTCAAATGGGAAAAGAATTCTGCTAGAACTTCAAATTAAAATTATCTGTGTTGCATTGTATTTTTGTTTATTTACTTAAAATATTTCCCAATTATATTTTAATCTGATTCTGACTGCATTTGGGCAGTTTTGCAGGCAATTTGTGGGTCGTGAAATTGAAACCTCTTATCTTGCCCAACATCTAATTTCAAAGAAGAGTAAACAGGTTTGGCTTGCTCAAATTCCTACAAATAATATACAGCAGAATAAAAAATGAAGCCAGATCATACAATTCCAAATCCACCACTTCTTCCATTATACTATGTTAGGTCTGTGATTTTGTCACCACCATCCCCCCATGACTTACAACTTTTCAATTCACTTCATGGGTCACTAACCTACTCCCCAAGTACCTATCATGGAACCAGTTCTAACAATCCTCCCTCAGATGCTTCCCTTATTACTATTAAATGCTTCACACAGAATTGCCACCAAAGGTTCACATTTAGAGTCTCTCCTTGCCTTCATTTCCCCATTTGTTGGCAGATCCACATAGCCTGTTTCTTTCTTTCTACTTTTGTCTCTCCCCTTTCCATCCATCTCTCTCCCCTTCCCCATGTTCCTTCCTCCCCACCCTTTCCTTCTCAACCCTAACCCCATTCTACTTCATGGTTCCAGGAGTGGGCATACTCTGTCCCAAACATGTCACTGGGCCAGATTTTACTACTAGGAAGTCAAATAGTCCATCCCCAGCATCAGAAGAACACTTGGGTCCTCTCTTCTGGCCTAAGGGAATAATTTATTAGCTTGGACAGCTGAATGAACTCTCTTCTGTATCTTGTCTTCCCAGCTGTCTGTCTTCCTCTGGGATTTGCAACCCATGGAAAAGAGGCACCAAACACACCCTTCCCTGGAATCCCCCTGGTCATTTTATTTTCCCTCTTCTGGACCTTCTTCAGCTCCATTATGTCTCCCTAGAGGTGTGGCCATCAGGGCCAGAGACAGTGATCCAAGCATAGACACAACATGCGTTTATTTTTACAAGACAACTAGAGTGTTTTCCATTTGGGTTGTGAAACAGATCAGCCCTTTCCTCTAATTTACTTACCATTTTTGGTTGGGTTAGTAGAAAGTGCTATTGTCTAGTCCTTACTAGCTGTGTGACATTGGGAAGGTCCCTTTGGTTTCTGAGACTTCATTTTCTCACCTATAAAAATAATAAATAGTAGCCTTGACCTCACTGTGAAGATCCAATGAGATAAAACATGAAAAGTGCTATGCAATTAGCTGTCATGATCAAAGATGAGTGCTGGAAAGCATCTCAGAGGTCATTTCATTCTATTGCCTCATTTTTCAGATGAAGACCATAGAAAGCATGTTTCATATCCAGGTCCTCTGACTCCAGATTCACTCCACTCACTTCTGTATCACATTGACACCAAACGTGGACTTATGGCTTGTCACTGTTCTCAAAGGCTGACTCTGAGAATCTAGTGCAGTGTAAATATTGTCTAATGTTGGTAGCCTGCTGAGTTGTGGCGGATACTTAATCTGTAGAGATCTAGGATTCCGTGACTAAGAAATTAGTAAGTGCAGAAACCTAATAGCTAACCAGAGACCAGGTCTGTAATAAATGTAATAAGGTTTAATTGTTTCTATTTGTAATTTGAAATGATCTGGCTAGATGGCTGGCACTTAGGCTGGGGGCCAGGTCTCCTTCTTTATTTAATATATGTTTGGTACCAGCTGCTGAGGGAGCCTTCCTGTCTGTATTATTCATATGATATTGGCCTATGGTTTCCAGTGTCAAATATTTGGAATTTCTTTTCTCAGATCCTGTACAAGTGAACATAATCCCCAGGCAGGAAAGTTGATTCAGAGTTATGGCAGTGGCCCACCTCGTTGGAGCCTTTCAGCTTAAATCAAAGAATGCAGAAGGATAGCATCACCACTAACATTGTCCTGGGGTCAACATCATCCCAGCAAGGGCACATTGCCAACAAAGGAGTCAGTGGAGAAGTTCTCGTCTAAATTCTGACCAGTGAACAGATGAAGTGAGAAGAAAACAGGGATGGTTCAGCTGGAACAGAGGAGGGGGTCCTCCAAAGAGGGTAGGATGATGAATAGTTTTCTAGAAGTCTAGGAATGACAGAGTGGGAAGCAGGGCTACTATTCACCTTCTAAATCACCCTGCCTTGCTTTTTTCTTTTCCCCACTAATTAACTGAAAGATTATCAAGAGATACTTCCCCAGATCTTGGGCTCTGGGTCTCAATTTCTTGTGTGACCTTGGGCAAGTCACTTAATCTTGTTTGCTTCAGTTTCCTCATTTGTAAAACAGACTGGAAAAGAAAATGTCAAATCACTTCAGTGTCTTAGCCAAGAAAACCACAACATGAGCTCACAAAGAGTCAGACATGCCTGAAATGACTCAACAACAACCACAAATCTCAAATTCAGTACCCAAAGTCTACAAAAGTAGGAGTAAACTTAGTTTACTCAAAAAAGGTACCATATATAAAAGTGCTTTGCAATCCATTAGATCTATATGCTAGCTAGTATTATTATTATCTTAGATTCAGAACTGAAAGACATCTCATAGTTTCAACCCCTCATCTTTTCATTTTACAGATGAGGAACTGAGTGCCAGAGAAATTGTGACCTGTCCAAATAGGGAAAGAGTTTGGAGAATAGGAGATATGTGTCATGATGTTAATTTGCATTTTTATAGCTTTTTATTTTTTTAAAAAAAATTGATATCTTTTATTACCTAATAATCACTAAAATTTATCTAGTAGTTTAATATTTGAAAAATTCTTTAAAAATATACTATTATCCTTGATATAGTAGTTCTATGAAGTAAGGGCTATTTTTATCCTCATTTTATAGATAAGGAAATAGATTAGGAGAGATTATTAGATTAATAGATTAGGTGACCTTCTTAGAATCACAAGAAGAGTCAGTATCTGAGACTGGATTTGAACCCAAATCTTACTGATTCTAATCCCAGTGCCCTCTCCTCTGGATCACCCAGCTGTATCACCTCCTTTCCCATTTTTTCAATATATTCCTAGTTACTACTACACCCGAAGATCCCTTATCAAAAAAGAATTCAAAAAGGAAAGAAAAAAATGCTAAAAGAGAAAAAAGATGGAAAAAATACTCTGGGGAAATTAACTAGCACACTAGTCAAGACTGAATTTTGCAGTAGTATTTTGCATTTTACAAAGTATTTTCCTTGTAATCATGAGTATTATTCCCTTTGTTCAAATGAGAAATTTGAGGCCTAAAGATGTCAAAACTTGATGTATAAAGTAAAACGTAAAAATTATATAAATGCACATCTAAATGTATGTGTGATATTTATATTTGTGTATTTATGAATTTTATATATTTTAAATATATTTGATAAGCTATATATTTATAAGAATATATTTAACTGTATGAACTATATCTATATAAATTTATCTAAAAAGCACCACAGGCAATTCTTTATTTTAAGGCTTCAGATTCCTTATATGAACAAAGGGAATATATATTTGTTTATATATATATCTACATATATATATACATATATAGACACATAGATTACAGACATAATATATATCACAGACATAATATATATATAACATATAAATGTAAATTTTATTATATACATACACATAAATATACATTATATACAAGTGTCAGAGCCAGACATAACCTTGAGTTTTCTGATGCTGAGTCCTATGCTCTTATACTATACTGTATCACATCTGGGTATGCTAAGATTTGGCATAGAATACATGTGAGATACCATTTTCCTCAAATTTAGGCCAACCCTCCAGAACTCTTTCCATCTACTTATTTTGGAGTCCATAGGCCACTGAGATCTATGTCTTCTTTTTGTTTCAGAGACCCTTTTTTTCTTCTCCTTGGAAACTTAGTAAATCATGACTACAGTTGAGAATGTCCATCCCACAGAGCAGATCCTTTAGACACACACAGTCTGAGCACTAGTTGCTTGTTTGACTCCAATCTAAAGAACTTTCCATTTTAGGTTATAGATTGCTCCAGTTGGATGCCCTTCTAATCATCCTTAACTGGTAGGGGAAAGGACATTTTATTCCAATAGGAATGATGGAACCAAAGGTGGAGGTAGGAACTGGACCTGTGATTTCTTTGATGAAGGAGGCTCGCATAAAGGATGTCCTCTACCAATGCTAAGTCAATATTTTGTTAGTAATTATAGTTTTAGATACCCATCACAAAGCCAGTGTGTTTAAAACCTAGGTCTTTCTGGATTTAAGACCTATTTTTTTACTACAATTCACTACAAAACTACACTATCAGGGATGAAATTCCTGCACTGAAAAGAGTGAGGCAGAATGTGAGTTTTATGTCCAAGAGACTTTCAAGGGAAAAAAAAAAGTAGCCTCAAGGTTTAGACATAGCAATTATAGCAGACATGTACTTACTTGGAGGAAGGAGACAGAGCTAGAGGGACTTTGATCTAATTGGAAAGTCATAAAACAGAGAAGCATCGCCTTCCCATGATGAAGTGACCTAGAACAGGACAACCTAAGCTACTTAGTCTCACAATCTAGGACCAGAATTCCCACTGTGCAACCCTAGGCTTAGGATGGCTCCTGAACATCAAGGGTTAATGGGCTTGCCTCTTATGTCCCTGTTCACCTGGTATCTGTATTTTACAAGCTCTCCTTCCTCTCAGCTCCTACTCCTTCCCTCCCCCTCCCCTTCTTCCAAACCCTTCAGGTGAGGAGAGACTTGAGAAGAGCCCTGGAGTTGGCTGAAACCAGATACTTCCTTCCTGCCAGGATTAGAGTCCTACAGTCAATATCATGTCATTGTGACATGGAAGCAGCCTTGTGTTTACAAAATTAACAAATGGGCTTCAAGTTAAACACAGGCAATTTGTGAGACAGAATTTCTTTTTTTCTTCTTTTTTTTCCCCTAAAGTTGACCAGACTCAAGGGATCATTTGCAGGTGATTGGGGTTGTTTGGCATTTCTGGATAGATGGTCTTTAACATCATGTCATTTTTAATTGCTCTTTGTGGGACAATCAACTCCCCCAATCATCCAGCTTGCCCCTGCACCAACAGTCTTACATCTTAACTTTTCCCTCTATTGCCTTAACTATCTGCCATCATGCTTCTGATCTGTTGTTAGGAAGTGGAAAAGAAAGTTTGTGTTAAAATATGCTACATTCCATGTGCTCAGAGTTTACATCAAGAAAAGTCAGTGCTTTTTTTTTCTTGAGAGGATCCAATCAGCCATTTACGTGTTGATGGAAAACACTCCAGTTGTTGTTTCTGGTGATGAGAAAGGAATGTTATTTTTCTCCTTCAAGGGAAAAGTGAAAAATTCACTAGGTCAGACATATGCTTCCTCTTCATCAAGGTTCATAACCTTTTTGTATCATGAATCCCTTTGTTAGGTCTGGTGAAAGCTCCAGATAGACCTCCTTCTCAGAATCATGCTTTTAAATAATTGAAGGAAATATTAAATTGCAATTAGAGATGAGTAAAAATAAAGATGTACTTTTTCCTCATACAACTTTATAGTGTACCCCTGTACTCCAGAGTAAGAATCTGGGCTCTCCATATTGGATACTCTATTAGAATGTAAACTTCTCAAGGGAAAGGGCTGTTTTGTTTTTATTTATATTCCTAGAATTTTGCAGAGGCAGGTAGGTGGCACAGAAAATAGAATACCCTGGAATCTGGAGGACTTAAGTTCAAATTTTGCCTCAGACACTTGATACTTACAACTGTGAGAACCTGGTCAAGTCACTTAAACCTGATTGCTTCACATCTAGGATCATCTCCAATCATCCTGACCTATATCTGGCCACTAGACCCAGGTGGCTCCAGAGGAGAAAGTGAGGCTGGTGACTTAGCATGGTTCCCCCTCCCTCAAATCCAATTCAAGTGCATGTTGTGGCATCATCTCTCTGATGTCATGGCCTTCTTCAAGAACAAAGGACAAACATCATCATCAGAACTTTGCATAGTGTCTGGCAACATAATAGGAGCTTAATAAATATTTGGTGACTAGACTTAACATGATGTTGACCTTCTGACTAATGAGAAGTGTCAAAATGATTGACGGAGTTTTGCACTTTTCATGCATGTTTGATAACCATGATGGGATCAGAATGCCCAGATACTTGATCATATTTACTTGGTATTATGCAGGCCCAGCTTGAGATTTGAGAGTTTATGACAATGTTTTAAAAGGAGCCTCTATTCCAAAGGAATCATGATGAAAAAAATGGTACCCACTCCAGAGAGAAATGATGAACTCTTAAGTGCAAATTGAAGTATAATTTTCTTACTTTATTTTTCTTGCTTTTCTGAGAAATATGGTCAATATGGAAATCTGCTTTGTATCATTTCACATATATAATTGGTATCATATTGCTTACCTTCTCAGTGGGTATGGGGGGTGGGAAGGAGGGAGATTGGAACTCAAAAAATTGTTCAGCAATACTAAAAATAATTAAATAATAAATTAAACATTTAAATATATTCATGCATATATACGTACACATATGTGTAAATATATATATATATATGTACATATATACATCTGTGTGTGTGTGTGTGTGTGTGTGTGTGTGTCTTTATTGGGTGAGGACAACTTTCTTTTTGTTTGAACTAAATCAAACTTCTCATGCTACTTAAAAGATTGAAAACATCTTGATGGAGTAGACAGACCAGTTTGTCTTCTCAAAAAAATGGGCCTTTTGTAGAAAATAGCCCTATTGTAGATTTCCACATATATTCCAAATATATTTCAGTTCCTTTGCTTGCTAATTTAAAACATTTCATATTATGTCATGCAGTAGCATGTTCCATGCCCCTATTTAATGCAATTCAATTCAATTCAGCTTAATTCAAAAAACTTTTATTAAGCTCCCTAGACGTTTTGTTGGACACTAGGGATACCCAGAGAAAGTGAAATAATACTTGCCCTCAAGAAGTTTACATCCTACTAGGGGAATATGACTTGTAAACTGAGAAATAAATACAAAATGTATGCAGTGTAGTTTCTCAGAGGGTGGGTGGGTATAATAGATAGTGGTATACTGAAACTGGACTTGGGGAAAACAGTAAAATGAGGGAGATGGACCAGACAGACTCTTATGGTCCTCCAATCCTATGAACCAAAAGGCATCAGGGAATATCTGCCTCTCAGAAGTAGGGCCAGAAGTTCCCAAGGTTGAAAGTGTAGAGGAAGAACACTTCAGGAATGGGGTGATAGACTTTACAAAGACTTGGAGGTGGGATATGGAATGTCATCTACAGAGAATAGCAAGCAGCCCAGTTTGACTAAAACAGTCAGTTCTACATGATGGCCAAACAACTTATTGAAATATGAGAAGTTCAGGTTGTGTTTTCTTAGATTTTCAAAATACTCATTATTTCCCAGATCATTCTCCTTCCCCCTCCAAATGACTGATCGTATGAATAACCAATAAACCAGTCAACAAATATTTACAGAACACCTTTTCAATGTGCAATGTGCTATTTGAGTCATCCATTAGATTCAGTCAGGTGAACGGATTGGTTGTTCAGGTGGTTGTGGGATGCAGACTCAATGGGCATTAGTAATTACTGTACCACCCCTAATTACAGATACAGGCTCAAACTGAGTTCTTTTCCTCCAACTAGAAATTAATCTGGAAAATCTGGTGGGGCAATTATCATACTTGTTGAAACAAGCAGGAGGGGGTGGAGGGAGAATGCCACATATACCCAGGAGTAGGAGGTAGGGACATAGTAACAACTCTTTTGTACCCTAGAAACAGAGGATGTCTAATTAAACTCAGCTCATATGTGGACTATTTGTTTTTGAAAGGGAATGGTGACTACTTTTCTAAATGACATTGATTGTATCTCAGTCCTTTAGCTGTGAATTGATGCTGCTACTTGATGGCAGGGTCATATTTTAAGAGGTACACATAGAAAACAACCCCCCTCCAAAAAAAATCCCCAAACCACAACACTAAAAAAACACGTCCTTTAAACATCATGTTGGTGTTGAGAAAACTGATCTGTCAGATACGCTTGTCATATACACATATTTTATAACCCAATGTGTTCGGGCAAGAATTTTGGCACGACTTTCCAACAGCTATCTTGAACTTTTCTTGACACTTGCAATGGCACGTAATATGGTGGGGGTGTAATTCTTAGGAGAAGCTTAACCCTTTTCTTCAGGGTCTTTGAAGACCCTCTCTTAAGGAATCATTGCCTAGGGATGAAACAGGAGGAAGGAAGGCAGGTGGCATGGACCTGAGCTGTGACTGGGCAGCCATAGGTTCAGTTTCACAAATGGCCTTTTGGTTGTAGCTATTGGGAAATTATTTCTCTGTGGTTAAAACAACTTGTGATCAAGGATCAGGAAAATTCACTAGTTTGCAGAATCCAGTTAATTTCATTTGAATTCAGTGTTTTTATTCATTGATGCATTTATTTGATTAGGTGCCAGGCCCATATGTCAACAAAGAAAAATAATGTCCTGTCCTTGGTTTCCTATGGGGAGGGAGAACAAGTACATTAAAAAGTGAATTCATACATACAAAGTATATGCTTCTTGGAGCTGGGGAGAGGAGGGATCAGGATAAACTTCCTAGAGAACCCTACAATTGAGCTGAGCTTTGAAGGAAGCTAGATATTCTACCCTGTGGAGGTGAGAAGTGAGTGTTAGGGTAAGTCAGCCCTCACTGTGTCAGTTCAGGGCACAGAGAAATCCCAAGCAGGGTCCCTCCTCAATTTCTTGGGTTTGATTTAAGGAGAAAATACTAATGAAAGAAATCTTAGAGAGCCACAGAGGCAATAACACCATCAACTCTCATACTGAATATAATGATGGCCAAGATGACAATAAGTTCTGTAGGTGATCAGGAAGGGGAGAGAATACTATTGGCAGGAATTATTATGGAAGGTTCATGGAAGATCTAAGATTTGAATGGGTCTCAAAGGAATTTGACAAAGAGGAGGTGAGGAGAAGAAAATTTCAAAAGAGCCCCAAGGTGGCCATAAAATAAAAATGTAGTCCCTCCTACTACCCCACCCCCATACTTTTCTCCCTGTTCCCAAAGCTACAAAGATGGAGTTGAGTTTGGAAAATTCTCTTCCCTCTTCCACAGAGGTCCCTTAGGCTACAGGATTTCCTGTTATGATCTTCCTTCTCTATGGCTGCTGATGTTTTTCTTACAACATATCTTTTTACTGATGGTCACAAATGATGCTCATGATCTAAATAATGTTGATAAAAACTGCCAACATTCATTGTGCTCTTGTATAAAAAGGGACCTTTGAGAGGACAGTATGGTTTGTTCTCTGCCCCAGTGTTCTTCTGTTCCCTGACCCTATAAGGCATAAGGAATAAGGTAGTCAAAGTAAAGTTTTCTGTTGTAGTTTGGGGTTGGCCCTACCTCACTCCTCATTCTTGATCATCTCTTCCTTGGATAGTCATTTCTCTCTAGAATTTTCTGTTACTTATGGGAACAAACCACCATTGCTGTGTCCTCATCCAGGTCACACCTTCTAATGCTGTCTCCCAAGGTTGGACCATTTTCTCCTCTTACTCTATAACTTTCACTTGGCAATCTCACCAGCTACAATGGGGTCAATGATCTTTTCTGTGAAGATGATTCTCATATATATATATATATATATATATCCAGTCCTAATCTCTTCCCTGAACTTCAGAAGAAATCAAACAATCAATAAATATTTATTAAACACAGTGTCAGAGGCAAATAAGACAGTTCCTGCCCTTAAGGAGCTTATTATTTAATAGGGGAGCCAACATGCAAACAACTATTTAAAAAAGCATGTTATATACTGGATAAACAGGCAATAATTAAGACAGAAGGTACTACAATTAAGTAGGGTTGGAGGTTTCCTGTGGAATATAGGATTTGAATGAGATTTAAATGAAGCTAGGGAGATCAATATTCTAAGTGTAGGACACAGGGGCTAGGCATAGAGGATGCCAGGAGCTGAAAGATGAACTGCCTTGGTTTTGGAAAAGCCAAGAGGCTAAATGTCACTGGATGGAAGAGTTTGTGTTGGGGAGTAAGATATGAGAAAACTAGAAAGGTAGGAGAGGGCTAGGTTATGAAGGATTTGAATGCCAAACAGAGTATTTTGCATTTACTCCTAGAATCAAAAGGAAACCACTATATTGAGTAGGGGATTAACATAGAACTCATTCTATTCCCTCAGCTTAAGCCTTACTGTTAAGGTCACCATCATCATCCTGGGTAGCTAAACTCACATACATATATTTATAACTACCTCCCTCTTCTCTTCTTTGGCCTCACATAGCACCAAGTAGCTGCAAGTACACTGCTCTCCAAGATTCTAGAAGTTAACCACATATAGAATGAATTTGGATGCAGGAGATTTAGGAAATGCCCAATTTGATTATTAGTTCTCTATTGCTGTTTCCCCTTAATCAAGCAAAGTAGTGACTACCTGATGTTCTTAATATCTGAGATGGAAGAACCAGAACTCCGAGCCAGCTCTGGTCCTGGAACTCAAAACAGAGAAGAGATTCCAGATCTAGATGGACTTAGGAGAAGACCAAAAGTTCCTGCTACAGTTAATATTCAACTCTCTTCTGGACCTCCTACCTCATCTGACCACAACTAACTTCTCACAGCAGAATATGAGCGGATTTAGCAGCCAGTCCCTACAAGGCACTATCTTGTTACCATCAATTCTGGGTCCCTTCCTCTTTAACCCTGAATTTCTATGTGATTCCCTGTACCCTCTCAGCTGCAAATGCATCTCTCTCCTCATATAGACTAACTGTCCTTTCTCCCCCCACCAAGAAGAGCACAGATACACTATAAATGCTCTTGACTATCTCTCTTAGACAATCAGTAGTCAAGGCAATTCAGAAGTGATGCTGAAGGAAGTGGGAACCAAACCTAAGATTAAATTCAAATCTGGCCTCAGAAATTTACTAGCTATGGAACTCTGAACAAATCACATAACTTCTGTTTGCCTCAGTTTCCTTATTTGAAAAATAATAGCACCTACTTCCTTGAGTTGTTGTGAGAATCAAATGAGATAATTAAAAAGTGCGCAGTGATGCATAGTAGGCACTATCTAAATGTTAGTTGCTATTATTATTACTTTTGTTATTATTATTATTATTATTATTAAACACCTAGGAATTTAGAAAGAATATCTTTATACTGTACTCCATCATCTCCTAATAAAAACACAACTTGCATGTTGAATACTGCTTATCCCATTCCATAAAACCTCTATCCCCTTCCTCCAGGAGATCTTTGTTCTTTCCAACTTATTTCTGATGAACTAGAGAAGTCTATATAATAAGGACATAAGTAAACATAAGTAAACCTTCATTCTGTCTCCAGCAGGGCAGTTTGGCATAGAAGGTCCTGTAGGACTTAAATTAGTAAGATGCAGTTCTGAATCACATCTATAACACTAATTAGTTCAATGACCTCCCCTGAGACTTGGTTTCCTTATTTGTAAAAGTGGACATGGTCAAACCCACAGTATCTATCTTACAAAAGAGTTGGGAAATTCAAATTTGTTAAAATTTGATAAAACTCTGAAGTGTTTTTAAATATCTCCTATTATTTTCTCTGACAAACCCCCAAATTCTAACCATATAATCACAAAGGAATAAAATATGATTCCTTGCACTTTTCTGATGTATTTCAGTGTCTCTTTGATTTTTTTTTTACTATATTTATCATTTTCTTTATGTGGAGAGCTCCAAGTGACAAACTTCAGAGTCACCCTCCCCCCCGCCCAGCTCAGCCTCTTTTATAATCTTAAAGAATTAATTCAGGAGACTCAGAGATTAAACATCTTGCCCAGTGTCTCACAGCTAAATGTGTGAGCTTCTGCTTTTGCTAACTTTGAGGCCATCTCTTTATGTAATACATCTTGCTGCCTGCAATCTCTCTTTTCCCTATAATAATCTAGCAGTTTGGGGTATTGTAGGTGTGTAGGATCAATGTCATACTGGGGACTATTTTGTGATCATCAGGATCATATCTGGAGGATAATGAGTCCATTTTCAAAGATGAAGGGTCTTAAAGGTGTTTCCAGGGCAGCAAGAGAACATAGGCTAGGATGCATGGGGATGTTTTGAGCCTGGAAAGAGGAGAGATGGACCTGAGGGAAGGGTGGTATCACTTTCCTTGGGGAATAGTGCATTTCTCCCCTGGATAGGTGGTGTTCAGGCCTCTTTAGGGAATAGAGGGATAGACTAGGCCATCCCTCCATCAATCCTCAGTTCTTTCTAGCCTGTGCAGGCTCACAGACACTAGACTGTGACCGCATTAGGAAGCGAAGGCAATTGAAAGGTTAGCATGGCTGAATGCTTTGAGGAAAGCTGCCTGCTGACATGAGGCCTAGACAGACTGTCAGCGTGGAAATCACACGGTGACAGCTTCCTTCAACCTCCGGGCCACTCAGCCTGTCAAGGCAACCTGACAGGCCCGGACTAATAAGGTAAACAAAGGATTTAGGGCATCATTAGAAGAATGTTGGAATTCTTTTTTCCACCGTTCTCCTATTCATCCCCTGCCCCAGAGTCAGTTCAAGGCCCAGTGGAGGCAGCAAGTCTCAGCTTTTAAAGCTTTCCATGGAGAGAAGGGAGGGGGCCTTTGGAGGAGACCCAGCCACTAAGCTCAGAGTGGTGTCTGACATCTTGTCTCCAGGTCAAGCTCTTGGCAGCCTCACTGAAATTCAAAGAAGTCTGGGCATCATCTTTCTATGACCCACTCAAATTGCAATCTACAGAATAAAGCATCAACTCTCTCCTTCCTCCCTGCAGCGTTCAAAGCCCTCCACATCATGGCACCAAGTTTTTCCAACTTTATTCTTTACTTCTTCCCAACTCTCCACATCTATCTCTGCAAAAGCTCTTGAAATACCTTTCACTCTTCCACTTTTCAATCTTTGCTCATATTGCCCTCCCACCCCATCCCAATGCTCCTGTCTCTTCCCCTTTCCAAATCTAGCCATCTTTCAAAAAAGTATTTTAGATTTCCTCTTCCATGAAGCCTTCCCTGACCATTCCACCTGAAAGTAGTTTTTACCTTCCCTGAATTCCAATAGCCTAGGTGGCTTGTGAGGCAGTGTAGTGGATGGAGCACTGACTTTGGAGTCAGGAGGATGGGAGTTTGAATCCAAACTCTGATTGCCTCACAGCCAGTTGTCCTGATTCTTATCTGACCATTGCACTCAGATGGTTCTGGAGGAGGAAGTGAGCCTGGTGACTTACCACAGCACCCCCTCACTCAAATCTAATTCATATACTTGTCATGGCATCACTTCCTTGAAAATGAAGGATAAAAAAACAGTCTTAATATCTGTGCTGAGCATATAATGCCTTTTGATATATTTAGTATGAAAGGATGAATGTGAATGTGAATCACCTGTTTTACATGTATGTAATAGGGAGTGGTTTGACTAGTCCCTACAGGATTTACTTTTTTAAAATATATTTTTTTCAATGAACAAAAGTAGATTGTCTCTCCTTTACAACCCCCTTTCCACTGAAAGAGGAAAGAAAAGAAAAACAAAATCCTCATAATTAATATGTACATTCGAGGAAAACAAATTCTTCCATTGACCATGTCAAAAAAATGAGAGATCTTGGCATACTAAAGCATCAGTCATCTGGATTCACAGTTGGTCATTGTGTCAATCCCTATTTAAAGGGTTACACATTATCTGAATAGACTTAATACTAAGGTTCCCAGTAACAACTATAGCTAGCTTTTATATAGTACTTTAAGGTACTATAAAATACCTTACAAATATTTCACCTGATCTTACCCAAACCCTGGGAGATGAGTGCTTTTATCAATACCATTTTACAAATGATAAAACTGAGTCAGACAAAGATTAAATAACTAGCCCAGGTAAACACAGTAAGTGTCTGAGAACAGATATGAATTCAAGTCTTCTTGATTCCAGGTCCAACACTTTATCAGCTGCACCACCTAACTGCCTTCTTGGTTTAGCCATCACCTGCTGTAAACTACTGCTATTCAGATCCAGGCAGGAAAAAATAATGTGAGGTCTTAGACCTTACATTGTAGCAAAAAAAAAAACCACAACAAAACAAAAAACAAAAGAATGTCCTTAAAATAGGAAGCATTATGAAATCAAGAAAATATCAAAGAAAATACAGCACAAAATGCAGTTAACCTTATTATTGTTCCAAAGCACCATTCTCCTATGTGTCCAATGTCTAGTCTTTGCTTCTATTCTTCAAGATACCCAGTTTTGTGAATTGAACAAAGACAAAGATAACATCTAAGACTTTTCAAAAATGAATACACTATAATGTGTCCTGGTGTTGCCAAACTTTCACTCATGAATTCATGAGTCCAGGATTCATTCAGTTGAACACATTTTTACATCATTTCCCTAGCAAGGCAAGAGGAAGATAGTTATGTCCGGGCAAAACTCATATATCTTTACAACACTCTGCTGAGGGAAAGCAAAACTCCTGTCAATGTCAACTCTGTGATATGAAGAGATGGACCATCAGAGGTGTTTCCTCCAGTCCATTAGGAGCACTGAATCTATAATCCTGTGATCTTCCAGTAACCATTGCCTCCTAGAGTTTTTTTTTTAATTCCTGACAAAATACACTTATCCAGTCAGAAGCCATGCTAGGGTAACAACATCAATTGCTAAGTTACTTCCATGAGTCTTTTAAAAAGTTGATATTTCCTGTTTTTATATCTAATCCCCCCCCCCCCCATCATTCTTCTCTCCACTATTCAGTGTGTCACCCATTGTAAGAAGCAATTTAAAAAGCAATTCTGTCATGCTGTCATAATAATTGAGTCTAACTATACATGCAGTACTACATATCCATAGTCTTCCACTTTCTGATGAAGGGAGAAAAGTACATTTTCTTATCTTTCTTTGGTCTTTATAATTGTACAATATTAAGTTTCTTTCTCTTTTCTTCTTTCCTTCCTTCCACTGAGATATCATGTATATTGTTTTCCTACCTGTATCTACTTAATTTTGAATCAGTTCACATAACCCTTCCTATCCCTGGCAGAGTAGATAGAGTATGGGGCCACATAGCAGGGTGATCCTTGGGTGTCTGAGACCGGATTTGGCCCTGGGTGCTCCTGGCTCAAGGGCCAATGCTCTGTCCACCACCCAGCCACCCCTACTATTATTACTATTTTATTTTATTTTGGCTCTTTTTTCTTTTTTTTGGTTTTTGCAGGGCAGTGGGGTTTGGGTGGCTTGCATATCACACGGCTGGGTGATTGTTGGGTGTACGGGGCCAGATGTGGGCTCCGGTGCTCGTGGCTCCAGGGCTGGTGCCCCGTCCATTGCTACACCTGGCCATACCTACAATTATTACTATTATTTTTTTTAATTCTTTCCCCTTTACTTTATCACTGAAGCAAGTCTATATTTATGGGGGTATCTTGTTCACTCTTAAACAAGAATATTTTAATAATGTAAAAATAACATTAATTGTACAAAATGAGAATAAATATTAAATTAAAAAAAGAGTAGATAGACCCTAACTCAGAGAGACCTAGAATCTCTGAGGAGAATATGATCTGGTCTCCAGACCATATCCAGACTTCCTTGAAGAGATCAGGAAGGAGTTTAAAAATCAATTGGAAGATTTGGGAGAGACAGTTAACAAATCATTGGAAAATACAACTAGACAAATGTAAAAAAAATAATTTTCTCAAAACCTTAATTGATCAAATGGAAAACTCTTTCAAAAATAGAATTGACCAATTGGAAAAGGAGTTGCAAGAGGTAAATAAAGAAAATTCTTCTCTAAAAAAAAGAATGGAGTCTGTGGAAACTAATGACTTCATGAGACATCAAGAGGCTGTTAAACAAAACCCCAAAATCAAAAAAAATAGAAGAAAATGTAATATACCTCATCAGCAAAACCATTGATCTTGAGAAATGATCAAGAAGGGGCAACCTGAGAATGATAGGTCTTCCTGAAAACACTGAAGAGAGAAAAAAAGCCTGGACTTAATATTATAGGATTTAGTGGTGGAAAACTGCCCTGATATCATGGAACCAGAGGGCAAAATTGTTATTGAAAGAATACAACGATCCTCTCTGGAAAGAGATCCTAAAATGAAAACACCAAGGAATGTTGTGGCCAAATTCCAGAACTATTGGATAAAAGAGAAAAATCCAGCAAGCAGCCAGAAAAAAAAAAAACCAATTTAGATACCAAGGAGCCAAAGTAAGAATTACACAGGACCTGGCTGCATCAACATTAAAGGATTGAAGGGCCTGGAATGAGATATTCTGAAGGGCAAGAGAGTTTGGAGTACAGCCAAGAATCCACTACCCAGCAAAGCTGAGCCTTCTCTTCCAGGGGAAAATATGGACATTTAATGAAATGGGAGACTTCCAACATTTCCTGATGAAAAGACTAGAGCTTAATAGAAAATTTGAACATCAAATAGGAGACTCAAGAGAGACATGAAAAGGTAACAGAAAAAAGGGGGTAAAGGGAAAAAAAGCTACTTTCCAATAAGATAAAACTGGCTATACACCCACTTGGGAAAAAGGTTCTCATAACTTTTGAGAATTGTAACTATTAGAGAGAATATACTTAGCCAGAAGTGATGGACACTCATGACTTTTCTGTGACTCAGAATGATTTAAAAACAACACCTCCTTCAAAAGTGGAACACTAAGGAGACGGGAAGAGGGAGGAGATTGAATGGAGTAAATCTTAGTACATTAAGAGGTACAAAAGATTTATGGTGATAGAGGGGAAGAAGGGAGAAACTAAGAACCCTGTGAATCTTCTTTTCATCAGACTTGGCTTAAAGTTAACTTACACAAACACAGTTAAGTTAAGAAACTTATCTTACCTTTCAAGTATTAAAAGGGGAAAAGGGGAGGGAGGAGATGAGGAGGGGGAGAAAAAGGGGAACTAACAGAAGGAAGGGAGGGAAGAAGGAGAAAAGGGAAAGGGTAAAGAAAGGGGAGGGGGTTGACATAGGAGGGCAAACACACTGAAGGTGGAAATATCCAGAAACAAAATACTGGGGAATACGGATAAAGGAAAAAAAAAGGAGTGGAAATACAAACAGAGGGAAGATAGCATGGAGGGCAATAAAGAGTTAGTAATAACTTTGGCTGTGAATGGGATTTCTCTCTCATAATATTCAACTTGGATCAATGTATTCCAGGGAAACATTATAGACACTGGCAGACTGCCTTCTGTCGGGGGGGGTAGAAGGAAGATTGGGGAGAAAAATGTAAAACTATAAATAAAATCTTAATAAATAAATGAATAAGTAAACAAAAAAAGAAATTATTGTTACAAATAAAATTGGAAGAAATAAAGAAGTTAGAACTAAAGGGAAAGCTACCTGAATGCCTTCCTTTGAGAGATAACCATAGGAGTTGGCAGAGTTGGATTCATCATATGGACAAAGGAAGTACTATAATTTAATGAGCTATTTGGTCATTTTTCCTTTTAATAGAGGGTGTGTGCCATGTCAGGGTAGTCCACATGGTACTATCTAGATGTGACCTGTAGAAGGCACAAATAGAAAACTCTAGACTCTCCTTCCACTCAGACTTCTCCAAAGAAGACTTTGCTTCTTGACAGGAAAGGAGATAGATACTGGAGCCACAAGAACGACCACTCCAATATCCACAGAGTTAGGGAGAATCAGGATTACATCTATTCATCCTCTTTGGATATTATTAGTCTAGAGGTGCCCCCTAGTTATATATCCAAGTGCCCTAAGTCATATGTCAACTCTCTTCTCATCAAGTGCCAGTTATACACATTACACATAACAAAGAGTAACTAAAATCAATCATTGAAGCTATTAACAAACAAAAATCAAAGAAACTGTACAGATGAGAATATATTAGATTATTCACAGAGTCAATGAACTTTCCCCCTGGAAGTAAGATATAGCAGATCAATCAAGAGAATGTGTTATAGATTTATCCATTAATATCTGTTATAAAGAATGAAGAAGCTGAGAAAATTCTACAAAGAATCTGAAAAGATTGTTGTTCAAACTAAGTTAAAATTGAGCAAGTATTTATCAAATGATTATGATGTGCCAACCACTGTGCAAGGCCCTGGAGATACAAAGTAAGGCAAAAAAGAGTCTCATGGAGCTCACATTCACTCTAAAGGGCAAGACTATATGTAAATAGCTAGGTACATCCAAATCTATGCAGTGGTTGGGAGATAATCAAGAGGGATCCCTGGAGGGATTCAGTAAGGCTTCCTGCAGCAAGTCTTCCTGTAGTTTCCTTAAGCTGAGTTTTGAAGGAATATAGGGAAACTAAGACGTAGTAGAGAATTTCAGGAATGGAGGAAAGCCATTGAAAAGACAAAGAGATTGTAAATAAAATGCTGTTTTCAAGAAATTGTAAGTAGGCTAGAATAGGTAAGTTATAGAATGAATGAATTAAAGAGTAAGAAAATTAAAATATAGTTAAGGGTCATGTTTTGGAAAGCTTTAATGCCAATAGAAGACTTTGTATCTGACCCTGGATAGCATAGTAAGTTTGTGATGTGATGTGATGTATGTGTATGTGTATGTGTATGTGATAGGGGTAGTGGTGGGAATCACTGTGAAGGGTGCAAGTATAAGGAGGTGGGTATATATGAGTCCAGGAAGAATATTGGTGATAATTTGACTACTCCATTGTGAAGAAAGACATAGGAGAGGGCAAATAAAAATATACTATAATGGAAAGTCTTGTATTAAGAAATGAAAGTGTTCAAAGACTTAGAGACTACTTGGATTAGTAATAAATATTATTATTTATCATGAGAACTTGATTTTTAAAAAGGATTCAGCCAGAATGCTAGATGTGGCAAGTACTTAATGTTACCAAAAAAAAGTTATCTTAACAAAATATATTAGACTGAAAATGATGTTATGTTATGGTAATTATTTCCTACCCACTATTTTCTACTCAACTTTGTCTGGACTCATTTAGTCTATCAGTCAGCAAGTATTTTTTATGTGTCTACTATAACTCAATGTACATATATATATATATATACATACATATATATGTATATATATACTGTACTATATACAGTACTATTACTGTGCTAAGTATGGGAACTAGAAAAAATACACAAAAAAAGACAGTCTTTGACCAAAGAGCTTACATTCTAATAGAGTCAGTACCAGTGAGAAGTTATTGAGTGAGGCAGAGGATAAAAGATCTCCTGCCTAGAAGGTTGGTACTTGAACTAAGAGCAAGGAAGTCAGAAGTTAAAGTCAGAGAACACTCTAGGAAGGGGGGAAACCATCAGGAAAAAAGCAGCATTTGGAGTGGGAATGTTGTTTGGAAAACCTAGCAAGAAGGTGAGTGCCACTGCATTGCAGAGGACATGGAAAGGAGTAAAGTGTTAGAAAACTGGAAAGATTGGGGAAGGAGCAGGCTGGGAAGGGCTTTAAATCTCAAAAGAAGGATTTGATATTTGATCCAGGAGGTTAATGGGGAACTAGTGGAATTTATTGAATAAGGTGGGGGAGGGTGATATAGTCAGACCTGGGCTTTAGAAAAATCACTTTGGCAGCTTAGTGGGGGAGGCATTGGAGTGAGAAAAAACTTGAGGCAGGGAGACCCACCAGAAAGTTACTGCCAAGTTTCAGTGAGAAGTGATGAGGACTGTATCAGGATGCATAAGTTGATGGAAGGTGGAGTATATAATGTTTATTCTCCAGCTCAAATGCTAGAATCCTTTATTGGTTTTTGAAGCCATTGGAGTCTTTCCTTCTAAAGTCACTTTTTTTGGTTTGTTTTTGTTTTTGCAAGGCAACGGGGTTAAGTGACTTGTCCAAGGTCACACAGTAAGGTAATTATTAAGTGCTGAGGCTGTATTTGAACTCAGGTCTTCCTGACTCCAAGGCCTGTGCTCTATCCACTGGGACACCTAGCTGCCCCATAAAGTCACTTTCAATCAACTTTCTCTCTGTGTCTTTGATATGCCTATTTATTTACATATTGTATCACTCAATAGAAGGCAGTCTTTTTTTTCCCTTCATTTTTGTAAGGCAATGGGGTTAAATGACTTTGTCCAAGGTCACACAGCTAGGTAATTATTAAGTGCTATGGTCAGATTTGAATTCAGAACCTCATGACTCCAGGGCTGGTGCTCTATCCACTGTGCAACCCAGCTGCCCCTCAATTTTCTTTTTTTAAAAAAAATCTACAGGATAGTACTAGCACATTAATTAAGACCTTAATAAATATTTGTTGACTGACATTATACGCAATTGATAATCCAGCAATACTAACCTACTTCATCACACACATCACTCTACCTCCTGTCTTCATGACTTTGTACTGCCTGTCCCCTATATATCAAATGCTTTCTCTCCACACCTTTAAGAATATCTGGTTTCCTTTTTAAAATTGGAAATATGCCCCACCTCAGGCAAGCACAGAAAACCCAGATTTTTCACTGAGTCAATCCATAATATGTATAAAAGAATAAATTATGTACCAAAAGTCCCTAATCAAACTGGAAGTAGTAAAATGCTTTGAATTATTATATGAACTGAGATGACCTAGGCAGAAAGCATAGGAAATAATCACCAGCCTCACTTTCTTCTTTAGAGTCATCTGGGCCCAATGACAGATATGAATCAGGACAAATGGAGATGACCCTATATATGAAGCTATTAGGGTTAAGTGACTTCCCAAAGTCACACAGCTAGTAAAGTGTCTGAGGCCAAATTTGAACTCAGTTCCTCCTGACTTCAGGACTGATGTTTTATCCACTGGACCATTTAGTTGTCCATAGTGTTTATTAAATTCTTGATACTGTGTGGTCAAAATATTCATTAGTTAGAGCAAAGGTTAGAATCAACTCCAAATTGGAAGAAAGGATAAAAATGAGATTACACTGTGTGCAGTTATAATAACTCCAACACAAGTTGGAGTTTATTTAACTATTGTCTTTTAACAATGGGAAATACATAAACATTTAAGCATTGACTATGCACAGAGATAGCTCAGTATAGGTGAAGGAATAGCTAACTGTAATGAGAATCAGAAAGTCTTAGTTTCCAATGCTTCCTTTAATCCTAATGAGTCATTGCAGTCATGGGCAAGTCTTAACCTCTATTTAAAATGGAGATAATAGTACCTCTGGCACCTATATCACAAAGTTATTATGAACTTTAAATGATATAATACATATAAATGCTTTGCAAACTTTAGGTCACTTTTGAGAGTACCTTTGTGACTCAGTGGATAGAGTACTGGCTCTGGAGTAAGGAAGACTTGAGTTCAAATGTAATCCCAGACATATAAATCTTACCTAGTTGTGTGACCTTAGGCAAGTCATATAATCCTATTGCCTTGCAAAAACACCCCCCAAACCCCCAAAACTGTAAGTCATTTTTTTAAATGTCAATTTTTATAATTACTATTTCTTTGAGAAGTTACAAGATGGAAAATAGTTGCCACAGTGAAGAGGTCGAAAGAACCCTGAAACTATATTAGCAAGTATATACTTGATCATTTTACAAATCAAAGAAACATATTGATCAAAGACAGCATCAGTTTGGAATATGTTAAAATGATACTAACTCAAAAAGCAGCAAACTTAAAAGGTAGGGAAAACTAGCCTCTGGAAAGCTTGCTATGAGACCTAACTAGTAACATTTCCCCCCACCCCTGTCGAAGTTAGTATAGATTAAATTGACAGAATGTTAACTCACAAGATAAACAGATTTGCCAACCTTGCCATAGTGCTGTATTCACATCTATGAATGTAGTGGAACTGTTACATTTAGCTCTTAACTGCTAATGTACTATATAAGGAAATAGAAATGCCATTTTAGAAGATGAAGTGGGTAAGAGCAGCTGGACATGACCAGAAATATCCTAAAGAAATTCAAGCTAGAAGTGAAACAATTTTGAAATCACTTGGGGATCTATTTACAAAAAAAAAAAATCAACAAAACCACTAGTGGTATTTTTACCTCCCCCTGGAAGGAAAAAAAAAAAGGTGACTTGAGAAGATATCAGTAATCACTGACCTTTAGTTCTACCCTTTTCTTTTTTTATAAAATCTTTATGAAAATGAATTATAAACATATCATAGGTACCCTTGAAGAAAATATGAAAAGTAAAAAGGCAAGCTTTCACAAATTGCTTTCTACATCAGTCCATATTTATAGCCACATAAATGAATGAAAGGTGCAGAGAATGAAAGATTCCAATGTTTCTTTAATAGAGTAAAATGCAGCCTGAAAACCTCTCCTCCAACAAAGAATCTTCCATGCATTTGCTGATGATACAAAAACCCTTTTAGTTGAAAACACAGAGATAATTTTGCTTAAAAAGTCTCTGGGAACTTTTTCAAGCAAAATTAAAAGCAGAGAGAAAGGTACCACCACTGTCAAAGAGTCCTAAGCAGAATTCAGATTGGAGTGAGATTCATTATAGATTCTCAATCTGAGATTTATGAATGTAACAAAAAATTTTAATAACAATTTCAATACAATTGCTTTTCTTTGTAACTCCACGTATTTCATTTTATGTAGCTAAGAAGGGGTCCATAGATTTCCCTGGACTGCCAAAGTGATTCATTACTCAAAAAATCAAAAACTGTAACTTTTTGGATTCTTTCAGCATTCCAGGTTGCAGAGAATACGGTACTGAGTTTTAAAACTAATAAGTATCTTTATACAATGAGATTTCTTTAGTGTGTTTTACAAAAGAGGATCAGTCCAGTAAAGTGTATCTTTTAATACCCACATTCTCTTGTTGTTATATGATGTTATAACATAGAATATCATTATGTCTAAAGAATCAAAATTATAGATGACTACATAATAACTAGAATATAATGCTTTAGAATTGTTTTGAAAGATTTTATTTACTTTGAATTTTACAATTTCCCCCCAATCTTGCTTCCCTCTCTCCATCCCCACTATCTCCCCAAACTTATCAAACAGGATAAAGTGGGAACAAATGATACTGATAGAAGGAACCTAGCTTGCATTCCTGAAGATTATTAAGTCTTAAGGACAAGAAACTGATGGTCGTTGGGACAGAGGTGATATTTTCATCACTGCTATTCACTGAAAACAAAGAATTAAGAATGGGAGGACATATTTAGTTTATGAACAGATAGTTAAGAAGATGGCATATGAAAGAAGAATTTGAATTTCTGGACAATGACTTAACATGGAATGATAGGGTCTTGTCAAGTTAAAAAAGTATATCTAATTTGATTTGATGATAATGTATTTTACTAAAATCTCTAGAATAATCAAAAGGACTTTGAACTGAAAAACAAGGGACATCACAGGTGCTCACACATATACATACAAAAGCACGAATCATGAAAACTTAGCTAGGTGAACTCAAGATGCTAAACAATGAGGTGAATTTGACCTATTATGTTTCACAGATTTGGAGGATAAGACTATAATTAGAGCATGGTTCTAGAAGGGTGTGATTCACATAAAAAGCAAGGTAAGTGAGGAGGAGTTGGAGAGAGAATACAGTATGCTTTCTTTTTTAAAGCATGGAGATTTTAATTTTTTCCCCAGTTCTAAATTTTCTTTCCTCTCCTTCATCCATTGAAAAGGTAAGAAAAAAAAAGTCCCACAGTGCATATACACAAACAAACATATATTGATGCTTACAGATTTTTGTATATAGTCATGCAAAACAAGTTTCATAAAAGCTACATTTAAAAAAAACAGGAAAGAGAAAGAAAGAAAGAAAGAAAGAAAGAAAGAAAGAAAGAAAGAAAAATGTTCAAACTGTACTCTGAGTTCATTACTTCTCTATCTGGAGACAGATAGCATGCTTCATCATGATTTCTTTAGAATTATGATGGGACATAGGGTTGATCAGAGTCACAAAGTCTTTCAAAGTTGCTTATCTTTCAATTTTGTTATTACTGTGTACAATATTCTCCTGGTTCTGCTCACTTCATGCTGTTATTCTTGATTTGTTTTAGTTACATCTGACTCTCTGTTATCCCATTTGGGGTTTTCTTGGCAAAGATACTGGAGTAGTTGGCCATTTCTTTCTCCAGATCATTTTACTGAGGCAAAGAGAGTTAAGTAACTTTCCCAGGGTCACACAGTAAGACCAGATTTTGTCTGAGGCTGGATTTGAACTTAGGTTCCCCCTTAACTCCAGGGCTATTGCTCTATTCACTGTACCATCTAGCTGTCCTCATTTTACAATAAATCATGTAAATCTTCCCAGGTTTTTCTGAACACATCTCCATAATTTCTTACAGCACAATAATATTCCATTACAATCATATACCACCAATTGATAGGCATTCCCTCAGTTTCCATTCTTTGCCAATACACAAAAAGTTGCTATATATATATTTGTACATATGGTTTCTTTTTTATTTCATTTATCTATTTGATCTATAAACCTAGCAATAGTATTGCTGAATCAAAGGGAAGCACAATTTAATAACTTTGAGGACATAATTCTAAATTGCTTACCATAATGGTTGAACTCTATCATAGCTCCACCAATAGTTTATTAATGTATATTTTTTCCCATATCTCCTCTAGTTTTTGCCTTTTTTCCCTTTTTGTCATCTTGACCAATCTGATGAGTATGAGGTATTACATCAGATTTGTTTTAATTTGTATTTACCTAATTGTTAGTGATTCAAAGAATTTTTCCCTATGACTATTAATACCATTAATACCTTTTATTTCTTCCTTTCAAAACTGTCTATCCATATCCTTAGACCATTTATAAATAAGGGAAATGACTTTTATTTATATAGTTTTGACTTAATTTACCTATATATTTTAGAAATGAGACTTTCATTAGTAAAACTTGCTGCAACAAACTTTCCCCCAGTTCCTTCTTATTTTAAAAGCATTAGTTTTGCTTATGCAAAAGTTAATTTTATTTAATCAAAATCATCCATTTTTATCACATGTGAACCTCTTTACTGCTTGTTTGGTCATGAACTCTACCCCTATCCATAATTTCTTCCATACTCCATTAATTTGCTTATGATATCATTCCTTATGTCCAAATCATGTTCCCATTTTGATCTTATCTTGATCTGTGGTATGCAATGTTGGTCTTTGCCTAGTTTCTGAAAGACTGGGTTATAAATTTCCCAACAGTTTTTGTCAAATAGTAAGTTCTTGCCCCAGTAGCTAGTATATGTGGGTTCATTAAATACCAGGTTACTGTGCTCATTTTTATTGTATATACAGACATTCATATGTACATGTATGTATATACATACAGACATATAGATGTATATGCATATATGCTAATTTGTTCTACTAATCAGCCTATTTATTACCCAGTATCACATAGCAGTTTTTTTTTTAGGATTTTGCAAGGCAATGGGGCTAAGTGGCTTGCCCAAGGCCACACAGCTAGAAAATTATTATTAAGTGTCTGAGACTGGATTTGAACCCATGTACTCCTGACTCCAAGGCTGGTACTTTATCCACTACGCCACATAACAGTTTTGTAGTATAGTTTGGGACCTAGTATTGCTAGAGCCTCTTCCTTCACATTTTTTCATTGATTCCTTTGATTATTTTGACCTTTTGTATTCTTCCATATGAATTTTTCTATTTTTTCTAGTTCTGTAAAATAATTATTTTTTGCTTTGATAGATTCAGCACTGAATCAGTAATTAATTTAGGCAATATTGCCACTTTGTTTTATATATATATATATATTTTTTTTTTTTCTACCCATGAATAAAATTGCTTCAATTATCTATATCTTAATTTATATGAAGAGTATTTTTTAATTGTGTTCACATAGCTCGTATAGCTTTGGTAGGTAGACTATCAGGTATTTTATACTATCTCCATTTATTTAAATTTAATTACTCTTTTTCTAATTTCCTATTGAGTTTTATTGGTAACAGAGAAATGCTGATAATTATGTGGATTTATTTTATATTCTTAAATTTTGCTAAAGTTATTAAATGTTTTGATTAACTTTTTAGTTGACTTTCTAGGGTTGCTTAAGTAAACCATCATTTCATCTGCAAAAAAAAGTGATAGTTTAGTTTCTTCATTGGCTATGCTTTTCCCTTAAATTTCTTTTTCTTTTCTTATTGCTATAGTTAGCATTTCTAGTACAATATTGAATAATAATGTGATAATGGAGTCTTTATTTCACCCTTGATGTTATTAGAAAGACTTTTAGTTTATCCCCATTACATTATCCCTTTCTTTTTAAAAATTAATTTAGCCTATACATTATCAATTGTGTATTTTCTTAAAAAAAACTCCTACTTTTACTTCTTAGTTCACTCTTTTTAACTTCATTTTTATTAATTGTCCTTTGGTTTTCAGAGTTTTTTTTGGTGTTCTATGAGATTTAGATTTGTTGGGGTTTTTAGGGTTTGATGGGGGTTTTTTACTGTTGTACCCAATTTGTTGATCTCTCTCTCTCTCTCTCTCTCTCTCTCTCTCTCTCTCTCTTTCTCAATATAAATATTAGTGATATAAAATTTTCACTAAGTACCACTTTTCTCTACCCTGAAATTTTGAACCCACACCAGGTAAAGAACAATAGAATTGCCAGATGGCACTGGTTCATGCTGTCAACATGGTTCAGGGGTTCTGGGGGTCTTTTTCTGTTCTATTGTTTCTTGCATGAATGACTTGGGGATCATTTTCAGCCTCTAGGTGCTAGAATGTTCCCCAGTATTATCACTGTACTATAATCCTGGTCAGGCCCTACCCCAGTGTCTATAGACCTCTATGTCTATCTTTCTAAGTTGTCCTAGTCTAAAAAAATGGTTAAAAGGGATTTTTTCTTGACTTTTTCAATCAGAATTCAATCTGCCTTATTTAGGTCATTGTAGAAGAAGTTTGCTGGGTGAGCTGGGTAAAAATGTTGACACTGCATCCTCTTGACTCCTAGAATACATTATACATTAAGAACATGTTCTTATGTGAGGAAATTGGGACACTGTGGAAGAAGTAGGTGGAAAGTGTCTTGCTAAGAATGAACAGGATCAGAAATAGAAGTAATAGAGCCATCAGAGCATACTTTAAGCTTCTTGACCAAAAAGATAACATATAAACACAGACATTAATACGTATATGCTTACATATATAATACATGTATACAAACCCACATGTGTATATTACACACATATGGAATTTAGGAATCAGGGAAATGAAGGGGAAAAGTACATAGTGCCTATAATTTTTTGGGGGGGTGTAGGGTGTGTTCAATGAAGATTAGTACCTCTACTGTGAGGGCTGTGGAACCCTTTACAGGCCTGCTTTTCACCTTTGATGCCCACCAAGAAGCTGTAGTATACACAGCAGCCATACCCGGTAGTAGATGGGCTAAACCAGGATGAGATATCTGAGGGAATCTAAAACTCATTGATAAGTTGTTGGGGGTGTCTACCCCAAGTATGTGAAGTCTTCCACTGGTGGAATGGGCAGATGAGAACACTTCATTCCAACAGCCATGAAGCCAGATGAAGCAGGTACTGTGGATGGAGTGCTTACATGCTTGTTTAGACGTTGACAATACTAAAGTCATCCACTGCCTCTAGAGCTATCACCAGTTGTCTATACTCTGCCTTGCCACTGGATCATAATGACTATGGAAGAGAGAGTGAGGTTGATAACTTCATGTAACTCTGCCTCACTTAAATCCAATTTAGGCACAAATCAAAGGACATCATTCCTATTTCAAAGTGATGAAGCAGCAGGTACAGATATACTGGGAGCTGTAGTCACAACCCTGCACATAGGCAGCCCAGACCATAGGGCCATTTCCCCACCGAAAACAGCAGTGAAATTCGGCTGCACCCTGGGTGACTGAGTAACCCTTTTAAGGATCACACTGCTCACCTCTTGGTGTGAGGAAGGGGCTAGAAAAGGTGCCCTAAAAAACTGTCTGTTTACCCAACTCTGGTCTAATTACTGTAGTAGGTAGGGATCCCACAGTGTGGTCAAGACACCAAAAAACCTACAAAAGTTTCTTCAAAGAATTTTCTGCTCACCTTTGGAACATGGAATGTGCATATATTCATAGACAATTCAAGATCTAATAGACCTGAAAAAAGGAACAGTTCTTGTTGCAAGAGTACACAACAGATCTCATATCTAAATAGCAGCCCTGAATGAAACAAGGCTGGCGAAAGAAGGCCATCTTTTTGATGTCAGAGCTGGATACACATTTTTTCTAGAGTGGTTGCAGTGAAGAGGAGGGCCATGAAGCTGGGGTAGATTTTGTAATCAAAACTAATCTAGTTAACAAGCTTGAATGCCTACCAAAAAGAGGGAACTACAGGCTCATGACAATGAAATTGCAAATGCCACATCACTATCATCAGTGTCTATGTTACCACCATGACAAACCTTGATGAAGTCAAAGAAAAATTTTATGAAGACAGAGATCTTATCATTCATATACCAAAAGAGTACAAACTTATAATTCTGGTTGACTTTAATGCTAGAGTAGGCTCAGACTATCAGACATAGCAGGGAGTCCTTGGGATGAATAGAGTTTGAAATAGCAACAGTAATGGTCACCTTCTATTGGATACTTATGCATCTCATGACTTCTCATCACAAACACAGTCTTCTGTTTATCTAAACACAATAAAACTTCCTGGATGTACCCTCATAGCAAACAATGGCATATAATAGACTATGTGATTGTAAGGAGAAGAGAGACAGGATGTAAGAATGACAAAGGCAATGTGTGGTGCAGAGTGCTGGATTGATCACAGACTCATCATTTCAAAGCTAAACATTTATATTCAACTGAAATGGTGACCCCAAAGCAAAATGACTACTAGAAGAAGTAATGTTAAGAGATTAAAATGTCTCTCTGAGTGGGAATAGTTTATTGCTAACTTGGAAGGGAAAACTGAGCCAATACACAATTGGCAACAGTGGAGCAGAAAAAGAATGAGCAGCTTTCAGAGATTTGCTGTACAGCACCGCATTTGCTCATCTGTGCCAGAACACTTGCAAACACCAAGACTGGTTTGATGAAAATGATGGGGAAATATAGAAGCTGTTAATGAAAAATGAGGACTCTCTAGAGTTTACCAGCAAAATAGTGCCTCCATTTCTAAGAAGGCCGCATTTAATTCCATCAAAAGTAAAGTACAAGTGAAGCTTAGAGAGAGATGAAGGACTCTTGGTTCAGTAAGAAGGCAGAAGAAATTCAGTTTTATGCAGATAATAATGAACCAAAGTGCTTTTATGATGCCCTGAAGACTATTTATGAGCCAAAGACCTATGATACAACTCAGTTACTGAGGTCTGGGGGAGTCACATTGATTAGTGATAGGGACATGATCCTAGAGAGATGGGCTGAACACTTCCATAGTATTCTTAATATCAATCAATGCAGAAACCATTGACTGTTTACTTCAAGTTGAAGTCAACTAGTCCCTAGCTGAAGTTCCAACTGAAGAAGAGGTTTTTAAATGCCACTGGACTCTTTTCAAGTGGCAAAGAAACCAGTGCTGTGATCTATAAGGTGGAGCAGTCCATTGCTCATCCAAAAGTTTACTGAAATTTTCCAGGTTTTATGGAAGAAGAGCTTATCCCCCAACAATTCAAGGATGCCTCCATCATCCATTTCTATCGAGGTAAAGGGAATAGATTGCCCTGTAACAATGAAAGGGGTATTTCTCTTTTAGTCATTGTTGGTAAGATTCTAGCCAGAGTCCTTCTCAATAGGTTGATCCTTCAGCTAGAAGATGGTCACTTCCCTGGGACTCATATGGCTTCATAAAGAATTGAGGAACAGCTGATATGGAAAAATGCCAGGAGAAGAACAGAGGTGTGTAATGCAACATTTGTAGATCTGACCAAGGCCTTTGAAAATTATGGCCTTATGGAAAATTATGTTAAAGTTTGCTTGCCTGAAGAAGTTCAGCAATATTTTCCACCAATTTCATGACTGTGTACTCTCCCAGGTTCTGGATAATGGACAATGCTCTTGAGATCTTCTCACCAATGGAATGAAATAAGGATATGTCCTTGCTTCCATGCTTTTTAACATGATGTTTTCAGCCATGTTATCAAATGACTTCACTGAGGATGAACACAGCATCAAGGTCAGTTATTGTACTGATGATAAATTCTTCAGTTTGAAAAGGCTGCTAGCCAAGACCAAAGTGAAAGAGGTATTGGTATCTGATCTTACAGATGACTGGTTGTATACTCAGAACAGCTTCTGAGGCTGAGATGCAACAAAGAATGGATCAATTATCTGCTGCTTGTGCTAATTTTGACCTAATAACACCAAGAAAATACTGCCTCCATCAGCCAGTACCACTCCATCCATGTGTGGAACCATTGTTTTGAGTACCGTGGATAAGTTCACTTACTTTGTTAGTGTCCTTTCCAGGGAGATACAAATTGACAATGAGCTAGCTCATTATTTGGGAGGTTCCAAAAGAAAACATGGGAGAGAAGAGGTATTAGAAATGCTACCAAATTGAAGGTCTACAGAGCCACTGTGCCGACCTCATTGCTGTATGCCTGTGAAACCTGAATGCTCTAACAGTGCCATGTCTAAACTGAATTGCTTCCTTTTAAATTGTCTTAGGAAGATTCTGAAGATCATCTGGCAAGAGAAGATACCAGACACTGAGATCCTTTCTTGAACTAAACTGCCAAGATCTCTCTTAAGAACTTTAGAATGGGAGCATGGAAGACATTGGTACAGGACTGCCCAGTATGGCATGCCCTTATCAGCAATGGTGCTACGCTGTATGAATAAGGCAGAATTGAAGCAGTTCAAAGAAGACGTGACATAGATAAGTTTACAACAAGCATCCCAGGTGTTCTCATGGATTATTTGTGTCCAACCTGTGGTAGAGCATTCCGAATTCATATTGGTCTGTTTGGCTACAGATGGACACATGGTGATTTGTTAAACATAGTGATGTCATTTTGGTCTTCTTTGATAATAAAGGACAAGAACCAGCCAAGCAAGCAACTATTTGTCAGGCATCATGCAAATCATTTTTTTTAGGTTTTTGCAAGGCAAATGGGGTTAAGTGACTTGCCCAAGGCCACACAGCTAGGTTATTATTAAGTGTCTGAGGTCGGATTTGAAATCAGGTACTCCTGACTCCAGGGCCCGTGCTCTATCCACTGTGCCACCTAGATGCCCTCAAATCATTTTTTTTAAACAAATGTCTTCTCATATGATCCTCACAACAATTCTGGGAGGTAGATGCTATGGTTACTTCCATTTTACACTTAAAGAAATGGAGGCAAATAGAGTTAAGTGGCTCACTCAGGGTCATGAAGCTAGTAAACATCTGAGGCTAGATTTGATCTCAGCTCTTACTGATTTTAAGAGTAGTACTCTACCCATTATATTCTCATCTAGTCTGGCACAGAGGCCCAATAGAGAAGTGAAGAGAAGTAGGGGCAAGGATGAACTTTGATTATTCAGACTTCTAGAACAGTTTTTCTGACAAAAATGGAGGGTTTTAATCTTTACAACCAATGTTTCAGACAAAGGATTCATTTCTAAAATATACAGAGAACTGAGTCATATTTTTTTTTTTAAAAAGCCATTCCTCAGTTGGCAAATGGTAAAGGATATGCAAAGGCAATTTACAGATGAGGAGATCAAAGCAATCCATAGTCATATGAAAAATTGCTCTATATAATTACTTATTAAAGAAATGCAAATTAAAGCTTCTCTGACGGACCACCTCACACCTCTCAGATTGGCCAATATGACCAGAAAGGATAATGATCATTGTTGGGAGGGTTGTGGGAAATCTGGGACACTATTACACTGTTGGTGTAGCTGTGAACTCATCCAACCTTTTGGGAGAGAAATTTGGATCTATGCCCAAAGGGCAACAAAAATGTGCATACCCTTTGATCCAGCAATACCACTACTAGGTCTATACCCTGAAGAGATGATGAAAAAGGGTAAAAACATCACTTGTACAAAAATATTCATAGCAACCCTGTTTGTGATGGCAAAGAATTGGAAATCAAGTAAATGTTCTCAATTGGGGAATGGTTTAGCAAACTGTGGTATATGTATGTCACGGAACACTATTGTTCTATTAGAAACCAGAAGGGGTGGGAATTCAGGGAAGCCTGGAGGGATTTGCATGAACTGATGCTGAGTGAGATGAACAGAATCATAAAAACACTGTACACCCTAACAGCAACCTGGGGGGTGATGATCAACCTTGATGGACTTGCGCATTCCATCAGTGCAACAATCAGGGACAATTTTGGGCTGTCTGCAATGGAGAATACCATCTGTATCCAGATAAAGAACCTTGGAGTTTGAACAAAGTTCAAGTACTATTCCCTTTAATTTAGGAAAAAACCAGATATCTTATTGTCTGATCTTGTTATCTCTTATACTTTATGTTTCTTCCTTAAGAATACGATTTCTCTTTCATCACACTCAATTTGGATCAATGTACAACATGGAAACAATGTAAAGTCTGACAAATTGCTTTCTGTTGGGGGGTGGGGGGAGGGAAGTAAGATGGGGGAAAATTGCAAAAATCAAAATAAATAAAATCTCTAATTAAAAAATGGAAGGTTTTAAAATTTGCCTCAAATACAATTTCCTTCAAAAAGTACAGGGATCAATAAGGAGGGAAGACTTTCTTGGTTTGTTTCTCATTCACAAGGAAAATCTGGAATGCTGGGTAGAAATGATTAGAACTTTGAGAAAAAGTAATCCATTTTAGGTAGCCATACTTTTCTTATTTTATATTTGCAAAGATGAAGCATAGTTTATATTTATCCACACTAAAATTTCACCCTATTCAAATTAGTGCTGCTGGGATCTTTTTGTATCATGACTCTATTATAAAATGCATTAGCTAGCTTTCAACATTCCATATCATTTGAAAATTTGGCCAGTAGAGCATCTATACTTTCATCCAAGTAATTGATAAAATTATTAAATAGTACAGGATCAAGATGGTAACAGAGACAACTTTTCAAGTTAACATTTAACTAGTAGTGACAATTGCATACATATATTCAACCAGTTTAGAAGTCACTAATTGTACTATTATCTAGCTCTGCCAAGGGTCATTTGAATATTTATAATATCTTTGAGATCTATTTGTGGTCAAACATTAATTAAATGTCCCCTAAAAAGTTACAAAATTTATTGAATTTTGAGTCCCACTTGCCTTTGCCCTGTCAATGCCAGATCAATACAGTTGCAGGCTAGAGATTATCTGTCCCTGATCTAGACCATGGATCTTTTGATCATTTCCATAAAAAGATCATGAGAGAAATTATGTAATGCTTTGTTAACAGCTAGGCAAACTGCCTATAGTATTCCCCTGATCTACCATGTCAAAAGAAGGAAATTAAGTCATAAATGATCAACTCTTAATAGAGCAATACTGGATATTTTCCCCTTAGATGTTCACCAGCCATTCTTCTAATAATTTATTCCAGAACTCTTCTGGGAGTCCAAGTCAAATTAACTGGACTATAAAGTGACACTGCTTTCCCTTTTGGAATATCAGGACATGTGCTCTTTTCCATTCCTAAGTTATGAATTTCCAATCCATGTCTACATATCTGGCAGAAGGTTGAAATTAGCAGGATATCTCTCCCCCTCCCCATTCTCTCTGCCATTTAAATAGAGAAGACTCTACTTCTGCCTGAATTTATGGAGATCACCCAGCTTTCCTTAACCTGCCCAACTTTTCCAAAGGGAAACATTTTGCTTCAATGCCTGAGCCTGACCCAAATCTTCCACCTGGTGTGCATTCTCTTGTGGTTTCAATGCCAGATCACATCTTTGTTAGGGTTGCTGCTCTTTATGCCTTTCCCGTCTAAACAGGAAAAAATGAGTAAAAAATAAAAATGAATGCAATTAAATCTTATGAAATAAAAAACCTAAGGATTAAGATCCTTCATCAAAGCAAGTTGAAGAATCATTAGAGTGAATGGAAGACATTCCAAAGCATAATTTAAATTGCATATTTCCTTTTTCTTTTATAATATTTATTCACTTTGAACTTAAAGGCAAAGAAAAAAAGAACATTTCCATGTATATAGCACAATATGAAAAGAGAATTCAATATATTTTCATTTCACACTGTTTACCTTCTTTGAAAAACTGTAATAAACACTAAACATCCTTTCAAAGATACACTGCTTTTTCCTTCTGTTTTCTTTAGTTCAATGCTGTGTACTTTTTATTTTTTGCTCTCTCCTTTCTTGCTCCACCCTAAAGATTACCATTTGACACTAATATTATGTGTGTGTATGTATGTATATAAAATTAATTCTTTCTCTGGATGTGGATAGATAGCATCTTCCTTAATATGTCCTTTGTAGTTGATTTGAGTATTTATATTACTCAAAGTGATTTTATCATTCAAAATTGTTCTTTGAACAATATTGCTATTACTGCATATGATGATGTATTCGTTCTGCTCATTTCACTCTTCATTATTTAATGCAAGTCTTTCTTCAAATTTTGTAGCTTAAAAATGCAGAAAAAATGTATTGTCTCTAGGAATAAACTTAACCAGGACACAAATACATATATCTGTTTGTATGTATGTATGTATGTGTGCATATACATATGTATACATAGACATAGAATCTTTGGCATTTACTTTAAATTATCAAGCTTATAGCTTTCTTTCTCCCATTTCCCTCACTCACTAGGAAAAAATAAAGGAAGGAAGGAAGGAAGGAAGGAAGGAAGGAAGGAAGGAAGGAAAGATTGGTAGAAGGAAAGAAGAGAGGTAGGAAAGAAAGGAGAAGGGAAAAGGGAGAGAGGGGGAGAGGAGGATGGAAAGAAAGAAAGGAAGAAAGAAAGAAAGAAAAAGAAAGAAAGAAAGAAAAGAAAGAAAGAAAGAAAAAAGAAGGAAGTAGAGAAAGGAAAAAGAAGAAACTAAAGAATCTTTGAATTATATATAATCATAGTCAGGCAAAGCAAATTCTCACATTGATCACATCCAAAAATTCATTTATCATTCTGCAAACTAGTCCATAATCTCTCAGTCAAGAGTTGGGGACTATTTTTCTTCATTAATTCTCTGGAATCATGTTTAATTTTTTTGTTGATTAGACTTCTTAAACCTCTCAGAATTTATTTTTATTTTTATTTAACTGAAGTTATGGTATAATTGTTCTACTAATTCTGCTTACTTAATTCTGCTTCAGTTTAGATAAGTCTTCTCAGGTCTTTCTGATATGATCTCTTAAATTTAGCAAGATATTTTCTCTCTACTTTGATATGGTTAATATAAATTTTAAGTTTATTTAAATTTAAAATTATTTAAATTTATTAAAATCATTTAAATAAAAATGATTTACAATTAAATTTAAATCATTACAAATGAACATATATTAATATAATTTGCTATATAATAAACATAATAAAGTAATGAATGGAAGAATATAATTCATTTAAAGGATAGGAAAAATTGAAGGAACTACTAGGAAAACAGCAAAATAATATTCAGAATAAATGAAGTCAAAGAAAAAAAATCAAGACCTAATAAAAATATAGTTGAAGAACAAATCCAGGTGGAATCAGAACTGGAAAACAAATGATGACCATGGAGGATAAAATAGCAGGTTTGTAAGACAAAGGAAGAAGTAAACATGAAATTAACTGATGTATCAGAAGACATTGGAAAGGAAGAAAATGTAGGTATCACATTCAAGATACTAATTAAAGAAAATTTTCAAGTATTGAAAAGGGCAAGATCAGGTGATAGCTTTCAAATGGGAGAAAACACAGGATTACAGCAAGGAAAAATTCCAACTACAATGTTTAGAGGCATATAATTGTTCAACTACAGCATTTCAAAGTCAAAAAGCAAGAAGGGCATATTTGAATTGAATCTTGAAGAAGACCAGAGATATCAAAAGGTTCATGATATGGAATAGAAATTAATTCTATGCTTTGGTTTGTCTGTAACCAAAGTGCAATGGAACAGAGACAGAAAATAGCCTGTTCAGTGTGAGAAATAGCATGTATTCTAGTACAACCAATTCACTGAGTGTGTAAAGGATAGTAAAGTATGGGAAGTCTAGAAAGAGCAAAGGTGTATGGTAATGTAAAATACTTCACATGAAAAGAGAAGAGTTTAAGTTTGATCCTAGAAAGAATAAGGGAACTTTTAAAACTGAGTGACATATGTCAGATTTAGTTTATATATAGATTATATAGTTTATAGTTTAATGCACTATGGCAGTTATGTGATAGAGAGGGGCTTTCTGGGAGTGATGTTGTAATATCAGTTCATTAATACCTTTCAATGACACTTGTTCCATAGATGATCTGTCTGAGTGAAGGAAGAACTTGCTAATGTTTGTCCCCTGTTGTGTGCTTCCCCAGATTCCCATCTTGAAGCAAAGTATGAAGTATACATGGCCAAAGGAACATGCTAAGGACTTCAGTTCCCATACCTTCATACTTGGGGTCCTACTTTTGAGTTATCTTCATTATTCTTCTTTAAGATTTGTAACAGGTGAATTTAGAGCCTCATAGTTGGTTATAGAAGTGAAATGGTGCAAGGCAAAGTCCCATAGCAAAAGTCTTGAAGATTTTACCCTGAGGGACCTGTATCTATATGGTCTTCTCTAGCTTCTTTATATACACATATAATTCTATAGTAGAAGTTCTTAAATTGGTATGGATGTTCATGAACATGGATTAGGAAAAAAATCACATCTTTATTTTTCATTAACTTCCAACTGAAATCTAGCATTTTCCCATTACTTAAGAACATGATTTTGAGAAAGAGTATAGAGACTTCACTGGATTGCCAAAAAAGTCTATGATATTGAATACATATAACAATTTCTGCAAATAATAGGGGTGAAGCTTTTTTTTGTAGCATTCAGGAATATACATGTACATTCAATATATTCTATCATGTAACATATAAACCCTCTATTTTTTGCAAGGCAATAGGGTTAAGTGACTTCCCTAAGGTCACATGGCAAGGTAATTATTAAGTGTCTGAGGCCAGATTTGAACTCAGGTCCTCCTGACCCCAGGGCTGATGCTCTATCCACTGTACCACCTGGCTGCCCCCTAAACCCTCTACTCTTTAGATAGAATTTACTATATATATATATACACACTTCTTTTAGTTATATCACATATGTGACCAGACTCATGACTGTGTTGTTACCTCTTCATTTGGGCTATCATCACTTCCCCCCATATCTCTAAGGCTTAGTTATACTATACAGCACATAGAGGACATATACACATACATACATTTTCCCATTCCAAGATAATTTAGAAGTTACATGGCAAAGGTATGTTTCACCAGGACTGGGAGTTGGAAAAAAGCCCTGGCCACAGCACAGCACAGCCCAGACTAGACCAGGGATCACTGGGAATAGTTTGAAGGGGTGATGAGAGAACTCTGCTACACCAGAATGTGTGTAGAGTGAGGAGCACCAGCTGCAGAACCTGCAGCAAGAATTGGGGGGAAACTAGCCTTCAACTCCAGAGTACATCCCACAAGATTGTAAGGGGGTCAGGGGAGATTGCAGAAATCTTTCTGCTCTCCCTGGGGCAGGACTTTGCTGTTTGTCCATACTCAGATCCAGGTTGCAAGTTGGGCTTCCATACTAAGATAGCAGGGAAACTTTTCACAGCTCCAGGACAGAGTGGAGTGCCTGTGGTCATGTACATATCAAAGCATAGGCAAGAAAGCATAAGACCTTGGAGGAATAAAGGTCCCAGTGAGGTGTCCCCCCCAAAAAACCCCAAAGCCTTGGAAGTGCTGTAAATTAGTCTTGGGCTGAGGAAATGAGTAAACAACAGAAAAAGAAGAATCTGACCATAGAAAATTACTTTGGTCCCATAGAAGATCCAAACACATACTCATATGAAGACAAAATTGAAGCTTCCATATCCAAAACCTCCAAGAGAAATAGAAAATGGCCTCAGACTATGGATGAACTCAAAAAAGACTTTGAAAAGCAATTAAGGAAGGTGGAGGAAAAATTGGGAGGATAAATGAGAGCTTTGCAGATAAATCATGAAAACCAATTGAGCAGCATGGTGAAAGAAATACAAAAAATACTGAAGAAAATATGTTAAAAACCAGTTTAGGCCAAATAAAAAAAAAGCAAAACAAAAGGCAAATGAGGAGAATGCCTTAAAAAACAGAATTGGCCAGCTGGAAAAGGTGATTAAAAAAGCTCTCTGAAGAAAATAACTCCTTCAAATGCAGAATGGAACTAAAGGAAGCTGTTGACTTTGTGAGAAATCAGGAAGAAATAAAACTCTTCCAAAAAATCCAAAAATTAGAAGACAATGTGAAATATCTCATTGGAAAAACAACTGACCTCAAAAACAGATCCAGAAGAGATAATTTAAAAATTATTGGTCTACCTGAAAGTCATGACCAGGAAAAGAGCCTAGACTTCATTTTCAAGAAATAATACATACAGCAAAGTTGCCCTGAGATCCTAGAAGCAGAGGGTAAAATAGAAATTGAGGGAATTCATCAGTTACCTACTGAGATTCCAAAAGAAAAACTTCCAGGAATATTATAGTCAAATCCCAAAACTCCCAAGTCAAAGAGAAAATACTAAAAGCTGCCAGAAACATAATTCAACTACTGTAGCTCCATAGTCAGGATTACACAGGATCTAGCAGCATCTACATTAAGGGTTTGTAGGGATTGGAATATGATATTCTGGAAGGCAAAAGATTTTGGTTTACAACAGAGAATCAACTACCCAGCAAAACTCAATATCCTCTTTCAAGGGAAAAGATGGACTTTCAATGAAACAAGGGACTTCCAAACTTTCCTATCGAAACAGCCAGAGCTGAACAGAAAGTTTGATCTTCAAGTACAGGATTCTGGTGAACCAAAAGAGGGGGTAGACAAGAAGGACTAACTATGAGGAACTTAATGATATAAACTGTTTGTATTCCTGCATGGGAGGAAGATATTGATAACTCATATGAACTTCCTCATTTATTAGAGCTGTTAGAAGGAGCATATATATAGACAGGACACAGGAAGGAACAGAATATAATGGCATAATATAGTAAAAAGATGGAATCAGTGGGTGATAAAGGAAGTACTGGGAGGAAGAGAAAGGAGAGGAAGAAGGAGCTAAGGTATTTCACATAAGAGTCAAGAAAAAGCTTTTTCAGTGGAGTGGAATGGGGGAAGGCAAAGGGGAATGAGTGAGCCTTCATTCTCATAAGAAATGATTCAGAGAAGAAATAACATACACACTTAAAAGGGTATAGAAATCTATCTTACCCTAGGGAAAAATGAGAAGAAATGGTTGTTATAAGGGGGGGAATGGGGGAGGGAAGGGGGGATAAGTGCTAGAAGAGAGGGAAGATTGTGGGAGAGGGTACTCAGATACAACACACTTTTGGACAGTGCCAGCATGAAAGGAGAGAGAGAGAGAATAGAATAAATGAGAGTGGAGAAGAATAGAGTGGAGGGAATATAGCTAATAATAGCAACTGTGGGAAAAATATTGAAGCAACTTCTCTGGTAGATTTATGACAAAGAAGACAACTCACCCCAGAGCTAGAGCCATTGGAATCTGAACACAGACTGAAGTACATTTTTTTTCTCTCTCTCACTATTCTTTAGGTTTCTCATCATCTTTGGGGAGGAGGGTTTATGTTTACTCTTAGGAAAAAATTATTGTAATAATATAGAATAAATAACACCCCCCCCCCAAAAGAAACCAGGAGGGATGGGAATTCAGGGAAGCCTGGAAGGATTTGCATGAACTGATGCTGAGTGAGATGAGCAGAACCAGAAGAACATTATATACCCAACAGCAACATGGGGGTGATGATCAATCTTAATGGACTTGCTCATCCCATCAGTGCAACAATCAGGAACAATTTTGGGGGTATATGTGATGGAGAATACCATCTGTATTCAGAGAAAGAATTGTGGAGTTTGAACAAAGACCGAAGATGTTTACCTTTAATTAAAAAAATAATCTTATTATGCAATTTTGCTATCTCTTATACTTTATTATTTTTCCTTAAGGATATAATTTCTCTCTCATCACATTCAGCTTAGATCAATGTATACCCTGGAAACAATGTAAAGACTAACAGACTGCCTTCTGTGGAGGGTGGGGGGAGGGAAGTGAGATTAGGGGAAAAATTGTAAAATTCAAAATAAATAAATGAATAGATTTTTTAAAAAATCCCTGCTTTCTGGAGTCCAATATCTTCTTCCCATGCCTCCTCCCCACTCCCTACTCCTAGGTGTTTTTTAGCTTTTTCTCCATTCAGTTCACTCAAGCTCCCATTCTAAGTTGGCACACCTAACAAGGAATGACCTTTTTCATTTGCAGGGCTAAGACGACAAGCATAAATTATTTCTTTGCCATTATTTAAAATGACTAATGTTCTGTTAGCCTTTTAGGAGGTAATTTAGAAGTCATTTATCTTCATGGGTATAAGTAAGATTGAACTTCCGCTCCAGGCAGGGCACACTTTTTTTTTTAAGAAAGAAATTGGCTAATGATCTGAATGCAGCCTTGGTCTATGAATGAAACCACCATTTTCTAGTTGCTTTATAATTTCTTCTGTAAATACTTCAGCAGAGGAATCACATTTGTGTGGAAAGAGAATTCACAGAAGGTTTTCTGGAAAAGAAAGCCTTTCTTCATAACCTTATAAATGCTATATGTTTCCTTAATGGGATAGGAACTTTAAAAAAAATCAATACTATTGGGTGTGTAGATTGGTTTCTTTTATAGCAAAATTCCATTTGTTTGACAAATATTTATTAAATGAATGTATTAGGGACTGGGGGTGGGGTGGGGACAGGGAGATGAAAGAGATACAGTTTATGCCCCCAAAGGACTTTATCACTTAGAAGGGTGAAAAAATATATGCAAAGAAGAATGAATTTGTGATTTCACCAGCACAGGGAGTTTCTGTTGTGAAAATTTTTTCCATCAACTCATATAAGTGCTAGAAAGTTGGCTGAGATAATTCAAGGCCACATAAAGTTAACTAATATTTATTAAGTAGTTACTATGTGCTAGGTACCATGTCAAATGTTTGAAATACAAATACAAATAGGGAAACAAACCAGAGTTTTCCCTGCCCCCAAGAAGCTTTCATTATTATGCAGAAAGAAAATATTTAAAAGAAAACTAAAAGGTAGGGAAGGACAGAGAATATACCTGAACAGGAATGCAATGGAGAAAGAAGTCTGGAGAGTTAGGGTCACGTGGTTTCTAAGTAACAAGGCAGGATATGAATCCAAATCTTCCCATCTCCAAGTCTGAGCTTTATTCCCTATTCTCTGCTATCTATGTATACTAATAGCTATATTGAATATTAGATTGTGAAATGCATTTAAGAGCAATTCCAAAAATATTTTCTTATTTTAGATGAGCATAGATAACTCCCAACTGAAGATAAAGCATGGTCAGGACCCATGGGTTCAAGACACAACCCAAGTTGGTTATCTTTTCTGAGTCTTGATTTCCATGTTTGTGAAATGGAGCTAAGACTATTTGCTTACCCTCCTGAATGTTGTAACCTCTGTAACCTTTAAAAAGCTATAGAAGTGATTTCATTTTATTATCATAACTTCTATATGGAGGAGATGGCATTTGAGCTGGGCCTTGTGGATTCCAACAGGTTGAAAAGGTTAAGAAGGGACTTTCCAGACACCAACATTTGGGAGAACAAAGGTGCAGGAAATCAAGAATTATTTTTTGGAGATAGGAAGTATTTAGTCTGCAATACAGAACAGAGAGGAAGAGTCATATGAGATAAATGGTAGATAGAAGGGTAAGTTGATGTTAGGCAAAAGAGGGCTTTGAATGCCAGGCTAAAAAGTTTAGGCTTGCTCAGAAAAAATTGATGCTATAGAAGAATTTATCTGAGGAGGAGAGGAACTGTATTAGAATTGTGTTTTAGAGACATTGATAGTTAAACTTTCTTTAGTTAGAACCCCCTCAAATTTGGAGTTTATGAAGTTTGTCTTTTGTAATTTGAGCTCAGCAAATTAAAGTAATTTCTGGAGGTGTTTTCTACAAATGGATTTTTTCCAGATAACTGAAACTCATCCCTTTAAATCACTATTTTTAAAAATTTTACTTTAATCATTTACCCTGTAAAACCTCCCTGCCTTCTCAAAAAGATCATATACACTGAGACTTCAAAAGATCTATTATTTCATCACCATGTATGCTTGCAAAGTATTCATTTCTCTGAATGACATAGAATAGGTACACAATAAATTACTTGTTCCCTATGATTTGTAGCTGGAAGGGACCTTAGAAATCTTAGAAGACAGGTAGGAGGTACAATATGTGATGGAATGTTGGACTTAGAGTCAGGACAAAACTGAGTTCAAATCCTGCCTCTGACACTATGTCACTATGTCACTATACTTCTTTCAGACTCAGTTTTTTTGTGAAATGGGGATTAATAATAGTGTCTAATGAACAGGGTTAGGAAGTATTAAATGAGGAAAACATAAAAAATTCTGTGATTTTTAATATTTAATAAATGCTAAATCCAGTGTATTCTAATTCCCTCATTTTATAGATGAGAATACCGAGACTCAAAGAAGGTCACACACACACACACATACACACACACACACACACACACACACACACACACACACACACATATATATATATATATAATGTGTGTACATATATATATGTATATATATATATATATATACATATATATATATAATACGTGATAACATCAGAATTTAAAATTCGGTCCCTAAAGGTGAAGGAATCAAAGTCCAGCAAGATGAACTTCTTTGCCCACACTAATCCTATGCGGAAGGTAACATAAATGTCATTCCCATTTAGAACAAGAGGACACAGAACTCAGAGTTGTTGATTTGCCCATGGTCACCCAGCTAATGTCAGAGCCAAGACTCCAATCCAATAGTTCTGACTCAGGGTTTCCGAGCCCTCCTCCATGTCCCACTTTTCTTCACCTCTCATGGATTGTGAGATGTTAGAACTAGAAGTGTGGTGCAGAGCACTGGTCCTGGAGTCAGGAGAACATGAGTTCAAATTTGACTTCAGACATACTTATTGTGTGACCTTGGAGAAGTCATTTAATATTAATTGCCTCCCATCCAGGACCATCTCCAGTTGTCCTGATTCATCTCTGGCCCCTGGACTCAGAAGGTTCCAGAGGAGAAAGTGAGGCTGGTGACTTAGCAAAGTACCCCCTCACTCAAATCCAATTCAGCAACAGCAAGAGTAAAGAACTGGCATGAGACCTTTAAAAGCTCTTATTTTACAAATGAGGAAACTGAGACAAAAATAGGCTAAAGGTCACATAGATAATAAGGAGCAGGACTGGGATTGGAACCCGGACCTTCCATCTCCTCTTCATTTCTAGACTGCATTGGTAAGTTCATTGGTACTTAATGCGGTGTGGGGGGGTGTAGGATACTCAGCACCAGCCAGCCCTTCCATAGATACCCCAGAAGTCTGAATTCTAAGATCTTCTGGACCCTTTTGGAGTTCCATTGGGGAAGCTCTACTGTTCAATGCCTTTAGGTGGTCCTTGGCCCTCTAGAAAGTTTAAAGATCCAAGTGGGGTCCCTACATGTTATTTGAAGGGCTGACAATAGGTTTAGAACATCCATTTGAATCTGCTTGCTCAGCAAGTTTCCTCCCTGCCTGACTTTCCAACTGTAAGTAAAAGAGCTGTTTCCCAGGTGACGTGACCTGAGCAAGGGGTAAGCCCAGTTCCCACAGGTGCCTGTATCCTGACTCTCATGTGTGAAGGAGACTGGGAGAAAAGTGATGAGAGCCGATCTCCCTGCTCCCTGAAACAGGAAGGGAACTGGCTAGATTGACTTGATAAGGAGCTATCACAAAACAAGTCCACTAACACTGAGGCTTTTATCACCACCCGTCATCTGAGTTCAGACAGTCTCATGAATAATGCATCATCCAGTGATTTCCTTCCTCATTTTGTTTGCCAGAGGCACATATGGATTTAGGAAAAAAATCAATGTATCTGAGCCATGTTGTGATAACATTTATTTAAAGTGATCTGGGGATAGGACTCACATATGTTTATACAGTCCAATTGTATACTTAATACATTTAAAAGACAGGAATCAAAAACTTAGGGTTCACAGGATTCCAAGGTAGAAGGGAAATTAGAGGACAGCAAATTCCTCCTCCTCATATTACAGATGAGGAAACTGAGGCACTGAGAAGGAAGTGATGCAGTTAGTTCAGGCTTTGCCATTTATTAATTATGTGACCTTGAGCATGACATCTCAGCTTTCTGGGCTTGAGTTTCTTTATTGATAAGATGGGAATATAAGACATATATTATCTTCTTAATAGAGTTTCTGTGGGGAATTTACTTCAATAAAACAATGCAGTGGAAATGGATTTGGAGCAGGAGATGTGGTTCAATCTCAACTCTTACTAACCATAGGACTTTGGGCAAATCACTCAATGTCACATTTCCTCATCTGCAAAATGAGGGAGATGAATAGGATGACTTCTGATGTCTCTTCTGAATCTAAACCTACGAACTTATGAACACTTCTCTAGACAAGTCACTCAATTCCTGGAGGTCTCAGCTTCCTCATCTGTAAAATGTGGGGGTTGGATTGGATGACTTTTGATGTCTCTTCTGGATCTAAACCTATGAACCCATGGACACTTCCATGATCCATTTATGGATCTGTATGCTGTACTTGGGGGGGGGGGGATTAAAAAAACCATTTCTTACCCTCAAAGAGTTTAAATTCTACTAGATCAAAGGAGACATTGTTTCACCTATTTCTAAATATCTAAACATCCAGATGTTTGGAAAGCACCAAGCAACACATAAATGTAAAATTTCTGAGAAATAGTAGTAATGATGAGGTAAAGGAGGAAAATCTTGGATTTCTCTAGCCCTTTAAAGTTAACAGAGTAATTTTTTCCTTAAAGCAAGTATGGATAATATTGTCTCCATCTCAGAAAACAGAAGATTCAGAGAAGTTTCAGTGATTTATTTATGGTCACATAAACCAGAAGGTGGCAGGTGATATAGTGCATTGAATGCTGGATATGGAGTCAAAGAACCTGAGTTCAAATCCAAACTGTTACTTGTTGCCTTTGTGACTTTGAATAAGTCACTTAATTTTGTGGTTCAGTTATTTCAGTCTGTCTTTCTCCTGATGATCTCATTTGGGATTTTCTTGGCAAAGGTATTGGAATAGTTTGTCATTTCCTTCTCCAGTTCATTTTATAGATGAGGAAACTGAGACAACAGGGTTAAGTGACTTGTCCAGAATTATACAAGTAAGTATCTGAGATCAGATTTGAACTCAGGTCTTCCTGACTCCAGGCCCAGATCATTATCCACTGCACTGTCACTTAATCTTACTAGTAAAATGAAAGGGTTGTACCATAAACTGATCTAGGAGGTACTTTTAATCTATAAATTTATGACTTCAAGTGAGATTTTTCCCCCCAATACCTCTCCTGCCTATTTGTAGTCAGGTTGTAGACTGACCAATTATACTTCCATGTTTTCAAATCTAGGGGAAGAGACACTATGGGGCTTGGTAGTGGATACAACTTCTAGGTCTTGTGACTGGGATGGATCAAACACTTATTTATATTATTCAGAGTGGGACACTCTTCCAAACACTTTCCTCATTTGCAACATAAGATTAACAACCATACTTGCCTCTCATGTTTGACCAGGATCTGTTGTTTGTCCTTCATACTCGAAGATCATAACATCAGGGAGGTAATGCCATAACAAGCATGTGAATGAGATTTGAATGAAGGGGTACTGTGCCTCACTTTCTCCTCTAGAGGTCATCTGGGTCCAATGGCCAGATATGAATCAGGACACCTGGAGTTGGTGCTGATTCGAGGCAATCAGAGTTAAGTGACTTGCCCAAGGTCACACCTGAAGCCGAATTTGAGCTCAGGTCCTGCTGACTTTAGGACCAGTGCTTTAACCATTATACCACCTAGCTGTCATTGTTCAGGAAATAATGAAATATTATCAACAAAGCCCTTCGTAAGACTTAACTCCAATTTAAAATGTGACAAAAATAAATTAAATTTTAAAAAAAGACTTAAAGAGCTATAAAAGACTGGAAGCCAAACTTTTCTGACTCAAAGGCCAGTGTTCTATCTACTGTACCACTTAGCTGCCCCTGTCCCTGTGCTTTTGCACTGGCTATCCCATTCCTGGTATGGATGGCTTTGGAGAAGATCATTTCAGAAAGACTGATATTGGCAGAAGTCAGATTGCAAAGGTGAGAAGCTGGTGGGAATCAAAGGCAATGAGAGTAGATGGCTCTTTCATCTGCCTTAATTGACATCTTCAGCCTTCTGAGGATAATGGGGGCAGGAGTTGGCAAAGTCTATGCTTGATGAGGTTGGGTAAGGGCACTTCCTAAGAAGGAGTCTGGGGAAACAAGACTGGGATTAGATGACTTCCTTTTCTTGGCAATATTTGCCAAAGTAAGAATCATACAGGACAACTTGGTGTCACGGATAACAGACTGGCCTTTGAGTCAGAAAACCTTGGCTTCCAGTCTTGTCTCTGGCATGTACGGGATATGTGATCCTGGGCAATACTTTAAAACTCATTGTCTTTTAGGCAAATCTCTAAGACTAAATTGCAGAGCAGCTGGGGGTCTGTGAGGGAAAGGGAAAAAAAGAGGAGGGGAAAGAGGGAAGGATGGAAAGAAAGAAAGTGTGAGAGACAGACAGAGAGGCAAACAGAGATAGAAAGAGCTAGAGAGAAGAGAGAGAGAGACAGAGAATATTAGACTTAGAAGCAGATTTCTATTATGACTCTATATTGGATCCTTCCAAATGAAGGTCACTGATTGAAGGTCATAGGAGAAAACTAACATTTGTGGGGCAGAGTATTATGTGGGGAAATTTTTATCACTTTTTATTTTTTATTTGTTCTAACATTTTCCCTTCCTTTTGATTAATCTTATTTTTAATCAATAGCTTTTATTTTACTTAAATCTCATTTCTGACTCTATTCCTACCTCTTCTCTTAAATCAAAGAGTAAAAGAGAAAAGGAAAGAAATGGTTCAGCAAAAAACTATATCTGACAATGTATGCAATATTCCACATCTATAATCCTCCACCTTTGTGGAGGGAGGCTGATTTTCTCAACTCTTCTCCAGGCCCACATTTACTCTTCTTGTACCAGAAGGCTAATAGACCTGGATTCTGAGTTTATCTCCATGGTAATAAGTTTGTTGGAAGGTTTTTATTTCCTTTTTTAATTGGTAAGAATTGCAAATGCTTATAGAAAGAGAGGAAGGAGTAAGTGAAGAGGGAAAAATTGCATTCTCCTTTCTAAAGCCTTCTCTGACTTCCCCAGTCCATTACACTCTCTCCTTCCTGTGAGTTCCTAATCTAATGATCATCCATCCAGCTCATTTGGCACTTACCACACATATATTATTATTGGTGTTTGACAGAGCAGGAGGGGAGCTCATTTCCCTAATCAGATTGGAAGGTATCTTCTTGAGGCAAGGGCTCTGCTTCAGCCTTTATATCACCATAGTGACTAGCAGGGGGCTCTCAACACAGTGGGTGCAGGTGTTTTGTTAATAATTCAGTCAATAATCACTGACTTATCTATTTACTATATAGAAGGCACGTTTAAGACCTGGATATACAGATACAAGTGAAGAGATAAGCAATCTCTGTCTTCAAGAAGCTTACATTCCAATGAAGGAAAGCAAAGCACAACAGGGGAGTTGAAAAGCTGGAGTAGTCCAGAGAATGAGAGATGGATGGCAGGTCTAGACTTTTCCCCAAAATGATGGTTCTGGGGGAAAATTGCCAATGGGAGAAGGACTTTGCAGAAGCAGAGTCAGTGAGAAGTGATGGCAAAGTCTGGAGAATGAGTATGGAAAGTATTTGTTGGCTGACTTAACACAGTTTACAAAATTATTGTTCAACAAAAGACAAGTCTTTGGAATGTGTCATATTTTCTTTGATGAATTTAAAAGGAAAAGTACAAAAGAATAGGGAGAAAGTGAGTATGTGGGGGGGCAGGGGAGAGAAATAGTGGTGTGGAGAGAAATAGTGTCAAGTACCTGTCTAATCTGGTGTTGTCTCAGTCAAAGTGAGACCTTTTAAAGATCTTAGCTTAAAAAATGCCATGTTTTCCTGGAGTCATCACTAGTCATCCTGATCCAGATCTGGTGACAGGACCCAGATGATTCTAGAGGAGAAAGTGAGACAGGTGACTATGCACAGTTTCCCCTCACTTAAATCCAAGATCTTTGCAAGTCATGACATTTCATCCTCAGCAATTATATCTGACCATATATGTAACATTCTGTACCCACATGTTTTTTTTTTAAATGGAGGCTAGAAGAGGGATTTTTAAGGTCATATTTTTTAGCAAATTCAAAGATATAGAATAGAGTAGATATTACCTCTACTCACAAACAAATCATTTCCACCTACCTGGCACCTTTCTGGCATTAGTAAGCTGTAAATAAAAGCTAGCTATGTAGTTCTAAGTAGGTTAATCATATCTCCTTATTTAGATTGTAAACTCCTGTACAATAAGGACCAAGATTCAAAATCTTTGTATCCCCCAAACAAATGATAATAAGCTCAAGGCTCACAGGTTTAGAGCTGGAGGGAACCTTAGAAACAAGGGAAATATTGAACAATCAGCCCTTTGAAAATGCAGGACTTACTTTATTGATTGATAAATCATTATTTAAATACCATCTAAGATCTGGAAATATCTAAACAAATGATACACTTTTTTCATTGTTCATTTCTGGCACTGAATGGAGCCCCAAGGAATGGCTAAATAAAATATGGTACACATGAATGTAATAGAATATTATGGTCAGACAGGACAATAATATAAGATCAGAGAAGCCTGGGTAACCTTCGATGTAATGATGCAGAGTAAAGTAGAACCAAGCATGCATTGACATTTTGTTGTACAGTTGTTTCAGACTCTGTGACCACATTTGCAATTTTTTTTTGCAGAAATAATGGATTGGTTTGCCATTTCCTTTTCCATCTCAAATAAGGAAACTGAAACAAATCGAGTTGTGACTTGCCAGGATCCCATAACTGGTGAGTGTCTGATTCCAAGCCTGCTCTATCCACTAGACCACCTAGCTGCCTTGAAGGCATCGACTACAACAATGTAAATGGAAAGAACAATCATCACAAACCTATTACAGAGAACAAAGCAACCCAGAGGAGAGTTACAATACTTCTTACTTCTTTACAATGATAAGAATCTACAAATTTGAAACATTACTATAAAATGTCAGATATATTATCAGTTTATAGATTGGTTTGATCAATTTTTCCCCATTCTTTTTTCTTTAAAAAATTCTTTGTTATGAAGACTAATTTTTGAGGGATAATAGTATGAAAAAAGAAATCAATGATTTTTAATAAGAAAATATATGTTATATAACATATTTCATATACATATGCACACACACACACATATATATATATATATATTTATATTTTAAATGTATAGATGATCAAGGTAAAGATTTAAGAAATATCAAAACTTAAGTGTAATTTTTGTTTTCCTGGAATTTTTTTTAACCATAGAAAATGTTAGAAATTTGAAAAATCCAGTTTTATCAATGTCATCTCCTGAGTATAATGACATAATTTGGGACCTCTTCCTGTGCTCCACAGCTGCCTAATCCTGAATAATCTCACCCTTGTGGAGTTTATTTAAAAACTCTTGAATGCTTTTCCATTTCTGACTCTGGCATTTAACAAGATGGGTTCCAACAGTTCTCCTTCTCATCATTTTCTAATTGGAACTCTTTCTCTTCTTAGGAAGAAACACTTAACACCAGCTCTTTCCTGAGTGCCTACTGTGAGTCTGACTTCAAATTAAGTTTAAACCAAAAGTCTTTCTCTCCTTACCTTTGAGGAAATTCCTCTTCCCCCCGCCCCCAGTTCAATTGAAGAGACTCAAGCACATACTGGAACCAATGAGAGAAGAATGAAAAAGGGAAGAATAAACAAGAGTTGAAATGTGGGACTGGTACTATATGTGTCATAGATCTTGCTATCAATGAAACATGTTTCATGGACCAATTCTGCTTCTATAATGCACAGATACAATTTTAAATGCAAGATGAATAGCTTCCCTTCTTACTTATCAGAGGCAGCTGGGTAGCAGAGCTGTTAGAGTCAAGTGTCAGGAAGATTTAAGTTCAAATTTGACCTGGGAGATTTATTTAGCTGTGGGGTCTCAGTTTTTTTTTCCTGTAAAATGAACTGGAGAAGAAGATGTATCTTTGCCAAGGAAAACTCAAATGGAGTCAAGAAAAGTTGGACATGCTGAAATGACTCAGCAACAAGAGTGACATTGAGTAAGTCACATTTATCTAAGTTATCTCCTCTTTAAAATATGTGTAAAATAGCAGATGTTTCACAAGGTCATTGTAAGGATCAAAAAGATAATATAAACAAAATGCTTTGGAAACATTCAAACAATACATGAATGCTAATTATCATCATCATCATTATTTTTAGAGATGGAAGACTGTGAGTATAGAGGATACAATTTATAGTAACAAAAGAGTGTATCTCTTTTTTCATTCCTTATAAAAAGGACAGGTATAAAACTATATTAGCAGGGGATGGAGCCAAGATGGCAATATGAAGGCAGGAATTCCTGAAAACTCGTTCCCCCAAACTCCGAAAGTCATCAAATTATGACTCTAGTCAAAATTTAGAGGGGCAGAACTTATAGAAATACTGATTGAAACAATTTCCCAGTTTAAGACAACTTAGAAGTTTTGCAGGAAAGGTGTGTTTCACCAGGGCCAGGGGTTGGAAAAAGCTACTGTGAGCACAGCTGCAGTCGCAGCCGCAGGACAGTGCAGCTGAGCAGATTGCTGGAGTGCCTGGGTCCATGGCAGAAGGGTGGTTTCCAGACCATCTGGCCGGAATCACTGGGAACAGCTTAAAGGGTTGGTGAGAAAACTCTGCTGCACCAGAGTGAGTACAGAGCAAGCACTTGCATCAGAGTAGCCCTGTGGTGAGAACGTGCAGTGGGAATCAGCAGAGCTATCCAGCACATCCAGAGTTCTCAACCCAGATGGTAAGGGGGTTGGGGGACTCAGCAGTTTGACCACACTCAAATCCAGGTTGCAATTTGGGCTCAGAGCATCTCATAAAGACCTTGGAGGAATTAAGGCCCCTGTAGGTTGTCCCTAAATCTCCCCAAAGCTTTAGGAGTGTGGTAAGTCATAGGCTTAGGAAATGAGCAAACAACAGAAAAAGAAGTATCTGACCATAGAAAATTACTTTGGTCCCATGGAAAATTCAAAAGATGACAAATTCGAAGCCTCTGTACCCAAAACCTCGACAAGAAATAGAAAATGGACTCAGGCTATGGAAGAGCTCAAAAGAGACTTTGAAAAGCAATTAAGGGAGGTAGAAGAAAAATTGGGAGGAAAAAATGAGAGCATTTCAGATAAAACATGAAAACAAATCAACAGCTTGCTGAAAGAAATACAAAAAAATACTGAAGAAAATATGTTAAAAACCAATTTAGGCCAAATGAACACAAAAGGCAAATGAGGAGAAGAATGCCTTAAAAAGAAGAATTGGTCAGCTGGAAAAGGAGATAAAAAAGCTCTCTGAAGAAAATAACTCCTTCAAATGCAGAATGGAACTAAAGGAAATCGATGACATTGTAAGAACTCAGAAAGAAATAAAACTCTTCCAAAAAATCCAAAAATTAGAAGAAAATGTGAAATATCTCATTGGAAAAGCAACTAACCTCAAAAACAGATCCAGAAGAGATAATTTAAAAATTATTGGACTACCTGAAAGTCATAACCAGGAAAAGAGCCTAGACTTAATTTTTCAAGAAACAATATAGCAAAATTGCCCCAAGATCCTAGAAGCAGAGGGTTAAATAGAAATTGGGGGAATTCACCAGTCACTTCCTGAAAGAAGTCCCAAAAGAAAAACTTCCAGGAATATTATAACCCAATTCTAAAACTCCCAAGTCAAAGAGAAAATACTAAAAGCTGCCAAAAACAAACAATTTAAATACCATTGCTCTGTAGTCAGGATTACATAGGATGTGGCAGCGTCTATGTGAAAGGCTCATAGGGATTGGAATATGATATTCTGGAAGGCAAAAGATCTTGGTTTACAATTGAGAATCTTTTTTGGGTAGTTACCCAGCAAAACTGAGTATCCTCTTTCAGGGGAAAAAAATGGACTTTCAATGAAACAGGGAACTTTCAAACTTTCCTTTTTAAACAACCAGAGCTGAACAGAAAGTTTGATCTCCAAGTACAGGACTCAGGTGAACCATAGAAGGGGTGGACAAGAAGGACTAACTATGAGGAATTTAATGATGTTGAACTGTTTGTATTCCTTCATGGGAAGAAGATACTGATAACTCATGAATTTTCTCATTTATAAGAGCAGTTAGAAGGAGCATATACATATAGACAAAGCATAGGAAGGAGCTTATTATAATGGTATAAGGAGTTAATGGATGGTAAAAGAAAGTACTGGGATGAAGAGAAAGGAAAGGAAGAAGGAGCTAAGATTTTTCACATAAGAGTAAAGAGAAAGCTTTTTCAGTGGAGTGGAGCAGGGGAAGGAGAGGGGGAATGAGTGAGCCTTCATTCTCATCAGAAATGGCTGAGAGAAGAAATAACATACACACTTAATAGGGCATAGAAAACTCTATTACCCTAGAGAAAAATGAGAAGAAAGGGATGGGAAAAGGGGAAATGGGGGGAAGGAAGGGGGGGATAGGCGATAGAAGAGAAAGAAGATAGTGGGAGAGGGCATTCAGATACAACACACTTTTGAACAGGGCCAGGATGAAAGGAGAGAGAAATAGAATAAATGAGAGTGGGAAGGAATAGAGTGGAGAGAAATATAGCTAGTTATAGCAACTGTGGGAAAAATATTGAAGCAACTTCTTTGGTAGACTTATGATAAAGAAGACAACTCATTCCAGAGACAGAGCAATGGAATCTGAACAGACTGAAGTACATATTTTTCCTCTCTCACTATTCTTGAGGTTTCTCATCTGTTTTTTTTTTTGGGGGGGGGAATTTATGTTTGCTCTCACAAGATTATTGTAATAATATAAAATAAATAAATCAAAAAAGATATAGCAGTAAAAAAAACTATATTGACAAATGATTGGTAATATGGAACCCAAAGGTTTTCAAGTAATTTAAAAATAGATAACGCATAGATATAAGCTTAAATATATCGTGTATTTAATTTTCTATGTACATGTTGTGTCTCACCCCAGTAGAATATAATCTCTTTACAAGAACTGATTTTTAAAAAAAATTTGTTTTCAATACTTACCGTAGTGCTTTATACATTATTGTTGTTATGCTAAGTTGTTTCAGTCACATCTAAATCTCTGTGCCCATTTGGGATCTTCTTGGCAAAGACACTGGTTTACCATTTCCTTCTCCAGCTCATTTTACAAATGAGGAAACTGAGGCAAACAGGATCAAGAGATTTGCCCAGGATCACATAGCTAGCAAGTATCTGAGACAGACTGGAACTCATAAAGATGAGTCTTTTTCATTCCCAGTATAGTGGTCTATCTACTGTGCCACTAAAATAAAAAAAAGTGCTGGTTGGAGTTAAATGAATTGAATGTTGCCACAAGTAAGTCTCTTGCCTTTTGTTATCTTAGTTACATTCTACAGGACTCTGATGCAGCAATAGAGTCAGAAGTAGGCTCAACTAAACCCATCCAGAATAACTGTTAGGTGTTGTCTGATTTCATAGGCTTATCTTATTTGTACTTCATCGCTGGGAGACATACTTCATATAGGCTCAGTAACCCCATATAGTACAATACAAAGCACCATTAATAACACCATGATCATCATAACTGGGACAAAAGGGAGGACCAAATCACCTAGAAGGAATTTTTTTAATGTAATAAAACTTTTGTAATAGCCTATTGGTTGATCTCCCCCTGCATCAAATTTTTCTTCACCATAACCCATATTCTACTTAGTTATCAAAAAGATCTTCCTAAAGCTCAAGTATGACCATGTCACACTCCCTTCCTCCCAATTCAATAGTCCCTTGTGACTCCCTGTGTCTTCTAGGATCACATATAAAATCCTCTGGTGTTCAAAGCTCTTCATAAACTGCCCTTTCTACCTTTCCATCTTCTTACATCCTACCTTCCCTACACCCTTTTGTGATCTAGTGTCTGACAATCTTTGTTTTTCCTTGAACAAGACATTCTGTTTCCTAACCTTGCATTTTCACTGATATTGCCTATGTCTGGTATGTCCTTCCTCCTCACCTCTACCTCCTGCCTCCCTCTGTGTCTTTCAGGTGCCATCTAAAATCCCATCTTCAGTAGGAAGACTTGTCCAATCTCCCCTAAAGTTAGTGCTTTCTATTCAATTTATTTTGTACCCATCTTTGTATATCATTACTTGCATGTTGTATTCTCCATTAGATTGGGAGCTCCCTGAGGGTAGGTATTATTTTTTAACTCTTTGAGTCCATGGTACTTAGTGCAGTATCTAACACATTAATTCACTTGACCAAACACTATGGCACAGAAAGTCACCCACATATCCAGAACTCAATTCATCTCTCTTCTGTAGGGTCACTTCATTTGCTGTACATTCTCTGTCCACCTTTACCACATTGCCAAGTGGTAGTTAGACTCTGAAACCATCAACCAAAGAAATGACAAATACTAGTCCCCTTCCTACTCTCTTGTAACCTTAAATATTCTGAGAAAAAAGTCAGTGCATTCAATGGCTCCATAGTCTGAATACTCCTCTAATCAGCAGGAGCATTCAAGAGAAATCTTTCCTTGTTTGTGGCACCATCTGCACTGCCCTCTACTATATCAGAGTAACAGTAATGGCAATTAGCTTCTATGTAATGCTTGAAGGCTTACAACGTATTTGTCATGCCATCTCCAGTCTTTACAACACTTCTGTGAGGTAGAAGCTATCATTATGTTCATTTTCCAGATGAAGAAATTGAGGCTCAGAGAGATTAAAGAATTTGCTCAAAGTCACAGAGTTAGTAATTGATTGAGATAGGATTCAAACTCTGATCTTCTCTGGTCCAAATTGAGTGTTCTATTTACTGCATCACCATATAGCTGCCATCATCCTCTAGGAGAAATTCATCATCAAGGAAAAATGCATTGTCCAAGGCTGGGTTCTTAAACTGGGGCAGATGAATTTATTTTAAATGTATGTGATAACTTTATATCAATTTAATTGGTTTCCTTTGCAATTCTATTATTTAATTTTATGTATTTGAAAGCATTCTTTTGAGAAGGGGTCCACAGGCTTTCATGGATTGCCAATTGGGCCCTATATATAAATATAAATATATATATATATACATATATGTATATATGTATATATATGAAAGTTGAGATCCTCTGATCCTGTCTGGGATACAGAAAACCTGCATTTTAGCTACACCTCTACCAGCCTCATCACAGGCATGAGGCATTTCATTGTGCCTCAGTTTCCCCATTCTAAAGCAATAATACCATATCTACCTCATGGGTTTGTTGTAAACATAAAATTAAGACAATAGATGAGAGAGTGCTTTGAAAAAAAGTCAGAAGTGCCCTATAAATTCAAGAAATTCTTATTATTTATTTGTTGGAAAGGGTTAGTCTCTTCCCCGCCCCTTCCAACATTCTCATTTTCACTACACTTTCCATCACTCGTCAACTTGTGGTCCCTGTGACTTTTTTGTTAATGAGGGCCTGGTGACAGATTGGGAACAACAGTGATCAGGGCAAAATGTGAATTAAGTGAAATTTACCTTCTTTTTGCCTTGCCTTTCTTTTTAAAATTGCTCTCTTTTCCTCCTGCTCACCCACCCCTGTTTTAATCCCAGTCCAGCATCACCCTTTTCATGATGCCATAATTTCCCCTTGACCATTCAGAATAGTTATGATCAACTGCTCTCCATTAAAGCATTTGAAATATAATAGTTTCTTTTTTTAGGGAAATTAGAGAATCTCTAAGAGTGAGATTTCAAGGATCAGGCAAAGTAGGAGAGAGATTTGGAGAAAAAGAACCTTTCTCAGTGTCCTTCAGAAGCAGTTGGTTTCCTACTTAATGATCAGGTCAACCCTGACCAGAAGTTTTATTGTATTTCAAAAAAAAAATCACAAGATTCAAAGTTAGAAGTCAGTTTGGAGATTATGTAGTCCAAATCCTCACTTTTTTTTTTTAAAAAAGAAAATAACGCCCAGAGAGAAATGACTTGATAAAGTCACATAGCCTATTTCCCTCTATACCATATTGACCTTCTAGAGAAACAGTGAATAGGCATTGGGTACCTAACTTTTGGATCTCTTTCCTGACTTGTTGGCATTGAATTAAGGGAGGAAGGAAAGAGGAGTGTTGATTGTTCTTTTTTATAGTAGGTATAAAATTAGAATTTACCTGCTATCATTTATTTCAAATTTGTTCCTTGGTGAGTAATGCATTAATAGATCATTCTTTTGCAAATGTACAGTTGGACAATGTGAGTTTTGTATTTTTAAAACTAGAAAAATGGTTGGTTCCCCCCCCACCATCCCCACATCCCAGGTGTGTATTTATGTCTTGATGAATGACCCCAAAGTAGATTAGTTTCAGAAAACCTTTAGTGCCAAAGGCCCAAGAATTGCATCTGGAAATATAGTCTAATTATTAAAGCTCTTGGGTGGAGGGGACTAGAGTCTTGGGTTGGGCCCCCACTTGAGTCTCCTCATATTTTCAGTTTCAACTCTTATGGGCATTTTACCTATATTTGTGGCACTTGAAATCATGTTATTTCCATTGTATCTGCTCCCTGAGGCAGTTTTAGCAAAATGCAATGACTTAAAAACCCCAAGAAACCAATAAAATTTGGTCCAGGGAGAGTATAAGCCTTACCTCCTCCCTGTCCCCTGAGGGAGGTCAAGAGGAATAACGAGGTAATGTTCAAAAGGCCCTTTGAAGTGCTCCGATAAAGAGTTCCATACAGCTTCAGAGTGTCCTGATTGGGGCTAGGAATTTCCCTATAACCCCTAGTTCTCCTTAGCTTTACCTTCAAGAACAACATGGTACTATAGCAACACATATGAATGGGTCTCCCTTTCCCTCCTTTCTTTATCTCCCTACCCCCAAAATAGGCTTTTCCTTTGCAGTCCTCTAAATAACGACTTTCTTTGTTTTAGGGGAGGGAGCTGGATTGGGAATTGCATTTTGAAAATGACGTTTATAAAATTGGACAAGAGTGAAAAATTGTGACAAGTGAGGCAAAAGATGACTTGTGATAATGGTGTGCCTGCTGGATGCTTCACGGAGTTTGTCAAGTCCCAAGGCAAAGACAGAAATTCATCTTCATTTGAATCACATAAATTGGTCCTTTGTGTCCCATATGCTGTGGCAAAGGGCAGTAATCCTGAAAGGGTTAAAAATGAAACTCCCCCCCACTCTGTTCCCCCCAGGCATAGTCCTCTATGGCACAGGGTAGAGAAAAAAAAGGCACTTATGTAAAGTAGCAACAGGATTTGACTTCAACTTTTTTGTTGATTTTTTTTTTTTAAGTGCTGGATCCATGAAGTTGCTCAAGAATGAAAGAGGAGACATTGAAGCATGAAGGGATGATATTAGGGTATGGTGAAAACCCTACTAGATTTGGGGATCTGAGTTCCCATGCCAATCCTGAACCACAAAATCTGTGTGATTAATTCATATACACTTTTGGTCTCATTTTATTCCTCTGTAAAATGAGGGGCTGGACTAGATGACATCTAAAATCCTTTTTCTACACTAAATCTATGATCTCATAATACTTTAACCTTGGACAGCTCACCTCACCTTACCTCTCTCTCTCTAGGTCTCAGTTTCCAGATCTGTAAAATAAGGGGACTGAATTAGATGATTTCCAAAGTCTCTTCTATTCTAAATATGATGCCATGCTTGCATAACTTTAGGCAGGCCATTTCCCTCTCTCTGGGTCTCAGTTTCCTCATCTGTAAAATGAAAGGGGGAACGAGATGACCTCCAAGGTTCCTTTTGATAATATCATCTCATAACCTTAAGGTAGCTTGCTTCACCTCTCCATTCAACACACATTAAATCCTATGAAATTAATTGATTTTCTCCATAATCTTGATTGCTTTCTCATATACATAAAAATAATCCCTTTTTAAGGCAACAAATGAAGGATTCTTTTTTAATTCATGCATCCAAGTTAATTTGACATCCTTCATACCAGAAATAGATTCTGGTTCCAATGTCAATGGGGAAAAGTGAATATACTTAGAGTATAAAAGATCCCTTTCTGAGTAGAGGGGAAATAACTCCTGAACATACAGTTAATGATGTCCAAAATAGGCTTGTGAAGTGAGCAAGGCCTGGAGATTAGAAGGTTAGAGAAGGAAATAATGCTTTTCTTGTCCTGGGCTGTAGTGGCAGAAGGAGAGCAACAGCTGGAAGGCATATGCTAAGTGTTAGATGGCCCACTCCTTCCCTGTTCAGACAGAAGGAAATCCTGCCCAGTCCGGGAAAGAGCGGAGAAATTGTCACTGGGGACTGAGCTGTCTGGGTGTCTCTGGGAAATCAAAGCCTGGGGCAGCAAGGAGACTTGCGGTGACCGCTTCCTGCTCTCCTTGCTGCTGGAAGCTGGGGGTTCCAAGCCTTCCCCTCGCTGCTTTTCCCTTCTTTGACTTTCCTTTCAGAGTAGGAGGTGTCAACTCTAGTGATGCTATCTTCAGAACAACTGAGGAAGCCCAAGGTTTATTTTGTATCAGACTTCAAAACTCTTATTAACCCCCCCCTTCTCTGGTAGTGCCAGGACAGGCTGACATTGGTTGGTTGTCCGGTTACCGGAATCCATCTTTCCATCTCAGCGAGAGAGCAGAGATGACTTGGGCTTCCTTCTTCCTCCTTTTATTTTTTCTTGGTTTTCCTTTTCCTGCCAAAGTTTTCCAAAGCTCCCCTCAAACAGGAGGAGATGGCCCCCAGGTCTCCTCCTGGCAGGAAGGGGGGAGGTCCAGGACATACCAGAGAGATGCAGGCAGTTTTGGCCACTCTCCCCCATCACTAGTGGAATACCCAGCACCGATGTCTGTTAATTAGTCAGAAGGCACACTCCTCATCAGCCCTGTGGATTTGACAACCCAGAATTCAATGAAGTGTTTATGTGACAGATATGTGGGAGGGATTTCAGATATAATCACCATCAATCTGGCTGCAGCCAAAATAAATTCTGTGAAAAGTAAAACAAACTGTTGCACAGACAAAGTAGGCCTTAGGGGTCTCCAGCAATAATCTGTGTTTTCTTATTTAGCTGTGTCTAATATTTCTGTTCATTGGGAGTGCAGATAGGATCTCAGCATACACAGCTCTAAGGCTGCAGCTGACAGCAGTCAACACATGCTCCTGCTGTGTCGGGAGAGAAGGAAGGGGATGTCGCATATTTACATTTTAATTCTTATTTCAAATAAACTGGGTTGGACCCAGCCATTGGGGCACAGGGAGGGGGTAGAGCTGTAGAGCTGAGTGTTTGTTTCACATTCTTCCCTGTCAACCGGATGGATTTGGGGGTAAGGTGAGGGGCTGGCAGGGTTTTAGAAAGAAGGACTAAAGAAGACACAGTTTACTGCTCTGGACCAGAGAGAGAGAAATTCTTAGCTGGAGTTTTTTTGGGGAGGAAAAGTCTGAGAGGTCTTTTTGGTCATACATGTGAAAGTCTTCTAAAAGGCTACCATCCTTTCTCTTTTTCTTGGTTTATATTTTATTAGCAAGACATTGCTGGATTGTAGCCAGTCTGAGATGTGAAGTAAGGAAAAATCTGAGTTTGAATACTAACTCTTACACCTACTAGCTGGATGCATGATGCTGGATCAATCCCATCATTTTTCAGAATCTGTTTCCTTTGCTTTAAAAGGCACACACTCCAATGCGTGCGTGCACGCGCGCGCGCACACACGCACACACACACACACACACACACACACACACCTCACATTGTGGCTAGGAAGAAATAATTTTATAAGCTTTAAGGTTTATAAAAGAAGGCTTATAAAGAAGACCTGTGACACTAAGCAAGTCAAATAGTTGCAATTCATGGTCTCCATATCACCCACCTCCCAAAAAATAACACTATGCATTTATTTTTCTAATGTGTGTATGAGTGTATATGTGGGTATATGTGCATATGTATGTATTGTTTCCCCCAAATAGAATAGAAATTCTCTGAGGGTAGAAATTGTTTCATCTTTTTGTCTTTGAATCACCCAAGTTCTACACTGTGACCTGTACATAATTGGCACTTGATAAATTATTTGTTGATTAATTGAAGCCATATAACTTCTTGATCACCTAGGTGGCACAGTGAATAGAAGCACTGGACTTGGAAGTAGGAAGACTCATCTTGATGAGTTCAAATGTGGCTTCAGATACTAGCTGTGAGACCCTGAACAAATCATTTAACTGTTTGCCTTCGTTTCCTCATCTGTAAAATAAGCTTGAGAAGGAAATGACAAACCACTCCAGTATCTTTGCCAAGAGAACTTCAAAATGGTGTCACGAAAATTTGTACATGACCAAACAACACCAACCTCTTGTTTCAGTTTCTTCATCTGTAAAATGGGGATATTAAAAGAATCTTTCTTCTAAAGTTGTTCTGAGATTGAATATATTTGCAAACTTAAAAGAGTTATTTAATGCTAGCTAACTCTCCTTAGAATATTGCATGATTCTGAGCTATTATTATGCCTCAGGAGTTAATATCTTTCCTCAACACTGGGTAAGTCATTCCCTGCAGTCTATGTTCCCATAGTGGAGAGTTTGGGAATCCTAGACCCCTTCTTTCTTATCTCTCTTAGGAAAGGACCACTAGGACCCAGTGTGCTCATTTCTCTTTGGCACATCTCATTGCACCACCCAGTACCAAGAAATTGCATTCACTTCTACATGTATTTGGTAGATAATGGATCAATTCATGCCCCTGGAGACCTCGCAACACTATGAAGTAAACATCTGATCTAACCTGGTGAGTTGGGACAGACTGAGTCCTGTTCCTCACCCAAAAAGCTTAATGAAGACTTCCTATATTCCTGGATCATTTAACAAATAAATTGTCCAAAAGAGGATTCACAAAAAAGAATCTCTTTTGGGGGATGGGCTATTACCTTATCAGAAAAGTAATTCCATAAGTTATGTTATTTTCAATAAATTTCCCCTTCACTTTATGTTTTTAAAACGAACCATTATAACATCAGAGAATCTGAAAACTCAGAAAGGACTTTGGAATCTATCAAATTTATTCCTTTCAAATGGTGAACTAGTTGTGGAGAAGTGAAATGGCTTGACTGAGGTCACATAACTGAGCTGGAATTTGAACCCAAGCCCTGTGATCCCATATCCAATCTTCTTTCCTACCACAACTTGCCATGTTAGTGGCAACTGTTCTGTGTAGTGGTTGGCATTCATTGAAGTCGATGCAAATCTCTGGCATGAAAATACATCTAGGGGTGTCTGTTTTGCAAAGGAAATCCACTCATTCCTTCTATTTCATGCTTCTTTGATCAGATAAAGCCCCATTTTGTGCTAAGTTTTAAGCTAAGTATGCGAGATTCCAACCAAGAATAACAAAGGTCAATCCACAGGTTGCCGGAGCATCATAAACATTTAAAATGCATTCAGACAGTGTGATGATATTAATAGGGAGACACATATCCAATTTCAGGCTACAAAGCAAACCCCACAGTGGGATATGGAAATTCTGGCTGTGCTAAAGTTAGCTTAAATTCAGAGAAAAAAAGAGAAACTTGAGTAAAGTATAGACACAAGTAGAAAGCCATGTTCATACAGTGCAAAAACCATCTCCAGTGATGCATAATCTTTGTGCTCTGATCTGAATTAGAAACTGATGTCAGAAAGAACCAGACTGACCCAAGAATTGTGAATTCAGTAGCTGTATGTAGACAATGAGCTGCTATTTGTTGTCTTTGACTGTCCTGACTCACCACTCATGACAATGGACTCTGATATTTTTTTTTCCCTCAGCAATAGAAATGTGTTGTCAATTTTGGATTCTTCCTCCAGTGTTTCACTGTGGTGTGGAAGTGAATTGAGGTTTTCAAAGACTACACAAACTCGAAGGTAGGTTCACTCTACCAATCTGCAGAGGCCTTGAGTGAGGATCCAGTGATGATTCTATCATTTCAGAGTCAATATAATGATGAAGTTCACTATCCGGCTGGCTATAAAGTTAATCAGTCAATCAGTTAATAAGCATTTTTCCAGGCACTGTCTTAAGCTCTGGGGATGCAAAGAAAGGTGAGAAGTGGAGAAAAGAGGGGAGGGAGGGAGGGAAAGAGAGGGGGAGAGAGAGAGAGAGAGAGAGAGAGAGAGAGAGAGAGAGAGAGAGAGAGAGAAGGGGGAGAAAGAGGAGGAGGAAAGGAGAGAAAAAAGGAGAGAGGTCAAAAGAAGGGAAAGGAAGGAAAGGAAAAATAGAATGAAAAAATTTCTGTTGCCATTGAGCATATATTTTAAAAGAGGAGACAACATGCTCATATTTAGACTTCGAATTTTTTGTGTGTGGGGGGTCACAAAAATTTTCAAAGACCATTTATGATTGAGTCAAAGTGCATTGGGGATCTATGGTGCTTAAGGGATTACTCATACTTATCCTTCAGTATTAAAAGAAGGGACATATTTCAATGAATTACTTTACTTCCACTCATCTGTGTAACCACTGAAATTTATGATATATATATATATATACATACATATATATATATATACATACATATATCTTTTTATAAGGCAATGAGGTTAAGTGACTTGCCCAAGATCACACCGCTAGGTAATTATTAAGTGCCTGAGGTCAAATTTGAACTCAGGTCCTCCTGACTCCAGGGCTGGTGTTCTATCCACTGCACCACCTAGCTGCCCAAAATATATGATATATTTAACCAGACTGAGAGTGAAGCTAACGGGTCTGAAATTCAATTTTCAATCTTGGCTTCCTGACTCTGTCTTTTGTTCAGGAAATGTTATTAAAGTGTTATTTCTGCACACATGTACATGACTTTGTTGGCTTTTTGTATTCTTATTTTTTTACAAGCCCCATTTGGTAAACAGCAGTCTAATGATAGCCATATTTTTAATAGTAGAGATGGCAGATTACTTTAACATTCCAATGGATCATATTCTCTCATCAGGGAGATGTTTCCTCCCATTATGTAAAGTGAAACCCAACCATACATGCTTAATATTTTATAAATAATAAAAATATCATTTTGATAAAATACCTGTATCTATGAACAACAAATAAGAACAAATCTTTCCATAATATCACATGTAATAATATATCAATCAATAATAAAACAATTAACATTTATTAAGTGGCTAATATTTTCCAGGAACCATGCTAATTATTGCCAAAAAGAGGCAAAAGACAGTCCCCATCCTCCTGGAATTTACAATCTAATAAAGGAGAAAACATGCAAACAAATATGTATATATATATATATGTATATACAAAACAAGCTATAATAGGAATAGGAAATAATTAACAGAGGGGAGACCTAGAATAAAAGAAGTTGAGAAAAGTTTCAAATAAAAGACAAAGTTTTTGTTGAGACTTAATAGAAGGAGATGGGCCAGAGGAGGAAAAGTATGCCAGGAATGAGAAAAAAAATACCTGGAAACAAATTATGGATTCTTTTGTTTGTGGAACAGCCAAAAACCAATGTCATTGGATTAAAGAGTATATTTTAGAGAGTAAGGTATCAGAAGACTGGAAATGTAGGAGGAGCTTAGGTTATGAAGGTATTGGAATGCCAAAAAGATCATTTTTCTATTTGATCCCAAGATCCAATATTAAATATAATGGGAAAAAATTAGAAGCCTTTCCAACAAGATCAGGGGAAAACCAAGAATGTCCATATCACCACTATTGCTTAATCAGAACAATAAATACTACTTATAGCAATAAGATAAGAAAAAAGAAATTGAGGGAATAAAGGCAAAAAAAAGGAAACAAAAGTTATTATCTTTGCAGATGTTATGATAGAGTACAGAGAACTCTAGAGATTTAACCTAATTAATTAAATAATAGCTAAGAAAATTGCAGGATATAAAATTAATTCATGTAGATCATTCCTGTATGAGAGAGAGAGAGAGAGAGAGAGAGAGAGAGAGAGAGAGAGAGAGAGAGAGAGGAGAAAAGTCCATTTAAAAAATTTACAGGGTGGCTAGGTGGTGCAGTGGATAGAGCACCAGCCCTGGAGTCAGGAGTACCTGAGTTCAAATCAGGCCTCAAACACTTACTAATTACCTAGCTGTGTGGCCTTGGGCAAGCCACTTAACCCCGTCTGCCTTGCAAAAACCTAAAAAAAATTTACAGAAGCTATAAAAAATTTGAGAGTTTATCTACTGATAGTCATCCAGAACTATATTAATTTCAGTATAAAATATTCTTTGAAAAACCACCAACCTGAATAATTGGAGAAACATTAATTGCTCATGAGTAGATCAAACCATATGATAAAAATTACAATGCAACATAACAATTCACTTATTCTGTTTTTGTTTAATAAAGTACCAAAGAAATATTTTAGAAAGCTAGAAAAAATAATGAGAAAATTGATATGAAGTAACAAAAGGTTAGGAATCTCTAGAGGAATAATGAAAAAAGATAGAAAAGAAGGGTGTCAGTATGTCTCAAACTGGTTATAAAAAGAGAGAGAAACTGATCAGTGGAATACATTAGGTATACAATGTATGGAAACAAAAAAAGCAACCCCCAAATACTGTAAGGACTCATTATTGACAAAAACTGACTGGAAAACTAGACAGCAATCTGGCAGAGATTTGGTTTATACCGATATCTCACATATCATATCAAATTAAATTCCAAATTAAATTCCAAATGAATATATAAACTAGATATAAACAGTCACATTGGAAATAATTTAGTGGAGTTAAGGAAGAAATTGCCTGTCAGATCTGTGGTTAGGGGTAGATTTCATCACCAAACAAGTGACAGAGAATGTGTCACACAAAATAAAATGGAAAGGTTTTTATATACAAACAAAAATAATAAACAGATAATTAGGAAAACTTATTTGCAGCAAGTTTTTCTTACAAAGATTTCATATCTTTTATAACTAGGGAACTGATACAGATTTATAAGATTAAGAACCACTGAGACAGCTAGGTGGCACAGTGGATAGAACACCAGCCCTGGAGTCAGGAGTAGCTGAGTTCAAATCCGGCCTCAGACACTTAATAATTACCTAGCTGTGTGGCCTTGGGCAAGCTACTTAACCCCATTCCCTTGCCAAAAAAAAAAAAGAACCACTAGTAAATAAATAAATGGTCATATGATAGGAAGTTTATAAAAAAAGAAATCTAAGCTATTAATAATCATATAAAAATCTCTAAATTATTGCTAATTAGAGGAATACAAATTAAAGCAATGCTGAGGTTTTAGCTCTCACCTATCTCACTGAAAGAAATGACAAAAGAAGAAAATGACAAATGTGGGGAAGCAGGTACACTAGTGCATTGTTTGTGGAACTGTGAATTGACATAAAAATTTATAACAATGAAATATGTAACAGATATGTAACTGGAGAAAAATGTGCAATTATATCCAAAAAATTAATAAAGCATTCATATGTTTTGACAGTACTATGTTAATGTTAGGCCTATATGCAAAGAAATAAAAGAAAGTGGAAAAGGACAGATATGTACAAAAATAGTTATAACAGTTCTTTTCTTAATAGCACTAAAACTGGGAAACTGAGTGCATCACTCTTTTGGAGAATGGCTAAAAAAATTGTAATATATGAATGGAATATAATATCATCATACCATAAAATGAAGAATTTGGACAATTTCAGAGAAAACTAAGGAACTTTTCATGAAATAGATATAGATATAGAATAATAAAGAAAAAGAACATTGAAAGATTTCAGACCTCTGATAAATACAAATGATAAAGCATAAAATAGAAGAGTGGAGATAAACACAACACTTAACTTCTTCCAGAGTGGTGATGATCTTAAGTTATAGAAAGATACATATTGAATATTTCTGTACATGACCAATATGGGAATTTGTTTAACTGGACCATGCCTGTATGTAACAAGGATTTTATTTTCTGTTTTTTTTAAATTGTGCTCAATTAGGAGAAACTAGTGGGAGGGGTAGATTAATAAAAAAGGGAAAAAGTAGTTGAAAAATAAGTTTGAGTAGCAGTGTCATCTAACATGCCATATTTTGAGAAACCATGTATCAAAGAATCAAACCCATTCAACCCCACTAATATTCATTTTATGTTTTCATAAGTTATAAATATATATGTATTTGATTTATGTTAATAAAATTACAATAATTTTTTTAAAAAATCCTCTACTATACCTGCCTATTTGTGATATTCTTGAACACATCCTCCTGTAACTTTACCATAAGTCTGATTAGCTAACTAAGACCCTTTCTCCCATTTTCTTGACACTACAAGGATACCAATGGAAGGTATAGGTGATCCATCAGTGCCATAGGATCAGTCCATTTTTCACCTGGTCATTTATTTTTTTTTTTGAAGATATCCTTCTCACACCATTTATGTACAAGTCCTTTTTTTTACTGTGTTATTGCCTTCTCATGTCTTTTAGTAGACCCACAACTTCAACTCTTCAGTGGTGTGCCAGTCTGTGGCTCAAGCCATTTCATATTAATGTGATGGGCCTTTGTTTTAGTTAGAAGATTGAGCTCATTAAAAGAACCTCACAATTTCCTTAAAGTAATCCAGCCTTAACTGTCCTTGCTGTTCAGTTCTAATCCCATATATATATGATTAGCATACATACATTTATGCTAATGGAAAAATTCACACACATATGTCCCTATATATGTATTTACACACACACACATATATGTAATGGGCAGTTAGGTGTTACAGTAGTTAGAGTGCTGAGCTCAGTCAGGAAGGATATACATATTTACACATATGTAGAGATAGAAAGAAAAACTCTAAAGTTTGTATTTTCAACTATATAAAATAATCTAGAGATGTATGATTGAAAAAAAAGGAAGTAGTCCCTTCTTGCTATTCAATGCTAATTCTAATATTGACACTGATATAGATGGAGAGTTCCATAGGCAGTCTGTCCATTCAACTTCTCTTAATAGTCTGAAGATGTAAGAATGGAAAAGGAAGTGAGGACATTATATATCAAGAGTAAAGTCTAATAGATGGCGAGCATACATGTTTTGGAATATAGACACAAAATTTTGAGACCTAGAGAAAGGATGTCATTAAGATCTTGGCCACCATGCAATGGGAGAATGTGGATATAAGGGACAGGCAAGTATGGGTTTCTTTCTGCTTCTCTTGAGGAAATACCCAGTCATTCAACAAGCATTTGCTTTGTACCCGCTACTATTCAAAGTATTAGAGACACAGAAAGATCAATGTCCTTGTGCCCTAAAGGAGTTCACAGACTGACTGGGGAGACAATCAGGAGTTCAACAAGTCTATTAGAATTTGATGTGTAAGAACCATGTTATAATTGTAAGTGAAAATTAATTACAGTCAAAATCAAAGTGTTTTATGTCCTATGTCCTATGAAGGCTTTGGAATAGAAGAATAATGAAAAATTGAGGCTACATTCTAACCCATTAAATCTAATTATCTAATTGGGCAGAAGAAAACAGATAAATAAATAAATTAGAGCACAATTAAAAAGCATTATGGTCACTATAATAAAATAAGACAAAACATTACATCAGGGAGGTACATCAGAAAGAATTCTGAACTTGAATTCCAAAGCCCTAGTTCATATTCTAACTCTGCTACATGCTACTTATAAGACATTGAACGCATCACATACTTGGACCTCAATTTTCTCATCTGTAAAATAAGGGAGTTAAACTGTATAACTTTTAAGGTCGTCTCTAAATTGAGGTCTATGAACCCATTTGTGCATGAAGCAGTTGATGGTCCGGTCAGGGGGAGATTATAGAATAAGACTTCCTAGAAGGGCAGTGTTTTGAACTATATAAAGAATCTGATCCTGAGACTGAATCCTTACTGAAGTCCATCCTGGGGAATCTAGATTCTCTTTGGAGACCAGCCAGCTGACCTTGCTCTTATCCTCTGGGCTTTTTCCTTTACTAATTTCTAAATCTTTTGCTATCTCTAGCCTCTAGTATCAATTTTGGACTTTCTCTCATGCGTGCTATCTATCTTCCCTTTCAAAACACACACACAGAGTGCCCACACTGGAAATGTCTCAGTGCTCTGACCTAACCACTGGCAATTGTGGTAGTCTGGTTACTAATTAACTTGTTTATTAATAAGATACCTTATGTAGTGGACATTGATTTGGAAAGGTGACTACAATATAAATATGCATATACATATGGTAAAGACAGGAAATTGATTATCTGTTAATCTGTTGATAATGCCCTGTTCTCATTGGCAAGGGTAGTGAAACTATGAAATTTGAATCCTGCAACTGAATGTATTATGTGAAGAAGTGGCAAAGCTCTCTCTCTCTTGACAAAATGAAACCAAGAAGAGGGTATAAGGACTTGATCCAAAATATACAGCAGAGGACTGTTGGAGGCAACAATTATAATGGGCTAATTGTCAGTACTGAGTCTTAAGACTTCTGGAAGAAAGGAAGTTTCTCTCCTTCCCACTTTCCAATTAAATGGAAAAGAATAAAATGTATAGATAGGAAAAGGTGACTAACCATGCATCTACAATTGATGCATATTCTTATTTTCTCATTGATATAAATTATTTATGGTTTATGTATGCATGGTAGACAGTCTTTTATTTCTTTTTTTTTTTTACTTTTTTGCAAGGCAATGGGGGTAATTTGGCTAAGATTGTATAGTTAGGTAATTATTAAGTGTCCCAGTCCCAATTTGAATTCAGCTTCTCCTGACTCCAGGGCCAGTGGCCTATCCATTGTGCCATCCAGATGCCCCTATGAGAGACATTCTTACTGAAAATTTGGAAAAGAAAGAAATTCCCTTTTATGGTCATTTTTTTGCACTACACTGCATCATACAACTGCCTAAGTGATATAGAAAATAAGAACCTATTGTTTATGCACACATATATACACAAATACATATTGCAAGTATGTATCTGAGGAGTGATTCTTCAGAAAGACTGAAAATAATTTAAGTAAAGATCATTTATTTTTCTTCTCTATTTTCTCATACTTCAGATGATGGTAACATGGCTACTTGTAGTACTTTTTGAGCTGTGCTACAGGACTATTATACCCCCAAAACATTCCCATTAATCCTGATATAATGATGGAAATTTTTACCAAGAATAACTCATTTGTATAAAGGCTCTATATCCCTAGGAAACTCTTATTGAAATAAAAATGTCAATTTTTTTATTTTATTTTTTTTGTCAAGGCAAATGGGGTTAAGTGGCTTGCCCAAGTCCACACAACTAGGTAATTATTAAGTGTCTGAGGCCGGATTTGGACTCAGGTATTCCTGACTCCAGGGCCAGTGCTCTATCCACTACACCACCTAGCTGCCCCCCAAATGTCAATTTTTGATAACACATTCCACACAATACTGCCTACTGATCCTGTAACATGAATTGACTGAATCCTGAAGAAAAGAGAAACAGAACTTCTAAGTTTTGATGAGGAGTGAAAATCAGGAGAGGTGCAGAATATAAGATGCTTCTTGGGGAGGGGGTGTGGCTAACAGTGGGAGCAACAAGGTGAAACCCTGGACCAGCAAAACCTGAATGAGACTCAGTTATCTAAGGAGTCAGTGATAAAAGAGTGAACAGGATGAAGTGTGGTGGAGAATAGGAGGCAAGAGGTAGCCATTGATGATAATCATCACCTATTTTTCTATTTTGTTCAGGCTTGGTCCTGTAGATAGATCTCCATTTAATTTTTCCAGAAAAGGTCTGCAGCTGACCTGTGTAGAGGCAGTTTATGATGTATGGTTCCAGATGTGAGTGGGAAGCTATAGTACATATTTTGAGGTTTGTCTATGGAGAGTTCTTAAACCTCAGATGTGAATGTCTAAAGAAACTTTGAACCAGAGTCTGGGTGCAGGGGAGGGGTTTCTGACAGGAGGGTCACAAAAGTTCAAGGCTTGTTCTTTGCTGGCAAGTTTGGTAGAAAGTTAAAGCACAAACCTTATGACATTCAGTTCCATTTTAAGAGCTTCATGTTTACGAAATATGACTTGATGTCAGATATATGAGTTGGTAACTTTTGTGAAAATATGTAATAAATCTCACCTTTTTCCCCCTGAATTCTGAAAATTTTTTTCTACAGCTCAAGAATAACATGAGTGTAATTAAATAGCTCTTGAACACCTCAGAACAAAGTTGTGACAGATTTTCATAATTAAGGTGTCGTGGTTATGCAAAGCATTATCCTAGTGTCTAGAAGCACTCTCAGAGGTATTTCTGGGGAAAAGCCAAATAAGACTCACTTTTACACTGTCTTGATTTTAACTTTAAAATTGGAAAAAATTGTCCATATTTTAGTGAGATAATTATCTTGCAGTTGAAAACTTTATAAGCCATTGCTGGGCTAATTAGGAACAATGGGCAGATGCTGAAAATGGAGCAAATTTAGGCTGACTGAAATGAAAAAATTCTAACAAGAAGAGCTATGTGGAAGAATGGGTTACCCAGGGAGGTAGTGAATTCCTTTTTTTTTGGAGGTCACAGAGCAAAGCTATGTTGGACAATTTAATTGATATGTCATAGGGTTTGACAAGTGAATTGGATTAGGCTGAGTTCATATATAGAGTATCCACAAAATGTGGCCAATAGGGTCCCTTCTATAAAAAGTTCTATATCAGGTAGAGGAAAACAGTCTCTTTCCTTCTCCTTGGAAAATATGCATGACAAAAATTTAAGAGGTTTACCCAAAGAAATATATATATATATATATATATATATATATACACATATATATATATTAAAGACACATATATAATAGGGTACTCCTTTAGACTTCACAAAGTTGAAGGTCAGAAAGGGCAAAAATACAGAACTAAAATGAAAAGTACAAAGGGCCTGCATTTTAGAAATAGAATATTTATATAATTGTACATATGCACTCATATACATAGATATATATCTGATTTATATAGGACATAAATATGGGTATATATATGTATTTATTCATTCAATAAACATTTCTTAAATAGCTATTACGTATAAAAGCATTGTGCTAAGAGCTAAGGCTAGAAAAAGTGGCGAAAGACCCTCCATGTCCCTCAAAAAGCTTATATTCTAATGGGGAAGATAGAATTCAAATAAATATATACAAAGCAAATAACATATAGGATAAATAGAAAATAATTAAAAGAGGAAAAGCATTAGAAGAGAGGGATCATGCACATATATATGTGTGTGTGTATGTGTGTGTGTGATATATCATGTAAATGATATAAAGCATATTATATGTTAGAATATAGCAGCTTATATAGACACATATATTTCTTATGCCTACATGGAGACCATTGAGACAATGAACTTATCCCTAGCATAGGTTGCTTCAAAACATTTGTCTCTCCTATGGCTCTGGCATAGCCAGGTTTAGGTTCTAAGAGTATCTGTTCAGGGAATAGGTAATAAATAGTAGTAATAATGTTGCTGCGGCTGCTAACACCCCCCATGTGCTAGATGACTGTTCCTTTTTTTATTTTATTTATTTTGAGTTTCATCTCCAAGTATAGGTGACTGTTCTAAGCTTTACAAATATTTCTACAAATATTGTCTCATTTGATCCTCACAACAACTCTGGAGGCAGGTACTTTTGTTATCCTATTTTACAGAGCAAACTGAAGAACAGAGAAATGAAATACTTTGCCCAGGTAAAACTAGTAAGTCTCTGACACTCAGGATTTTATGACCCTAGGCCCAGGACTCTATCCTTTGTATCAGTTAGGTTCCTCAAAGTCTAATTCTCTAATTATTATCTGCAGTTTTAAAATTATAATAAAATATAGCAAAAACATGTAGAATATAATAAATGACCAAAAAGTCATTGTTTTTTATTATCATCATGTGCAAACAATTCTAAACAATATCAGTGAAAATACTCCTCCCTGTAAAAAACCATTTATTTGCCTAGGTTCTAAACAATTGCTTCATGAACAGTCCAAGCCCAGGCAGCTACAAAACTTGTTTTAAAAGTAAGTTCATAAGGGTTCTGAATCATTCAAGCTCACTTCAGTCAATGTTCACATCTTCAATCACTTCGATTCTACATATTTCTGTCAATAAACAATGAATTTGAAATAAATGATGATAGCACAGTGATCCCAAAACAAAGAAACCAAACCTGAATTACATCAATCCTGTCCTTTATACCACAGCAGTTTTTATTTTTGTTTAAAGAGAAACTGAAGGTATAGTTTTATGTTTGTTTTGTAGTTTGTGATTTGTTTTTAAGTCCAAATTTTAGCTTATACATGAGATATCTTACAAATCTGAGAAATTATCTTTAAAATGGAAATGTATTCTTTTTTAAACTGTTAATTGCTTTAAAATTAAAAAAAATAAGTGGTATACTTTAGGAGTTGCTTAAATTATACCTTTTGTAGATATGTCAGGTTTTATAAAATTCATGTGTAAATAGATTTTTATGAATCTCAACCAACCATAGCCTTATGTATAAGACTCTTCTTAACTATTTGTATATCTATAACTTCAGATTAAAAAAATTTCAAAACTTAAACTAACAAAAGATGTCCTTTCATCAATTATGATCAGTGGTGGATTGACAAGTCTGTTTATTTTGTTTATTAAACATGAATATGTGAGTATTATTTTGGGGGGGGTGTTGCAAGGCAATGGGGTTAAAGTGACCTGCCCAAGGTCACACAGCTAGGTAATTATTAAGTTTCTTAGCTTACATTTGAACTCAGATCCTCCTGACTTCAAGATCAGTGTTCTATCCATGTGAATATCACAGTTTTTTTGTTTTTGTTTTTTAGGTTTTTGCAAGGCAATGGGGCTAAGCGGTTTGCCTAAGGTCACATAGCTAGGTAATTATTAAGTATCTGAGGCTGGATTTGAACTCGGGTCCTCCTGACTCCAGGGCCAGTGCTCTATCCACTGCACAACCCCATGAGTATCATTTTTGATAAAATTATTGACAAATAAAAAAGTTAAGACTCAAAAACAGAAATCATATTAGTATTCCTTACTCTGACAGACCATTATGTAGTCATAATTTTTCCCTTTTTTCAAAAATATCTTGAAATAACATAGAAGTACTAGTCTGTTACTTTTTCTCTTTTTTCTACTGTAATATTTGTGTTTTTTAAAATTGGAATGACTATATATATATGTATACAATTCAATAAAACGGTATTTCTTTGGCTATTAATGTTATTCATTATTTTATATCATTATTGTTCAATTCAAATGAATAGTTATTCATTTCATGATAATGATAGTTTTGCCATATAAAAGGAGTGATGTTAAAAATGATCTACTCTGAGTATTAAATTCATTAAGGACACCGCTATGTCTATATAATACCCAACAAAGAAGTATAACTGGGATAAGAACTATACGTAGAGATGTAATCCTTCTCTGAGCAAAGCCACTTCTGTACTAAAAAGAACTATAAAACAAAAGCAGTTTTATCTCTCTAACTTCCTGTCTAGAGGTGACTTACTTCATATGCAAGTTTCTGAGGGAATCAAAGAGGCAAGATTTCTGTCAATCTTAAAATGATGATTGTCGACCTTACTGAAAAGTATGCTGTAACACTCCAGCTAAGAAGAACACTATCACCTAGCCAAGTCAGTCTGGAGGTGGTGAAAACTGCAATTGCCCATCAAAGAGTCAGCCAAGGGAGTACAGTAGATTAGTTAATCCAGTAGAGACAGTATCCTCTATGAAGAGCTCAGTGGCACAGCAATCTGTCCTGTCCAGTCCAGTCTGGCAACAGGTGTCCCAGTAGCTGAATTATTTCCCCAGTTCAGTCTGGCAGCAACAGAGACTGATGAAGAGTTAGTTAAGCATATGAGTAACCTGCTTCACTCAGTCCAATAGAACATTGATTGATTCCAACAAGATGTTGCAAACCTAGCTGAGTCTTCCATCTAGCAAAGATATTATGCTCTTTGGGGACAAATCGAGATGAGCAGCTAAACAGTGTCCTACAGAAAATGTTGTGAAGATCCTCCAGAGAAAGGAGGGTATGGAGGTCCCACAGTTCCAGAGATGTGAGTTGCCTTGGTTAGACACAATCTCCACGTGTGCCTCGTTATCTACCCATACTTCCCACCCCTTAAATTGAGTGAGAGTATATTTGTATGGGAGTATGCACCAATTTGGGGAGAAATGCTTTTACCTACTATTCTGCTATTTGAGTAAATACCTATGCTAAAGTACTGGATGTCATTACTGGTTAATGGTTGAGGAAAAGCCTACTGGTAGGGGCTCTGGAACTACACTGCTGAGAGATTATCCACCCACTCTAAATCCTTGAGATTTCTTTTGAAGATCCAGTTTACCAATGGGAGTAAGTTAAGAAGGGGATATTGCAATAAAATAGCCCTTTATATTCTTTATATTTCCTCAAAGATAATATAATTTTCTTTGATGGCCTGAAAAGCTTTTACTTTAGATTTGAATTATCTGATGAATCATACTGATGGATTCCCTGGTTAGCTAAGACATTTCTTGGACTTTCTTTAGTCTTTTCACTATAGAATACTTCTGGAAGTGGTATTAGATTGCAATCTCTACAAGGGCAGTGACTAATTTCCCTGTTGTCTTTGGATCCCATCACCTAACATAGAGCCTGGCTTTAATAAATGCTTGTTGTTTGATTATCTTTATTCAATCAGAATAGCTCTTGAATTTATCTCCCCCCCCCCCACCTCTTATAGGAAAAAGTCCTATGTCCTCCTTGACCTTGCTGTAATTCATTGAGTCCTAGACATGTGGTCTTAGTATGAGAGATACAATTCTTTATAGCATTTTCCTCTTTTTGCATAGAATCAAAAAGATATAACATGTAAGAAGACATTTTTTTCATGCAGGTTAATTTCTTCAGTTTTTCCTAGACATTCTGTCTGGGTTACTCTAAGACAGTACATGGGCCAATCAAGACTCATGATTTCTAGAGAAAACAAGGTCAGTTTGTTTAGTATTCTATGTGTCATAGAAGACAGAGAATCAGACTTGAAATCAGGAAGACTTGACTTTGAATTCTGTCTCAAATTCTGGCTATATTACCCTGGACAAGTCACTTAACCTTTCTCAATCTCAGTATTCTCATGTATAAAATGGGAATAATAATAGAACTTATGTTCTAGGATTGTTATGATAATAAAGAGCTATCTAAATGCTTTTCATCATCACCATCATTCTCTAGTCACTTCTTTGAGTGCAGGAAATACAATTCAATCCTTACTCTGTATCCATTAGTGATCATCCTCCAAAATCCACCCTTTCATTCCTATCATGATGAAGAAGTGGTCTGTATCTTTGACAAAGCCAAATCAATCTTCTTATTGAACCCTCTATCTCACTCCCTTGGAGCTTCACCAGAATATTGCCCTGTACTAGGACCCGCAATCTCTCTCTAATATTCAATAGTTCCCTATCTAATGGTTCTTTTAATTTTTTTTCCAGTATTTAAGTGATATATTCAGACATTCCATTTTCTAGTCTAGACTCTTCCTCACAGTACCTAGATGTGGGCTCAGGATCTGATATGGATAGAAATTCCTATAACTCATACTTACCTGATTAGTGTCCTCTCACTGGCAGTATCTTCAGAAGCCTGCTTCTCTTCATGGCTAATGTTCTACCAGAGGTATGGCTTTTTTTTTTATAGGAATGTAAAGGCCAGATGCAGAGTAAAGCTTAATCCTGATCCCTGTCTTATCTTCTCTGCCCATTCACCTCTGACCTCAAGCCCTCCAGTTATCATTTCTAGTGTCACATCCCTATACATTTCTTTTGGTTCTCTGTAGGATTTTTCCCTCTCTCCAGGAAGAACTCCTTGGAAGCACAGAGCTGTGGTTGTCAGGGAGGCAAAGATATATTATCCATCTGTTACAGAACGGAACAAAAACACAAAAACAATTCCTGCCCTTCAGGAACTTATAAATTAATGGAGAAGACAAAATTGAAATAAAAAGGCACATATGTAACTGAAGCAAAGTAAAACGAATGGCAGCCTAAAGAAGGATCAAATGACTAGAGAAGCTAGGAAGAAGACCTTCTGTAGAGGGTGTGATTGGAACTTGGGCTTCAAAGAAGCTAGGGATGACAAGAGGCAAAGGTAAGGAAGGACAGTATTTCAGATCTGGAGCCCAACAGTTTGAGACACAGAACTTTATTCAATGAATAGCATAGTAAGCCAGCAAAACAGGACCACAGTTTGTAAATGGAGTGAAAATGTGAAAAGACAGGGGAGATAAGTAGAAACCAGGTTGTGAAGAACTTTAAATGTCTAACAGGAATTTATATTTGATTCTGAATATAATAAAGAGTCCCCAGAATTTACTAAATAAGGGGGTGACATTATGCACTAGTAAATTTACTTGGATAGCTTGCCCAAGGGGATTCAAGGAAGATAGATTTATTAAAAAGCCTTTGTAATAATAACAATAACTTTTACATGAAGAACTTTGCTAAGTGCTTTATAAATATTAACTCGTTTTATATTCACAAATAATCTTGTGTGGTAAGTGTGATTATTATACCCATTTTACGATGAGATAACAGAGACAAACAGATATTAAGTGATTTGCCCAGGTTCATAAAGCTAAAAAAGTCTGAGGCAAGAGGTTTTCCTGACTCCGGGTAATAGGCAATTATGGCCCGTACTAGAATGATAACCATATGAATAGTGAGAAAGGGATATACATGTGATATTTTATAAAGATAAGGACAAGATTTGGGGTGTTTGAGAGCAAGGAATTAAGGATGATGCCAAGGTTATAAGCCTCAGTGAATGGGGAGAACAGTACCATCCCCAGTAATAAAGAAACAGGGAAAAGAGTATGGTTTGAGGGGAAAGATAATGAACTCTGTTTTGGACAAATTGAATTTGAGATGTTTTAGGGCCGTCAGTTAAAAACATCTAGTTGGTGGTAGAAGATATAGGATTATTTCTAAACATAGAAATTTATAAAGCTAGAAATATTCTGCTTAAAGATGATAAATGAATCTATGGCAATTGATAAGATCACTAATGGGATTAATAAAGAAAGAAAAAAAGAAAAGAGGACCCAAGACACAATTTTTGAGATCAATCTCAATTATAGAATATAACAAGGATAAAAATACAGCAAAAATTAAAAAGGCATATGAAATAAGGAGAGGCTATAAGAGAGTAGTATCTCAAAAATCCAGATAGGATAGAGTATTAGGGGAAAATGATCAACTGTGTCAAATGCTATAGTAAAGTCAGGCAAAAAAGGATCTAGCAAAGTCCAGTAGATTAGAGAATTTTGAAGAGAAAATATTCTGAAAATGATTAGGTAAGAAGTCAGGTTGCAATAGATTTAAAAGAAAAAAAAGAGGAGATGGGGGCATAATGATCAAGCATAATGATCTTTTCCAAAGATTATAGCTAGTATAAGGAGTAAGAGCAAGTGATGGTTTTTTGGCAAGGGAAAATATGGACATATTTCAAAAAAAAAGAACAAGTGAATAGAGAAAGATCAATTATTAGAGAGAAATTGGAGATTTTTGACATGGGGGAACATATTTTTGGTAAAAATAAAAAGGTATGGGATCAAGAGTTCAAGTTAGAGTGTTTGGTTTTGTCAAGGTCATGGGCCATTTCATCAGTGACAGAAGTGAAAGAAGAGATGGTAGAAGATGGAGTAAAAAAGATGTGAGAAGAGAAGGGAAGAAGAAGCTCTTGGCATATGGCTTTAATTTTTTGTTGTTGAAATATGAGGCAAGGCCTTCAGTTGAGAGAGTAGGGTTGAGGAGTGCTATAGAAGGTTTGATGAGAGATGAGATAGTTTCAAACAACTTCTGTGGAGAAGTAATGAACTGATTAAGAAGGAAAAAAAAAACTGGGTTGTCTTGCTGCCATGGGTCCAGTTGAAATTAGAAAGCATAAATGTACATCTTATCATCATGGTTTCATGATTTTCTCCAACTTGATTCAGGAGCTATTGAGTAAGAACAGGGAAAGTGGATGATGAAAGTAATTCAGGATTTGTGTTTGGCAAGGCACAGCCACAGTTAAGATAAGTGTCCTAGATATTTGAGAAGGAAGGATAGCAGAAATTTGAACTGGTTAGTCAGGGAATCAAAACTGGGAAGAGTAGAGAGTATAGCCAGTGCAGAGATGATGGCTTGAGAAATTAATGAGACATAGAGGCATTGGATACCCTGTTGAGAATTAAAAAAGCAGGTTAATAGTTAAAAACAAAGAAAAAGAGGGAATGATAACAGATTATGTTCATATAGAGGAATTTTGGAGTTCATTAACATGGAAATGAAACACATGTAGGTGATGGCAAGAGCAAGGGTATGACCATATATATGTGTAATTAAGGTGAGGTGGAGGAACAGGTCAAGGAAATTATACAAATTGAGGAACCAGAAGTTAGATTATTTAAGGGAATATATATATATATATATATATATATATATATTTCTGATATATATGCAGGAGTTGGAGTAGAGAGAAAGACAATAAACTCATTGAAGCCACTAACTCATTGAGAAAAGAACGTTTTTACAAATGCAAAGGGAAGTATCACTTCTACCAGAAATGAATGGAAAATAGTATTTCAGATCGTTTTGAAAGATATGTAATATTTTGATAGGTGGAGAGGGAAGGAGAATCATTCCAGGCAGAGCTCAATATAAACTGATTGGTAATGCTGATAATGAAATAAAACATATATTATTTCTTTGATATTGCTGTCAATCTTAAATTTTTATATCTATATTTCCATCCAATTTTGCAGGGGTTAAAGGGGAAATGAAAAAAATCTTACTATTCCTCAATACATTTTAGACAGAGGGTAGGCTAGAAATAGAAGAGAAAATCATAGATACATTTTTAAGTGTTACCCAAGAGGACTGAGATATTGGGGAGGATTGAGATATTGGGGAGGACTAGGATATTGGGGAGGACTGGGATATTGGGGAGGACAGGAATATTGGGGAGGACTCAATATAGTAGAACAAGTGGCAATAGAACAGCACAAATCACACAGCTTAGTAAAGGATGGGTAAAATCTTAATCAAATGACAAATTGACTGAAAATCAGAATGGACTAAAAAGAAAATAATGAAATAGTAAGAAATGATGAAACAAAATCAAAAGACTGAAAAATATAAGAATAGAAGGTTGATATTGTTGTTAAATCATTTGAGTCATGTCTGACTCTGTGAACTCATTTGGGGCTTTCTTTTTTATTTGGGGTTTTCTTGGCAAAGATGCTAGAATAGTTTTCCATTTTATTCTCCAGTTTACAGAAGAGGAAACTGAGAAAACAGGGTTAAGTGACTTGCCTAGAGTCTGTTGATTCTTGGATAATCTCTTTTGAATTTATTTTCTAATATGTAAGGTATATGCTATTAAAAATAACTTATTTGGGGGTGGCCAGCTGGTGCAGTGAATAGAGCACTGGCCCTGAAGTCAGGAGTATCTGAATTCAAATCCGGCCTCAGACACTTAATAATTACCTAGCTGTGTGGCCTTGGGCAAGCCACTTAACCCCATTGCCTTACAAAAGCCTAAAAAGAAACTGATTTGGAAAACAAATTGAGAAGAAATTATCTAAAATTCATTAAACTGCTAAAGTGATGTTTTTAAAAAAGGACATATGCCATGTTTCAATGACCTGTGTTTTGGGACTGAGAGGAAAAGAATAAGGGCATTGGAATAGATCAGAATGAATTTAAATATAGATACTTAAATATCACTAGTATTAAGGTTCCTCCTCTCTGACTACTTCTTTTTCTATAAGGATGGAGCAGGGTCAAAAAGAGCAATAAGGAAAAGGATACAAAACTGAGGGAAACACCCAAATAGCAGTCAAAACTGTTAATACGAAAGGAATGAATTCACCCAGATATTGGAAGAGAGCAATGGAACAGAATAAAAAGCAGAACCCAACAATATGTTGTTTATAAGAAACATACTTAGAAGATAGAGTTCCACACAAATTAAAATAAAGGGCTGCAGCAAAATCTATTATGCTTCTGGAAAACTTTAAAAAGAAGCAGGGATGGTAATCATGATCTTACACAAGGTAAGAATAAAAAACAAACTTGATTAAAAGAGATAAACAGAAAAATTACATTATGCTCAAAAGTACCATAGACAATGAATTAATACATTATTTTTAAATGATATATAAGATCTAAACACTGAGGAAAAATTATTCAATTTACAGGCAAATACAGTAAAACTTTTAAGTTGGGGACCTCGATGTTCCCAACTTTTAAATCTAGACAAATTTAACAAAAATATAAAAAAAAAGGATAAGTTTAAGGCATGAATCAAATTTAAGAAATTTAGAGATGTTCCATTTCTGATGTTATTAAATCAAAATTGAGATTATATATATTTATATATATATATATTTTTTTCTAAGTAGTATGTGGCATTAAAAACTATCTTAACAAATACAGAAAAGCAGAAAATTTAAATAATTCATTACTGACCAATCCTTTACTGACAAATCAACAAAATTATATTCATACTATAAAAGGCTTTTGAAGAAAGCATTAGATTAGGCACTAGATAACTGGTTACTAAAGACTTTGTAGGGGTGGCTAGGTGGCGCAGTAGATAGAGCACCGGCCTTGGAGTCAGGAGTACCTGGGTTCAAATCTGACCTCAGACATTTAATAATAACCTAACCATGTGACCTTGGACAAGCCACTTAACACCATTGCCTTGAAAAACTAAAAAAACAAAACAAAACAGACTTTGTAGGTCAAAGAATACAACCAATTAGAAACAGAGAATTTCAGAAAAGAAAATAACAAT